>NW_025953562.1:180849-845315 GCF_022495145.1 Xylaria bambusicola
GCCCCCCCCCCCCCCCCCCCCCCCCCCCCCCCCCCCCCCCCCCCCCCCCCCCCCCCCCACAAAAAAAAAAGAAAGTCCCCTCCGTTTGTTTCAGATCTTCTCTGGCCCACGACCGTGTCGATCATCCGCTGGACAACCAACCAACCAACCGATCTGCCCCAACTCCAACCCCAAATCGCATCACCACCAGTGACTCATCCCTCTTCATACCCGGCACTTGCAGATATCTGCATGCGGGCGGAACCTAACCTACGGACTAATACCTACCTACCTGTCGGTGAAGCTTTATCAGACGGGCATCGTGCTACTGAACGTACATGGTGTACTCACTACTTGCTGTCGTGCGCAAGGTTATGTGATGTGAGATGGGGACGGATTTCAGGTGAAGGTAGGCATAAGTGAGTCATACGTAGATGGATGGCTAGCTACATAACATCACAAACTATACATGTACACTGCACTAGTAGTAATGAGAAGGCTGGGAGAAAAAAAAAATCACTACCGTATAGTAGCCTCTTTCATGCGCTCTCTAGATGTGATGTGATCCCGATCAGTATCGAACGCCATGTGGCTGGTTAGTTGGCAGTGAGTCAGCGAGGAAAGAAACAACTCCATCAATCACTCAATCAATCAGTCAAATCACTCCTACCATCACCAGGAAACAGATCTAATCTGCATGTAACCTTTTCTACTGTCACATATTTTTGCGAGCGAGTCACATCCAGAAGGGGGTATCATCCATTGGTCAATCAGCTACTAAGCCTAGCCTTGCGGAACAAGCAATCCGCGAAACCCGTACAAGTGCGCACCCATCGCGAACAAATCACAACCACATCAGACGTTGAGGCGTGCATCGACTGCTCTGCCCATCACATTCACCCCGTCAATTCCAAAACCCATCCTCCCCGCTTAGCTAGTTCCCTACATAAAAAAAAAGCCCAGCCAGACAAAGACCATCTCGATAGGGACCAAGGTGGTCATGACGAAAGGTGGAGGCCCAAAAAGGGCCGGCGACGGCCGCAGGAGACCGGTTCCCATCGACCGACTTGGGATTCCCATCGTACGTCCCTGGGAAATCAGGCTGCCGGCATGCGCAGAGGCACCGAGCAAGCCGATTCGCCAATGATGGCCCGCCAGAGCTAGAGCTAGAACACTGCCACTACCTTGAAACCCTACCCGTACGTACGTACGCAGTAGGCCCAAGAGCAAAAGACTACTCGCCGCTCACGCCCGCCCCCGAAGCGCCGGCGCACGTAATCGGCCTTCCCAACGGGCCTTTGTCATGCGTGAATCTGGTAATGGACCGTCATGGAAGTTGGGCAGCGGCAGCAATACGTAATTGTCTATATTAATGTCTCCGTGGGCTGCCTCCCGAGATATCTTGATTCTCTACACTCGCTGAATTGAATTTTCTGTTGGGTGGGCGAGGCGCATTGAACTCCAACGAACAATGCTGGTCACCTGACGCGGGGTAGAAGCCGAAACAACGCCCACGTTGAGAAACAAAGCAGCCATGTGACGTGGCAGCCAGGCTGACGGTCTCTGACCTATCATGACAGACCCGGGGCATTCGCCATGACTGCGACATGCGGTATAGAAGTCTATACCAATATGTCTTACTGTACACCGTTGACTGCTGTTGCTTCACCCATGGCGCTAGACTCGCCTCCATTGCTCGCTGGTGGATTCTTACCCATCTCAGGTATGCTTGGCGGAATAGAACCCGAGAGCCAGTGCGCTTGAGCGATTGGTGATGCACCGAGAGGAGCATCATGTAAC
Organism: Xylaria bambusicola; assembly: GCF_022495145.1. Lineage (NCBI taxonomy): Eukaryota > Fungi > Ascomycota > Sordariomycetes > Xylariales > Xylariaceae > Xylaria > Xylaria bambusicola. The sequence goes on from NW_025953562.1 coordinate 182,629, forward strand.
TTCCTCAAGGCCCTCTTGATACCCTGTAGCCGCTCGCGTTCGATCAGCAACATACTCCTCGCGAATTCCTTGATGGCCTGCCGTCCCATGCGCTCGTGCAATTCCTGCCAACCAGCTAATTCGCTAGCCACAGTCTGCTGCGTGTAGCGAAGCTCCTTTGAAAGATCATCCAGCTCAACCTGAGTTCGCCTGGCTCTCTCTTCTTTCTCTTCGTTAATGCGCTGGCGTGTCTCGTCTAGTAAGCCGAGAGGCCATCTCGTAGAGCGCGATACCGAGTTATAGTTGCGTTCGATGGCTTTGCGGGCCAGGCTGATCTGCGCTATGAGATGCGGCGGCCGTGACAACGCTGTAAGCATGGCTTGAATCGTGGATTGCAGTGCCAAGATCGAAGCATGGAATATATGCTGTGGATTTGTGGCAGGTGGTGCGAGTGTCTTGATGTAAGTCTCCACCGCGGTAGTGTGAGTGGGCGGCAGAAATGCGAGTGTAGACACCATGCGGGACATCAAATATGCAGCATCATATAGGTCTGTGTCTCTCTTATTAGCGCACTGCTTCTTTTTGCTTCTAGATTACCACCTCTAATCAACATACCGTTTGTGGCGACTCCAACTGCATTGATCCTGCGCGCAAGTGTCTTCGTAGCGTAATTAACACCACGAACTGTCTCGCGCGCATGGTCCACGAATTGCTCTACCTCGTGGGTGTCCTCCAATGGTTCAAATTCATCTCGCACTCTTTCCACTCTTGTTTCCGCTTTCAAACGACTTCGCTGTTCCATCATATCTGCCTGGAGTTCTGGGACTAGAAAAAATTCCCATAGCATTTCATGTGTCGCGAACGTAGGGTGTGATAGCATGATCTTTAAGAAGGCGTTGGTACGCATTTGTATGTCCCTTAAGACCGCCCGTGATGGCTTAGAGGGAATCTGGAATGGTGATCGTTGACTCGTAACTTTAGGAATCCACGATGCCGGGTTCTCCATAGATAGCAGGGTAACAAGATGCTCAAACTCGAGTGTTGAGCGTCGGCAACTTGTCACTGTGTAGCAATTTTGTTCTGCAGGGGCGCCCGATTTCAATACTAGCCGGATGGTAGCATCTTCCACAAAGAATGACCGGACCACGCCGGTAATCCGACCATCAGAGGCAGGTGTCATGGTGAATAAAGCCAGGTCGTCGATGCGATTCCGAACCTCGTCATCTTTTGCGAGCTCTACAGCTGTTAATCCACGGGCCTCTCTAACTGCGACATCTACCCTCCTGTCAGAATAGAGGGTCCGCACCATGTCGAAACGCCCATATTTACTTGCGACCATCAGTGCGGTAAATCTCTTTTCGTTGGTAGCGTTCACGTCAACATCACAAAACAACAAGATCCTAACAGCCAGCTGCGGATCATTAACAATATGTAGAAGAGTGTTGCCTTTGAAATCCACGTGATCATCGAGATGGAGTGGCTGCCCATCCCCTTGGGCCACAGCGGCAGATTCGAGTCCAGCCTGAACCATGTTAGTGTAATCAGCATGATCATAAGACCGGCAAAGAGCAAATAATGGTGTCAAGCCATTCTTGTCTCTTTGCCGCCAAGGAATCAAGTGTCCAATTCGCGTGATCAAAGCTGGCGCATGGAACAGGTAGTGGGCTATACTTCGGCCGCGTACGTCCTGTAGAGCAAAATATTGCCGAATCTGCAGCTCAGGGCTTGATTTCAAAACGAAATCTAGAATGATGTCAATCAGCTCAGTGTGGCCCAGCTGTATAGCGGCACTTAAGAGAGTGGTGTCATCATTGTTGGTATCTTCGAGGATTATGTCCTTAGGGAAAAAATCTTCTAATGACAGGAGATATCTCAGCACCTCCGGACGCTCGTTCTGAATAGCCATCATGGGAATTGACTCGCCAAAAGAATCCTGAGTTTGGCATAGACGTTCGACAGAGGTATCTCCTTCAAGCCCACTGCCCAATGTGATGATGCTGCCAGTCCGCGAGTGATAGGAGAATTCTGAGCCGCTAGACATACTTCTAGTGTCCATGGCAACCTTCTTCACCTTCTTGACTGGAGCAGTCGGTAGATCATCTGATGGTTTGTTTTGGAACGGAAACACATGGCCTAAACCTGACCCTTGAGAGTAGGTTTCTGATGGTGTCAAAGCCGATGAAGATCGTCCGTATGAACCACTAAACATACTCCAATTTACCGAAGGAGCACGGCTCGAGAGCGGTGATGCGGGGAGATCATCATCCTCAGCGACGTCTGAAGAGCCATTTATTATTCTCCTCAGCTCGTCCACCTCACCCTTGGCTGTTGCGTCCCATAGGGCTTTGTTGCGGCGACTAGCTCGCCTTAAAATACTTGAATCGCCAAATAGGTAGGACAAAACCGCTTCAAACGTGCTCAGAGCATATCCCATTTCTCCGCTGTCAACATCATCGATGAAGATGAAGTGTTTCATGTAGAGCAGTCTTGCCTGTAGATTCTTAACCCCTGCTCTAATTACAACAAATAGGAGAAGAGACACCAGAGTATCAGCATTGACCATGAGTACGTTCTTTTCAGACGAGGTTTTGGCGTTACCGCTGGGATCTGGCTGCTCAGCTAATTGCGTGGCAGCTTTAATTGTTGCTAATAAGATTTGCATCATATCTTGAGCACTTGTTGCGTTTGCCATCCGTCTAAAGTCATCGACGGCGATACCGAGTCTTGTCGCGAGTGCGCGCTTGGCTTTAGGGCCCCCTTCTATCAAGATACCTAACTGTGAAATATCGATGAATTCCATTTGTCGTATTTTAGCGTCAAGCTCCTGGTCTTGTGGCCGCCGGAGAGTAGTGAGTCGTGGCCATATTAGATTATGTACATTTTCGGCCACGTATCTCTCAATAAGTCTCTCTACTAGCGGGCCGGTTAGCTCTGTTGTAGCACCAAGCATCGATAGCTGCTGCGTGTCGACGCCTTGAAAGAGGTCGATGGCAGTCGTAACCGCTGTTTCTAAAGAGGCTCGCATGACATGCTCATCCTCTTCAGCGAAGAAGTTCTCCACGGGCGGCGCCCCGCTGTGTCTGTCAAAACTGCTTCGTCGCCTCGGTAGACTGCTAGCCCGGACCTTCTTCATAGCGGCGGCGATAGGGCCATCCGGCGGAGGGTCTGGAATATGCGCTGCGGACGGTGGTGGAGGCAGCGGTTTATCGAAGATGGTGTTGAACTCCTTGAAAAGCATTTCGAGCCCGGGGTGCATCTGTCTCGCGATGCTTGGGAAATTGTTGAGGAGATCATGGAAGCTTTTGATATCTTTCTTCCTCGGTAGGCTGGGCTCCCCATTCTCCAGAGCGGCAGCTTGTTTCGCTTCCGCCGCTTGCCTCTTTGCCATGCCCTCCGTAAAAACGGCACGAGGAATCTCGATCTCCTCCCAGGTACCAACCAAAGGTCTCGATATGAAGTATATAAGCCATTGCCGAGGCTCGATCGTATCGGCGTGCCAAATCGTATCGGATAAAAGCTGAGACTGAGTATGCGTTTTGAAGCCTGGATATCGTTAGAGTACGGTCGCGTAAAGGGGGGCGTTGCGCATAGAGACCACCAACCCTTATTGCTGTAGACGAAGGCATCTTTGATGACAACACTTCGGCCATTGAGTGTAGTATACGGCTTGGCCTTTCCCCTCCATTCTCTCAAGTTTGAGACGCCATCCTTCCCTCCCGCGACGGAGAAGGGGCTAGGGATGCGCAGGACATGGCTCCCCAGGAATTCGTCAGTGGCGACGACGTCGGACAGCGGGGACCCGGTCTCGACTTCGCGGGAGGTGAGGAAGAACTCGGTAGTCGGAACGAGGAGGATGTAGTGGTGAACAGGCGTGCACTGGGTGGCAACGGAGCTCCCTGGCTTGAAGAAGGCGGCTAAGAAGGGGTTCAGGGGCTGCATTCAGGCAGCTGCTGTGCGCCGACGTCGCTCGGATATCGGGGTTGTTTTTTGAATTGCATGAATACAGGATACTCGAAGGTTAGAAGGAGGCTGCTGCCGATGGGACGTTCGCGATGATCCAGCTTCTTTCAGAGGTTATGACGAAACGCGCAGGGGTTGATGTATCATGGCACCTGAATTGTATACCGGCGGTACTGTCACCACTGTCGGTAATGTAGGACAGCGCAAGTTATTCTATATATAGAGGGCCGACGAGAAGTTACAACGATGGCGCCGGCGATGTCGAGGTAAGGCGAGGTGAGGCGAGGTGAGGTGAAGTATGTTGTCGCGCGCGCGGTGAGCTTGAACAGAGAGAGCGAGCTGGATGGTCGGCGCAATGCAGGAGAGAAGCCATGATTAGCTAGCTACAGCAGCTAGCTGGGCCGAGACCCAGCATGACCCAGCATGACGCCAGATAACAAGTGACAACAGCAGATCTCCATTCAGGTACATGTACGCCGGTCTAGCCGGTATCTGTACCTACGGCAGAGCTACGGGTAGCTACGGGCACGCTAATTACGCCCCTACAGGTGTCTCTCCAGTAGGTACTTACATAGAGTACTGGAATGACTATGTACATACATCTACTTCGTAGCTAGGTACTCCAAGATCCTCCAACATCTACTCCAATGTACCTCCATCAATATCGAAGGTAGATACTAACCAGGGCGTGTAGATTCAAGGCGAGATACGCGCGTCGCAGTACCCAGAGCTATTCCTTTGCTACCTTTAAGCCCACTCTAGATCCTTCCCTGGATAAGTACCTATATACCTAAGATAGGTACATCATGGATAAATCATCAAGCCGGGGAAGATAAAACCCTTCGAGAGTAAAGCATGCACATGTATACTGGGATTATATCTAGACTCTACATAATAAAATGATAACTCAGGTATACTTTGTGACTATGTTGCTACTTGAATGCTAGCAAATTCATCTCATGCCAAACCTGTAGGAAACAAGACCTATTTAGAGGTGTTATACTGAAGAATCCTCAAATGAACAGAAATCTCCGGGTTTTGGATTGTGGCATCAGATAGCGGTGGTCATGACATCTCTTACGCACAAGATGTAGTTTTCAATGCTCGCGGCTTTTTTCTCTTCATTCCTTCCTTTTACCTGCCTGGTTGATCAGTCCTTCACAGCTCCCACTAACAAGAACGTGGGCCGGATCAGCTCGACGTCCCAGCCCGGGTTACTCTTCAATTCCTCTTGCGAGGGACACCATTCCACGAAGTCCGTCAACCGGAAACCGGAGCTCAGTAACAGATTGATGTACGTACTCATAGTACGGTGTTGTTTGTGAACCCCCTCGACGAACCAGCTCCTGGTCCGCAACCCCTCTTGTTGATAGGCGTCGACTTGCCAAGCTTTACGTCCAGTATCCTCGTCCACCACAACAAGACTCGGCGTGGTCGGCGCTGTGAACAGCGGATGCTCAACTGAGAAGACAAATCGGCCGCCGCGCTTCAAACTTCTGCTGATCTCCGCCACTAGACTCGGAAGATTGGTGAGGTAGTGGAACGTGAGCGAGCTATACACCACATCGTACTCATCGTCGGGAAGCGTGAGGTTCTCAAGGTCTGCCTGCTCGTACGCAATACCATCGTCCGCCGTCATGCTGTGCGCTTTTTCTAGCATTTTCTCGGAGAGGTCAATGCCTCGTACGCGCGCGGCACCCCCTGAACGCGCGAAACGCGAGAACCATCCGAACCCACACCCGAGGTCCAACACCTGTGCTTCTTTGAGGGTGGGCAACATCTCGCGTAGGCGCGGCCACTCGGGTGCGCCATCCAATCCCTTTGTCTGCCGATCTAGCTTTACGTAGTTCTCGAAGAACTCGCTCTGGTCGTAAACGTTCTGTGACATTTCGGGTTGAACGAAGACGAGTCGCTTCCGCGCTTGTATACTGAAATGGTCATGCAAGTGTCTTGAGCGCGTAATAAGCTAATGATCATGTCGAACACCTAGAGGCAGAAGTAATGATAAACAATCATCTCTTCGATAAATCATGCAGCAGTGTAAGGCTCTGTTATACACCATATAATCCCGCCATTTGTTTCAGCAGCAGTGCTAGATATGCACGAGGCCATCTCTGATTACCCCGCCTCACAATATTCGGCGTGAGTCACCCGACGCCAGCGCTTTGATGTTAACAAACCTAAGAGAGAATAGACGGGAAATGAAGATTTGACGTCTATTTTGATAACAAGACTTCTCTATGGCAGTGGGCAGGTTTGTAGCGGGATAATATGGCTCCAAGTGTGATGTACACCGACGCCTCGTCCCTGCGCATTCCTGTACACGTGGGTGTCAACGGATATATGCTGCCATAGCGCGAACTCCAAATCGGTTTCGTTCTTAATCTTCCGTAATAATTTGTCATATTTCCCTATACAGAAGTCGCCTTTTCAATTCAGGTTATCGGAGCAATGAGGTGGTGGCCATCAAAGGCCGTTACCTGCCCTTAAAGGCCCGTAGCCGCTTCTCTGGGCATATCCTTCAGCTATCCAAATAGAAGGGAAGTGTCAAGGGCGTGGTCAGTTTGTTTTATATCCCAGTCGTTAACACTGGTCATGCCCTATTCTCTTAGCCATCCGCAGCAAATAATGGACCGCGTAGCTCAGAAATGCTCTTCATAATTGAATCATTCATATATCATTATCCTATACAGTATTCTTATCATAACCTTGCTGAATTTGATCGCCATGAGGCATTATGAAAATCTATGAAATATTTCAGGGGATCACAGCGCGTTTGCTAGCACGTAGCAGCCCACCATCCCTCTCCGTCCTCAGCCAACAGCCAACACCACAACAATTCAACAGCATGGAACAAAACAAGAGGTGGTGTGGCGTCGTTGCGCAAGCACATGAACAAGTCGATGCAGCTGCTCCGTGAAAGCATGGCCCCATGAACTTGTGCTTGCTACTTAGTAAGTCTCCAAGAGCTGAATTTTGGCTCAGTCATGACTGAAACGAAGCTGTGGGGGAAGCCCTACCGTTATTGCAAATTCTTTGACAGGCCTGATGGTTGAGGAAATGTACTTGAGGTGATACGCCCTCGGTGTGCCAAGATTCGTTCAAGGTGGTAACCATAGCATAGCGTCTCAATGTCTATTAAACGACCAGCAGCCAACAGACATAGATAAGTACGATTAGGTCTTTACTCGTAGGGTCAGTTGTCAATAGAGGTTATTGTTTGTTTGGTGTCATTGCATTGCGGTACAGCGTCGCGGCAGTCCAGCTCGATATCACAATTGGAGCAGATGTAACGGCTGTCGTTACACAGATGGTAGAGTAGTATGGACGTGGTGGTTATTGTGTTCACTCGGCTGGTGTGAGCACATCTCTCATCTTCCCTTATCCATGATCTATCCTATTCACTAATGCGTCGTTAAACTTAGATCGCCGCTACGACCTCCGGTCTAATTTCGAGCACAGATTCTGAGGACTTCGGACATGTCAAAAATGTAAATGTCTTTGGAACGTTTCTTGTTACTTAAGCTGCAGCAGCAGCTATGAAGTCTCAGAACCCCGTGCTCTACGATGTTTCGGTGCCTGGCAAAGGTAGCACTCGTGGATCAATCGTGATCATCGACTCCTTGGCCTCTGTGATCATATTGCCAAATATGGCGCAGTACAATACTGCGAAACACAGGGCGTTAGCTAAAGTAAGGCCGCAGGTAGGAAAGGGGTTCCATTGCGCTTAGGCACTGAGCGATTACGTATGTTAAATACCCGATTTTCAGCTAACTAGCCAATTGAAGAACGAGACATCGCAGAGCATTTCCAGATAAAGTAGGAAGTGCGCAGTAAGCCGACGAATTAGGCGCTCGTCTTGTTACTCTGAATTCACTAGTCGTGTCTACTTAGCTTCAAAGTACCATCCAGCTAGGTATTCAAGAATGCCCTCCCAGTGCGGAAGCTCACAAGCTAAAGCAATATACAAATCCGGACGAACAAGCACAATCCTTCCCTCGCCTTCTCCATCTTTCTCAATACCGTATCTGTCCCTGAGCTCGCCGACTTGATCTATGCTTTGATTATCGTAGCCGAACTCTTCCTCACGCTGATCCGATATTAAATACACGCAAACGTGACCTCGGAAGCGCTGCATGATGGTATCGCGGACACGCGCGGCGAGCGCTATCTGGCCAGGTTTCCTCTCCGAAGACAGGTCTGGGACGATGAGAAGAGTGAATTCGGGACGGCGAAAGATGTCATATGCGTAGCGTTGTGGAGAGACTGTGAGCAACGCATCGGGGGCACGGCTCCCTGGTTTTGGGCCAGGAACGGGATTGTTCTGGTAAATGAGTGGGAGGAGTGGTGTGACAGTTTCGGTGTAGTTATGGGCTATGCCAGAGACGAGATACACGCATTTCTCTTCCCAGTCGGGCACCTGGGTTAGAGGAAAGCGGTCTGCAGGCTCAATTCCGAAGCCCAGGACAATCTTGTGAGTTGCGGCGGCACCTGCGGTGATTTGTTCACCAATGGGCTTGCGCTCCTTTTCGTAGGTGTCGAGGATGCCGGGGGATGCTTGGCCTTTGTACACAGCTGCGAGCTTCCAGCCTAGATTGAATGCGTCCTGCATACACCCATTCATCCCCTGACCGCCGGCAGGCGAGTGGACGTGACTAGCGTCACCACAAATAAGCAGTCTGCCATGGCGATACCGCGAGGCCATGTTGCTATATGCGTCCCAGGTCGTTGCCCATTCAGGTTTACCGACCTTGATGCCGACGCCGAGTTTGTCGGAGACTTCTTGAAACATCTGCTGCTTGTCTTCCCTCTTCGCAAGTTCACCTGTGGGATCGGACATATAGATACGATAGAGATTATCTCCAGGCATGCTTGAGAATACCATGAAGAGGTCTTTGCTGAAGAAGTAGTGCATCCAATCGGTATCGATTTTGACGTTTTCCAGCGGACCGTCCATCATAGCCATCGAAGCCAGATAATTGCCGGGAAAGTCTATTCCAGCAGCTTGACGAACAAAGCTTCTGACACCATCACACCCAACTACCCAAGGATAGCTGACCTTCTCATGCTTTCCATCCGGTAACTGGATTACAGCGGTGGCTCTCCCCTTGGCTTCCACCTCTTCTGGTTTTGAAAGACCGATGAGCTGAGTCGAGTATTCCGGTACCACACCGTGTGTAGCAAGGAGATGATTCCTGAGCACTTGCTCGAAGTTGTTCTGGCTGATCTTATACCAGAACGGATATCTCGTGGGAAGGGATGTGAAGTCATTCTTTGGGCACTGCTCGGGAGGAATTCCCGGGAAATTGAAGATATTCCCTGGACATTCTAGACATACTTCCTTCATCCGGGGGCTGATTGACATGTGGTCAAACATCTCCATTGTGCGAGCATGAATGCTAAATGCTCGGGCTGTGTGTGACGCACCCCGGCGCTTCTCAATAATGCGTACGGGAATCTGACGACGAAGAAGCTCATAACACAAGATGAGCCCCGTAGGCCCTCCTCCAACGATGAGGATCTCGTTGGACTCTCTGATATCTGTCGGTTCGCTCATGGTTTGGACAGCTAGTTCGCCACTGCTTCAGTATTCTACGTAGCTTGTATGGTAAATGTGAGATCGCAAGGTTTTATATCTGCCGGCAGCAGTGTGGGTGCACAACCAGTAAAGGGGATAATTATACGACAAGCTCTGTTCTCCACCCAGAGCTTCAAGGGGCTAACCATAATAGTTAAGATGGGATGATACGGATGACTCCTGCTCACACCATCTTAGTTACGACTCTGCCACGACTATTGCCAAGAAAATTTCTAAGCTCGATAAAACTATCCGCATTCTGATGGTGAGTGCGTTGCTCGTAATCAAGCTAAGAATGCGCTTGACTTAAACTTGTGAAGCTACGTTCTCTCCACTCCATTAACCCAGCTGTGGGTTCTAGATAGCAGTCAGCCATTTTCAAGGCTGAGAGCTAAGCGCAAAAAGAAGGTGGTGTAAGATCAACCAACCATAATGGTCTTGGCATCTAGCCGTTTCTAGTAATTGCCCTTGAATACTCAATACCTCTATATTAGCTACCTATTACAGCCATTACACCTATAGCTATTATATTAGTTACCGCTGGCTATAAAGGCTATACTGGCTGCGAAGGCTACGTTGGTTGCGCTGGCTACGAAGGCTAGGTATACTAGCTACGAAGGCTACGAAGGGTTATATAAGGGCTATAAGGGCTTTAAAAGCTATAAAAGGTTGTAAAGGTAAAAACTAAGGGTATACTCATAGAGTACTCACTTAATACTAATAAAAAGACTAATATTAAATGAATACTCTATAAGTATACCCTTAGTTTTACCTTTACAATTAGCCTTCGTAGCCAGTATAGCCTTCGTAGCCAGCGTAGCCAGCGTAGCCTTCGCAACCAGTATAGCCTTCGCAGCCAATATAGCCTTCGCAGCCAGTCATATACTAGTTAGTTGGTATAGTGGCTGTGGTGGCTAATACTTTTTGTACTCTGCTACTTAGAGTATTTAAGGGTAATTATTGAAACGGCTAGCTGCCAAGACATTTATGGTCGGTTGATCTATAGTCACCCTGCACTTGTCTTAGGGCTGATGAGTGGACGTTAATGTGGAGAGGAATATACGGGCAGGGTTTGCCAAGGCTCGTCCTTGGTTTTGGACTAAGGCCTGGAACATTTGCCGAGTAAAACTGGGACTCAGGGCAAGTCCAATGAGCGCTTGCCGAGGCAAGCTGAGAGTTAGTGTATAATTGATCTAGAACACGTTATAAAATATTATTATCTCATCAGACCGATGGAAACTTATGGGTTTGGGCATAGTAGTGTAGTGATATCGTGAGCGTGACGAGCACCACTGAGCACCCAGTCACCTAAAGCAATGACAATATAATTACTAGTTAGTCTTAAGTGTGTAGCTTGAGCTGAGGGATAAGGTCTTTCTATTGATAATCAAGCAGGTGTTCCATACCAACCTAGCGAGATCTACAATGAAAGTTTGATGAGTATACTATTGAGGCAAAAGGATATAAGATTCCGTTTGAGTTGAAGTAAACCTGACAGGCTAATTCGGCTTACGAGGTAGGTGTAATATCATGGGCTCGGACTCCCCTTAGTATTCGGCATCGAAAGTCTCAGGAAACCATGACCCTACTGCTACCTACCTGCGAGTCAGCTTCACCCTGAAAATACTACCCCTGACAGTTACAAGCACCACATGGACTTGGAAGTATCATCCTTATAACCATGGTCTCATCAGTGCAGTAAGGTTGTGCAGCTTCTCAACAAATACTCCTATAATCATCGTTTTCCTAAGTACATAACTTCAAGTATATACGCACACAGTGCAATGAATCGTAAACGCTTGTTTAGTAGGTATTTCTATGTTAGGCTGGCACTATTTCCGGATACTCCCGCGCTGAGACATGTGTGTTGAATAAAGAAAATGTCTTACCATAGCGGGTACCCTCGATACTACTTCTTTGTAACCAAAATCTATATAGAACGTAGCCCACCCTTGTAACTGATAGCCAGCAGCCACTTAAAAGGTAGTAGCAATTCATCTACACATAGCACCGGAACCATTTGTTCCTTGTCCACTCGCCGATCTACAAAGCACTCCTTGTGCCACACAATATTACAAATCTGATAATTAATGAACCTACTTTCTTCTACATTGTAATATTTCATGATCTAAGTCGCACCTTTTTATTTTGACGGTCGATTTATGGCTTGAACCGTGACTGAGACGGTTCGAAAAAAAATGTCTGACCATCATGTATTGCAACTGGCCAACGAGATAGAGTGCTACTTTTCGACATCAACTTTCTGGCAGTATGAACAAATGATGGGCCATGGTGGGTTTGGTTTCATATTCCGCGTAGGTCAGAAGGGCAGGCCGGATGGATTTCGGCTCGCCGTGAAAATCGCACTACATACTGCAGTCGCTCAACTGCGGAATGAAATTACTACATTAAAGGTTCGGCCTATTCACGACCCGCTTTATATTGACGGTTTACTGAAAGAGTAGAAACAAGCAACTCAACGGAGCCAAGCATATTATCAAAATGATTGCGTCTGCTGATACCGAAAAGCCAATGTATGACAATAATCGGTTCCCTCCCCTAGCCTGGGTGTTCGATCCCCTGACTAGAATCCGAGGACCTATACTTGCGATGGAATTTATGAACGGTGGTAATCTGGTTAATTTGTTTGATCGGATCGCGGCAGACGGGGGGCATATGCCGAACAGACTACTATGGTCGTTGTTTCTCTGTAGTAGGTTCTCTGCTAGACTCGTTATTGTATCTTGCGCCCTCCATACATTCATTATAGATAGACTAATTGAGCCGCCATAGTGATACGAGCTTGTATTGGGATGGCATATCCTATAGGTGCCCCACTAGGTAGTTCGACGCCAATACTGGAAACGATTCCACATAATAGGGAGCCGTCCCTTCTGCAACACAATGATATTGAACTAAGGAATATGATGATGAGGACGGAAGAGCACGATAGGGAACACCAAGAGGGGTTTACATTCAAGTTAATCGACTTTGGCGCTGCGCAGGTTAGTCTCGATGCTAACGGAGGACCGCCAGATAATCTGTTTGGGGTATCTCAGGTAAATAGTGACAATCGCTAGTTTCAAGCTAAGCTACATAGATCTGAGCTGATCAACGTCTTATATAGGCACTGGCTTCGTTAATTACCATGAAGCCATTCAAGATTTTCAACGAAGCGGGAATACACGAAGGCTTCGAGACTATTGGTGCCTACCTACTTCCCAAAAATGGGAGAGATCCTTATCCATGGCTTGACAAGGATCTAGCTCATCTCATGGCTGAGTGCATGTACAGAGACCCAGCTAGGCGACCTACGTTAGAGCAAGCATTTACTCGAGCTAGCCAAGCCGTTAAAGGAAAAACTCCAGATAATTTTCCTAACCCTCAGGAGGAAACTGATCAGGTGGTCAGGAACTTTACGCAACAGTTCGTAACCAGTAATTGAAGTTTTGAGACTGAACTGCTAAGATAGTATCACAGGTACATTTTCGATCCTAGTCCTACATAGTGAGACTTGTAAATTCAATACAAGGTTATCAATATGAGGATATCGCTCGTCATATCTGCATACACGTCAAACAAGGTATTATATACTTCTAGCAAGGCCTACCCGCGATCCGCCTATGTGATTAGGCCGTATATAAGGGACGAGGTTTTATATAAGCTAGATGGAGATTATCCCTGATTCTGGTATACGAATAACGGCTATCACAGGCGAATTAGCTTAGTCTCCTGCCCGCTGTCCCATTCAATATTGTAGCAGTTATTGATTCTGATCAAAGGTTGAGAATTTTAGATAAGGTTTATATGGTTGTGTATTGGTCATGAAGCTAGTAACCCCTTGATTTTCTCGGATTTCATGTATTCTTGGAGTGGTCCTTTGAGTTAAAGTGATCTAATTAGCGGGTATGAAATATATTATTGAACAAAATGTTGCAACGGCCATGATTACATTATTTTGATGGAGCTGGGATGCCAAATACTCTTAGCTTTCTAGCCGCAGTCTCAAGGAAAAACTGAAACTGAGTGTCAATTATCTGAGTGGGTGATATATCAAGTTTCCCTCGCTGCGACGGAGTAACTTGCGTATGTGTCATCATTTGTAGAGGAGTCTAGCTTGATTCCACTCCAGCTGACCTAAACTTTTGATCACACAATCATTCCATCTACAATCTATTCTGACACGAAATCCAACTTCGCACGTTCAAACACCCTGTGAGTTCGGCCATGCTAACCTATTGGTTTAGACCTGCAGCAAAGAACTCTGGATATCGGAACCCTGCGACCTCGTACTTGTCCAGTGCTTCCTGAATCTCAGCCATCTCGCTGTCAGTGAGTTCAACTTCTTGGGTGTTCTCTTTTACTTGGGTTGCTTTAGTACCACCAGGAATGGCGAGGACGCCATGTTGTTTTACCCATGCAATAGCCACGTGAGCAGGCGTGACCCCCTTCTTCTTCGCGATACCTTGTACAAACTCAGCTAATTTCACGTTTTGTTCGAAATTACCGGGTTGGAAGCGTGGAAAGTGGTGTCGTGGATCGTCTTTAGGAATGTCGTCGAGCGTTTTGAATTTCCCTGAAAGCACGCCGCGATCCAATACACCGTAGCCAATAATGGGGATCCCCAGCTCGTGGCAAGTATCGACGATACCACCCTTTTCGAGGGTATGGCGCGAGAAAAGGCTAATCTCCACCTCAACGCCGGCGCATGGGTGTACCGCATGTGCTCGGCGGATCGTGTTGGCGTTGACTTCGCTCAAACCATAAGAACCGATCTTCCCCTCCTTAATCAATTCAGCGAGGGTCTTGACCATATTCTCGACAGGCACGTTTGGATCAATACGAGCGCATTCGAATAGGTCAACAGGGTGGGTGCCACCTAATTGGCGCAGAGCATCGTCTACAGAGGCCCGAATACCCTCTGGTGTACAGTCTGGGGTCAGGGTGGCAAAGTTATACGCTCCCTTGATGCTGATCACAACCTTGGTAGCATCCTTAGGATACTGGGTGAAATAGTCTTTAAGAAGCACAAGGGAATTCGCCTCAGGGGGGCCATAGAACAATCCCTGGGTTGAATAGCGGTGTCAGTAAATTTTGTAGCCTAGGACTGATATATGTAACTTCTACTAACACCGTTCCAAAAGTTGGCTCCATTGTCAATGGCTGCCTTCAACGACTTGATAGCGTCATCATGAGAAACAGTTCCAAGGGCGGTCAGATCTGCCACCGATAAGCCAGAAGTTCATGATGCGCGTTGGGCAATGGCTCTTGCATTGTCTAGGGAGAACCTACTCATCATGCCATAACCAATAGGGTTTACAGGCTTTCCTGCAATAGTCGAAGGTGGGAGGTTTCCAGGCATCGTAATCGTTTCAAGACTATGGTGTTTATATTTTTGTGCGATGAAAAAAGGACTTGAGATAAATCTGTGAGGTTGATGTGAGTCTGTATTCCAAGTTGCCAACGAGAAATCTGGCCAGCTCCATTTTATATTGACACTCGCAACAATCTCATGGGCATGAAATATGATGTATGAGCATGGACTACGTATACACAACAATCCGGATATAATTAGAACTAACTCCACGGCAAGGGCGGCCACTGCATGATACTATACCATTGTCCCATAATGCTCTTGTCACACGGCGCAGACTGCCGGGTCTGCCGGGACCCCCTGGGCCACTTACGGCTAACAGTACCCCTGGCGAAAGTAAGGCTATGTATAAACGATTGGGTACGGAATCACAAGGTCAGATTGTTAGATGCAAGCAACCAACAGTTAAAGCATGAGAGCCCAACGGGTAAAGGAGTCCTAGATTGTATGAAGTGGCGTTGAAGGAGTAGAGACTCGAAACCCCCCGAAGCCGAGACGCGGAGAGGGACTGTTGCATAGTATTACAGTGCTTCGATATACTCATACGCAAATGACAACTTAAGTCACCGGCCGCTGACTGCCTACTAAACGCACTCATGGATGTAACACGGGATGGTGCAAAGCCCGAAATCTCTGTGCTGAGCTTTGATCACGTGACACTACAGACTATTGTCGGGCCGCGCGTTTCATCGGAAGTAGGGTCCGGAGGTTAGGAGATCTCGCTTACTTCTAATGTCCGAGATAGAAGGCGATGAACCCTGGAGCTCGCAAGGCTTCTAAATCGCCTATGTTTATTATTATACGACGGCTTCACTCTGAAGGCCAGACTTCGTATGACAGCTGGAATTGTATATTAATACAAGTATAAAGAGGAAAGGAGAACTATTTTACAGTTGTACGTGGCCATTGCGAGCTGGGCACCAGGTGACAGCAGCTGTTCAGGCAACGGGCGTGTAAAGTACAAATAACTAACAGATATTATAGTGTCAAGAAACGGTGCGCTTGAGCCTGAGGAACCATTCAAGAAGCATTTGAAAAGACTAGTTGGCGCACAATGATGGCACGGCGCTATCACTTCCTTTCGAGGATGCCGAGATAAGAGCCCTGCGTAGTTTGCCAATAACTCGCAACGGCTTACTCGCAATTAGGAGACCTTGGTCTGATGAAAGTCAGTTTGTTATCATGAATCATACTCCGGACAGGCTCATTGTGGTAACAACTTACTTGGTCCTCTCTAAAGTCTGTCGTGTGATTCTAGGAATTATAGAAGTCGCCCTGCCCTTGTCATCCACCTCAAACACGAAATCGTCAAATGCGATTTTCCCATAGTGTAACGCAGCAACACCTCCCCAAGGCAGGCAACCCTGAGAGAACACAACCCCGGGTTGCGATGTCTGAGAAGCGTTACGAACCCCTTCGTACACAGCGCGGAAAGATATTTTGCCGTTGCTCTCCAGATCCATAGGATACAGTCTGGCGTCAACCTGCGCGTTCGGCACTCCTGTATACTGCTCCAATACGTCCTTGTCACCCATGGTCCAGTTACTAAGCTTAAGTCCCGGATGAGCGTTATCCACAGAGATCTCCAGGCTCATATTAGAGCTGGCATAAATCCCTCCGAAGTTATATGCGGCCTCATCGCGGGCGGCTTGCTCGAAAGCCGAAACCATGGTACTTGTAACAATATCGCCGATGACATTGAGCGCTACTGCGCGTGCTGCAGACTCAGCCGCAGTTGTAGGGCTGGCAGTCAAGAGAGCGAAACCGAAGTCGTGCTCTGGCGAAAGTACGAAAAGCGTTGAGTAACCACCCAGCATACCATTCTTCGTGTAGAGGTCAACGACGCGCGTGTGATCGCTTCCTGATGAAACAGGTTGCAGTAGGCGATGTATCTCCCATGGCATACCGACTGCTACGTGGAGGTCGGCTGTATGGGCGATGGGACGTAGCCATTGTCGAGTTGTCATCGGGCTCAGGATACTGGAATTGAGAATGGACTGCCCTAATGTCGCCATGTCTGCTCCAGTTGAAAAAATGCCGCCCACTCTTATCTATGTCAGTCATATGCTGCCTAGCAAATTTGGGGCGATAGAGACACTTACGGGCTTGCATCAGCAAGGTCCACACTCCACCAGCTTGAGATCTTGTCTCCTGGTATGATGCCTTCTTTCGTGCTGTTTGGAGGTTGCAACGATGTTCTGCTTAGCCCCAAACGGTTGATGATCGAGGACTGAAATATATCGGTGAATGATTTGCCGGTAATTCCTTCTAGTGCGTAGGCAAGAATTTGAAATGCCATATTGGAGTACACGGGCGTGTGGAACGTCGAGGTAACGGGGTGCAAAGCCTTGACTTCGTTGAGAAAATCTATACTGATGTTACCAAGGTTACCTCTCTCATCGAGGCGAATGCATCACTTACCTGCACGCGAGCATGATGGAAGCAAGAAGTCGGTGGTGCCACAAGTTGGGATATCTTCGGGCGCAAGTGGTGGAAGTGCAGCCTGCTCTGCTATTGTCTCATTGATAAGGTTTGCAAAGTCAGAAAGAGAATCTATGTTTGCAGAAACTATTAGCTTCGCCCACGTCCAAAGCGCTGACGGGTGTTGAGTCTAGGTCATATACTTACAATCCCGGTCTAAGCCAGCTGAATGACTAGCAAGAGCCTCGATGGTAACCTCATCCCACTTCACTTGGCTCACAGCGTCATTAGCCCCATTCTTTGAGAATTCTGCAAGTTCGGGCACCCATTTCGTGACAGGATCTTTCAGGTGGTTCGCTACATAAGGTCAATAACTATCATCAAAAGCACGTTGTTGACTTAGGTCGTGACTTACTGCCGAGTTCAGCTAAGAGTGCGTAGACTGTCAAAAGTTTGGAGACGCTGCCAATACGGAATATAGTGTTCTCGTCTAAACCTCTTGATGGAAGTGAAGTGTTATCCAAACTCGTTGCGGCGTAACTGAAATTGAAAAGATTCTCATCTTTTGAGAAGAGATTTAGCTGAAAGCTTGTACTAGCATTGTCGAAGGCAAGTGGGTTATTGATGAGTTTTTGAAGTTCATCCTGCAGAACGGATAGTCCCGTGCCAATAGCTCCTGAGTCCCTTTTCAAGTTCTTTGGAACGGGAAACACTGCACCTTGAAGGGGGCAGTTTGGGCTATACTGCGCTGTAGTGAAACACGCGAAGAGTGGCAACGTAGCCGCCGCGAAAGTGGCAATGGAAGTGTTGATAGCCCTCATATTGCAGAAAACGACGAGATGCTCTAATCATGTTTTATACGATGGATTCTCTAATCGCAAAAGCGAGAAGACATGGTCTTATATATCTACGACATCGTATATCAGACTCTTCCTTTTACTATGTACTGTATTATGAGGTACGGACCCAGTAATGCCTCCTAGTGACCCTGGCAAGCTGGTACCACATCTCAGGAGACGGAGCTGAGAGAGATCGACGTCAGTTCTTGGCATACAAAGAAATCCAGCCAATGAGATTATCGCTGCCTAGCATTGAAGCTCCCGATTGGCTGCGTCGCTTCGAAGTGCCGAGCTAGAGATGGCCCCAGTAGATCCGGGGTGTGTGTGATGATGAGCTCAGCCTCAAATGGATGCAAGTTTGATTAAATCTAACTAGGCAGAAAAATAGATTTCACTTTTGAGCACATCATACGTCTTATTTCTGTGTCATGCGCAAGCATATTAATTGCGTCTTTAGTTATTAACGAGTGTTTCGGCGACTTTTACTGACGTCGGGCTAACCGAGCTGCCGAGACTTGGCGATCCATATCTCAGGTGTCAGCGATGGTGCTTTTCCGTGATACAGGCTCTGAGAAGCCACAACCCAAACGTACCTATCATCCACGAAGTCGGAATGGGTGTTCCAACTGCAAGTAAGGCCATTTCCCCTCTTGGTATACTCTCCTAACCGACATTGAGCCTCGCTGTACAAGGCCATCAGTCTTGGGTGATGGCAAATGTCAAAGCTAATGCAATGTGCTCGTAAACAGGAAGAGAAAAGTGAAGTGTGATGAAACAAAACCGCAATGTACTCGCTGTCTCTCTGCTGGTTATCGGTGCGAAGGCTTCACGAAATCACCCAATGAATGTGCTCGCCCAGAACACACTACAGCTCACCCGCTGGCGATTGTCAATGGGTCGACAACTGCGTTGAGTCATGCGACTCCCCGTGCACAAACACATGGAGCTCTCGTTGAGCTGAAGATTGCATTACCCCGGACAAGTGTGGCAGAAGCTCGCAGCTATCGCTTTTTCATGGAAGTAGCTGCCCCTTCACTTGCAGGGGTTTTCGACGGTGACTTCTGGCTATGCGAAATCCCTCGCGCCTGTTTCGTCGACAGGGCAATATGGCACGCCGTGGTTAGTCTTGGTGCTGTATACGAGGCATATCTTTCAAGCAACAAGACAAATGAAGCTTCGAGAGACTCGCACAACAGCAATGAATTCATACTGCAACAATCTAATCTAGCAATCAAGGCCCTGGTAAATACATCGCTCGAAATAGACAAATGGCGTACTTTGACAGCAAGCGTACTATTTACACACATTTGCAGCTTGCAAAGCCATCATGAACAGGCTTTCATGCATCTATCCGCAGGCCACAAGATCATACAAGCTATGCTAGTAGATGGGCGAACCATGTGCCTGAAATCGACGTTCCAACATACTCCGGACCCGAGTACCGAGACAGGGCCTGGGATTCTCGGCTCGTCAGCAAAAATTCCCGTTTCTTTGGCTACGCTGCAAGCAATCATAGCGAACCTGGAATCTCATCGCCAGGCAATGAATTGTGGCGGGCTGATACACGAGACGAGCAAAAACCACAATTTCAACTTGTGGCTCTCCTATCGAGAACCTCCAAACGACCCTGGCAGACTCGGTATGAGCTGTGTTGCGAGCGAAAATATTATCAACGCGAATCGTGCGGCCGAATCTCTATTCTATGGTCTCATACTATACTCACAGAAGCACAGCGATAAACTCGCAGAGGTGGTTGGTAAGGGCGACATATCAAGCCTTCAAGCCCTAATATCTGGACAAGAACCCTACAGGCGATGTTACACAAGACTTCGCACATTCTATCAGACTTGTCATACCGAAACAGAAACAGCTACCCATGCTGAGTTTACCAGAAACCCTCTCAATAAATCCATTCTCACACTGCGTCTTTTCCTCACCACAATGCGGCTCCTCCTCCTCTGTAACCCTGATACACCCTCACAACCTATCACCCAACACTATCTACGCTTGCAGTTCGAAGACATACTTTCTACCGGTGAAAAAATTCTCCAGCTTGGTCAAATTAGTAATACGTCGTCTACCATCCCAACGCCATCCACGACACAACCTCTCTACATGGTAGCCCATAGTGGATTCCCACAATCTTTACGTCAGCGAGCTGTGCTCCTACTAAGGAAGTACCCGAGATGTGATGGTCTCTGGGACACGTCATTCAGCGCTGCGCTTGCGGACTTAATGATGAGACAAGAGAGGGCAAGTGCCATGTGCAAAGAAGTCTCGGGGGAAGGCCAGGTTAGAAGTGAAGATGAAGATGATGGGGAAGTTGAAGTGTTGGATCGTGTCTACAATTACAAAGTTGTCTTCCAAGGGGTGAGGACAGCTGTGATAGAGAGTCGAACATGGAGGGATTTCCTGGCAGGGGCGTCGGCGAAGAGAAATTTGTTGACTTGGTAGAGACAGCGAAAAAGGGGTAGGGATATCGAACCTTAAGAAAAGTGGCTAATAATATTGCGAGAGTGTCTAATGACCAAAATACCGGTCCTGTGGTGCAACCGTGAGTAATTCCCGCTGTAACATTGTCACGACAGAGGTGGTACTGAGCTAAAAAATTGAGAGTCATCTAACGAACCCAGGTATGAAGGCATACGCGAAGTCTTAATTATTTGGTAACCGAAATCCCTCCTAGATAGAGTTATCTGCAAGTCATTACGTATGAACTCATTTTGCATAAAATTATAGCACAACCGACCAGTTCAGTTGTTCTCGAACGCATTTCGGTGCTCGTAGGATCCAATCGGGGTCCAAATTGTCGCGAACATTGGCTTGATAAGCGCCAGTTCCATTTTTCAACTGCTGTATACGGCGCAAGCGAAGAATATTCGTGATACTGTTTTTGTATAGTAACCGATCTAGCAAGATAGTTAGCTCTACGTGGTGGCTTCTGATAACGGGCAGAGTATTAAGTAAGAAGTGCGAGCGATATGTCCTAGGAGCGAAGTCTTCTATGCCACTTGCAACTTTTATAATGGCGTTCTTTGCAGACTGACATTACTTACCACAATCAAATAGAGTCAGCACGGTTAGTCATCGCTATAACGTCTTGCGTTGACCACAGAAGAAATGCCAAGAAGTTTGGGATATTCCAAGTTGAATGCTACGAAGCTATCAACTCAAAGCCATATCAATAAACGTTCACCGTACACGACTCATTGGGCAGCAACATGCATAAACCAATCAACCACCTTGTCAAGATGCATGATAGTCGGACAATGCCCCGCCTTGATGCTCGTCACATCGACCTTATTTCCAGTCTCAGCCTTGAGCATCTCGATCTCCTTCCTCTGCCAATCCGCGGGAATGACCAAGTCGTCCTCGCAGACTAGATACGACACCGGCACGTCCTTATACCCCGCGTGCGTGAGCGGGTTCGCGAAACTCACGCCGGAATGCAAAGTGAATTGCATCTGATAGCGCATTTGCTCTTCCTTGGTGGGCACGTCGGAGAAACACGTCGCTGCCGAGCGCTCGATGTCTGTGAAGTGCAGCCAACCTTTCTCCTGTAATTACTTTAACGTCAACATCGCGGTTACGTCATGAGGACTGGGGGGATATGCACTGACATCCGGTGCCAGCACTGGAGGTTTATCTGCGGGTGGTGCGGGGAGCGCCTCGGCTGTGGAGTGGCCTGGAGTTGCCACGGCGACAGTCTTGTACGCGAGTCTCACTATGCCTCCCTTCTTTCCCGCCTTCTGCCGCTCCTGGACTGAGAGGCCCTTGGTGCTCTCCGTCGCAGGCATGCCGCCGTAGGAATGCGCGACGAGGATGATCTCTCGCCCCTCATCTGCGAGCGCTTCAACTTCTTTGGCGATGAGAGCGGCGTCGTCGTACATTGTCGCGGGTGGCGTGTCACGTCCTTGTCCTGGACCGACACCGACGGTTGCAAGATGTATGACCTTCATGTCATATCCTCGCGCCTTTACCTGCTCGACAAGATTGTCGTAGAAATATGCTGGGGCGAAGGAGCCTGTAGCGAGGAGGAAGTAAGGCTTCGACATTTTGGACGTGTTTGTATTGATTGGCGTGGTTAATGCTGAGTTGTTCAGCGGAGTTGAGGCTCTGCTCTATCATTTATATGAACGGAATTCATATGATGATCGCTGCTTTGCTTGAGGTTATGTCTTCTAATCACCCCGATCGACTCTCCCGTGGCTTACCTGAAATCACGTAACTGACCCCTGTGCCGGAGCTTCAACGTGCCGTTGCTCCCACATGTGGGTACCGCAGATCTTTGCGCTGCCCAATTATCTGTATGCTTTTACAAAAGCGCTTCAGTGCATTTGTCATCTGGGAACTACACTTCCAGTATTAATTGGCCCAATGCCTATGGCGGATTGGGATGCGGGAGATGTTATGTCTTTGCCGTTGGGCTGCAGCTGATGAAGATGGTTGCATTGGGGTCAGACTTCAGTTGGTGGGGTCATTCGGCCTACCAGCATTTAGGAGCTGAGAGTATACATCAAGTTGCATCTACAAAGGAACACAAGGTCACGAAAAATCATGTGATATGGGCTACATAGAAAATTATCTGTTCAACTAGAGGAATGAATATTGCTATATCGTAGGAAACCGCTAAGCCAATGTCGAAGGCGGAAACGACCGGCCTCACAACTCGGGGCGACCATGCTGACCAGGGTGGCAAGGAGCCGCGAAAGTATTCTTCAGCGCCGGGATGGACGGCGTGAAGAAGTACTCTCCACCGCGCGAGATCACCCATCTAGCGCTGAAATCTAGTTCCGTATTCGCCCCCGAGATGTCCGGGCTCGCCCCCACCATCTGCCGGGGCAGGTTATCCGTTGCGACACCGATAATCGGGTCGATGCCCGGCGCTGGGACCGGAGGTACAGTAGTGGTCTTGGGTGGGAAAGTGCGGTTATTTGCCCAGCCTAGACGAAGAAATGTGTCAGCATGCCGCCCAGACGCTTCACGCAGGCTTGGCTTATTATGATTGGGACTGCTTACTCTGTTGCATGAAGTGGAATCCATTGCCTAGATTGCTCTGGTAGCAGGCGAAAAGAAGGCCGCGTTCCAGCTTCTCGTCGGGGGAGCTTCTCCTCTCCCTTTTCTCCTTTTCTGTTACCTCAGGTCCGAAGGCGATGCCACGGCGAATGACTGCATCACTTAGAGTTAGTAACTTCCTTTCTGAGCCGCGTCTGATTTCATATCTCCATGCTTGGTGGAGAGTAAGGGGTTTTATATCTAGTGTTCCTCTCTTCTATTGAGCAAGAAAATGGTTCTGGACGTTACTCACTTCGGCGAATCTCCGTACCGCCGCGACCGTCCAAGTCCGAGCGAGGGTTGGTCTTTCGGATGTGCGCAGCAAAAGGACAACGCTCCTGGTTATTAGGGTCGAAACGGAAATCTTGACGTTTAGCAAAAGCGGGGTTGTCGCGCAAAGGTGTCAAGTCAATGGGGGCGCCTGTGTAACTGACATCAGTACGGAATACATTCATTAACTGCCGCTGAAGCAGCCGGGTCTGAGGCTGAACCTACCGCTCTTCCATCGCCCAACGAGACGAGCGCCGAGAAGGTCGGCTCCAGTGGGATTCCCAGGGGCAGGCGGGATACCCTTCAAAGCGTTCTCCTGTAAAAAGGTATCGAACTCAGGGACAAGCTGCTTCAAGTAGCGGAACGCGAGGAAGCTTCCGTCAAGGGCCCAGGACGGGCGCGTGACATGCTGTGGTGGAGTACCCGGAGGAAACACGAGGCCGTCGTCGCCTTTACGGCCGAGGAGGATTACACCTTGACGGACAGGCGCCTCGCCTGGTTCGGATATGACGCCGGCATCAACGTTTTCGACGGCTGGCTGCGAGAGTCCATCGTTGAAGCCGAAGCTAGACACGGTAGCTGTTAGCAACAGGGCACGGGATTATTAGAAAGCGCTGAGGGGCACTCACTGCTCATGACCACTCTCAGCACCAGGTCTAACCTGACCTCGGAGTTGAGTAACTTCCTCAATCGTGGCGTCCTTATGTCCGGATCGGAATATTCTCTTGATATGATCAAGAGTTCTGTCAAGCACAACCATGCTATTGGCTGTGATGTCAAACACGCCGTGGATATCCTTCTTGAAATCAGAGTCCCATTCCGTGAGATTATCGCCTAGGTTCGCTGCATCCGCCAGCATTCCGTCCTTGAACACTTTGTCTCCAATGTCATCGGTGATTCCAAGCTGAGGATTGACTGCTGCGTTAGATTCTATTCTTTCAAAATGCATTGCTATGAGCTCTATCAACTCACCGCTACCAGACCCTTCTGGGAGAATGAGATATTCACACCACTATTCTCAATCAGGGGGAAGTGCCTGCCTTCATTGGCAGCTTCTTTCTTGCCCTCCTTGATGGTCTGATGGAATTTCTTGGCTTCCGTGGTGGTAGTTATAAGAGGAATGATTGATCTCAGGTGTTCTCGGAAATGGAGGCCTTGGCCGGCCTTGATACGGAAGAAGAAGAAGAGCTCCGTCTTCTTCCCTAGTCCCTCACTGACACGCATCACGGTCAGCATCTCGTGGGATATTGATCCATATGCACTTACAGGATATCACCTTGCACATTATTAATGTCAAGTGGCTGTTGGTTAGCCATGGTATTGTTGTAGATGACAATGTTATTTCACCTGGGAGAAGCTATATTGAAGCTTGAAATCGAGGCAGTGTAATGGTATGAGTTAAGGTGCGTAGCTTTGTCCTCCAAGTGCTTTGTTACTCGCCTGACTTGAATGCAGGCTTGCGTTCTTTATGTAGATTCACCCCAGAGCTATGTATGTTACCCAGATCATCCGAACAATCGTAGTCCCCGATACTTTTCGCCTTCGCTTTCACAGGGTGGCTGATGTTCTTGGCCACAGCCTGTCTGTATTTGCTACAAGATAGCCTGTCGATATGCTGCCTTATTTGCCTGCCAGTAATGGGAGATGTCTCATTCTTCCAAGATGGCGCTACCTCGGCCAGTCAATTGCTTTGGAAACGTAATCGCCGGTTGAACCGGAGTCACGCGTGTCAAGCTGACGACGTAGCTGATCCAATAAGATTGACTAATCAAAAGTATGAAGGCATTCGGTGTGAATCACCTCTCACACCTTGGCTTGGCCTACGTGGAGGTAACGACTAGACGGCAGACAACGAGTTAAGGCTGGCACAAACACGCATAAATACGGCTTGCCCTTATTTTAAGCCACGGCTTAGGTCTCATAGTAGTGCGAAGAGCGCATTCTGGAGTGCGAAAGCCTCTTCCTTGTCATAGCAAATGGTCTGTAGCATTCGGTTACACCGTCACATTGCTTATGCCAGTGGCTGCGAAGAATAATTCTTTGCAGGTTATTACTTAATGAGCCGCTCATTTGCGAGAGATCTAAGGGCGCAAAATGAATAGGCAAAGCCAGTGGCGTGGTCGAACGTACGAACGTGCTCATGACGTGCTAACACGTAAGTGATAATATCCAACGTCAGAAATTTCGACGATCACGGTGAACGGCGGTGTCAGAAAATAGAGCGCATAGCCTCATAGGGCTGATCTCTCTACAGAATACCTAACGCAGCACATATGTGTGTCAGCAACGCCTATAGGGTAGTTTCGTTCTCGAATACGTCTTGTGTGGTTACACAACGCTAGGCTGCTGAAGTCAGCCGCAAAATCCTGCCGTTTTCGTCTCATACATACATACGAAGCACATGCAGCCCGTAATGATATTCACCCAATAGGATATCACGTCAAGTCAGCGTAAAGGTGAGCTGTACTCAGCAGCTCTTGTCAGACGCAATTGTTCCACGTGGAACCTCCCAAAGATCCCTATCCAAAATCAGCCGATTACACGATACCTAGACATGATTATCCTGCCTAATGTAATCGCAGCCGTGGGCCTTAAGGCCCACTGACATATGTGAGAACTTGTAGGGCGTTGGAGCTGAACATAGAGTATGGAAAAGCTGCATTTTCAATTTGCCATTCCTAGTCCATGGAGTGGCTATCTCACCAACAAGTGAGAGCTACATAGCAGGTTTGGTATGCAGCGAGCAACCACCCTCTTCAGTTTGGGGGAACTCCGTAGGCACACATAGCGCCCATTACGGTTGTTCAAGAGGACACCCAATTGTGTGCTCGCCCAAATTGAAGAGCTGATGTCATACTACCTACCTATATATATATATAATCCGCCACGGCCCCCTGCATGAGAAATGCTAGACGTCGCCGGCTTTATTGACTTTGTTTCAATACGTGAGGCATAGGTAGCTATCCTCTGTAACGCTTAAGACTATCTTTTCTGATTTACTCTCTATGAATTTCCTAAAATTCCATACGTTATGTAGAGATGCCTGTTTGATGTGCATAGTGCTATGCTGTGTGCCCATACGATCCTATTAAACATGGTATTGAGATCGGTTGACTCGGAAACCCAAGTCTATGTGATAAGGGCAAGATTTGCCGACAAGCTAAGCTTATATAAGAACCTCGGTGTTCCAGTCTTCGACTAATGCAGACTAAAATGACATGAGTCTTCATTTACATATATTTATAGGCCTCAAAGCCGCTGGCCCATTCCATCTGCATTTCTTCCATCCTATTGAAATGGCGGATAGGAGCTGGGGTTCAGACACTTGTGGCCAAGTAAAACCGGAAGTCTATCTGTATCACTGCACCAGGGCAAGGGCTTCATTAGTCAGTTATTATTTTCTCGTCATGTCCTCCTTTCATCCGCTGGGCCATACCGGGTTCCATCAGACCACTTCCGGCCTCAATAGTATTTTCTAGTGTACGACACCTGGAACTGTATAATGACTGACTTAAGGTCTTCTGACTTATAGTACTAGTGAACGTGACCAACTATCTCACTACAGACACCAGATCATTCATTATATTCCGTAGGACCTACCTAGGCCAAGTTGTTACAGGTAGTAGTAGTTCGAAGGATCGGAGGCAGCTAAGCACTTGGTCATGTAAAGGGCCGAGACCTCCAAAACACATAACATAGCCCAGGAATCCATTATATTCAGCCCTTATCTCTCCAGACAATCCGACTACTAGCTAATTGCTACCTAGTGTACTTGGGATCTAGCCCCCTGGTGGACATATGGCTGCAAACACTGCCCCTTGTTTTTCCTCTCATGCCAACCTCTGACTTATTCTGACTAGGTGCAAAGCTCACATTTATACAGCACATTAGCCCTGGCGCACAAAAACGTCGTTATCAGCTCTGACCATAATTCGGGAGTAAGTGCCCCTCAGACTTTCCCCCTCGTAGTATCGCTATGCACTATACGAAGGCTTCCTCCTTCCAAAAGTGTGAAGCTTATCTTTAATCAATGCGCTTTATTCATGGTTCATGATCACAGTCCAGCTGCTGCGGCTTTCTAGTTACATAGTACAGTACGCAAGGCGGCTTATCTTCGCTTTGGAGACGCAACGCCGCAGCATTTCACTCCCACCTCACACGCTTGTACAGAGCGGGAAGCAGCCGATTCATTGCTGATCTCTAATTAATTCCGTTGGTTCGGATAAGCGGACGGAATAAGATTGTCTGGCGAACGGACCTGCTTCGAGGTCAACAAACTGATCGTACACGTAACGTGCAAAGCTCGGTCTCTACTGTATGGTCTGGTAAACATTTATGACACAGCCCACGTTCACTGTGGTAGTGCCCAACTACATCCGATACAGAGTACCCCGGGGATCAAAACTCCAGACACTACCTTCGTCCGAGTCAGGGGATCCCCAGGGGGATCGCATGCATGTCATACGTACATAGTAACAACCACTACGCCGGGAAGGTCAACAATTACATACTTAGTGCATAGTAGACTGCTGCTCACTATATTAACTATGTCGTTTTAGTGCATAGCCCGGATTCTGGCCCATAGGATGCTCCCCGGTTCTTTAGTGCTGTGTTGCCTTTCCCATGATAAGTAAGGCCTGTTGCACATAGCTGGAAATACCTTCGTGTGTACCTACCCCAGTCTCTCGGAGCTCAGCAACTCAAACACGATCTACGACATGGTTGTAATACTTTTGTATGCTTGGCACCTCTTTGGCCTGCATGTTACCTACTTGTGATTAGGTGAAGTAGCTTCTATGCTGGTGACCCACCAAAGATAATCACCAATCACACCAACAAATCTGCGCATTGATAGTCTTGTTAGATATTATGAGTGAGCTACACTACCAGAGGCAGAAAGGTTTAACTCTAAGCTCCACAAATCCTCCGACAGTGGGTAATATTAGTGTGAATAGAGTGTCCATCAAAGCTGTCTCGGCTGTCTGCTCGTGAACGAGCGTGTGGGAGAACTAAACTCCCCGCCACGTGGAGCATGAGTTTAGTCCGTTCAACCTAGTGCATTGACAACGACGTTGGCTAGGCCTACATAGTGGTAGAGCTAGGTAGCCAACAGGAACAGCGCTAATAGAAGTAGATTTCAGCTTCGCTAATGTTAAACTAGCCTAGCTGGCATACAACAGAAAAACTCTTACCTGTGTGCTTTGAAATAACGGTATGGTTTTGTACAACCAATAAGGCTTTCTAGTCTCAACTCCAAGATGTTCTGTGGCCCAGTCGCAAGCTCAATTCATAGTTTGCCCCTTTTTACATCTCTCAGCCCCTTGCTCTCAACTCTATACTCGGCCAATCTTTAACAACTACTTATCTAGTCATGTAAGAGTTATTGAAGAAAGTCTGAAAGTTTTTGTTTGGAATAGGTTGGGTTTTTAAGTAGTCAGAATTGTGTACTATGTAGGTGCAGGCAAACAAAAAACAATGATGGGCGAGGAGAGAAAACACTGAAGAAATTCTATCAAACAATGAGCGTCTTCTCCATTTCTCCGCATACATAGTATTTCGAGATTAGTGCAGTTTGTGGACTAGGTTTTGAACAGGGTGCCCTTGCAGTGAAAATCATGATCAATCTCTCCCCGCCAAGGGGATCGAGTCTAGTCTGTAGTGCACTTGGCATATTTCTAACATATTCCGGCATTGATTCTACCGTCTGTGCCGCGTCTGCAGGTCCACAACCCTTCCCCCATTCTACTAGCAAGCAGTAGACTCGACAAGAGTCACGATAGGTATATGACGGCCAAGTTGTACTATTCCAGTTAAAGCAGTAGTTCAAGAATAGTAAGTATATCTAACCAAGCGTGCTCGATACAAGGGCTAGGCCAGTTCAGGGCCAGATTCATGAAAGTTAACTAAAGTATTGTTAGACGCACGATCACCACTAGGTAGTTATCTATACTCGTTTGGAACAGCTGCTTACTTTTTCAAACTAGAGGTAACCCTCATTCATGTATACTAATATCGGTATCCTTTCTGTTGGGTCCTTCTGTTTCACTTTCTCATAATCTTGCGCCAAAATGTCCTATATGTCGTTTGACAAGTAACTCATCGGGAACTCCTTCGAATTGTTAAGAAGATACTGCATCAATTCGACATAGAGCCTGAGTCCGGTCTTCTTCCAGTTTCACATCACTTATTCGAACATGCCTGGCTTTCTCGTTTCGCCCAATTATGTTGCACCACAGGCGACTGTAAACGACCTGGTCGTCGCATCTACAGTATGGGGATTTTCTCTGGCCGTTTCGCTTTTCACTGCTTCCAAGGCACGCAAGCAGACATGGAGATCCTGGAGGCGGACGGGTCGTGCCACTCCCTACATCATCATGGTTTGGGGAGAGTGGTTAGCGAGTACAATTCTCGGTATAATATCATGGCTCTTCTTATATGATGTTATCGAACCCTCGTAAGTAAGCGCGGAAAATGGTCTGGCACAGTCATACAAATCGCGATGACTAACAAAGAATTCCAACGACTAGGTTCCAGTTCTTCTTCTCTATTATAACGATATGGGTCTTTCAATTGCAATGCATTATGCAGATTCTCGTCAACCGGATCGCCCTGGTGACTAGAGACCAGAGGAAAATGAACAGGCTGAAATGGAGCGTTGCCGGGGCACTCCTTCTCTTGAATATCAGCGTCTATGTGATTTGGATCCCGGCACGCCTACAGATATCACCGACTTGGATACATATCAATGATGTATGGGATCGAATAGAGAAAGGGTTGTTTGCAGTTATCGATCTAGGCCTGAGCTCATATTTCGCTTACCAAGTACGGGCGAAATTAATCGCGAATGGTCTCGTCAAGTATAACCGGCTCTTCCGATACAATCTTGTCATGATCATTTTTTCACTATCACTGGATGTATGTATTGTGTCGTTCACATATGGGTTCTTTCACTAACAGCTGACAGATTGTTCTTATTGTCGTTGTACCTCTTGGGAATGGTTTCGTCTACCTAGTGTTTCACCCCCTTGTGTACCTTCTGAAGCTACACATCGAACTCAATCTTACAGACCTTCTTGCTAAGATCGTAAGAGTCGCCGAGGGTAACTCTACTCACTCAGAAGGATCGAAGCGGAGGACTGGTAAATCCGGCACCGATGCCCAGACCGGCGGGACCAGGATGGCGACACTCATTACGGCCAATCGTGATCGTCCAGAGAGTGACGATTTGAAAAAGGGCATACATAAGACGGTAGAGACGGAGATCCGGTACACGAAAGAGGACAGCGACGCTGCTAGTGGGACAGGCTCTACGAACCAACTTT
The DNA here is from genome assembly GCF_022495145.1 of Xylaria bambusicola. Lineage (NCBI taxonomy): Eukaryota > Fungi > Ascomycota > Sordariomycetes > Xylariales > Xylariaceae > Xylaria > Xylaria bambusicola. The sequence goes on from NW_025953562.1 coordinate 213,427, forward strand.
TCGAACGCAGTCCTTATTAACCCGATTTCATTACGTTAATACACCACATCTGGAGCGGTTATTGATTTCAGCGAGGAAAAATATGTCAAAGAGTTGTTCACTTCAAAAGACGAATTGTCAGAATATTAGAAGGAACCCAAACGTTGGATCTAACTTGAATTCCTCTAATCCTAATTTATTCTTGTATATATTTCATGGAGTTCCTGTTAGCACTGAAGTATCTATAGCATTCTCCAGTCCCACAGAGTCAGAACTTAATAGATCTTTTTTCCAGATAAAACTCCCAAGTTTGATGTGTCATTGATTACGCCTGCTCTGGTTGCTATCAGTGAAATTGGTGCATTCTGATAGCGGTCCATGCCGTTCGTAAATGTCGAGACTATTCAGGCTCTCTGGCAGAGTGAGTGGATGGGGAACACCGGGCTACCGGCAGCAATGCCAATACCCCACTCACACGTAAATAGGAGCCAACGGAGCGGGCGAACCGTCCGTTGGGTCTATTGCAACTCTACAGTAGACTACTTGGCTTCTAGGCGGTCGGTACCTGCGTCTCGGGAAAAAGGGCTCACAAAATAGGATTAGGCGTTTCCGGCTCGACGGGTGATTAAACAAGTGCGCTTACGTGTAGTGTGACATGACTTGCCACTTGATATAGCGACCCGGTACCAGTAGATAGCAGGGAGCAATAAAGATGGGGATAGCTTTTCGTGGCTTCAGCTACCCTAGATTTACAGATATAACGTTAGTAAAGGATCTTAGTGGAATTTGCGTAGGCGCTATGGCTTGAATGACGCTGAAATAGGGGTAATATGATGAGTCGCACATTCGACTAATCGACTTCATGCCAGTGATTTGGAGGACCTCCTCATATACATGAGCCGGACCTTCGTATCCGGCCATACCCCTTGATCTGTATTGTGTACGTGAAGCGACTGGTTAACCAACAACATCTTGAAAAGAAATAAAGGCTGGTTATCACCACCGTCGAATCGATTCGGAATGCGGTATTATGTATAGCTAGCATGAGTATAATAATATCACCTAGCTCTACAGTCTGGCTTGCTCCTTTCTAGACTCCCCTCTAATGTACATCAAGTGTGTAGTGCAACGAGATATAAATCAATTACCCACATCCTTATAGCCTCTTCATAGAGGTCAAAGATAGGAAAGATTCAATGACGAATATTTGGATTTCGTGTTTGACTTAATGGTGTATGTTGGCAGTCAATGGTTCAAAGCGAGGGTGCAGAGCCTAGCTTCGATGACCAAGCGGACAGCAATTTCTCATATTTACCAAACAAGATTTCATTAACAACCAATTTTCATAGTTATGTTCTCCTCGATGCTAAATTTTAGCAAGGTATGAATTTGTTAACGCCTATGATACATCCTTTTACCCTATCAATTAATTTCCCAGTTGCTTTACAATAACACTACAACATACTTTACCCAAGTTTAAATCAGTATCTAGCTTGAGAGCTGCAAGTTAGCAAACCCGAAAAAAATCGTATCTGGATTATCATATATGCATTAATGTTGAATAGTGACAGAGTTGCTGCACAACGCTTGTCCAGGGTCGATCGATATTGCAAGTCCCTTTTCTTGCCATCATCTACGCCCGAATTGGAAGGCATTCATACCGAAGGCGGCTTCTCAAAGTCTCGCAAATATTTCTCGCAATAATTGAAGTTATATCAATATCTAGACGCGTGGTCATGTAGGTCAGGGGAGGCCTGGGTCTCCGACACGCCTTTAAGCTAATGTGCATCCCTTACTTACAAGGTCAGGCCTGGTTCAAATGGTTAGCCAGACTCTAGTGTGGGAACGTGCCTCTTGAGATTCTGACACAATCTGATTATTGCTGTAGCTTTCCCCCCTTAAGGCGTGGCTGATGACCTAGAGCATTCTACCGATGTTTAGTGTGGTCGGACCAAACTTGTAGACTGTGATCCCCCGGAGAACACCACAGAAAACTTATTTGAAGTTTACGTACATTGATGATTGGCTTCAATGAGAGGGCAGAACGTGAGAAGGGCCCGTGGTAGGCATCGCTTCCGTGTCTCGCACTCCGCAGCCACTAGAAAGGCAACATCTGAGCGGAGTCACTTTTTTTTAGCCCAACCCCGCCCAAGCTGATACTATGGAGCTCCGCAACCTCATCAGAACCAAATCGTGCATGATTGCCATAGCGGATTATACCCGTATAGCAGTCCTACAATCATAAGCTCAGAGCGGGAATAAAAAGATCACTTAGGGGAAGTCGACGCAATGGCGCCTAAAACCGACAAGACGGAGGTGGTTGAGCTCTTGAAGACGCTCATGAATATTGAGAGCACCAGCGAGAAGGAGCTTGAGATAGGACAGTATCTCGAGAAGTACATACAGAGTCGCAGCTTCACGGCCGAGAGGATCGCCATTGTCCCAGGTTCTACACGACACAATGTCTATGCTTACCTAGGCCAAGAGCGGAAAGCCAGGCTCCTGGTGACGGCGCATATGGATACCGTACCACCTCATATCCCCTTCAGCATCGACGGGGATGTAATTCGCGGGCGTGGTGCCTGCGACGACCTAGGGCCGATGGTGGCGCAAATCTTCGCCGTGGAAGAGTTGCGCGCCGAAGGAAAGCTGAAGGAAGGAGATGTGAGCTTTCTATGGGTTGTGGGCGAAGAAAAGGGCGGTCCGGGAATGATCGCGGCAAATGACATGGGCCTCACTTGGGAAGCTGGTCTCTTCGCAGAGCCTACAGAGGGAAAAGTAGCGAAGGGGCATAAGGGTAATCTGGTGTTTGAAATCGTCGCTCATGGAAAAGCCTGGTAAGCACGCTGCCGCTATACTTCAGAGCTGAAGATTCGCATTGATGCTGACGACGTGAGCCAAAAGCCATTCTGGATATCCCCATCTGGGTAAGAGCGCGACACTACTTCTCTTCGACGCGCTGAATGACCTCAGAGCGGTTGAGTTGCCCGTTTCGGATCTTCTGGGCCCGTCGACGCTGAACATCGGCAAGATCGAGGGCGGGGCTGGCTACAACATCCTCGCGGCAGAGGCCAAGGCGCTCTGCAGCATACGCGTTTCGAAAGATGTCGAGGCGATCAAGGAGGCCGTGCGGGCTGCGATTGACAAGCATCCTGACGTCGATGTCGATTTCAAGTTTCAGTATCCTGAAATGCTGCTTGAGTGGGAGTTTGAGGGGTTCGCGGCTGAGCCGATGGCGTATGGGACGGATATACCGAGACTGCGAGGCGACCATAGAAAGGTGCTGTACGGGCCCGGCTCAATTCAGGTTGCTCATGGGACGGATGAGTATATCCTTGTCAGCGAACTCATGGAATCTATCGAAAAGAACAAGGTGCTCATATTAGAGCTCCTGAAATAGTCACCTGGGTTAATAATACATATGCGTAATCAGCGTGGTCAGTGTATAAACAGGCAACAACCGAGCTTATATGATTGATTGTACACTCTTGTGACGCTGGATATTTGCTCATCAAGACACAGACAGAGACAGGGAAAACTTGAAAAAAGACAAAAAAGGAGAAAAATGAAATCAATTCGGAAGAATAAAAATTGTAAAAGATTATTAGCAAAAGGAACTCCGAATCGGGGAATCGAACCCCGGGCTTGACGGTTCTGCTGTCCGAAGATTTGAGAGCGTCAAATGTTAGCCACTACACCAATTCGGATTATGTCCTCCATGGCATGTTCTGCTGGGACGTCCGCATACACTGCAACATTAAGTTCAACAGATGATGACTCGAGGGTTAGGGTAGATTCGCCATCCACACTACCTATCCAACCTAATCTTTCGTGCTGAGCACATTCATGACCTTATGTCCCACCTCACCTCCATAGAGTCTATGTGCATTGATCGAATAATCGGCTGATACTGACTGAAGTCTGCTTACCTAACCAACATATACAGACTGCATCCGCGGAATGTGTCTCTGTCTCTGTCTCTGTTTGTAATACGTAGGGTCTGGTAGGGAATCTAACGAAGCCCAGCCAGCAGGGAGCTCACCGACTAACCAGGCCAGACATCAAGGCCACCCAATAACAACACGAGTAATGGTAATACATCACGAAATGCAGCACTCTTCAAACAGCAGATCTCTCACCGAGTCTCTCACCGAGTGCCTGGATAGGGCAGAAGATCGGTTACTGACATCAGTGACGAAAGAGTGTGTACTGGAGCCACGCAGCGCCAAGCTAGCCTTATCCTGTAGTTCTGATGGTGGGGTTGGTTGGCTCTTCACATGGCGAGCATGGCAAGACAGACCCAAGACATCGCGGGACCACTGTGAATTTCGAGCAACTTCTTTCTTGCTTGCTGGTGCTTTCTGTCAACAAACGAAAAGAAAGCTCTGGCATTGCCGACAACTACCCTGACTAGTTGCAACAATCACAGCAAACTAGAACATTGCGTATTGCTGCCTTTCTATTTAATTACCTGACATACCTGTACTAGTTTGATTTGTATCCCTCCCTCCCACTCACTAGCACCTTGTCTACTACCAGTCCTCTGCATTCCGTTCGTCTTTCTACCAAACAATCGATATCCTCTGGTACCTACGCACATATTGCTGTAAGAAGCGCGGCACAACGACACCTACAGATACAATGTCCTCAGGAGCCAGCAATAACGGTGGCAATGGCTTCGCCGGTCAGTCGCATCTTCCCCTCGTACCTTGTCGTTTGCACAACAAGCCTAACTCCTGTAGACCCTGGTATCGTGCCAGCGCCCAAGATCTCCGAGCCGTGGTCAGTCCAGAAGGTGCTAGCCACCATGACTCCGACACCGCCTGCCGAGAATACCGACTCTCCTGTGCCTTATTTCCATATTCTCGAGAGACTGAAGACGAACAAACGTGAGGGATGGCGTCGCTTCAACATAGAGAGGTACCACAACTATTGACACCCGACGATTGTAGCTCGCTAACCCATAGTCAATAATACAGAGGCGAATCCATATCTGATCACATGTACCGCATGTCCCTCATGACAATGCTCTGCCCCCCGACCCTTGCGCCGAAACTCGATCTCTTCAAGTGCATGAAGATGTGCCTAATCCACGATATGGCGGAATCGATTGTGGGTGACATCACCCCAGTAGACGGCGTAGCGAAGCCGGAGAAGAGCCGCCGCGAGGCCGAGACGATGGACTACATATCGAAAAACCTACTTGGAGGCGTCTATGGCGGACTGGCGGGCAAAGAGATTCGCGAAATCTGGCAGGAATACGAAGACTCGGAGACGCTCGACAGCCACTTTGTTCACGACCTCGACAAGATGGAGCTGTTGACCCAGATGGTGGAGTACGAGAAGCGCGCCAACAAGGCTCTCGATCTGGGCGAGTTCGCCTACGTCGCTACGAAGATAGTGCTGCCGGAGACGAAGAAATGGGCCGAGGAGATCCTCAAGGAGCGAGATGAGTTCTGGGGTAACAAGGCGCACGTTCACGGCGAAGCGGGTGTCGATGGTGGTGTGAAGTCGGAAAAGTTCGAGCAACAAAAAGCTTACTACACAAAAGAGAACGGCTCGGCTCCTTAGACAGTGGGCTATCAAGCACTTAAGATCACTACAAGATGGCCGGCTTTGGCCTGTTTCTGAAATCAAAGATGGAAGATAGAAAAGGCGTATGCAGGCATCTACCGCCCTTGCTTCCATGGCGGTAATACAGGGCGAAAAAGCGAAATAGAATATTTGGGAAACGGGTGTATGGACGGATCAGCTAGAGATACCTTACCTACCTTAGAGCTAGACGCATCCTACAAGAGGATTAATCGAATGATGGACTTTGTAAGAATAACATATCGTATTTCGTATTGTCTCCCTTGCTGTAGGTAGCAAGTCGCATTCAGTTGATATAACCCATCCGGACAACAGAATACTGTACCATAGTAGGCCCCTCACTGCCTGGACCAACCCCGCCATATCCCCGCAGCCCCCTAACCAGGGACCCTAAGCACTGTTCCAACAGGGGGGTTCTTATCAGTAATATCAGCAATATGGCCTGTAATATTAGCGACACCCGCTCTGTTCCAGTTCTGTTTTAGGCTGTTGACTAGCGTTTAATTAACCGCATGCTGGCCCAGCAACGCGACCATAACAAGCTCCTTTTTCAAGACGAGAAGAGCGCAAAACCAACAGTCAGCTATTATTCGACCTCCTGAATTCACAGATGGCTATGCTTTCGTGTAGGTAGCTGCTTGATCGTGAAGATTATTTGTATCGCAAGTTGTGTGTGCTTGAACGAGTCCCGCGCAACGGCCGATGCCGATGCTTTTGTCATTCCATTCTGTCAAACAAGCTTTACGATAAATCCCTACAAATCCCTACCTAGTTTGATACCTACGTCACACACAGCTACAACGGTCTTAAAGTCGTTGGGTCATGTGTCTTACGTCCACGGGGGGCTGAGACCTGCAGAGCAAACACCACCACCATCACCACCAATACCACCAGTCCTACACCGGTACTACAACGCGACACCATTTGCCCGCCCATGGCCGCCTAGCCAAGCGTTTGTCCCTCTCGCGCGCCCTTCCCTTCACACCTTTTCTCTCTCTCTCTCTCTCTCCTCCCTTCCGTCGCTCGCTCGCTGCGTCTTCCCATGTGTGTAGGCACGTAGATACGCGAACGGAATATCTGCCTGGCGTCTATTCATCCACCAGCCACGCCACGGGTCGGAGAGAGCGAGTATTGCACGTCGCAAGTGTATGACCGGCCGCCATCATTTAGCTAGCAGACCTATTGTGCGAATTCTGACGGGGCCATACACGGGATCACGCGCGTCTCTAGCCTCGGCACATTGATTCAACCGAGCCTCCTCAACAACAGCTACAACCAAAGCTACAACTACAGCTGCAGCTACAGCTACGCCTACGGAAACCGATCACCTTGACCACGACAGATTTGGCCGTAATTAAAATATCCTCTTTTCACAAATTGCTCCGACACATAGACGGCCGTTCTCTTGTGCTACTGTTTGCGCACGCGTTGAAAGAGTTTCGGCCGTAGCGATACGAATCCAGTCTTATACACCAAATCCGCCATCACTTTGGCTTTTTCGCGGCAGTCTGGTTCCTAAGGGTCGGAAGTTCCCCAAAAAAATCCAAAGAAAACCTTACTTATTAGCTTTCCGATACGCACGCCCCGCGATTGAATCCGATAGCCTAGCAACCGTACTAGCAATGCCATACAATTCCCAAATCCTCATGTCTGGAACTTTTCATCTTGACCTGCCGCAGGGTAGCGGCGGTCGAGGCACTTCCTTTTCGGCCGTGCATCCGGGCATCTTCCAACCTCCGACCTCACCATCCGTATCGAGTTCGGTGTATCTCGGTAGATCTACTGGAAGCTTGCAATCAGAGACACTTACGCCAATCTCAACAGCCAAGAGAAAACGCATAGGGCCCAAGGAATCGACACCTCTCCGTGACTGGGGAATGGCGACCGATACAGACGACATTATCGGCGATCGCTATGACTTCGACTTAAATACCTGTGGGCAAGACCGGCGATACGTATTAGCTGGTCAGATAGACACTCCAGATGGAGGTATTCAAAGAGAGCTTGGGTGCCTTGAAGACAGTGTGTATTCTGATGTCGACTATAGGCGTGCCCTTGGACCGAAACAGCCCTATAACGGCTTTGTCGACTCTCCTGAGTTGAGGCCCATGGAAATCGACTCGAATAATGACGGCTCGGGTGGATGGAGTGCCTTTGCAATCACTACGATCGGTGGTGTCGTTGGCAGAGTATGGCAATTTTGCAAGACTGGATCGTTCCGTGGCTTCTATGCTGGAGGTGGCATAGGATACGAGATGTCAAAAGCAGTGGGCCAACCACAAGCGGCTGGGCACATGGGAGCTGATGGATATAGAGCCAGCGTCGGTATTCACGGACACGAGCCCAGCCTCCTTGACGGAAATCAGCTGCAGTCTGATTACTATGAACACGGGACGCCAGAGTCGACGCCTCCCCCACCGGCGAAGCGAAGACAAATCTCACATGGCACACCAACTGATGAGCTACGGAAGAACTGGGTCATGATTGATGAGCCAACTAACGTGAATCGACAGTCATCCCTTGCATCACGAGCGTCGTCACGCCAACCGGTACAGCGAACGACAGCACCGTCACTTGTTCGTCGCATCAGCAAGCCTGTAAGCCGCCTCAACGCTCCGAACTTCAACCGTCACCCTCCTTCCCGACCGAGTTCTGCTAGCGCCGGCCCCATCTCGAGCCGCGAATCGGCAAGCTTCGCGTCGACTAGGTCTCCAATCGCGTCACCGGTTATCACATCACGCACCCCTAGTAGAATCCCTGTGGCCTCTCGGGCACAGTCCCCCAGTACATTTGGAGGCAGTCAGTTTGCGCCACAGCCATCTCGGATACCGAGCCCTAGTCCCTATGCAAAGCGTAGTCACAGGAGGAGCCAGAGTGCTGTGTCGGCCTCAGCGGTCTCACCAATGAAGATGAAGAAAAGAGAATCGCTGCATGAGATGCACGATAACAGCCCAAGACTTGATGCTAAGGCTAGAAGCCTTGCAGCCAAACGAATGCAGAATGAGATGGAGACTGACATGCGTATCAATGACTTCAACAGCCGGCTGAGAGATATGATCCGTCAGGGCAAAGAGGCCTTAGGTACAACGTATGAAGTGGAGTCAGACAACGATTATGGGCACGGAGGAGACCCCTGGGAAAGCGAATGATGAGTCTCATCGTGGAATACTAACTCCGGATGCTTAGCTGGATGAGTATCTCAAACAAAACCCTTGGCTAATATTTCTTTTCTGGCGATCATACTCACTCTGTCACCCTGATACCCCATGAAATGGTCACTTTCGATTGCCCCTAAAATTTGCGCCTCAAGTCCCCTGATCAAGGGGCTCTTGTATATACAATCTTGTCATGACTTGATGATTCGATGTTTACGTCTTCTCTCTGAGGCATCCACTCACCAACCAAAGTTGATGCTTTGCTCCTCTTGTATGATACACTTTTTATTTTCTCACGAAAACACTCTTTTTGCTGTACACATCTAAAAGACGGATCGGATCCTCTTTCCCCACGGATGGGTTTTTAATTTGGCGGATAGTCTAGTCTAGTCGGCTTTGTTCAACGAGGATGCCTGAACATGGTTTCAGTTGGACGATAAAAAGATAATTGATTGGGATGCGCTGATAATTTGAGAATATGCGCAGTGATTTACTTCGTGTGATGATTATACGTAGTAGATGAAATACTTTTCAACCCTCATTCGACTACGCCTTCCATTAAAATTCAGCTTCGAATTCCTACCTCGCTCACTCGCTTGCTCCCATACCATACCATACCATACCATACCATACCATGCATACATAAAACCAGGGTACAAATTGGTAGTTTAGAGATTTAATTCTTGATCTCTTGCTTGTGGAATAGTCCTGTGTATATACCCCGTAAGTTCCTATCGCCGATCGATCAAGTACAAGGATTAAGTCCATCGTGACTAGCTAGAGACGGTAGACGAGAAAAGAAGAACAAAAAGTGAGGGAAGGGGAAGGGGAAGGGGATAGGAAAGAGGGAGGAATATTTACCTTCAATCGAAGGCATCCATGGATCCCGCATCTTGCAGAAGAACTCGCCCTTCGGCGCGACTTGGCCGCGCGCGTGGTCGTCCATTGTCCCGTAGAAGACGTAGATGTTGTCGCCGGCGTTTGCCTGGGGTTTTAGTATTGAATTAGTTGATGATGAAGTTTCTTATTCTTATCTTTTCTTCTTTTGCTACTCCCTCTTCTCTTTCTCTCTCTCTTTTTTTTCTTTTCTTTTCATTTCATCTTCCCTTCCATTTGCGCGATAGGTAGACACAACAACTTAAACTTACCCCGTACTCCAACAAGCTGCCCCCGCACGTCCCGCAGAACTCGCGATGCAGCGTGACGCCGCTGCCGTTGTCGGCCTCGTGCACGCGGACGCTGTCCCGGCCCCGGTCCACGGAAAACGAGGACCGCGGGACCTTGGTCGTTATCCCGTAGTTGCCGCCCGTGAACCGCTTGCAGTTCCCGCAGTGGCAGAGGCTCGTGCGCGCTTGCGACGACGGGTCCGAGAGCGTGATGGTGTACCGGATTGCGCCGCAGTAGCAGCCGCCGGGGAGGGGTGGCATTTTTGATTTTCACTCTGTGGTTCGCGCGGGTGTGGTTAGTGATTGGGTGTTTAGAACTCGAATTGGAATTGTTTTTATCTATTCTGATGTGTATCTTTACTTTCTTGTTCGAAAGGTCTCTGAATCGCTCTGTTCCTTACGTGTTTTGCCTCCTAAGTTGGCATTGGTCGGTCTCCTATGACGAAGTCGCTACGTCATTGACCTATATACAATTAACTGGCACCGTTTACAGTTGAGCAGAAGTAATCGCGAAAACTGTTTATCTATCACTTTGCAATACGACTTTGAAGAGTTGGTTTCGAGATTTCCTGTGATTTATTATGTGAGAGGGCACAGCGCGTAAGTTGATCTCTTTCCGCAGTTAGCGGGCCACATAACGGAGCCTTGATAATGCCGGCAACCCTAGAATATCTACATAGGACACAATATATGGCATACGAGTATAACAAGGGCAGATAACTGGGCTTGGAACTTGTTGCTATTCAAATTACAATGATCAACTATCTAGGGCTGCATGTGTCCACCTCCCTCTTGGCTGTTAGTGGCTTGACTCGACTCTATATACAGCTGGTCTGCCAGCCCAGACCGCCTAAGTCTCATGGGTCTGTTTCAAGAAGCGGAGTCTGTATAACCTCACTTTCCAATATTGCCTGCATGCCTTTGAATGATCATGAACAGCCTGCAATGGCCTTTCGTTCGGCGGAAGTGCAAGGCGAACTGCATATTCAGCTAGTACGCATGTGACAACGAGTCCCAATTATATGCTCTTAATAACCAGCTTAGCACGCGGAGAGCGGCACTACCTTGTTGTGAGGCTTCATTCACCATCTGTAGTGATAATTTGACATGGGATCCTGTCTACAAGCATTCGCCACATCATATCTAGGTTAGTTCGTGGCTGAGATTATGCTCCGGCCACAAGATGCCATCTAGAACTATCTAGTCTACATAATAGTACTTCCCGGTTTTCGATATGGTAATTGAGTCAGTTCTGCCCGGGCAGCAGATCTTAGGTAAAACTTCCCACGTGCGGACGTTCCGCAAGTTCCTGGCAACGGTTTCGCCACACGTATGGATTCGATTGTTAATGGAGAATACGGACACCCATCGCCATCGGTATTCGGAACGGACCAAAATTATCACCGATTATTTCTTCTTAGTGATCTGATACCTAGAGAGCTTTCTCCCTTCCTTCTCATACATTGAAAGAGGGGAGTGTGAATTTACTCTTCGGAAGATTGATTTACCGGAGGCTAAGCATGCCACTATGCTAACGCCAGAGGCATTTATCTTTCATCACGGCGCAGGGCTCTAGCTCGATATATCCTTAACACTATACAATTTATAGATCTATCACACTTCATGTCAGGAGCCTGTTATTTTATCATGGGATGCGCAATGATCCAAATCTCTTCTCTGAGCTACACCGTCTTCATACGTAATGATTAGAGCGCCTAATCAATTGCCGTTGGTAAAAGTGCTAATACATGTTAGCTGTGATGCTACGATATAAATTACACGACGAAGCGACTCGGTGAGCAGAGTTTAAGCTACGATAGTCCTCCCGTTCTTAGTTCCTAGACCAGAGCGATTCCAGCATACCTACTAAGTAAGTAGTATCAGGGCTACTTTAGAAATGTATCATAGTGGCACAAGTTGCCACTTGCAATGTCTTTAGATGTAAACACATGCTGCAAGCAAGGCATGAACTTGATGTAGGATGCGATCAAGACAATTTAGGACAAGCGAGCTCTAGTAAGCTCTATAATCGCGGCGTTAGGTTCGAGGCTAATTCGTATCTTGCCTGCAGCAACAGGGAGGATTGGACTCGCGGAGATAACTATGTATACATAGAAAATCATAATTTACATATCCTTTGCTCGAACTCGGCAGGCGATGTGGTTTATCGTGTTACTTATAAGTTTGGTCAGGAATATCTATTTTGAGTTTTGCACCCTGTAAATATAACCTTAGGATAGATTTCCGATGCACCTAAATATACTATGTGTATGCAAAGACATACTTAAGAAGGATAAGTATACATCCTGGAGCCGTTGCACTAATCTAGTGTAAGTCCTTGCCGGGGTAACAACAGTACCGAATATCCGGAACCGATCTTCGACAGTCAAGAGAGCTAATATACAACCGCAAAAACATACGACTCTTCCAAGATCTACAAGGCGTAGAAAGTTCTGGCCCGGCTACCGCCAAGCCAATAAATAGGATGCGTCCAGCTAGTAAAGTTCCGGGCCTAGGTTTGAGCCGGGGCGACGCGCTAGAAGCCTGATAATTACGGGCACGCTGGATCGTCATGGTCGCGGATCTCTCTCAAGCGGCGTGCGGCCGGTTGGCCTGCGGTCAAGTCGACTGCCCCAAGGTGGTCATACGCCAATTCAAAGAGGTAACAACAGGTACGAGGGCAGGGAATGCAGAAATATGGGGTTTGGGCTCGGTCAATTCAATAGACTATTCGTTCATGCTTCTAGTTTACTTAGGCAGTTTTCGATCATGTGCATGTGAAAGTTAGCTAGTCATCTATGTTCCTACTCAGCTAGCTCCCCCACTCCCATTGCCCTCGAGATCGGGATCGAGATCGAAGACAAAAGCTTTCCCTTGCCTTCCATAACCATCACGCAACGTCCGACTCTCCGGGGAAATCAGACAATAATATCCGGGTGTTTCGTGCCAGTCGGTGTTGTGATGTGTATAACGAATGGTTGTGTAGCAGCAGTCATATTCGCTCCCGTCGTCTCGATCTCGAGATGGCCACCGCCATGGTGACGCCCTACTTTCCGCGGAGCGGGTCCTCGCATACCTCAACCCTTCTTGTCCAGCAACTGCCACCACCACCGAAGGTTGTAGGTCCGGTATTCGATGAGATACATGCTAAAGAGCCTATCCCAGCCTTTGATGAGAAAGCCTATGCGCAGCATTATACCGGGCCGTCTGAATCTGGAGAGGCTCTCCCACCGCCCGCGCCCGTTGAGTTTCTGGATAGGTATCTCGTCCCGACGCTGGCGCGCAACGAACGCCTGCGGCTGACGCTCCTCTGGTATCATACTAAAGATATCGAGAAAGATGAGAGTCTGTTGGCCGAAATCAGTGTTTTAGTTCGAAGTGCACAGAAATTCGTCGGGTGGGAGTATGCCATCGCAGGTATTCTCAATGAGTCCTCTTACAGGCGGTTGGCTACTGTAGGCTTACCGCTGGCCCTTCTGCCTCGCAGGGAAAGCACATGCTCCCATACTATCAATCAAGCAAAGCTGGATGATGTATTCATGGTCCTCGACATGAGTAAAGATTGGCGTTTCCGACATTCACCACATAGTGAGATTGGTGGCTTGAGAAGTTATGCGGGCGCACCTTTGAGACTAACCGCCGATGATGGAACTGAGGTCCCTCTAGGAAGTCTATGTGTAGCTTCCGACACTCCACAGAAACCCCTAGCAGCGGTGAGTTGGCTTGGTGTGCGCTCTATTTTGTCACCTCTAACTCCTTGAGAATTTGACTAATTGCCTTCAAAGAGCCAGCAAGAGTCTCTCATAAGCTTCTCAGAGCTTATTAGCACTGCTATTGCGAGTCATACGCGGCAGCGGAGGCTCAAAAAGAGGCAAGAGATGACCGATCTCCTCACCATTCTACGTTCAAAGTTAGATACCGAAGACTATGAAGAAAGCTCAGTGGCTATCATTCAACAAGCCTACCCCAGAGCTCACGTAGCCCTTCCATCCGCCCTAGATGGTCAAATACCAGTGGAGGGTAGGTCAGCTATCAAGCTGTCAGACGTAGAAGGAGGTCTCTGGGAGGATACAGCACTAATCGAGCATACAATCATGGCTGCAAACTTCGACGATCTGCACCCGTCTCAAACCGTCCGTGCAATCGTCGCGCGTTGCGGAAGCACCGAGAAGTATGTTGTTGTCTCAGGTCTCGACATACATCACGTCTTTGACAACTTTGACGCATGGTTCATTTTTAAAGCGGCGGCTATAATAGCAGATATCCTTCAAAACCGACTTCTTCGGCAAGCTTTAGCTGCAAAGGAGACGTTTCTACGTGGAATTACTCATCAACTTCGAACACCTATCCACGGCGTCCTGAGCTCAACAGAGCTCCTCGCCGAAGAACTCACCGCACGAGGATTACTATCACTGACCGATAGCAATAGTTCTTCTGTCTCACCGGCTACATGCATTAGCACAATACGGAACTCTGGACAAGAGTTAATGAGAACCGTGAATAGTATTCTTAAGTACAATGCATGGGCGGATACTACTCGCCGCACATCCAATAGCCCTTACGACCTAAGACAACTCGAGTGCGATATTCTTCCCGATTCACTTTCACTTGTCCTAGAGGATCACCTCCACGGAATCTCTGTCGAATTTCGCAATGAGCTGAGACATTGCTGCTTCATGGTTACAGACCCAGGCCTTCTCAAGGACTGTCTTCGGGAAATACTCCTGAATGCTATACAATCAGTTGCTGGTCGGCCACTGGGAACTGTGACGTTCACTATGCGGGACACTGAGAATGCGGCAAACCTGATTTTCGACGTGGTAGATAACGGCGTGGGCATCGAAGCAAAAGATCACAAGTCTATCTTCCAGCCTTTTTATAAAGTTGACGATTTCAAACTTGGGGCTGGACTTGGCCTTACTCTGGCCAGGCATATCGCTACTGGCTTGCAGGGCACAGTGAAGCTGGTGGCCTCTTCAACGGAGCTCGGGTCTCACTTTCGAATAGAGTTCGAGAATCCCCTCATCGATTATCGCCAAGATATTACTCCTACACCCGAGATCAAGCTTCAGCATTTGCCTCGGACGTTTCATTGGAAATGCAGCGGGACAGGCTACACACATTTTGCTGCCCACGTCACGAGATACCTCCAACTCAATAAATTCCAACAAGGCACAGATGCCAATTTGGGTCTCATATTTGCCAATACCGATATCGACCAATTGCGCGTTGCATATCCTTTAGCTGTCATTGTTGTGCTTGGGAAGGCCAATATCAGTGCCGACACTTGCCTTGAACCAGGTATATTCTATTTGACCGGTCCACTACATAGGGCGGCTTTGAAAAAGATGCTGCAACAAGCGGATATCATATATCAAGCACTCGCAGACAAGAATACTCATTGTGATTCCGCTCAAGTGGTCCCGGTCGTAAACGACACAAGTGTTGGCGTTGTCCCAACTACAACGATTGCCAAACTTGCTTTGGATAGTCCACCCTTACAGCGTGACTGCGCCGATCAACCCGTGAGAGCCTTACTTGTCGATGATAATCCAATCAATCTTCGAATCCTCAAGATGTTCTGCAGCAAACGAAATATTCCCTACGCCACAGCCGAGGACGGTAACATAGCGATTGACCAATTCATAAAGGGGGTCGAAAGCAATGAGCCTTTCACTCTCGTGCTAATGGACCTCCAAATGCCTAATTGTGACGGCATTGAGGCGACTAGGGCAATTCGCGCATATGAACATAAGCATGAGCTATGGAGGTCAATCATTTTCATGGTGACAGGCCAGGACTGGGGTAAAGACAAAGCTGCTGCGCAAGACGCTGGTACAGACGTTTTCTTGATCAAGCCCGTTTCACCCAAGATATTGGATACACACGTTGCAAAGTTCTTCACATCTTTTCGACCTCCTGGGGGCTGAAACGCCAAAACACTTCATCATAACATGATCATTCGACAAGACGCTTAGCGAACCATATATCACGAGGACACCGGGCCCATCATCACATCGTCACGCCAAGTTTATAATATCTATATCAATACCCATTTCTTCTTGAGCGTCTCTATGTTGAGATGCGCTCACCCGTGAATACCATATACCCCGCGGATCCCCAGCCTCGTCTTACTTGGTAACAGACTCCTACAACGCATGGATACGCAAAGCAACCAAGCAATCACTTGTTGCTACATATGCGCATTATACACTTACCATGAAAATAGCCTGCGTGTTTGGCGGTCAAGAACATAAATGCTGTCATCTTTCGACACAGTCGAATACTTTTCACCTGCCCTTTAACGCGGTAGAAACTGCCATTCCCACAGCCAAGATATCAGCAGCGAATAGAACATAGTAAGTATAAGAGAACGTCCATCGCAGTAGATAGGCACCCCGCCGTTACGCTACATAGCGTCTTGACCGAGGGTCCAAGCTCTTCAGCATCTCTTACAACGGCCAGGGCTTCTTCATTTGATCATGACGAAGTTATACTTCGCCAGAAGAAGAACAGCAACCGCCATTAGCTTTAATCTTGAAGACATCACACGGCAACCACATTGTTTCATCACTTACTAGATGAGGAAAGAACACGAATATGCCGATTCTCAGATACTAAATTATACAAGGAGCCCACATAGTCAATTGGCGTAGCCCTTGCCTTCTCAAGAGCTTTGAGCCTTGCGTAACTACTAGAATAGATAGTTAAATAAACAGTGAAATATCTATGCAAGGTCTAATATTTGACGTGGTGTTAAGATGCTGAAGAGGAAAATACATCATTGTCCAACTACTACCTAATCTGACTTGCTAGGGATAAAAGCAGCGATTAAATGGATTCTTTAGTCTCAGGAAGGAAACTATCTTTCCGTAAGAAGTAAGTGTCACTCACGATAAAGTCAGCCTGCAATGCCACAGACCTGTACAGCCCTGGTAGATCATTAAATTATGAATAGCATCAATCCAATCCCAGATCCTTGCCCTGGTTACTTAAACGACAAGAGGTACACTTCCTAGCAAGGATAATGCGACTTCAGTGTATAGTACTGACAATCATGTCATTGGTACCTCAGCTAGTAGAGAGAGCAACCAAGCAATCAATTATTGGGAGTGATGATGTCCATTTCCTCTGACAAAGCCATGATAGCCTTTAGGACCTCTTGTAGTCCAATTCAGATGCCGTATCCGTTAATCATATCGCGATTCCGCGAGGTCAGATTTTGCATATTCTTCCCAGGTCCTATTTCAAGATAACCGTAGTCTCGAGCATATCCTATAATGGGATTTTCTGCTCTTACCAAAACGTACACCCAGGAGGACAAATCTGGATGTTATCTTTCACCCTGACTTTGTACCATTTTTTCGGAACGACATTATACCCCTTCTCCCACTTCTTGCTCCAAACCCAGCCGCTCTGCCACTCGCCGCAGGTCTCGTTGAGTATCGACTGCACTTCATCCAGCTCCCACCGAGGAACCGCGTCCTGCCAGATAAGCTTGCAGTTGCAAACATACCATGTGACGCCTTTCTCGTCCTCCTGGCAACATGCTTCGCTGTGGACATCCTCCGGACAGCTTTGTCCGTAGTATAACCCAGGCAAAACTCTTCCACCCACATCCGACCAGGTGATCATGCTCTCTTTTGCACCTAGAAAGTACTCTTTCTCAAGCTGATCACCCATACATTTCTTTGACGTCACAGGGATTCGTTTCTTGCGATTCAGGAGGCCGCCTAGGAGGTCACGTGTGATGTTGGAAGTCAGGCCCACGGTGCTGTTCCACGGCAAGGCGATAGTGATCGGTATTGCGCAGAGTGCGCTGAGGGCGGTGAAGAAGATCGCGATCCGCATGGTTGCGTTTGTAATGGTATGGTGTAACGGGATGTTGTCTAATGGTGGGCAAAAGGTTGACGGGAACGAGTTACTGTAGTAGTAATTTTGCCGAGTCTGGGAAGATGCGTAGCGCGGAGAAAGACAATTGTAGTATTTTGGATGAGCTCTTCTCTCCATGCTTCCACCTAAATAGTTAAATATTATGTACGCCATATTTGTACTTTTCAATGCATCGTACATGAGATGGTTTGTGGCTCCAAACCTTACCTTCAAACTTTGCCACTTGTTTCAGAGATGCAGTGGTGCTAAACCCTACGTTAGCAGTATAAATCAAAATTCTAGAATTTAATTCACTAGACTGAATGTCTTTCTTAGTGTCGCATATATTGTCCGCGTAGCTACGCCCTTCTTCATTGGGAATGATTAACTATAACCATCAGTGTACTATTGATTACTTGCATATCTTGAACTTCCCTAATGAGAGCCAGGATGAATTTTAATGGCTTATCTTCTCCCGTACCTTTTGATGTTGTTGATGAATCAACCCGATATAGATAGCCACTCATATGAGAAACCATAGAACGCAAACGGTTGCGAGCTGGGCTAGGCTCAACCGAACGCTTATATCCAACATTGGCGAGCTTGCTCACAGTTTCGCTGGAAGCTGCTCCAGGAATCAGATCAGCAGGCAGACTATCGGGGTAAGTGGTGATAATGACATCTTCAGGACTATCGAGAGGGATGCTAGACGAAACTGTTGCGGCCAAAGTAGAAGCTGCCAGGCCAGCAGCGGCAATGAGGATAGCGCGTGCGTGCATTTTCCCTTTTAAAAGATCAACGATAGCTTGGAGGATACCATGTGCGATGATATGCCAAGCACATTATTCGAAGTAAGCCGACAGGTACAGCTCAGGGGTCACGGGCGTCAGCTTTCGCACGTTCGTCGCCTTCGGAATTCACGAGATGGCCATAGAGGTTTTCTCATGCACTGAATGTTTTACGAATTCAGTGCCTTGCTAGGCATTGGTGAGGGAAAAATTATCAGAAGTTATTGAATGTGCCACAACAGCGATATCGTGACATAAACTAGGTATGCAGTCATGGAAAGCGAAGTCAAAATTTTCATTTCGATTCGAGGCATGTCTAAAACAACGTAGGTGGTCATATTATTGTCAAAATTCGATCACAAATAGAACTAAGTATCTGATTCTATTAGTCACATGAGCAAAGGCATTAGAACAGTATGCATATATATACACAGATAGCCTTCAGTAACCATCATGGCTATTACTACCTTCGCAGCATATAATGGTTAAGATCTACATTAGACGTGTCTGCAACACTTAGCCCAAAGAATCATGGTGTATATGAACTCGGTCCCTAAACGCTCATCTCGAGCTCAATGAGTCTAGGTGACTTCTTACCGTTACTAAGATAACCGAATACTTTGCACTGAGTATATGAAATTGCTAAGCATACGTGGTCCTTGATACTAACTCACTTCACCGGATCAGTTTCACTGATGTAGCAACTCAATACTCGCCATATACTAGATGTTGCCTCTATTGACCCCCGTAAGATACTCTATGTGACATTCATTCTAGTCGGCGTTCTACTATCGTTGCGAAGCCCGAACACACTTCGAAGAACCATTCATCGAGGACAAAGGCTAGACCTTCTGGGAACAGGGACATGAATCTAGAAAAAGTTGATAATATGGGCGTGGGATACTTCATCGTTCCTTTTCTATATAAGCAAGTTCCATCCCCAGAGCTCGCCATTCCTATAACCAAGTATATAAAGTTCCTCTTTCCAATCCGAAAGCCTTGATTTCTATATCCAACGTAGTGCCACATTCTTAGAAAATTGGCCGCATATTCTCCCCATCCATGTCCGTTCCCAAGCCTCATAACCTAGTAACACAACCAGCTTTTCTGAATATTCTATCAGCCGTCACACCGTCTATGTTTTTAACCTTTCCATATAACCTCACGCATAATGTATCTAAACTTATCTCGCGTTCTTTCGTACTTCAAGCAGACATGCCATGGTCCCGCCTGTACCATCTAAGGGTATCCATGCCAGTCTGGACACGCATGCCGATTCTCCCGTCTAGAAGATAACTCTCCCACCTTGCGACTTTATCGAGCCAGGATTGGCAGTCATATATCTTCTTCCTCGTCTCAGCCGCTGTTCCCGTATGTCCCTCGACCCACGCAAGGACAGCCATCTCATAGTGAGCGGCGGGCGGGATATAATCGTCCATGTTGGAACCTTTGAAAGCAGATCTGGAGTGATTGTCAGCCTTAAACTTGTAGATAATAGGTTAGTGGGAATGCAGGTCTCACCTATCCATTTGCAGGACGCCCTGGAGCTTATCCCTGGCCTCGTCGAACTTCTTCAGACTGCGCAGGATAGCAGCGTGGCATAAGTCATGGAGTGCCTTCTCGTCTATCTCGGCCTGGAGTTTACCACGAATCTCTTCCGAGCACGTGAGTCGGTCCCAGGACAGATCCGTAGCCGCACTCTCCAGCTCGGGGGGTTGCATCTTCTTAAGACCATTCCAAAGGTAAACCATTTCCTGAGCTGGACTGACGCCGATTGCGTCGACTAGATCAACAGACCACGAGCTCGATCTTTCCTCCCACTTTCTCAATTTTCGGACGACAAATTCTTCGAATGGTAGTGGTCGAGCCATGAACTTCTTCTTACCGGCCACAGATGGTACCTTCTTAAAGAGCTCTTCGGCCTTTTTCTTATGGACGTTGATCTGCGGCTCATCTTTCGGGTTACTGAGGCAGGCGTTTCGGTACAATTCCAGTTCCGAGGCGCCGGCCAGGTAGTAATAGAGAGCGGGGCTCCATTCGTTAAGCTCAATGCATCGAAGATAATCGTCCCGAGCGTGTGACCAATCTCGTACGTAAGTCGAGTCCAAAGACATCTCGAAATTGTTTAGAGCAGCAACCTGCTTCATCTTGGAGTGGTTGTTCTTGAGGATATCTAGCGCGCCAGTAAGATCTCTCTTATTTGATAGGCTGCGGGCTTCCTCAAACCGCCAAAGACCGCTATCCGGATACCTGCGCCGTAGCCTAACGAGGAGCGCTGAGAGTCTCTCGGCTGGATAGCCTACAATCGCGCCCTTCTCAACGTCTGCCTCAGAGGGAAGGATATCGGCAAACCCTAACAGGCCGTTATAGTAAGCGAGAAGCATCAGCCCGGCCACGGCTCCATTAATATTTTCGAATCGGGAGCTTCGCCAAAGCATCTCGATCCCACGTTCACGGTCACCCCTGAAGCCGATGATTGAGAGCAACCTTGAGAAGGCTGGGGGCACGAGTGATATGATGAGAAGTAGGACACCAAAACACATGCTTGTTCCGCTATAAAGAATGTAAGTGTGTGTTTTGAGGCCATTGAGTTGATTGGGGGAGAATAAAAGTGAAGGAAGCGAATAGGTAGCAACAAGGGTAAGGTAACGGTATTGGTCAGTGTGGGAAGTAGACTTGCTACTGTAACAATCACTGGACTTACGAATGAATAAAAGCATCAATTGGGTCAGTGAAGATGTCAGAATCAGGACCACTCTCGAAGCCGTCGCGGGAAGGCAAATCGCGGGGCATATCCTTCGTTTCTGAATTGCTCTCCCCATTTAAAGACAAGTCACCCAGCTTCTTTTCGGCCTCATCAGCATCACCGTTAGATAGATGACCTGCGTATTGCAATGGTGTTGGTGTGCCAGAGTGGGATTCTTCTGCATCCAAGAACTCTGGTTCATCATCATCGTCAAACCCACCGGGCATCTTCTCATGGTCCTTGGGATTAGCAGTACTGACTGCAGGCTGGGTTGATGTAGGTTGTAGTCCACGTTTCTTCAAATAGGCGCTTTCGGCTTGTATGATACTGTCGAGGGCTATAAAGGCCTTCCGTAGTTTGTAGAAGCTCTTTATTCCTTCAGTGAGACTCTCATGCAAGACCCCGATAATTGCGCTCATGAGATAAGACTCGGCGAGTACTAATTGGTACTCACTACCAGGAGGGTAGATCCTTTCAGCCTGTGACTTGCTCGCCTCCTTTTCGGCCTTTTTGATTTCATTCCAGGCCGACGTCTCACACTCGTTCAAGCGGCTACTAGCCTCGGCCATAATGGACTTCTCGAAGCCCAAAATGCTCTTCATGAACACGCACGTGCTCATGCCAAATGAATGAAACGTTGAGCTAGTCTGCTTCAGGTGTTCTTCAGCCCCATCTATATCATCGTTCATGATGCGGTCAGCGCCGGCAATGGCATCTTGGAGAAGGGCCACGGTCTGAGCTCGGAGGTCAACTTGCGAGGTACCTGGGCTGGAGTTCTTGCTTGACTTTGGGGTAGAGCCCCGAAACCAGCCGCCGAGTAGACTCATGTCGGAGCGCCGGTGAGTGAAGCGACGTAAAATGTACAGCGTCTGCTCATGAGCGTAATATCGCGTGCTCTTACGTCGGTGTAGAGTTCCCCGACACCCGAGAAGACAGGACCTAGTTATGAAGGGTCCAATGCAATAGCTCGGATGTTCGATAAGGTATTTTCAAGAGTAACAATATCCGAATGAGCCGACTGGAAGGAAACTGGGACTAGACTAGACAAGACAGTGGCGAGCGAGGAATCAGAACAATGGCGGACAACTACAAACTAAGCACCGACTCATTCGCCCAGATTAACAAAGGCCAGGGCTGAGGCTAAGGCTACACTACAGCTCAACGCTGACGCTGGCGCTGGCGCTTGGCTCAGACCCTCCTCAGGATGGATGATGACGGAGATAAATGCGGGCGAGTGGGGTCGATACGGTTGGTCATCCACGGATCTGCTGCAGTGCGCGCGATAGTGTAGGATTTGGAAATGCCAGTGACTACATTGGTGAGATGATAGGAATGGATGGATCGTACGTGAGCAAGGGAGGCTTAGGTATGTTCTACCTGGTTACCGCAGGCTTTTCGGTAAGGCACATTTCGGGGTCCTCGAATCTGCTCGAACCTCTCCATTTTGACAAGGGACGAAAAAGCGCTCACCTTTGAATACACTAAGATATATGACAAAAGACGCTCGAATTCTTACCTGCATTCCTAGGTAACAGGGCCGTGTCAAGACGGGCATTGCTCCGCCTCTTTGGAGGTGACGTCAAAGCCACAAATATCACTGCCATCTCATATTCATGGATAATGTTACCCCGTCGCCTAGACTTATATGCAACGTACAATGAAGGATACACAATTGTAGATTCAGCGGGCAAAGCGCGGAGGGATGCAAATACAGTCAATACCTACCTAGGTAGGTAGGGACGGGATTGCCCAAGTCGGTGATAGGTAGTAGAATCACGCTCAGTCACCGACCCGGCTCGGAGACAGCTACCTAGGCAACCCTATAATTATAAATTATAGGCCATTCGACGCTTTACGGGAGGTATAAGCATGCTGTTATAGCACTACTTAGGCACCTATAGAAGTCTATTAGGCGGTTCTTCTCAGAGGTTGTTACCTACCTAGGTAGGTAGGTCGGTAAGGTTGATTCCACCCAGGATGTAGGGCGGCTCACCCCTCCCCACACAGCGCGGCTTACCCCTATGGTCAATGCGCTATATAAAAAACCAAAAAGGTTAGATCAATTTAAGTACATTAGTTTTGAAAGTACTTATTTAACTGCAGCTATATTACATTTTATATCTATATATTAACTTTATCTTAATTGCATTTTAAATACCTATAAGTATAATATAATATATTAATAGTAAAACCCTTTAAATGTTAAAGTAAATTAAGGCAACTAATACTATATAGTAAACCTTTAATATAATAAAAGATTTTACTAGGTGTTACAACGGGCGCGATGTGCAGTGTTATTAGTAAATATTGGAAACACATTATTAATTATAAGGTGACGAAGTAAAGGATGACTTGCTAGGTTATAACCTTCGTCAATTAAGCTATATACGTTACGGTAGGCTAAATAGGCTTCCGGAGGTCCGGCAGGGCTATTAATTAAGCTACAGAATAGAACTATCACCCGTACATCATCCGTACGGCTAACCTAAAGGCTAGGAGCCGTAACTACCCCCGTAAAGGTCGCAAACACCTAAAAATAAATATAAAAATAACCTTGTATAACTTTTAAAGCAATAGCTATCGCTTTTATTTATAAAACTTAATATATTCTCTTTAAAGTAATAACTTATAATTAGCTACTATATAACTTAATCCGCTATAACATTTATATTTATTATAATTTTATTATTTTAAACGTTTTTATATAGTAAAATAGGTAGCCATTTATTTAATAAGGGTTTAAATATTATATTATAGTATTTTAAGGCCCTTAAAGTATATATACTTTATATATATTATATACCCTTCCTATATACGCTTTAAAGGAAATTCTTCCCTTCTTTAAGCTTTAGTTTTATTAAATACCTATTATAAAACTAAAGAGATTTATAATATTATATTTAACCTTTAAGATTTAACCTACTTATAATAATTTTAAAGCTTTTTTTTAAGGTTATTTATAACGTTATTAATTATAATATATTTATATATAAATAAATAATTAAAGCTAACGCTTTTTTAGGAAATTTAAATTATAAAAAGTTTTTAATAATAGTTTAAGGATAAAGCTAATATAATTTATTTTTAGAAAAATAATAAACCTAAAATTAGCTATTAAAATCTCCTAATAACTTTAATTAAATAAATAAAGTTAATACTTAATTATTATAATAAATAAATACTTAACTTTTAATTAAAATTATAAAGTTAAAGAAATAATTTCTTAAAGAAAAGAAAGTTATTTAAAGTTTAAAGGTAACCTATACACCTTCCAAATTATATTTAAGTAAAAAAGGAAAGAATTTAAAAATATTAAATTTAAATAAATTAGGGTATTGTTTTAACCTTAACAATTTATAAACCCTTAATAATTAATAATATTATTAAAATTAAAAAAAGGGTAATTTTAATAATAATAACCCTTTATTATTTAATTTTAATATAAAGTATAATTAAAATAGTTATATATATTAATTATATTTAAAGTATATATATTATTATAAATGCTATTTCTTTAAAAAGGTTAATTTAAGCTAGCTTTTTAAGTTTAATTATAATTCCTTTAATATAAAGTTTACCTATTTAAAATAGTTAAAATAGGTAAAAGAATTAAAAACTATATTCTATAAAGCTAATTATAAGTTTAAAACTAATACCTTTAAAATTCTTTACATATATAATAAAATGGATAAGGATTATAAAAATATATATTAAATTATAAAAAAAAGGCTTAAATATATAAAAAAGAAGTAAATGGAATTTAATTAAAATATATTTTTAAATTAAATTAAAACCTTATTATATTAATCATTCTTCTTATAGGTTAATATTAATATATAATTTAAAAAAGCTATATAATATATTAATTAAAACTTAAAACTTTTTAATTAATACTTAATTAATATTAAAAGTTAAAATTTAAAATAAAGTAAAGGTAAAAGAGCTTTATTATATTATTAAAAATTAGGTAGACCTTTATAAAAGAAATTAATAAATTTCTATAACCTTTTATTAAAAACTAAAATTAAAATAATTAATATAATATAATAATGTTAAAAATTAATAAATAAGGATTAATAGGTTAATTATAAAAAAAAGAGGCTTAAATTAAAAAATATCTAAATTAATAATAAATAACTTATAAATATAAATTAAAGTTAAAGTAATAGTTAAGCTATTAATAATAATAATTATAAAAATAAATATAAAGAATATAATAATAATAGTTATAATAATAGTTTAAATTATAATTATATTAATAATTATAAAAGTAATAATAATAATAATAATAACTATTAAAGTAATAATAATAGTTATAGCTATTAAAGAAATAATAATAATAATTATTATTAATGTTTTTAAGGTTTTAATTATTAAAAAAACTATTAATTTAATAACTTTATTTTAAAAAGTTAACCCTTTTTAAAGCTCCTTTAAATTATTTATAAAGTAATAATAAAAATAAATTAAATTAAAAAAACTATAAAGGAGTAGTTTATTTTAATTATAGTTAATTAAGCTATATTACCTTAAATTATATTTAATTTAAACAAAACTGGAATCCTAACTATATAAGCTATATAATATAAAAATAAACTATTTAAAAAGTTTAAATAAATAAAAAGTAGGATAAGGTTAAAAATAAATAATAGTTATTATATTATTCTTATACCCCCCTTTTATTAAAATGCTATAATCCTTTAATATATAATAAATAATTAGGAAATAAACCGGAAGCTTAATACTTTTTAAATTAATAAAAAGCACCAAATTAAATTTACCCCTTTATATATCTATTATATATCGTTTTTACACCCTTTATATAATCCGTACATTTAGCTTAAAAAACCCCCCTTTATAAACTTATATTAACTTAGATTTTTATATTAAATATAATTATATTAGCTTTACTTTTATACTTTATTATAAATTAAAAAAAGCTCCTTTTTAAACCCCTTTATTATAATATATTATAAATAATAGTTTTCCATTATATAAAGCTTATTAAGTTATTTATAAATTAATTAATAATTATAATATTATTTATAAGTTTAAATATATATATATAGCTATTAATTATAATTATTGCTTAAAAGGTAACCTTATTTTATTATTTTAAATTACTTTAAAGGATTAAGGAATTATATTAAATTTAAATATAAATTATTAATTCTTTAAATTTAAAGCTTACTACTTTAAAATACTTACCTTATATTAATTTATAAAAGCTTATAAAAATAAACCATATTATTAAATAATTATTTAATTATTAAAATTAAAAGAATTAAAAGAATTAAAATTATATATATCTTATATAAGATTTAATAATATTTTATAGGAGTTTTATAACCTTATTAATTTCTTTAATATAAATAAAGCTAATATATTCCCCTATTTAAAAAAAGGTAATTTAATTATTAAACTTAAAAAAAATACTATAGTTCCCTATTATCCTATATACCCTTTAATATAAAATAAACTTAAAAAGCTATAAAAGTAGTTAAATAAAATGTTAAAGGTTAAAAAAATTAAAAAATTAATTAGTTTAATTAAAGTATTTATCCTTTTTATTTTTAAAAAAGATAAAGGCTTATACTTATATATAAATTATAAGGGATTTAATTATATTTTATATAAAAATTATTATACTTTACCCCTTATTTTAAAGCTATTAAATAAAATCTTTTAAATAAAAATATTTATAAAAGTTAACCTAAAGGACACCTATTATTATATTTATATTTAAAAGGGAAATAAATAAAAAACAGCCTTTTATATTTATTATAGCTATTATAAATTTTTAATTATACTTATAAGTTTATTAAATATTTCTATTACCTTTTAAAACTATATATAAAAGGCATTTAATAATATTTTAAATATTTTTTATATTATTTATTTAAATAATATCTTTATATTTTTTATAAATAAGGAATTATAACGCATCTCCCACTTAACCTGGCCACCCAATTGACCTGGCCACCCCCCTAGCCCATATAAATAACGTCGGTGCATTAATTACGTGATAATTTAATAACTCTACGAATATTAATCGTATAAAATAATAAAATATACCGTTAAATTCGTAATAAAAAGAGCTATTTAACGGTACCCTTTACCAACTTTTACGACTTATATTCGCGGAGTTATTAAGCAATACGCTAAAGTAAGCGCTAAATTAATCCTTACTTAATACCCCTTTAGCGTATTGCTTAATATTTCGCTTAATAAATTTTATAAAAAATAATAAAAAATGCCTCTGGATTCCCCTTTAACTAACGGATTTAAAGGTATTAATTATTAAATCGTACAATTAATATTTATAAAGTTATTATAAATTGAAATAATAGGATTTTATATAGGTTAAAGGGGTGGCCAGCTCAATTAGGTAGCCAGGTTAAGTGGGAGATGCGTTATTTATTAATTAAAGTATTAATTAATTATAATAATCTTTAAGCATTTATAAGGACCTTAAAGTTAAATAGAAGGTAAGCTTATTAATATATATATTTAATTCCTTTTAACTTTATTATTAAATATAGGGTAGGTAAGAAAAATAAGGCTAATTTATCTTTATACTACTTTAATTTTATAGCTATCTTACCTATTAATATAAATATCCTTTTTATATTAAAAAGGAAAATTATTATAATATAATAATTTAAAGTCTTTAATTTATACCTTAAAATATTAATTAATAAGTTATATATTATATATATACCTATTAAATGGACCATTTTTATATAAGTAATTATATATAAATAAGTATAAATAGCTATAGGTATTAAAAAAAGTAAAAACCTAAAGCTATTTAAGAACTTAAGTAACTTAATTTTAAAGGTTTAATAAAGAAATTTTAAATATTAAGTAATTCTATATTAATTTAAAGCCGGAAAGGCTATAAACCTTTAATGGTTAATAAGAAAAAACTTAATTTACTATAAGGAAAGGGTTTATATTCCCTTTAAAAAGTCCCTCCATTTTTAATTTATTAAATTATACTATAATTAACTTATTATTAATTATTTTAATTAAACTTATACCTTAAAACTTTTATACTATAAGTTTTTTTAAAAAGATATATAAAACAATATTTAAAAGTATATAAAATCCTATATAATTTACTTTAAAATAAAGGTAAAATACTATTAAAAATATAATAAATTAAATACCTTATTAATTTTTAATTAACTTATATAGGAACTTTTTATAAACTTTATTATAAGTTTATTTAAAACCTTTTATAAAAAAAAAACTAATTAACTTTATATTAATTATTATTAATAAATTTATTAAGCTTATATACCTATTTTTAATTAATATTATTATTACTTTAATAAAACTAACTATCCTTTTTTATAATAAAATTAAATGCTTATATAATAGCTTATAAGGTATAATTTTAAATAAAGGTATTAGTTTTATAAGTTAATTTTAATTTAACCTTTATTACTACTTTAAAATAAAATAATACCTTTTAATTACATTTTACCTTAAAACTAATAGTTAAATAAAGCGGATAAATTAAATAATTAAAGGTTATTTATAATATTTTATTAATAAAGAATAGATTAATTAACCTTAATTTCTTTTATAAGCCTTTTTTGCTATAAATTTAATAATTAATTTAATAATTAAAAAGTTACCTTTTAAAGCCCTATATAGCTATATCCCTAAATTTAAATTATTCGTTAAAGATAACTTTATATTAAAGGAAATCCTAACTATATAAGGATAACTTAATAAATTAAAAACAATTAAAAATAAAATAGTAAAACAATAGTAAATTATATTAAAATAATATAACGCATCTCCCACTTGACCTGGCCACCCAATTGACCTGGCCACCCCAATAACCTATATAAAACCCCATTATTTCAATCTTTAATAACTTTACGAGTATTAATTGTACGGTTTAATAATTAATACCGTTAAATCCGTTAGTTCAAGGGCAATCCAGAAGTATTTTTTACTATTTTTTACAAAATTTATTAAGCGAGATATTAAGCAATACGCTAAAGGGGCGCTAAGCAAGGATTAATTTAGCGCTTACTTTAGCGTATTGTTTAATAACTCCGCGAATATAGGTCGTAAAAGTTAGTAAAGGGTACCGTTAAATAGCTCTTTTTATTACGAATCTAATGGTATATTTTATTATCTTATACGAGTAGTATTCGTAGAGTTATTAAATTATCACGTGATTAGCGCACCGACGTTATTTGTATGGGCTAAGGGGGTGGCCAGGTCAAGTGGGAGATGCGTTATAAAATATTATAATAATAAATATAAACTAATAACCTTTAAAGTTAAAGATTTAATTATATTATTAATAAAGAATATAAAGTTTCATTATAAAAAGTTAATATTTAAATATATAAAACCTTTTAAAATTATAAATAAAGTTAATTTATAAATATATTATATTAATCTCCTATTATAATATATTTATCTTTACTTTATTTTTTTAATTTAATTAATTAAGCTTTAAATTATTAAATATAAATATAATTTACCTATATTAAACCTTAAAGATAATTTAAAAATGTAAAAGGTTAAAAATATAATAAATAAAATAATATATAATAGAAATTAATACTATAAGGTTAAATAGAAAGGTTAGCCTTTTAAATATAATTAATAAGTATTATAATTTAACATTTTAATGTTAAAAGCAGTTAAAGATTTTAAAAAATATTAAAATTAAAAATAAAAAAAGAAAATTACAAATAATAAATTGGGTATAAATTAAAACTATATTTAATATTATTAATATAGGATATAAAGTAAGCCTAATAGAATTTTAAAAATCCTAAATTAATTATAAAAAAAATAAAACTAACTATTTTAATATAAAAGGAATTAAACCTTTACCTTTAAAGTTAAAAAACTATTACATTTTATTATTAAGCTATATATAAAATAAGGTTAAATTTAATAATTATTAAAATTAATAATATTATAAAGCTTTATCCAATTATAAACCTTACTTTATTAAGCATTATTATACTATTTAATTATAAAAGTTTTTATTTTTATTATAAATAATAAAATAAAGATATATTACATAATTAAATTAGGATTTTATAAATATATATATAAAAAAATTATATAAAAGTAGTTTTAATATTAAACTGCATTTTATTTATATTAAAAATATATATAAAAAAAGTATAAAGTAAAGTTATTTATAACATTAATTAAAATAAGTATAATTATATTATAAGTAATAAAGTATTATTTAATAATAATATAATTATAATTAGAAAAATGCTTTTATTTAAATATAAATATAATATTATTATAATATATATTAAATTTAAAATAGGTATAAAATAGCTTTATACTTTTTTACTAGTTTAATTATTAATTATATTAAAATAACTTTAATAAGTTAAAAAAAAGTATAAATATAATTTAATAAAGTAATATTAAATAACTATAATATTAATATAAAACTTAAATAAACTGGATTAAAATCCTATTTTATTATTATTTATAACTTAAATATTATTAATAATCATTTTAAATATAAAAGCTTATTAACCTTATTTAAAGAATTTAATAAATTAAATAATTTTAAAAGCTATTATAAATAGAAGTTAAATTTAAATAAATAACAATTTATATATAATATAGATATAAAAATATTAATAGGTTTATATATTTAATACGCTTTAATGTATTTATAATAATTAGTAAAGCTAAATTTATTAAATAAATAATTAAGTTTTAAAGGTAAATTAAGGTTAAGTTAATATATATATTTAATATATTTAATATACCTATAATATATTAATATTAATAATATAGCTATAAGATTTATATACTTTTTATAATATTAATTTTTTATCCTTATAAATTATTTATGTTTTTTTTAAGGGTTTTTACCCTTAATATCTAAATTACCTTTATAGCTCGAATAATTATTAAGTAAAGGGCTAGCAGATCCGCTATAGCTTTAACTTAAACTACCCTTTCCGTTATTATTATTATTATTATTACCGCTTAATAAAGGTAGTACTAGTAGTATTAACGGTAATAATATAAGCGCTCCATTATTAATACGTTCTTTATTTATATCCTTATTATATTTAAATAGCAATAGTAATAATAGCGCTTTACTCTTATTACTATATATAATATAATTGCTTTTTAAGGTTAAGGCTTTACCCTTTTCCTTTTTACCCTTAAAAGGTATAGTTTAAATAATAGTAATAATAATATAAATATAATAAAAAAAAAGAAAAAGACGAAATAAAAATAAAAGTAATATAATAATTTTTAATTAAAACTAATTTTTAAAATTAATAACAATTAAAGAAAAAAGAAAAAGAAAAGAAAAAAAGTTAATAAATAATTAATAGGAATATATATATAAATTTTACTATAAAGGTAATATATAATATATATAATTTATAATATAAATATAAGGTTAATATTTATATACCTTTACTATAATAACGCTTTATATAAATAAATTATATTAATATATTTATTATAACATTTTATCTTATATACTTATATAATTAAACTTTTTATTTTACATTTAATTAATAAATTAATTATATATTAAGTTAAGGATAACCTAATTAAAGAAAAAGGAATAATTATTATATTAAAGTATTTTAAAGCCCTTAAAGTATATATACTTTATATATATTACGTACCCTTCTTATATACGCTTTAAAGGAGATTCTTCCTTTCTTTAAGCTTTAGCTTTATTAAATACCTATTATAAGATTAAAGAAACTTATAACATTATATCTAACCTTTAAGATTTAACCTACCTATAATATTAAATTAATAAAATAAAGGTTATTTTTTAATTAAAAGGGATTTTAAAGTTTAATTTAACTTAGTTTAATTTAAATACATTATTTAAATATTATAAATCTTAAATCTTTACCTTAAACTAAATAGTAAAAATATTAGCTAATTATATTATATCTATTTTTATATATAAATATAATAGTTTTATTAATTATATATTATTTAGGATTATCTTTTCTCCTTTAAGTTATTAATCTACTTCTTTTTATATTTATTTTAAGCTCTTTTTATTAATATATTTAATTAACCTTAATCTTAATTATAATAACTTTAATAACTTTTCCTTTAATTACTTATACTTTAATTACTTTATAATAACTTCTTTAAATCCTTTTAATTAAGTTATAAAGGTTAATGTTATATTATTATAATAATAAGTAAAATTAATTAAATAAATAAAAAATTTAAAAAGATAGTTTATTAAACTATAAAAAGATAAAATATTTATAAAATAATAATAAAAATAATTTAATTTAAATTTAAATTATAATATTAATTTAAAATGTTTAATTAAATTCTTTAATTTTTAATATATATTTTATTAATAAAATAAATAATTATTAAACTTTTAAAGGGCTTTTAAAAGTACCCTTAAAAATATTATAAAGGTTATTATTAAATTAATTTTATAATTTTAAAGATAAATAATTAATATAAACCTTTTTAAAACTATTAAATTTAATAACTTATAAATAAAAACCTTATAAATATTATATAAAAATAAAGCAATTAAGCTTTATTTATTTAATAAACCTTAATTATTATTAAAGATATTAATTATTATAATATATATATTATAAAATAGTTAAAGTTTATAAAGTAAAATAATTAATAATACTTTAAAGATTTTAATAATTATTTATAATTATTAAAAGATTAAAATAAATAAAAAACGCTTATAATAAATATATAATTTTATTATATAAAACTAATAAACCCTCTTTATATTAAGCTTAAAAATTAAATAACCTTACTTTTAATTATATATAAAAGTATGATTTAATTAATTATATATTATTATAAGCTTATAAACCTTAATTAATTAAGTTTAATAATTAATTTATTAATAAATTAACTATGGAATATTATTAAATTAAAAGTAATTCAACTTATATTTATAATACTTTTAATATTTATATTAATTAAAGACCTTAACCTTTTAGCCCTATTAATAAATAAAATTTATTAAAATTATTAAAAAGTTATTATACCTTATAAATATTATAGTTTTAAAATTTATTAAAATATAAAATGTTTTATAAAGGACTTAAAGGTAAGCCCTTTATAATTATAAGTTTCTTTATTAATATTTTATTAATGCTTTAATTTTATATAAAAGGTATTTTAAAGGTTTTTTATTTTATTAATAAATTAAAAAAAAAGCTTTAAAAAGGTTTTTTCCCTTTAAATAAAGTAATGCTTTAATAAATATATACTATCCACTTTATATATATATTTATTTATTTATTTAATTTTTATAGGATTATTATTTTAATTTATTTTTAATAAGAAATTATATTTATTTTAAAGGATAATTAATAATAATTAATCTTTTATATTATTT
Source organism: Xylaria bambusicola (assembly GCF_022495145.1). Classification (NCBI taxonomy): domain Eukaryota; kingdom Fungi; phylum Ascomycota; class Sordariomycetes; order Xylariales; family Xylariaceae; genus Xylaria; species Xylaria bambusicola. The sequence goes on from NW_025953562.1 coordinate 247,119, forward strand.
AAGCTTTATATATTAAGTAATAATATTATTATTTATATTAATTATATTAAATATTAAGCTTATAATTATTTAATATTTTTTATAAAGGTTAAATATTATTATTTTAAAGTTTAATTTAATATTTTATACTTTAATTATATAAAGTTTTATTAATTTAATTAATTATTTATAAATTAATAAGAAAGCTAATTTAAAATAACTAATGCATCTCCCACTTAACCTGGCCACCTAATTGAGCTGGCCACCCTAATAATTTATATAAAATCCCATTATTTCAATCTTTAATAACATTTCAAATACTAATTGTATAATTTAATAATTAGTACCTTTAGATCTATTAATTAAAGAGAAATCCAGAGGTATTTTTTACTATTTTTTATAAAATTTATTAAGCGAGATATTAAACAATACGTTAAAGTGGCGTTAAATAAGGGTTATTTTAGCGCTTACTTTAATGTATTGCTTAATAACTCCGCGAATATAAATCGTAGAATTTAGTGGAGGGTACCGTTAAATAGTTTATTTTATTACAAATCTAATGGTGTATTTTACTCTTTTATACGGCTAATATTTGTAAAGTTATTAAATTATTACGTGATTAGCGCACCGATGTTTCTTATATGGGCTGGGGGGGTGGCCAGGTTAATTAGGTGGCCAGGTTAAGTGGAAGATGCGTTATAAAGTTAATTTAAACTTTTAAAAGCTATTTTATAATATTTAAATCTTTAATTATTATTTATAAAAAGCTATTTATAAAACTTTAAAAAGCCTTTAATTATTTATACTTATAAATTAAGGTTAATTTATTTAAAAAGGTAAGGATAATTATTATAAATTTTAAATCTTTACCTTAAATTAAATAATAAAAACATTAGTTAATTATATTATACCTATTTTTATATATAAATATAATAGTTCTATTAGTTATACGTTATTTAGGATTATCTTTTCTCCCTTAAGTTATTAATTTACTCCTTTTTACGCCCGTTTTAAGCCCTTTTTACTAATGTACCTAGCTAGCCTTAGTCCCAATTATAACATTAAGTTTAAGGCGTTTAGGTTTATAGGAGTAATACCTTTAATTATATTAAAATTTATATAAGCAGCTTTATAATTATTCCCTTAACCTTAACCTAATTAAAGTAATAATTTAATAAATTTATTATATAAAATAGGAATAGCTTTATATTTATTTAACTTACCCTATAGGTAAGATGATAACGTTAAATAAAGATTTTAAATATAAAAGGAGTTTAATTATTTTTAAATACTTATATCCTATAAATTTTTCTTTTAAATAATAAAAAAGTAATATATAAAGTTTATATTTTTAAACTATAAGGCCTTTAACCTTTTTAATATTTATATAATTTTATTTAAATTATAATAAATTTATTATAAAGCTTTTATTATTTTAAAAAAGTTTTATATATTAAGTTTAATAATAAATAATTATAATTATATAATTTATTATACTTTTTAATTTAATCTTTTATAAATATAAATAAATTTAACTTTTAAATTATTAATTATTTTATTATTAATATATAATTTACTTTTTAAAAGGGATAATTAAACTTTAAACTTTTAAGGACCTATAAGAAAAGGGGGATTTAATAGGATTAAATAAAAGCATTAATATAAAAGAGCTAAAATAGCTATATTTTAAATAGTTTAAAGTTTTATTAATTCTATTATATAAATAACCTTTAACTATTTAAATTAAATATTAAAGTCTTATATTAATTTAATTATAATATAAAAAACCGTTATTTAAATTAAGCTTTAAACTTAAGTTATATTAAAAAATTAGTTTACTATTTATATAAATATTATAACGCATCTCCCACTTGACCTGGCCACCCAATTGACCTGGCCACCCCCCTAGCCCATACAAAAAACATCGGTGCGTTAATCACGTGATAATTTAATAACTCTACGAATTTTAATCGTATAAAATAATAAAATATACCATTAAATTAGTAATAAAGAGAGCTATTTAACGGTACCCTCCACTAAATTCTACGATTTATATTCGCGGAGTTATTAAGCAATACGCTAAAGTAAGCGCTAAAATAATCCTTACTTAGCGCCACTTTAGCGTATTGCTTAATATCTCGCTTAATAAATTTTGTAAAAAATAGTAAAAAATACTTCTGGATTGCCCTTCAACTAACGGATTTAACGGTACTAACTATTAAATCGTACGATTTATATTCGTAAAGTTATTGGAGATTGAAATAATGGGGTTTTATATAGATTATTGGGGTGGCCAGGTCAAGTGGAAGATGCGTTATAGTTAACTTAATATAAAAAAACCAGCTTAATTATATAAAAGGGTATAATTAAAATAAGTAAATAAAGGGGGGGCATTTTTATTTAAAGTAAGGTTAATTATAAAGGGGGTTAAATAATAAAGGAAATTATAAAGTAATAATAAAAGTAAAAATTTAAATAAGCTATATTAAAGCTTAATTAAATTAAAATTATATATAATATATAGCTTAATATAATAAATGTTTATTATAAAATAGCTTTCTTTAATTTAAAATATTTCTTATAATTATATTTATAATTAAATTATAAAGGGATTAAAAACTATAAAGGGATTAAGGACTATAAAGGGATTAAAAATAAAGGAACTTTAAATTATATATAAAAATGCTATATATAAAGGTATCTTTATCATATAAGGCTTAATTATTAAAGGACTATTTAAATTAAGAACTTTACAATTATTATAATGGGTGTAATATATAATATCGTTAATAAATACTAGAAATATACTATTAATTATAAGGTGACGAAGTAAAGGATGACTTGCTAGGTTATAACCTTCGTCAATTAGGCTAAATAGGCTTCCGGAAGTCCAGCAGGGCTATTGACTAGGCTACAGAATAGAACTATCACCCGTACGTCATCCGTACGGCTAGCCCAAGGGCTAGGAGCCGTGACTCTAGGTTAAAGATAACTATATGTAAATTATTTAACCGCTTTTAAACTACATTTTAACTACATCCTAACAGTTCTTTTACATTTAGAATGTACTTTTCTAGCGGCAGTACTTGCCAAGATTTCCGCACTGACCATAGGGGTAAGCCGCCCTGTGTGGGGAGGGGTGAGCCGCCCTGTATGCTCGATTCCACCTACCTACCGTTATCGTTATCAGACAGGTGCCCCAGCTGCAGAGCCGCAGTCGTAACAGTGAGGCATAGAGTAGGTACCTAGGTACCTAAAGAGCATCATCGTAGCCCTATCAGGAAACAGTCCAGCGTCGTCATCAATCAACGACAACACGGCTGCATATCGCATCACACGCCGCTAGCTAGCAACAACGACTTGCCTTTCTACCGTACCGACACAGAGAATAGCAAGCTGTAGATACCGGAAAGAAAATGGCCGCCCCATCAGACAAACCCGCCGACAACTCCGCCGCCACGAGCGACGCGAAGCTCGAGCAAGCGACAACACAGAAGTCGACAGCTGCTCTCGAAGAGGACGACGAGTTTGAGGACTTCCCCGTCGAAGGTATGTCAGTCCGTCGCTATAACACCTATCAAGCTCTGAAGTCCCGATGTCCGACCGTGGCGTGGACATACTATTCCTCTTTATCACCGAGTTCCCGCGGATATTCTCCCCATCCCTTCAACTCTCTATCTAACCAACCTCCGAAGCTGACAACGTTTCTTAATCATGATAGACTGGCCAGCCGAAGAGACCGAATCAGCCGCACAGACGACCAGCGGCAACGGCACGACGCAGCACCTATGGGAAGAGAGCTGGGACGACGACGACACGAGCGATGACTTCTCAGCACAGCTTCGGTACATCACACCCTGCCCTCCCTTTCCATCCCGCTCCCCACCCCATTGAATTTCCCTCTCCCTACTCCTACACGGCATCAAAAGGCCCATGCTAACACCACCCGATCCAACAGCGAAGAACTAAAGAAAGTCGAGGCATCAAAAAGGAGATGAACAAATCGCCCACGCCTACCCACATACCTACCCACACAATAAACCAACCCACGAAAACACGGTTTCTTTCTCACGCGGCAAGACCATGATAGATACGGGAGGACGAAGAAGAAGAAGAGGGCAAAACTGCACCCTATCCTGGAGAAAGCAGCATTTGCGCTCTTCCTTCCATGACGGACGAGCCGGGCCAAGCTGTAAACAAGGAAAGAAGACATCGTACCTAGTTAGAACACCATCCGCAATGAGAAAGGCTCGGGAAGTCCAGAATGCGGCGCTCGAGATTTGGCCCTCCCCAACCCCCCCAAAAATGAAATAGTAAACACCAGACAGTTGTTCCGCGGGGTATAGACTGTAGAGACTCTGAGTTATTCTATTCCGTTCTTTGCTCTTTTCTGATGATGATGTTCGACATTCAAGTAGTTTGATGCAGAAATGATCTCCTCCATACATAAAGCTACGAGGACCAGGGACGGGGAATGGTCTTGTGGTAGAGTAAGGTGGGTAGATAAATGTAAGAGGCCAACATGCAATGTATGTAGGTAGGTATACACAACTCCAACTTCCCAATATCGTAGATACACCTTCAAACGCCCACGCCTAATGAGGACAGATCATTCGACACAGATCCCACACTTCAAAATATCCTCGATCACTAAATTTTAATCTCATAACTATAAGCTACTAATAATTTATTTTGACTTTTTTTTCATTCAATGCTCACATAAGTATGTGTAGGCACATGTATATCTATCGAGGTATTCCGAATGGTAAGTCCCTAGGTTTCTCTCCTAATTGCCTGATTAACTTAACTGATCCTGACCTCAAGCCGTTTATTTACTTTGCTCAACCAGCCCAAAATTGCAATAACAGCAGAGAATATCTATTCATCGGCTCGTCTCTGGCGCAAACACATTTTAAAGACGCACCGTTCCTAACCCTCATTTCGTGCTCAATGCGACAACGCCGGGTAGATCCTTGCCCTCGAGGAGCTCGAGGGAAGCACCGCCACCGGTGGAGACGTGCGAGCACTTGTCCTCGGCGCCGTACTTGGCAGCCACGGTGGCAGTGTCACCACCGCCGATGATACCAATGGCGCCCTTGGCGACAGCCCCGGTGAAGGCGTCAAGAGTTTTCTTTGTGCCGTTAGCAAATTTCTCAATCTCGAAGACACCAGCCGGGCCGTTCCATAGAATGGTCTTGGCATCGTTGATGGCAGCCTCGTAGAGCTTGATGGACTCGGGGCCGATGTCAAGACCTAGCCACTCATCAGGGATGCCATCCTTATCGTTGGCCGTCTTGGAGTTGGCGTCTGCTCCGAACTTGTCGGCGATGATGTAGTCGACGGGTAGGGTAACCTTGACGTTGTTCTTCTTGGCCTTCTCCATGAGTTGGCCCACGACCTTGGAACCCTCCTCGTCAAAGAGCGACTTGCCGATCTTGACACCCTCAAGCGTCTTCTTGAAAGTGAAGGCCATGCCGCCAGTAATGACGAGGCTGTTGACCTTGTCGAGTAAGTTATCGATCAGTTGGATCTTGTCAGAGACCTTGGAGCCACCGAGAATAGCCAGGAAGGGGCGCTGAGGGGACTCCAGGGCCTTGGCAAAGTAATCCAGCTCCTTCTTCATGAGGAAACCGGCGGCCTTTTGGGGTAGGGCAACGCCAACCATGGAAGAGTGAGCACGGTGAGCTGTGCCGAATGCATCGTCTGTATGGCAGTTCGTTAGTCTGGAATTATCCCGTAGCTATGTAGCACGCAAGCAGGTGAGGTGGTGTGTACTAACTGATATAGACGTCACCAAGTGCGGTCAAGCCCTTGCGGAACTCGTCAACCTTGGCCTTGTCAGCCTTGACCTTCTTGCCCTCGCTGTCCTTGAAAGAGCCTTCTTCTTCGGCGTGGAATCGCAAGTTCTCAAGGAGAACAACTTGTCCGTTGTCGGCCTTGTTTACGATAGCCTCGACCTCAGGGCCAACGCAGTCAGGGGCGAACTCGACACTCTTGCCTAGGAGCTTCTCCAGTTCTGGTAGGACGGGCTTGAGGCTGTACTTAGGATTGGCCTTGCCATCAGGTCGGCCGAGATGTGACATCAAGACGACGGCCTTTGCGCCATTGTCAATAGCATACTTGATGGTGGGGATGGCACCGGCGATGCGCTGGTTGTTGGTGACGTTCTTCTTGTCGTCAAGGGGAACGTTGAAGTCGACCTGAGTCCCAAAGACAAGTTAGATTCAGACAATCTCCCACGAGTTATAATGTCTCGCAATTGGGCAAGAAAGGCGACGATTGTAAAAGTCTGACATACCCGAATGAGAACCCGTTTGCCCTTCAGATCGCAATCTGTGATAGACAGCTTGCTTGAGAGAGACATGATGGGTTTCTGAAACAAGCTAGGATAATTTACGATGGATAATTGGCTTGAGGGGAATGCGCAAAGGTATCTAGGAGAGTATATGAGGTTTTTATACGAGAATAAGAGGCGCGTTGGTGCGACGAGGAGTGGGAGGTATAGAAAAGCACGCATCCAGCGAGGTGCTCTGATGGAGGGGCAGTGAAGTGCGCGAGCAGGATTTGGTGGGGTAAAGCCGTGCAAACCTCAACTACCCTGTAGCCTGTATAGGCACCTAGAGCTTCCCCTAGCACGACCCCCAGCAGCGACCCCTCAGCACCCGCCCAGGGCCGTGAGTGAGGAGTGGTGTGACGTCTATAATGCTTGGGGTGGTGCTGGATAGCTCCCCGGCCGGCCTGTACCGACCGCCGTGCGGATGCCCGCGCAACATTTCAGATTCTTGGCGCTCTCCATCCCCTCTCGAGGTACGAGAGCCATCGAAGCGCTCCGAATACATTTCGTCACAGCCGCGGATAGAATATGCGTCGTCCATTTCCGTAATATTTTCTTCCGCAATATGAAAAACCTCGGTAGCAGTTAGGTAACGTATTATTCAGGGTCGTCGTTATGACAAGCAGATATTTGCCGAGGTAAGGCCTGGTCGACAGGCCTTCAACCTCCATTCTATGTGCGCAACGTCATTTCGAGCTTCCATAGCACTCCAACCACACAAGCACACAAGCGTTTTCAACATAGGCCAAATCTCTATCGAACTATAAGTCCACCGCCCAAAATCCCAATCAATCAATAACACCTCCGACGCCTAGATGCAGAATGAATAGACCATCTGACCATTTGTCTTGCGACTGATCAGCCTACTACGGCAACTAAGTGCCTAAGTCAACATACATCACCCTTACTCGAGGCGTATGTTAGGAGAGTAAGGGGCGACATTCTCGTGTGACAAAGCCTCGTCTTCGGATGCATTAGAAAGGGAAAGGTATGCCGTCCAGGCGATACCAATGGTGGAAACAAAAGGCTATCCAGAACGATTAGCGCTAGAATGAGTGTTTTTGTTATGTATAGGAGAACCACTCACAAGTTGGAATTGGACAGGCATCAAGCGAAAGTTGATGATCTGAACAGCAGGCCACACGATGTAGTTTGCCTTCAAGGTTGGCAAATACATGTCCTTCAGCTTCAGAGCCACCGCTCGACGACCGCCGCCTTCTGCGACTGTCATAACTGAGAAAAACAATCCCACGCTGATCGGTGCAAACACGAGTTGATCTACCACCACTCGCTTCAAAGCCGGGACAAAGGCGCTAGTTTTGGTGATCGGGAAGGCTCGCGACAAAAAGGCGAACCACTTGAATGTTATAGGGGCCATGGCGAAACCGTAGGCCATGAATCTCGTCAAGCGCTCGAAATCAAACGGTGTTGCAAGTGTCCTAGGATCGGGATAGGAATCGCCCCGCGAATCCTTCTTCCCAAAATCTTGGATTTCAATAGAAATGGAATCGCCTCTCACGAGTTTGCGATTGTTGGATCGCTGTTTAACCGATGTTATAGTCTGGGCGACGGTATCGGCAATGCCACCAAGGACAGCGTTCGTCACCATCGTGGTGAGCACTATATCAAGCAGCGAGGTCAGTATCTTCCATACCTCATACATGTCTGTGTACATATTATAAGCAGAACATGGTTTGATACATACATGGACGTCTATCGAAGTAGGCATTGTAGCGCGATGCGAGTCGTGCAATGATTCCCATCTCTATTATGAAGATAACAGCATGGAGAAGCGGCTACAATGAGAGGCACGGTTATTAGCGTAGTGATCTACTTGGTATATGTAGACAGCTAGTGGAAGCAAGCATGAATGAGAGCTGATGGCAAGCCGCGATGGTAAGGGGAGGAGGAATTGCGATCGCAATGCGTGGCCGCCCTGTTGTAACAACTGGATGAAGAGATGAGGGTAGTGACGAGAGAGGAAAAGCCACGTACAATTCTATCAAATATGAACTTGCTGTTGATGGACCGAACAACTCGGCGGCGGGTGAGTTCCCAAGACATGGTAGCGGTAATGGAAAGCAGCAGCTATGGAACTTTTTTTTTACTTGTGGTTGAGTGAGGCCCGGTGTTTAGTGGATCGAGATCGGTAGAGCAGGCTCGCAGCAGATTTCGTAGGGGTCTCGGGGCCAAGTCAATGACGACAGATGACACGGGTGATATACCACTAAAAGCGTAAGTGGTGGAGTTGGAGTTTGGGTCGGGTCTGGAAAGGGGAGCCGTCGCACAGGCGCACCGGGGGAATCAACCAGTCGTGGTCGTGATCGTGACCGTGCCGTGCCGTAGAAAGTCGTCGAAGGTGCGAGGAGAGGGCAGATGCAAGATGGCAGTCGATGTGCCTTTAGACGAGCAGAGACGAGTGGCCGGCCAAACGATGGAAATGAAATGAAGATGATCAAGCGCAAGTGCAGACACCTTACCTACTCTTGAATAAGTGGCAGCGACAGAAGTGGAGGCTCCGTTCTGCGTTTAGTAAGGGACTGTAGCACTGCCTCAGCTCCTCTTGGCCACTAATCACAGCACTCGATCCTCTAAAATGCCCTCTGTCAGACCTTGCGACACGCTAGGTACAAATACAGGACAAACCCCAATACTTCTGACAATGATCGACGTCCACATCTCAATCCCCGGTTCATCCGTCCATCATCACAAATCTCGCCTCTAAACCGTCCGATATATGTAACGTCAACTACCTACTAATTTCGCGATTATACAGCTTATCATGTATCAATGAGTGACCCTTTGGGCGCCACCTTCGAGTGATATGCGTTGACATAAATCTACAGTGATGAACATTTGCTTGAACCTCAATTGATGCCGTACCTACAGTGTTTCAACTTGGTACCGTCTGCCGCCGGGTTATTTATGGAAGCGCCAATTGCTGTCAAATACTACCGTAAGTAGGTATCATTTATCGAATACCCTTGGCGGACTAGCCTCTTTTGACCTAGTCCGAATTCTGACTGATGAACGTCAAAACCAAACGACTGAACGAATATTTGACTTTCTAGATAAGAACACTTAGATTGAGAAAGACGTGATTTGGAAATGCCCAAGTCCTACGAATATCACCTTTAGTAGTCTTCTTGAATTATATAATCACAAGACGACATGTGATGATCATAAACCTGATTGCATACGGTGGCTACTAAACCCTTACATGGTGTAGATGGCAGAAACCTACCAAGACATGATGACTTATTGAAGTAAGACAGAGCTAATGTGAGGCCATCATGAATTCCCGTCTGCAAATTCAATACAGCAACTAGGTAGAACTTAAATGTATGTTTCTGACATTGCAACTTCCGAGTTTGATACCACGCGTGTGAAAGCGGGTGACAGCGCGTGAAACCTCATACCCGTGTTCCGCCCGTCTAGAACCTGCCCGGCCAAAGACAATGTGTGCATTCCACGACTATCGCTTGCTGCACCGGCAGACTTGACTCAATTCCACCGAGATCTAAGACACAGGAAATGGCAAGAGCGTATTCGGCACGAAAGAGAGGATTCCCTCTACTACTGGACAGCAGCCGCTTCTCTCCAGACACCACACCAATGGGGCCATAACATCCTGCTCAAAATACATCGATTCATTCCTATTCTTTATATAAATCCGATGAGTATCTTGAGATCCTTGTTTCGAAACACTGTCCCTGAAAAGTGAAGATGAAGACCCAAACCTTCGTACTGCCATGTCTCGCGATACTAGGTCTCTCGACCGCCTTCCCCGACAGCAACATCCTTAACCCCAGAATCTGCACCAGGCCAACAGGAGTCTACGACGTCTGCGACACGTATCATTCGTTTATACGCTGCAATGGCCACGACGCCTTGCTCATCACAGACTGCATAGCAAGCGCCTCTACATATTGCCGGATCGTCAACGGCCGAGGCAGCTGCGATGGTTCACGTCCTCCTGATCTCGGCGGCGAGACACCTCCCTGCGAGACAGATTCCTCGGCAATACCTGCACCTACACCACGGACAATTTGATGTGAGTGGATAGTAATTGAGCGTCTTAGATGTACAATAGTATCTGACTAACATCCCGCGATTAGGCTGGTTTGGCATAGCATGACCCCCTTCAATAAAAAGGGCTGGTTGCAATTAGGAAGGCTACTATGCTATTGTGTCAGAAGCAGGCTGGTATTGAAAGAGGTTGGGTCGGAAGATACGTCGTTGAGTTGTCATTCGATAGGAAAGCATGGGAAACAATGAATACACAAGACAGCATAGAAGCAACATGGATGAATTAGTGATGTCTGGTAATTACCAGCTTAACTACTACGTTTGGTTCTACATGCTACGTCGCGAAATGTGATACTAGAAGCATTATCCGGGATTTAAAAGTCCATTTCGTCAGGGTCTGTTTTTAATGACCTTTTAGGCACAACTTCTAGTACCAACTGCTGTCCCTGAAATTACTGGAGCAGGATATCTTGCAAATGAGTTCATATTACCGTGAAAATTCTCCGAGAAGTCGCTGTCTTTCTGGGTCATTTAGGTTCGCCGCACCGAAACGAGGGCTTATTGAGTGGCCAATGTATGTCAGACATTAATTATTAAGCGGTAAGGGCGAGAGACAGAAGTAGTCACGAGAAGGGCCTGTGGCAGTCGCTTTGGTAAGTTAGACCTCGATAAATAGTAATAATCGGCTGTGCTATCTATGAAGCCAGACAAGATCATCACAAGGCGTGTAGTCGCATTCATCATCGGGTTTTCTGAGAGGATTGGGGAGCGTTTAGGCTTCCCACGACATGTAGAAGCCACAGAGAAGGTCCAAGACTACAGCAATATATCCAGTTGGAAACGAGATGATCACCATGGCATCTTGGATCATGGCATGGCTAAAATTAGGAGCGAGTACGTGCCGATAGAACCTGTGTTGTGAGCTTATAGGAGGGGTCCATGATCTATAAGATGACCTATAGGATGACTTGTTCTAGAAGTGAAATATAGTTCATGAAGTCTATTCTATCTATTTGAGGCGAAGACCTATTAATTATGCGTATGTTAAGATCAATGCCTAAAAACAAAGTAAAGTGTAATTTAAGGTACCATGAGCATATTATAATAAGGGCGTCAACCGCGATTACCTACCTAGTTATCAACTTTTTGTTTATAAACTGTGATCACAAGTCCTACCATCAGCGAAGTAGCAAGATCATGGTTCATCATACTCTTCGTAGTGCAATGGTAAAGCCTACCTCCGCTTAGAATACATTTTTTTTTCCCTCCCTCTTTCTATATCTTCTGTGTGTTATCTACGTCTTCTCGGTTCTAGCCTTTCATCCGCATTTTTATCTTTTAGAATTTATTTTCTCCTCAAAAGAATACATCTCATGCGTGATGCTGCTGTATCTGCCACCCCAGCACCTTGCAGCCGATGGGCTGTGCACCATTGGGGAAATCCGCATTGGTAGGCGAACATCCTCTCACAAGCGCCGAGTATTCCGATGAAAGGATGTTCCGGCTGCCTCACTGACAACACATCAACCGACACTACCTCCCACAACGCGGTGGATAGATTCTCTGCTAGGTCTTCTGGGCGAGGGAGTACGGTATCCCCAGAAGCGCGCGGTATACCTAAGATAGTGCTCCGTAGGAATGGGAGGGTTGCACCAGGCTTCCATTTTAAGAACAAAGGATCGCTGCGGTGAACAGCTTGAATGTTCAGCTGAACTTACTTCTAGCAAACACGGTAGTTTGGTGGCTTGCATCTGTTTGTTTCTGTGGCTATGCAATCCGCACCGTTCTAACCCGCCTTTTCCACATCCGTACCTCCGCATAAACACATTTATGGACAGCTTCGTTCTACGTCCTGCTGGTAATGTAACATCGAGGCGTAGTAGAGATGCATCTGCTAAATTCGCTTGCCAATGGGGTCCATTCGTGGTCTGATAGAGACTAGTACGAGTGGCATTGGGCCGTCGGATATTGATATTTCCAGTCTAATTTGGTCCTCATTAATATCTCCCCCCGCACAACGATTGTCAGCACCAACCCACACTACTACCGCAAGGCTGCCGCATGACATTGTTTTTACTTTCTTGATAGCTTCTACGGGCGAGGCAATGACTGTCTATATCCTATTTCCAAACCGGCTTCGACGTGAGCCGGTGGCACGCTCATGTTTGCTCCCTTGCTACGGCGTGGTTACCACACCACCCTCGTGGTATACTCGTGAGTTAGTGAACTCGGTAGATTTTCATTCAAGATAGGGCCAACGCACGTAGACATTCGTGTTCTCTCGTCACTGAAAACTATATATAAGGGGCACTTGGTATGGTTCATGAGGCATCAGATCATCACCACAGCTTCGCCAACGTTCAGCACCATCATATCCGACTGATAATCACTCAGAGACTCATTATCTACCATACATTCACCACCTATACTTCACTAAATCAACAAAATTACGACAATGCAGTTCTCTCTAACTCTCATTCTCACTTCCATCTTGTCCCTCACCCAGGCTCTGCCATCAGGCATCGCAGTAAGGGGTAACCAACAAATCGCTGATGCCCAAAACAGCTGGCGTGCGGACACCAGCATGGTATCGCAATTCCTCTCATCCGTGCCTACGCTCCGGGGTGCCGAGCTGCAATCCGCAGCCCAGGTTGCCCTCAATGCAGAGATCGACGAGCTGACGCACAAAAAGGTGCTCGACGGGGTGTTTTCCTCGGACCCGCGCATCGTCCAGGCGAACAACATCCTCGTCAACCAGGGCACCTTCCAATCTGTGGTGGATGCGCTGCAATCCTTCACCGACGACGGCGCCAGCATGTCTGAGGCGGAAATCACTACGCTGCTGCGAAACACCAATACTGTCCGTTGCGGCCAGGTTCTGCCTGCTATCGATACCTACTTCCGCGTCGCGGGCGAGAGGCTGAATAACGGTGTCCTATTGCTCGCCACGCGACCTAATAACTGCTAATATGGGTTACGAGAGCATTATGATGGCGTATGTGATGAATCAATGCGCTCCATGATGAGGGTGACTGGGCATTGGATGAAGTTGATCTGAAAGTTTTAATGGGGATTTGGTTGGGCGTTATTTCTTTTACGGCACTTTTTACAATAATGTCTCTCCTTCCTTCATGTTCATCTTCACCGCCTCACCGCGAATATAGATTGTCTTATAATAGGCCTCGGGGCCTGCTAGGCTAGTTTCGAGGGGGTTGGTAGATGCTTCGATCACTCTGAAGCTACAATCTGGGGCCTATCTGCATAATACAAGAAACTTACTAAAGAGTCATTCCTTTTCCTATCAACTAATGGTATTTCGAACAGCCTTAAAACTTGATCTTAGTTGCTTCTCAAGTGCATGGGAGGAGGAGGTAGGCTTTTGATATTAAGTGCCTGATATGATGACGTAAGATCAATAAACGACGCTCTCAAGGAGGAATATCAAATACGGATGCTACGATGTACCTATCATGATTTTGTCGAAACCACGTAGAAGCTGCGAAGCATACAATCAGGGCGATCACGTCCCTTCTACGACAAGTGGGCTTCTCATGCTCAGGTTCAGGATGCTGCTGGATATTCAGAGCTCGGAAGATACGGTCCATTATATTTCATCCATAGGTACCAGTCATTTGAGGTAGCCAAATACCTTACCTTGGCTTCTGAATGCTTTGCCCTCTATAACTAACTAATCGACATCATTAGTCGTGATTGCTCCCCTTTGGTGACAAGGGAAGCTGTTCCGCTTGGTCTTACCACGTCCAACTTGGAGCGTCGATTTGAATTATCCTGCATCCAGTTCTTCACGCCCCAAGATCGTACTTCGCCGCTTTCCATCTGGTAACTACATCGCCATTGCAAATTAGTCATCATGCCACACGATTGTGGCGATTTTATTCCTGGCTTTGAAGCCAGTGACATTGACCGGTGGATCGGTACATTCCACATTTCCCCAGTGAAGCCGTGGCCGAACGAAGGCGAGAAATTGGACGAAACGCCCGAGCAAAGGAGCATACGACTCTGGTATTTTCCTGACGACGAAGACAATGAACATCATAATGGCACTTCTAGCTCAGAACATCCTGATCACCAGACGGAAAATGAACAGAGTCCAAAAGTGCAGTATCCAAGTCTTTCTATGCCTCATCCATATGTCATAATCCCCGGAGGATCAGATTCAGGCCTCAGCTCCGACAGCATTCCATCCGCCGATGGCAAACTTTCGAAATTGGAAGAAGAGAAACTGATAGCGGAGACATTGGAAGTTTGGCCTGATTTCCACGTCGTATGGCCCTCAGACGAAGAAATAGCGTTCTCAAATCTGTGTGCTGAGGTGGAAGAGCTCGTGAAGAAGGACCTGCATCTAGCTGCTCTCACGCGCGCCCTCCAGGACGCCTACGACCATACCTTCGCCACGCACCCTAGCCATGCATTCTCCGTAAGCATCGAGGTCTACAAGCTAGGCCGGAACAAAGCTGAGATCCCGGTAATAAAGATGGACTTCCACAAGAAACTGCATTTCCTTTTCAGAAAACAACTCGCGCGTCGCTTGCTCGCCGGCCTTCTAATTCGCTACCCGAAGGGCTACTTTCCACGCATCTTCGGCGTTGTTGAGGGCGACGAGGAGAAGCAGGTCGTTCTGCATACCTATAAAATGCATGATGACAGGAGCCGGAAGTTTGAACGGTGCGGTGCTTGCCGTCATTCTATCATCAAACAATGGAAAGAGGAACGTAAGGGGAAGGAGGTTACGGAGTAGGACGTGGAGAAGATAAATAGATATTCTTAGCGTCTAATATTACTAGCTCAGGTTTCCCCAGATAGACTCAGTATTGATAATGCAAAAAAACAAGTGATGATGTGACAGCTATATAAGAGTAAACCCAAGATCGAAACATGCTAGATGAGTTACTATAATGATCTGCCTGATCCTTACCTGAATTATACCCCTACTCCTCCCTGTAACCGCAAAATTCCGTCTATGAAAAATAATCTTGACGTGTCAGGCGATGCATCCCTTTAGTCATGGTCTAAAGACGTGCAGGACAATCAACGAATGAATCAAGTACACCTAACCCAGAGGCACTTTGGCGCGGCACGGATCGCGATCAGACCCAGACTGAGCGCTATACTGGTAGTGCACTGCCGGGCTTAATGCCCTGATACTCAAGCCGCTTTGAAACGCCTCAAGAGGAAGTTTAAGCAACCCAAGACCGACACTTGCTAGATTCTGATCCGACAGGCCCTTCCTCGCTTTTCGAAGACCTAGCCGTCCTTTCCCTCACTGAAATGCTCAAATCACCAGTATAGCACCCGTCCACCCTAGTTGAGCTTATCATCATACCAATGTTGTTGAAACGTTGTGCCGAGTGAGAAGAGATGCCTTGGAGGCAAGATGTGATCTGCAGGCCCCGGAGGCTTTGGTCGGGTTTCTGCCCTCTGGTTTCCCAATTTACGTGCTGCCATCGCGGCTTATTACTCAAGGCGTGACTCTTACTGCTCCGTCGTGAATACTGGAGCAGCTTCACCGTTGATCTCGAGTAAGTCCCACATTCAATTCGATGTCGAGTTGTTACAGTCTCAATTGAATCGTCTCCAGCGCAGTCTATCCGATCTCTCATTACATTGAGGGGAGCCCGAGGGATGGTTGGTGACGGAAGTGGAGTCCCAACGAGTAGTTAATATACAAGGTCGATGTATTCCTTGCAGCGCGCCTAAGGTACTGTAAATAAGATCAAGCGTCGCAAGGTGCATGTATGGTTGTTTGAGGATGTCAGAATTGACGGACGTAATCAACAGGATAGGTATTTACAACCCGACGTACAACACCATCGCCTCGCTTCTAGTACGTGCTTTGGTGGATGAGGCATCGAAAAGATGTCCTATTGCAAAGATCAGACAGGTAATATCACTATGTACCTCTTGACTGAAGAGTACTTCGTTCTTGCAAAGCAGGACAACAGCTCTTTCACCAACATAGGTATTATTCCCTATATGACAATAATATAGTCATCTTTTTAGATTGCAAATGGATTTGGAGCTCAGACCGACAAATCATTAACATACCACATGTTTGTCAAGGTATCCAATCGGTAATGACATGTTTTCGTCGCGCTTCGGACGATAAAGTGCACGTATCCGTCACCAACGTTATCTTCACGATTACGATCGCCTCTTTTCCTTCGTGGTAATCACTAATTACTACCAGACTATCTCGACTGTAGTTCGTGGAATAAACAACTTAAAACCTCCGCGGGGTTGACGGTAGCCCGAGCCAAATCCATCAGTATTATGATCGTATGGGTGTCCTGACATAGGATTCCGTTAACTTTTATCGCCATCCACCCCGAACATAACCCCCGTAACCAGAGCTCGTGAACCGTTACCCATTGCCACCTAATCTCATAATATCATTAATAACAGCGATAACCGTTCGCCTAGGCCACTAGGAACGAAGTAAGCCTATAGTGCTATCAAGGATAATAAAAGTCCAAACTTAACGAGACGGCCTGGAGCGACTACTCCGGCCCCCCCTTCTGGTACAGGAGACGTTGTTTCTGAAGGCAAGTTAGAAGAGTTGGTGTTTCCGCTAGCTATAAACGTCGATGTAAGCGTTGAATTAACTGACGAAGTCGAGGGGGTCGAGTCTTCCCCGGTCACAGTGGGAGTACTTTTTTCATCCGCAGAGGATGTGGAGGGGTCGCCAGTCTCTTCAACAGAGGATGAAGGCTCTTCGATTGTAGACGTCTCTTCAGAAGTAGGGGTTTCGACCTCGTCTACGCTCGACGTAGGTGTTGATGTTGGCTCTTCAACGGAAGTCGTTATTGCGGGAACGTTATCCGGAACCGTAAAGGACGGCAATGGGCCGCCTGAAAAGTAGTAGTCGCGCCAGCTATAACAGTTTTCGATCTCGTAGCACGTGTGAGTGCTATGGAAGACGGTATAAGTCTGGCGCATCAACTCTGCGAACAGCGTGTCGTGTGCATAGTCCCATGGCACATTTTCCAACTGTCGCTTCTCCCAGGCGTATGTGTTATATGCTGTCTGCACGGCAAGTGCCTTGCCGGAGAGCTCTTCTACGTACGACGCCGCGCAGCCCGGCAGCGGGTATGCGACACTCCATGCCACACCATCGCGCTGGGTGGTAGTCTCTATGCCATCACCTTGGTAGACTTGGAAGTCATATTGACTGTAAAGGAAGTCAGTCGGAAGTTACACTCGACTTTAACAGACTTCGATTCAAACCTACGTTGGGCAGCAGTAAGCGACTTCTACCCTCTCGGCTCCCTCTTCACCCCCCTCTGAGTACGAGTACGCAAAAGTCGAGGCGGCGGTGTAAGCAGAGGGACAGCCGCTGTAGTAAGTGGTCACCTCATCTACCACCGTTGCAGCTTCATAGGGCACGAAGCACGATGTAGCGGTTGGCGGCGGTCCAAACTCCGTCACTTGGCATGTCAACCAGTCCGGAGAAGAGTAGGTTTCATAATCGTCTTCGAGCGCAATAGCAAAGCAGCTAGTTACCACCACCCAATGGTCTTCCGGGTCGACACATCCCGGGCCCGGTGTAAACTGCGCTGTTGGTGGCTCGGTTATAATCGCCGGCAGCGTAGGGGTTGGGTTGAAAAGGGTCACAGACGCCATTTTATCTTTTGTGGTTAGCAGCTGAGCTTGGCGATCGTATGGGACGCGTCGACGGGAGTGCCAGCTCGGCTTTCCAACGGGATCGACGCTTGAATTTATTGAATCAACCCCGTATTGTCCCGTATTGAAGTGGCCTGAGCACGGTAGGCAACAGTGCTCTTGACGGCCGAAATGTCTTGCTAGGACGAGAAGGCATGGATGGAAGTCCTGAAAATGCTACGCAAGCCCAGCTGCCAAGATGAACATTGCTGTAATAGGTAGGAAGCTCGGTAACATCGCCGATTCGCCAAAATACTTGGGGAAGGGGGGGGCTTAACAAGCAAGCCTTGAGACCAGGCCTCGGTTTGGCCTGTCAGCTAGGCAATAATTAGAACAAATTCGATAATAAAAAGAAGAGTCGAAGATAGTTCTACGCCAGTGCCTATAATTCATTGATAATCATTAGTTACGACAATGCAGTCTCTTGTTTAGACTTTGAGCAGACAGGTAAAGCTATCGACCGGGTCCAGGGAATCCAGATCCTACAATAAATTAGAAAGGCGATAAGATCACTATTTCTATTTCGGTCCTATTGATTCCTATAATCCTATGAGGATCAAGCATTAATACGGCAATATGGTAGGATGGCAAGCTGTAAACAAAATGAACGGGCAACTAGTGTCCATTGCATATAATGACTACATCCATTGGCAGTAGATTGCCGTTTGTGTAGCCAACGTATGCTTTAGAGGCAACTAAATTTCTTTGGAGATTAGAATGTCGTCAACCAGATTTTAGATCAGCCTTGTTACTTTCTTGAAGCACTTTTAACTAATAAATATAATTTCGCTAATGATATAATTGGCATATCCAGGCCTCAAGCTAATGCAAAGTGAATTTTCTATTTTGTTGGTGACGGTCTTACAGCAAGATGTGTCGAAGTGGGAAGACGCCATACTCAGAACTATCTTATTGCCTAGGGAATACCTCTACTTAGGCTTATGAGGACGTTCGCAAACGATTAGATTTGAAAAGTAAGTTTCCAAATTATGTATAGCTAACTTAGGCCTGGGTAATTTTCCTGTGCTTCGGTCTTCAAATCTTTCAGATTGATCCTGTCGGGACCAAGTAAGAATAGATGATGGAGAGAATTACCAAATTCGTTATTGACTAATATCTTCACCCAGCAAAAGCTCAAACGATTTCATGATCTCCTCTTGTTGGATCCTTAGGAGATGTAGCTTTTCCGAAATTAGAATAAATCGAGCTTTGGTAGCAAATGGAGAATTCAAATCGAGGCAGTGCGTTTCCATCCTAAGGTTTAAGTCTATAAGAATCATTCAATGTCTCCGCAAAAGGCCCATTTCACAGCCTGACGACAGCTCACTGGTTTAAAAAGAACTTAAATTCGTCGAGATCGTTTTGAGAGCTTCACGTTAGGCCTAGGATACCTGTGGTATCTAAATACAGTGAGATTCCAACAGTAAGAAGTCGATAACTGTTTTATTCGTTGTATAAAGTAGCTGCTAGAAGATAATAGAGTGCACTACTGCAACTTGTCTTCTTTTATACGATTATTGCACTTGACTCTCTAATTTTGTCAGTGTTACAATCGGCACTAGTGAAATTGGTATCGCCAATCTATAATATACCTATCAATGAGGTAATTGGAAGCGTCCATATCGTAGATGCATGAAAGATGATCGTAAGATGAAATGGGGTCTCAAATTTCCGGGTTATATTTCTAGAACCACATTTCGCGATATAGCATATTAAACCATGCGAAGTGGTTAGGAAACTCGCTCATACATCTTGGGACGTAGTTATGCCAGTCATCTTTCAAATTACTTGCATCCATTGTGGTGGCATATTCCCACCATATAGGATACCATCCTGATGCTTCCCAGTCAATGATCATAACCTTACCCCTAGTACCAATCATAATGTTTTTGGGCTGCAGATCACCATGTGTAAACACCGGCTTACCGCTCCCCTGTAAAACATGAGGTAGGACGCGCTGATAGTAGTCAGCTGCGTGGCGAAGCCTGTCTCCAGCCTTGGATCTATATCGTGAAACGAGTGCATTAATTAGCTCGCTTTCCGTCTTGAATGGTCCATATCCCGCTTCAGGAGGGTCGTCTTCATCAGAAAAAATATCATCGTTGAACTTGGCCATCCCGAGGCCGCCGAAGTAGTCAGGGGGTGGTATATTGCGTATAATCTGGAGAGTACCGTGTAAAGAGTCGACAACCCTGATTCTTTCGGGCTCTCCCATCGTGTCCCATACCTCTGAGAGAGGAGGGCCGTCGATGTATTCCATGATTAGGTATGTAATGGCCGGCTCCCGCTTCCTCCGCCGAGGTCTTTGGTAAATGGCAAAGAGCCGTGGCACGACACTTTTCAGATGCTCTCGAGCAAAGATCACTAGGATACAAAGGATCAATACTAATTGCTACTTGGACATGACATGTGAAGCTTTGAAAAGGATAAGTCTCAGTCAAATGAAGAAGTTCCACTGTGCCAGTATCTTGAGCAGAGAGGAAAGATACTTCGATGATTACTCACTGTTTTCGCCTTCTATTGGTCTCGTAATTTCTCCATACTTGGCAACGTAGTGTTGTCCCACACGCACAACACGTTCCGACCACAGCTTTTTGAGTACATGTGGAGAGTCCTCAATCTCCTGCACTGATGGTAGACGTTCGGGAAGCTCGCTTACCGGCTGGCTGAAGAGCACTGTAGCCGGAAGAGGGGGCGAATGCGGAGGAGGTGGTGGTGGTGGGGGTGAATGTGAAGATGGAAGAATGCTGCCCATACTGAAAGCCGATGCGATGTGAGCTCCGCGCAAACTAAAGATACTTTACCTGCCTTAGCGAACAGAAGGTGAGTGAAAGTGAAAGGGAAAAGGGGAAAGGGGGGAAATGATTCATTGAATGTTATGTTATGTTGGCTACTATGCATAGCGGGGTTAGAGTTGCCTTGTTGGTGCTAGATAGCAGCTAAGCCATGATACATTCACAACGCCAACGATATGGCAGGTAGGTAGTCCCGAGGTCCCAACAACCTATCCATCTAACGGCCTAAAATTCCCGTTGTATCATTGAGATCTTTTGTCTAACGGTACATTTTGAGCGAAGTCGGAGTTGTCGGTTGTCCTAACAGCAATAAAATCAGGTCAGGTACTTGGCACATACATTCATTTACGCACAATGGACTGGGATGAGCGCGGCATTCTGGACAACAATGTGTCGTTCCTCTTATGGATTAGGAAGTACGATAAAGCACGCGAGGAACAACTGACGGACTGGGTGTCGACTCTTCACAGGGATCACCTACCTTGCGAACTCGCTACTCATAAGCTTGATGATAGCCGTGGTGCCTACAACATCAATTGCAAGGTAGTGTTTAGCAATGGCGAGAAGTGGATGGTTCGCTTTCCCATGGTAGGAAAGGTCATGAACGCCGACGAGAAAGTCGAGATCGAAGTAGCTGCGATGAAACTCATCCGTCAGCAGACCAATGTCCCCATTCCTGATGTCAAAGCGTGGGGATTAGCTGCTGATAACCCTCTCGGAATTGGTCCATTTATCATCACGGAATTTATCGAAGGCGTTAGTGTCGATAACATTCTGCAGAATACTGATGCTAGGATGATGAAAGAAGATGTCAGTGAAGGTGTAGTTGAAACTATCTTTCGGCAAACGATCAGCTTTCAATTGCAGCTTCAACAGCTGAAGTTTCCACGCATCGGCAGCTTGACCTCGACATCCACATTTGGCGAACCTGGATTTTCTGCAACGATTCACTCGCGACCACTTACCCAGAAGGCTCATGATCTCATGAAGCTGGGCGGAGTTGATGTTCTAGGTTTGCGATTGCCATCCCGATTTCATTGAGCCGCCTATTAATGGCTTTTCTAGGTCCTCGCGACAAAACATACTCATCAACAACTGAGTATTTTCACCACATCGTCGACCAAGACTTACGACATCTTCATCGCCAACTGAATTCAGTTGACGATGCTGAAGACGCAAGGGATAAGTTTGTATACTGGAGCGTCATGAAAGCTTTGGTAGCACGTCACGTCTTGCCTAGCCAAGACAAGGGCCCTTTCAAGTTCATGTGCGACGATTTTCAGCCCGCAAATATGATAGTTAACAATGAGCAAGAGCTCAAAATCGTGGCAGTGATTGACTGGGAGTGGTCGTATGCGGCGCCAGCCCAGTTGGTGCATTCCACGCCATCGTGGCTGCTCATAGAGTCCCCGAATACTTGGCCCTCGGTCGATGAAAGGCTTGCCAGGTTCAATAGGTACTTGGAGCTATACACCCGAATCTTAGAGGAGGAAGAACAAAAAATTCCAGGTCATGATGTCCGCGAAGACGAGAAGCCTTCGTCGTTGCTGAGGGAATGCCAGAAGCAAGGACACCAGTGGTTCCACTTCATCTTGCTGCGCGGTTTTAATGGACCAACCTGTGTTCCTTTCGTCAAGCTCCGCGAAGAGACAGCGGATTGGGACGAGCTTGTTTCAGCTGTACCAGAGGAGAAAATCAAGGCTTTTGTCCAGAAAAAGGTGGCAGACCTGCAAACGTATGAGACGCACTTAGCGGAAATACAAGAGAGGTACGAAGCGGCCTTGGGGGCGGAATCGGAAGACAAGCTGGCCTTCCTTGAGGAGAATGTAAAGAGTATTGGCATTGATAGGGAGCGACATCATTGGCGATCATGGAAGTGCTTCGATCAGTAAAGCTGGAAGTAAGATCTAATATAATGCGAGGACCTCTTGTGGTCAGGAGACCATTCTGCACCTACACGCATTTTCCTTTTTTCATAAATCTTTGTATTGTATAGCGATATGAAGCTCAATTCATTCCCCACAACGGTTCACCTGCCTAGTTTACTTCATGATATTGCTGTGACTAATGAGAATTCCATTCTCAAGCTTCGGAACTGTAAATCATATACATCGCCGACCTACCTAATCCGGCGGTACGTGCAAATGAGACCCCCCGGTTTTCAGGTCGTCCGTGCGAAAGATAAAGAGGTATATATGTATGTATGTGTATGCGTATGTGTGGGTTGTGTCTAGAACCGGCTTCGTAGGAAGTTGTGATGAAATAAAAGCATGCTGTCAATACCTCATGAAGATAGACGGTATATATAATCACGACGCCGCCCCTAGACTGGCAGGTGTCGAAGGCTTGAAGCTGATCCGTCTAAATACGCAGACACGACTTCATATATGTGCCCGCTCCGATCGACCCCAGTCTCTCTTCCACCGTGTCAGTGCAGAGCATACAGCCCCTAACTACCTTCATTCGACTCACGGTCATCCAATCCCATAGTCTGGCCTCGAATAAAGTTGATTCAATGATGGCAGTTGTGTCGGCGCACAATACCCCTGACTACCTCGACACCGTCAGAGCCGAAGAAGAGGCGCTGTCGAAGATGTCCCAAAATGCTCACCAGCCGACTCCCCCATCGTTCCAAAATTTCATTAATCACGCAATCACGCCTTTTGGCTGCCTCATGATACTTGTCATCAGCAGCACCAAATGCCTTATAGTCACTCAGCCATAACTCGTTGTAATTGCCACATGAATTGTTCTACTTTGGTTGACAACGCATTACATCGTAACGTGAAACTCAGAATCTATGCAGCCCTCTTCAGATCAAAGCTAATCAGCTTAGATTTGATATATCGCTATTCGTAGAAAAAGGTTAACACGGGTTATACCCGCCAGTTGAAAAATAACATCGCCAAACAAAACTTCACACCAAGATATTAGTTAGAAATTAAACCCAATCCCAGCCCTGTCCTCCCAGAAACGCACCCACTACCATCCCCGCCTTCTCATCTGTCCCATCTCATCGCGCATCAAGCTCTTCAAGCCGAGCTCCCCACGAACTCAAACAAGGGTCTCAGAAACACCAACGCAGTAGTTATACCCGATCTCGAGGTTCGTGCACGAAGGGTTGAGATCGGGGTTCCACGCGTGCAGCTCCGCAAGCGAGATGGTGTTAGAATCTATGATGCCCGAGCACGAGTCGCCTTCGACGACCTTGTAGCACTTGTCGCAGTTCTTGATCAGGCCCGGCTTGACGGGGACGGGGCACGCGGCGGGCGTGCCGGGCGAGTTGTTGATGCCCACGCAGACGACTTGGCCGACGAACAGGTTGCTGCAGAAAGACTATATTTTTCATATCAAGATTAATTAGTGAACTGCAGTTTTTCTTTCCGCTGCGATATCGCGGGATTACTCTGTCAGGAGAAGGGATACGAACGTCGACCTCAGGATTCCAAGAATAACTGTGCTCATGGTTAGCTTCGTCCCCTTTTTCATTTCCTTGTGATAGGAGTAGGGTATGGGCGGACTCACAAGTCGGCCAGGCTAAATACATCGCCGAAGCGGTCCCGGATCACATTGCAGGTGTCCATCGAGTGGACGGTGTACGTAGCGGTGCCTATAGACATGAGAGTCAATAAGTGTCATCCTCGATATTCAGGGGGCTTTCATTAGACAGTCGCTTACAGTTTGACGTATAGCCCTGTCGAGCGACCAATTCGACGCCAGAAGTCGGGAGAGCGAAGCCCTGGGTGGCGAAAGCCATGATAGAGAAGAGAGCCTGAGCGAGCATCTTGATCTGAAGTGCAATGTTTATACTGTAAGGGTATAAGAGTGAAGTTGAATCAATTCGTTGCTGGCGACAGATTGAGCGATGAGAAGTGAGGTGGGCGAGTCGAAGCTGTTGAGCGTGATGATCCCTTCTTTTCATTTCAACAACGCGGGATGATGCAAAGACTTTATACTCAATCATCTCCTCGTAGCGACACTCGACTGCCTAAGATATCGCGAGTCAAATCGTTTTCATCGTTATTTGCGGCGTATCCCCATGATGCCCTTGCTCGGGCCTTTGGTTGCCTGCCCGTCTGCCTAGCTATGGGCTCATCATGCTTAAGAGCCAATGTAACAAGCCATGCGCCCTCGCAAGAAGCAAGAAAAGAGGAAATAGGCTATGGTGCACCATCGCGCTGAAAAGATCTCACTGATCTCACGATGTTAATCCAGTTCTTCTATCCTTCACTCTCGTATCCCCGCCCCCGGTCCTTCGGCATTTCGGTCAATTGTGGGCTATGATGCCTGACGGGACGGCAGTAATTATTGGGTGCAAACCAGCCCACCAACAAATTCCGATCACAAGTCTTGGCGCACGCTCAAAAATGGAATTATACTTGAGTCTGCGCATGGGATTTTCTGAGGATGAACCCGTATTTTCTTCATTCGATGCCGTCATCACGAGACGATGCCTCTCTTCCGCGCGTGCGGGGCAGGTTCCGCCGTCATCCTATAGCACGGGCGGATATTAACTGCACGCCATGCGCAGTTTAAATACGAGATTTAGATTGAGTCATCCTATACCACTGTAGCAACCTACTACGCTGCATTGCAATTATCGCATGATAACTTGATGCTCCTCTTCATGCTAACTCAACGCTACTCGCTTCCACACATGCATTGGCGATGTAGTGAATCTGACATGTTCGCCAAAAGTTCCCTAGCGACGACGCATATCTCGACATGGCTTTCGTTGATTCTGATCGTTTCGACAACCTAATCAATTGTTCCACGACACCTTGTGTTCCCTGCTAACCCCACCTACCTAGGGTGCCTAGGACTATTGAGATCTTTAGCAGCTCGACAGTGCATGCGAATTTCCGACCTCAACTCAAGTGTTATTTCAATTGGTACATGTTAATACGCAAAAACATTGTGATGCTACTTGATGCTACTCTACTTGCAAACTAATAATAACATACTCTACGAGGTAACGTTCACATCTGGGAGAACATAGAATGCATGCCATTGCTCCGTGATCAAACTTTATGCTTAATTAGTAGTCATATGGAAAGGCAGGGCTATCTTTGGCAGGGAACATTCTCACGTCACCGACAATAGGTGCAATGCAATGGTCTTATTGTAGGTAGAACAGTTATAGTATCGTTACATTCCCTTGGTGCTGTGTGTTGCAAGAGTAGGTTAATAGAGCTTGATGCATGTACAAAGCTATAGTAGAAGGAAGTTCCTGACATGGCCCCGAGTCTCATTTATTTGGGTATCACAACGTGAAAACAAAGTATCCTTGACATGCCTAGTCGATCTTTTCTCTTACAAATATTGTTGAATCGGAGACGCGAAGCCAGCTCAGCTGCCTAAGGAAGTTTATCCGTAAAGCAGATGTCGAATATCTGATACTGCACCTTCTTCTTTACGGATGTAATCTTCATCCTGGAATGCCAGCGCCACCAGTTTGCGTTTGTCGGACTGGATATCGAGAACCCTGTATTCGACAGAGCCTTCGACCAGAAGCTTGTAGACCGTGACAGGTCGCTTTTGGCCAATTCTATGGATTCTGTCAACAGCCTGGTCCTCAATAGCTGGTGCCCACCCTGAGATTATGTTAGTGTGTATCTGTCACTACCAACCAGTCATCAATAATCATAACTTACAGCAATCGGTGAGGATGACAGTATCTGCGGCGGTTAAATTGACACCAACTCCAGCCGCGTGTAGACTGGCAAGCATAACTCGTGTCTCGGGATCGTTATTCAATCTTGAGACAGCTTCGTCCCTTTGTTTTATATTCATTTTCCCTTCAAGCCGAGCGCATTCGACCTTCTTCTCAACAAGAAGAGTTTCGATAATGTCGAGAAATGACGTCCACTGAGAGAATATAACCACTTTAGATTCGGGATCTTGAAGATGCTTTTCTACGAGTGCCTCAAGTTGATCCGTTTTTGAACTTCGTCGATCAGAGTCCACGTCCGCGCCTGTAGGAATTTCCGCGTCAAGTGGCCGAGGACCAAGCAAACCGTCTCCTGTCAGTTCTTGACGGCACATTGGACACCGCTCTTGTCTCTTGAGTGCATCAAGAATACATGTCCTTCCAAAGCGATGTTTGCAAGCAGTGATGACTGGATCGTGGGTCTGAATCGGGTCGTAGCAGATTGGGCAATCCTCGCCGATGCGAATGGCTTCAGCCAGAGCATCAATTAAGATCTGTATGTTCTCGGGTGTCAATGCTACAAGGGAATCCTCGCCGAGTTTCGCCAGAATATCCTTGACTCGAGACCCAGTGAGAGACCAGTGATCGCACCTAGGAATAGTGTTAGCTGAGTAAAGACACGTGAGTTTCGTGGTAGATGTTACATCTGTCTCAGGCGTAGAAGTGTTTCCAGAACGTTCGCGAACTTGACTTCCTTTCCGCCGTCGGTGTCACGGTCACGTTTGCGCTTCTTTGCCTTTTTATCGTATGATCTAGCAACGAACTGCTGCAAAACCTCGCGAGCTTCCCCGCTAATCCATTATTAGGAAACAATTCATGACGTAAGGCTTCTAATTGGTACTCACAGAATTTCTTCATATCTGAGCTGCTCCAGCTTCGTGAACCGAACGCGATGCACATATTCGGATTTTTCCGGCATACGCAGGTTGATGAATGCCATGTCTTTCTTGCGACGAAGACACAAATCCTGGACTAAGGCTTGGAAGAGAGCTTGAGCCTCACCACGAATTTTGAGGCGAACCGTGTTGTTTTTGTCCTTCACAATACCTTCGAGTGGCCGGGCAATCCTACTATTGAAGATACTCTTTTCTTGGATTCCTCCACTTATCTTGAGGAAAAGAAGAGCAGACCAGAAGTCGGTTGTATTGTTGACACTACAGTTAGTCCAGAAGTCAGCCATATGATAAAAGCAAGTAGTGAGCTAGCTCTAACTTACAATGGGGTACCACTCAAGATCCATCGTGACTTGGCTTGAAGCTTGCACGCGGCTTGCGCACTCTTGGTGTTGGGATTTCTGATGACGTGACCTTCGTCAAGTACTACACGACGCCAGGTCAGCCCGAACAGGGCAGTCCAGTTTGCTGATTTAAATTGGCTTGCAAGCAACCCGTAGCTAGTGATGACAACGTCATATTGAAGCAGATCGGATTTATTCAGTTGGTGATACTTGGACGACCCGTGACATCTTAACACACGAGGTACTCGGTCTTCCTTCACATGTTCCTTAAACTGCTGTTCCCAGTTGCTAAGAACACCAGTTGGAGCAACGATCAAGGTGGGACCTTCTTCGAAACCTTCACTCATGACTAAGCTAATTGTTTGAAGAGTTTTACCGAGACCCATATCGTCAGTAAGAATACCACCAGACAGGAGGCGAGGACGCGCGTTTGTGACATGACCGGAGGCAAGGTTCTGAAAGTTGCCCCCATTCGTGCGCTTCCACAACTGAACGACATCAGTCGAATCGGGTGCCGGGAGTTGGGGGTTCTCTTTGGCTCTCATCCAAGCGAGCCCCTAGTATAGGTTAGAAGGATCTAAGACAAGACGGGATATGTCTTACCTGGAGTTGATGAAACAAAAGCGTTGACTTGATTGCATCGGGCTGTGGCGCTTGGGGCATGGCCGATAGCGCTGCTTCGTCCATATTGAGCACATCAAGTGCGCTTGGGTCCGCACGGAAATCCACGGCTTCACTTTCTTCCAAAAGCGCTGGCTGCGACTGGCTAAAGTCAGACGAGCCCAAGCCAAGGGCAGAGGCCGATTCATCCCCTTTGGATTCATTGGCGATGGCTCGTTGGGCTTCAGCTTCTTGCCTAGTGTTCTTGAGCTGTGTGGCTTTCAGCAGCTTATCGGCTTTCAACTTGGCCTCAAGTTCTAGACGGGCTGTTGTGTTGCTCGTTCCATAGAGGTAGAGACGAATGGGACAGTCAAACGGAGTTTTTTGGCCAGTGAGGATTCCTTCGAGCACAATGTCACCTCTATCTAGGTAAGGTGCCAATTTCTGGACAAGGTTGCGGGGCAGGTGTCCGATCTGGCCCCCCATGACGTCGTCAACCCGAACAGCGTTGCTATCATATTGGTTTTCGCGTTCACGGCGGCATAGGATCGATTCGCCTGGAGTCACAATACCATTGTAGTAGCGGACTCCGACGATCTTCTGCTCCATACTCCCATAGAACTCCAGGGGTGGAGGTTCGGTAGGAACACCGCTTTCGTCGTCATCATCAATGGTAATGGGTTCTTCAGACGTTGCGCCAAGATGCAGTTGGGTTGAAGAGCCCTGCGAAGATGGTGGATTGCGATGTGACGGAACTGACGACGATAGGGATCTGGGTGTGGCAGGGGGTTGACTCGAGTTGAACCCGGGGTCATTACCAGGTCGAGCTCTCTTGCTCACCCACTGCGTCCTTCCCCTCCCAGAGGATGCTGCTCGCTTCCGGTAACCTTGGAACATGGCGAAAGGATTGGGAGGTTAGTGGACTCCGCCTTGCTGGAGACTTGGCCGGGTTGATGAGGGCAGATAGATGTAATTTCTAACGATGTTTGGAACCAAACGAGACAAATACACACAGAAAGATGGGGAAACAAGACAGGAACAAGAGTGGGCGGGCAAAAGAAGGCAAATAATAGAAGGAATGAGTCCAAGTATGACACAATTAATGGTAGAGGTGTTGAAGGCCGAAGTCGTTTGCAGACCTGTGCGACGACTTTGAAGCTACAAACGTCCTGAAAGTGTCTTTGGGCAAGAACGTTTCAGTTTTAGGAGCGTGGCGCGCCGTGGCTGCTGAAGCCTAGCAATCTCTACAAACTCCCAGGTGTGACTTCCCTCAGCGGTCAGCATAACCACAGTGTTGGAAGGAAGGCGCAGCTGAACAAGGACTTGGTAACTACGGGTGGGTATCTAGGATAGGCCAATTTGAAGCCATCTCCGGCTCCGTCAAGACTGGGAATACCTACTTGTTGCAGGTGAGATGTTATGGTGCGCTTTCCAGACTTTACACACTAGCCAGGGGTGAAACGCGGTACCACGTGATATGTTGCTGACATGACGACGAATGAGCCAGGGTTTCTGCCAGGCAAAGCACTATTGGTATCAAATTCCACAATGCCTCATCATGTGTATCAACTCACTTACAGTAGCATCCCACTCACATGTTTTGATGCCTTACATTGCCTTACATTGCACGTGTTTAGACAGGTATGAGATATTTGCAGCCAATAGAGGACTCTAGAATGCGGGATGCTGTCTGATTTAGGTAGGCACTGCACCCGCCGCCTACCTAGGTCCCTATTTTGAGTGGAAATGTACCTGGGTATCTGCATCTACACAGTGCCCACAACACGCCTACATATGTATGTAGTTTCGAGAGGCACTTTGGCATTTACCTTACAACGAGGAAGTGGTGACTAAGGTAGTAGTAGTATTAACACATACCTACTCAAACTGTAGATTTAAGAAGAGCCTTGAGTAGGTAACAGCAGCTACATGTAAGGCGTGGATTGTACAGTGGTGTATGCAGTACGGTACCTAGGTACTTGTGCATACATACCTTCCTAAATGTTGTGCTGCCAGCACAATGCCAAGCAGCACTGGCAGGCACTCCTCCCTCCCTCAGCGGCGAACAGCAGTGGCGAACAGCACCTAAAGCGGCTGTCGGTGCGGCTGTCGGCATTCCATCATAGCCGTCGCGTCCAGTCCCGATGCCCTCCCTCTACCGTCCATAGCGGCCCTCTTAGGCGGCATCACGCAATTCACAGCCGAAGTTGAACGGAATTGATATTGCGCCATCTAGACTAGACTTAATCAAGAGGTGATACCAAATGCCATAATATCTCGCGAAACCTGAGGCTCAACAATGCTCTCTTCTTAATCCCAACCTCACTTCATGTCATGTGCACAGTTCGACGGCTTCAGTGATCAGGGGAAAACGTTGCTTTCATTCTTGGCGCTCTATTGATACTATCCCGCCGTGTACTATCATGCCAACCAATGTTCACTGGATCCTCAAGTCATCCGTTGACCCGTTCCAACACGCAACCATCGACATGTCCGACCACAGCTCTCCCACATTTTTGGACCTCGTCATAGTCTTCGTGCCTTCTGAGTCAAATCGTTTCTCGTTATGATCCGCTAACTATGCTACAATATCCGCTAAGATGCCTACACCCGTCAAGCATATGCTAAGAAAACAGTTCCATCGCATCACATCTGCAATTTCCGCCCATACTCCGAATAGTTTCCACATTTCGTGTGTGTCCTCTCTCCCGTCCGTGGGTTGAAGATGTGGCAGCCATGTCTCGCTACGTTGGGTGGTGTGTACACTACGGACAGTTAGCCAAGCGGCAACAAGACGCATTAGCTCGGTGTTGTCACGGAAGACCTACAGTGTAGAGAGACAACGAAGTCGCTCCCCTGGTTGGACATGCGATGCAATCCCAGCCCATCGGCCATATAGGCGACACCATTCTCCTTGAGTACACGCTCCGACGTCATCTCCATGGGCTTCTCTTTGTCGCCGTCGGGAAAACCGTACCGTGTCTCGGTGAGGTTTCCTTTAAGGACCTTCATTAAGCAATGGGCGTTACCGTGGTCGTGTATATGGCTTGCTTGGCCTGGCGACCAGACCAACACGAGCTGCATACAGACAGGATCTATTAGCATATGGATCTAGCAGCGACACCTGCGTGTCGTCTAGAGAACAGACGGTCTTACCAAGTTGGCTTTGCCGTTACCCTCATCCACGAGATTCCGAGTATAGGCCATTTTGTCGTCCGGCCAGTAGTACGGCGCCCATTCCTGGGGATTCGACGCATACCGCTCCAGCAGGTGTGTTAGGTCTTGCACATCCACATCGCTCGAGTCGAGACCCGACGAAGGGCCTAGGACATTCCTCATGTCTTCTACGAGTAGCTCAAATGCGTTCATGATGACGGAAGTTACGTGCTATGATGGTGGTGCGTGTACTGACTGAACATGCGATTTGAGACGTGCCAAATGGTTGACGAGAATACGTTCTGAGTATTCTTATGCTCATGCTCATGCGGGTAGGCCAGATGGCTCTGAGCAGGGTGGGGCTAGGGAATCTAGCGGTGTCGACTATTGAGCGATGCTCGGATAGACAGAATCAGTATTTCCGACGAAGGTCATCCTGCGATCCGGGTGTCTCACTGTACGGCGTACGTTGTCAGCTTCTCACCACCGGCTACCTATCCCAATGGTTCCGCTTTGTGCGTTTGGATTGGCACAGGTGCAGATGGGCTGTTAGCTTATTCGCGACCCCGCCAAATTCAGATAAGACTGCTTCCGCCACGGCAAAAGTACCTTTTCCACCCCCTGATCGAATACTGACAGGTGATCAATTCGCTATCTGCCCTAGTACAAAGCCTAGGGCTGTTCTTCAAATATAAAACGTAAACGAGCGGCGGCTGGCCGCAGCGGTACGCGTTATTTTGAGTTTAATGGTACGTAATTCCCCGAGTCTTTCCGAATGACGGACTGGCCTTGTGATTTACATTGAAACCACCACTTCTTTATCAAAAAGACGCTGGATTGGTTTTATGAAAACAAAGGAGCCATACCATCCAACAGGAGTCGCTTCGCTTTCTCTAGGACATTCCATCGTGACCAATCTTGGTTGCTCTCCTCAAACAAACTTCTTTCTAGGAGCGAAAGGGTACCTAGCAGAAATCCGGGCATGGGTCTTGGTCCTACATAACTTTGCAGGATACTTGCTTACTATGCGCCAAACTTGAATGTGCCGCGCTCGCACTAATGAACCCTGCTTCTAGCCATCACCAAGGGCGACGGTTCTTCATTTCTGAGACGAAACGATTCGATCATTTTTTAGCACACTCAAGCAAGTCGTCACACTGTCGAAGTCGAAGCCGAAGCTACATACGAAATTGCCTCGATAAACATGGTCACGATTCCCCGTTTCAAATTACCTATTCTCTCTATCGCCTGGCGACGGGTATTACGCTTATCCCGGGTGTTCAGTGCCAGCTTGGTACCCAAACCAGGGGGCCTTCAAGGATCCCAACTAGGCTGTGACTAAAGTAGTCCAGTGCCGGATTACGATCATATCACTATCGCTCGGTGAGAGCATAGTGTGTAATCCGGGACCTCAGCCGATACCAAGCGCACCAATGCACATGAAAACCCTGCATCCAGATATCTAGTAGATACTGTGTACAGTGGTAGTTAGCGCGGTATGTATATTCAGTGGTAGTGGTGCACTCTGCCTAAATTCACTGCGCAAAAGGTAATAAATACGTGAGTACAAAGAATTTATTCTAGATAGATAACTTGGAAATAAAATGATATCCCATTTACCATCTCACAAAACACAATGATCATGAACTGTTTGGCGGATGATGCTGTACACAGTGGCAGATGACGTACAAAGTCGCCAGTTCCGTAATACAGCAGCCCCCACTTTACGGCGGCGGCCGTATGTACCGGCGATATCGGCACACTCATCCATCCAATGAATATTATCTATCTCACTTACCTACTGTAGGTCCTACCACCATTCCATGAGACAACACTTAATGAATACCTTTATCTGGATTTAGGAATTTTTACTAGAACATATACAGAGAGTTGTAGTCAATCTATAGCGTTTCGTCTTCAATACCATGTATATAATCTGCGCGCACAATACAAGGCGGCTCACCTATGCCTCGTTAGATGTATAAGCTTACTGCTAAGATTGTAGTGTAGGTACCTATCTGACTGAGCTAAGCCAAGAGAGGCCAATCTATTTTTACCTATTCAAGATAGCTATAGGTAGTACATCATATACGACAGTTCGCATTCGACGTGTAACACTCACTAGATGAATAGGATTCACTCTGTACTCACTAAGGACGTGCTGAGTAGAAGGTAGGCAAGGCAGGGACTCCCGTGTATTACTATTTATGTATGTATGTAGGTATGTAGGTAGGTAGGTATGCGCCATTACGCGATGTGTAGGTATCTAGACCAAGGACAAGCATGCGGCGGCACGGAATAAGCAGAAGATGTGATTCGTCAATTCAACGCCGATGGATCCGAATAAGCTACCTACCTACGTAAGTGTACATGAGGAAATTCGTAATTCTGACAAGTGAGGTAGGTCATCCAGCCCGGCTAGATAGATCCATTGGGGTGAAGTGAAGAGAAGTGAAGTGATGTGGCCGTCTCAACCCATTCATCTGCATTATCCAGTTGAGGCGGATAATAAAACTCGTCTGCAGACAATGATAGGTCGATGAAAGACGTCTCCGCTTGTCCGTCTACCGGTTCGGCTTCCTCCGTAGGTACTACGGGCGCCTCGGACAACCCGTAGACCGCGTTGATCGCGTCGCAGTAGTCCGTGCAGTCGTCTAGGATGGACTCGAACTCGTTGCAGAATATCATCTCTAGGTTCTGGTCGCTGCAATTGCTGTTATTAAAGATGTTAATGCCACGCCTTATAATGTCGACGACCATATCGACGAAGCGATGTGATTCGGTAAACAGCTTGGTCTCATCTCTTGGTAACGCGTTGAACACGGTCACAACGATGAAGGTGCTCATGATGGACAGCATTCTGATCGGGTTGAAATCAAGCTGCTTCTCAGACAGTTCAGCCCAGCTATCGTTTGCTGAGAGAGCATTTGGGGACTTGATGTAGCAGTGTAGAAAGTAGAAGAACACCCAAGCATCCAACACGTATATGTTGTCTGGATTACTCGTTTTCACTTGCTGATAGGGAAAGGGAAGCTGCAGCTTGTCGTGTTTAATCTGCTCTTCGCACCAACAGAGATAGCGGCGGAGACAGCGGGACAGGACGCCAGCCTCCCTTCCTTTCTTGTCTTTGAGTATGTTTAAGGATCCCCGTTCCTTGGTTGAGTTGGTGAACAGCTGACTTAATATGGCGCGCAGGGAGACGATATCGCTGTCCCAGACTTGGGCTTCATCGACTCCTGCCGAACTATCTTCCTCGCTGGAGTCGCTAGATTCATTTAGGTGTAGCATTTTGTGACCCCCGTTATACTTCTTCCAACCCCACTTTGTAAACTGGTATCTGTCTGAGCCATATCAGCTTGTTGTTTACCACCTGACGCAATGATGAACTCAAGGGACAGGCTTCACGATAGCCCATCGGCGGGGGGAGGCTGAGTGCTGCATCAACATACTGCTACAGCGTCAGCTTTCAAGCTATTTTTGAATTGGGACAGGACATGATACGGACCATTGCTTTTGCCTGTTAAATTGCGGGTTAGTCTGCGAAAACACAGAATATAAGATGTTAGACTCACGTTGGTTTGAATTTGTAGGTCTCCGCCATGTACAACATCACTTCCTTCAAAGGCTTCTTTTGATATAAATATAGTTTCTTCAGCATAGAGCGATGTGCTCTCCATATTTTCTTGTCCATGCGGGCGTTCTTCTGAGTTTCGGTGTCCGTTCTGTTATCATTTGTCTCTGTTCTATAAGCAGTAACCTGCATGTGGGGATCCACACACGGTATCCCCATCGTCGCAGAGGGCATCGGGCAAAATGTCGTCGCCCAAGTGAAGCTGTAGATAGGACAAGAGGAAACCGGTAAGGTAAATGCTTGAAGATGTTCTAGCCTCGACAATCGATAGCGGTGACAACCAGGCGACAAGAACTGCAGGATAACTTGCACAATTATACCCAGCGAAGCAACATCTCTGTCGGATACTAACGGTCGTCATTGGTATAGCTGTCGATAAGTTATAAATGACAATCCTAACTAGTGAGGCATTTCGCATGAGGCAATGCGATGCATTGTCAAACGACCGGGCGGCCTCACAGCCAATGTCAAAAAAAAAAACAGAAGTGGAATTACCAACAATTTGTTTTGTGGAATTTCCACGGATGGCCGGACTATATGGTGGCTAAGTATATCGCTCATAACATTGGTGATATATTAAGTCGGAAAAGGCGAAGTAGTAGGCGACTGGCTGGGTATTGATAGTCTTCTCTTTTCTGGTTC
This sequence comes from Xylaria bambusicola, assembly GCF_022495145.1. Taxonomy (NCBI): domain Eukaryota; kingdom Fungi; phylum Ascomycota; class Sordariomycetes; order Xylariales; family Xylariaceae; genus Xylaria; species Xylaria bambusicola. The sequence goes on from NW_025953562.1 coordinate 282,912, forward strand.
GCCCTCAGGACATGGTCAAGGAGTCTAGCTTTCGTTGACCCTCAACCACTATCACTGGCAAAGCCACGTTTGGCAGCACGTGCGTGCGGGAGCAACGGCAAGGCTCAACATACCATCGTTCTGCACAATGCCTCACTTTGACAAATTCGGGTGTATTGACAACGACTTGCTGGCGATAGGCCAGTGGGTAGACGGCGACAGGGCATACAACCAGTGGGTTAAGACGTCACCCCGGCCAAAGAGGTACGACAAGCTTCTTCCAGAACAAACAACAGAAATCTGGCGTCGAAACTCTGCATCATATGAAGCCCAGTATACCAGGCGCAGTCGACGAGGCCATTGTGATTGGCGTCACGACTTGGACGATGAGTTTCTGGACAGCTCCCCAAAGGACAGAAACATGGAAGTCCGAACAACACAAACGACCCAGAACCAAGACCCAGCATATCGTGTGGAGACTCAAGGAGGACAGAAAGACGATACAGCCTCCAGACTCCCAGTTTTGCTGAATAGCATGCAATGCTATTTGCGTATGGTATTTCCTGAAGCTAGCCCTTATCTTCTATCTGAAGGGCTTGAAGGTGCGGGGTCACCACACCCTCCTGAGATATTGGGAATGACTAAAGACTGTAAATTGCTAGAATTCCAAAAGCTTGCTTTGGTATGAACAATGAGCTAGGGCACACAGCAAGCGGAGGAGGAGGAGGGGGAGGGGGAGGAAAGCGGGGGGGAGGAAACATCGTGTTACGGGCTTATGGTCAACATTGAGCCGCATCTGTCGAAACTCATAGAGGGAAGTTGAAAAGTCACTCACTCGATTTACGTTATACGGGCAGCCTGAGACTGCCAAGACCAATCTGAACGGCAAAAGGTGCAGACATGCCAGCCCTTCTTCAACATAATTCCACTTTCTGCCCCCCTCACCGAAGAAGAGGGCGAAGCTATCATGATAAGTGAGGACTAGTAGGGTGTACAAGCATGCTGCTTCACTCCAAAATGCAAAAGTCATCCCAGGTAGACGCGTAAGCAAGCAACTGAAAGGGCTGGTGTGCTAGTTTTTCATGAGGCTCTTCCATGGGCTTATGTCAGCTTACATAGCTTTGTGGAATGCCTACCGAGTGCCTACAGAAGTGCCTTGTGAGCTTGGGCAGTTGAAGATCTAGACATCGCATGCCACACCTGCGCCACGGGCAATTCCCAGTACGGTAGTGTAGTCTGCCTAAATTCATGAAGACGTGCATGTTGTGTACTGGGTGCATGGATCAGAAGAATAGAGGTATGTGGTTGGAGAGTCTCACCAGTTGGCCTAAGGTGGTGGAGATTTGCAGAGGTCGTTGCGGGGGCGGGGCGTGCTCTGGGGCGTGGAAATTGGCCGCCAAAGCGGGGTACCTGCTAGGTAGGTGCTGTCTACGCCTTGTGCACACCGAACGCGCTGAAGAACGAGTACCTACGAATCTGCTATGATTCATGAAGGAGGCAACCTTGGGCAAAACCGCAGTAAGCGCCCGAACTTGCTCACTACCTACGTAGTAAATCTTCATTCTCGGGTACCTATATCATCAATTACTATTACCTAGGTAGGTACTATAGGTAGGGCAGAGTAGGGTATACAAGTTAAGCTGGCTGCTTTGGGCCTTGGCCACTAATTACACCTTCACCTTCATTTCTTCAGCTGGCTACAGGATTCGCTAACGGGACATTCAATAAAGCATATCTAGATAATTCGTTACAAGATTGTTCTCTTCTCCCTTCCATTGTATCGTAGGCCCTGGGATGTAGGACTTGGGTAGGTAATGTCTGCTCAAATAAATCGCCCGGTGAAAGGTGGTATGAGGCGTATTAGTGTAGGTTTTGGGAGTGGATGATTACATTAAATAAACGACTCTCCTTCTACATACCTTCAGTGCGTAGGTAGTAGTATTGTTCACCCCTAGCTCTGCTACTTTTCCATCGAAGTCAGCCCTGAAATAGCCAAATCGAATTGGATAATTAGATAACTAAGGATATCTCAGAAGAAGCTTCAGGCGACATATTCCCGCACAAGCTTTGTATTTCTCCTTTTTGATTGCACTAGGTGTTCTGTGGCTGGTTAAAATGGTAGCAAAGTTTATAGGTAGTAGGTAATACCGGCAAGACATTATGTTCTCTGACAACTCACGTTGTGAGATTGCAGCAAGCCAATTGGATCATCGTCGGCACAGGGGCGCATAGTCGGTCTTGGATCATGCAGTAGATCGAAGATCTAGGTAGCCAAATTCCGTACGCACCAGGCTGCACAGATAGAGAACAGTGGTTCGCCCGGAGCACCTCCTCCTCACCTTCTCAGCAAACCAAGGAGCCGAAACAGTTTCCCACGCGTTCTGTGGCATCGATGGATCCTCCCTCGACTCGCGGCTTGGTCGATCGCCTTCCAAAGCGGTTAGATACGGCCTTCGCATCAAGGTCGCTCAGAGTCGTCTGAACTCCCAGTTTTCCCGCTTCGTGTCAATTGCAATGGCATCGCAATATTTTGGAAAAGTACGAGATTAATAATACTCTCACCATTCTCCAAAGCATCAAAGCATTGGGTTTTCCATACTCAATGGATTCCCAATGTGACTCAGACCAGCTTCTGCCGCACTGCATTGGAATTACAGAATTCTATGACAAGGTGTGATGGCAAAAGGTAGACGGTGTGCATTGCCAGACATGATCAATGCGTTCCGCTTGGCAAGGCGCGTGACTGTTATGACGAACCATCGCATGTTTCATTCCTGCAAATGCTGGGCAAACCGGGAAATCTTGTCACACATTCGTGCAATCTACGATCCGAACTCATTTCTCAGGTTGGCTGATTGGCTGGCTGACATACAATAGTAGATCGACTTGCCCGAGCTGTTCCACTACCTCGACTTCCTACCACAATGAGGAGACAGACACACACAATACCTAGTACCTAGAAGATTACGCAATGAAACAGGCAGTCAACTCGTATGCGAGGAACTATGCCATCTTTTCCATAGCGGCTCATATTAGGTCCATGAAGTGAATGCAGGAGGAATTCAATAGGAAAGGGTAGAGCAAGGGAATACTGAAGACTTTTGTTTGCAAGCATGAAGATATCCGTTACATAAGTAAGTACATAAGTGCAGCAGGTCTGGGTCAAGCCAACGTCACAGCTCTTGGCTGCCCCGCACCTTTCCCGTGCTTAGTGGACTTGTGGTTTCAGCGCGCCGCCTATTTCAGCTAGGCCTGTTCGTTCCGTGTCGTCATACCAAGCAAAGAGGGAGGCACGGTATGCCATCGCCAATATATCTCTTTGTCCTGCCCAAGCCATTGCTACAATATTTCGTTCAGTCCAGTTACGAATGCAGCTCTTCAGAATCTTCAATTGCGTTCTCACCTAATCTCAGCGTCCTCAAACTCGAAGTTGTAATTTCTCGCCTGGCCATTACGTGCTTGAAGCCATCATGGAGCGTGTGCACGGAAGTACGTCTACCCACCCTCGATCCTCCACTCTATCCGCATAGGTCTGCTGCGAACGAAACGACAGAACTGCCTTGCTAACAATTGCCTTTCGCATATTGCAGTCAACCCTTTCGCAAAGCGCGAATCCCATTCGAAGAACTCTGTCATTACTTACAAGATTCTGACTATCGTCACTTGGTTGCTGTCCGTCATCGTCTCTGTCTATTACACGCTGCATAGTCCGGACGATGGCGTTTGGGCGCGACGGAGAATCTGGAAGCAAAATGACCACTATCATACTGCTTTCCGGATGAACTATATTATTGCCAGCATCTACTGGTAAGGGTGCCATCAGCAACGATTTCGACAGAAATGGCTGTCTAACTCTTGCCGCTAGGATCGTCCTCTTCGTTCTCCAAGGTGGCTACATTGCACATCTCTTCTCGGGTAGCGTTGAGCGTGTCAACTCGGCCTGTTCCGTCGGCAGTCATTTTATTCTCAATAATTTATTCCACTTCGCTTTTGTGATCCTCTTCGTGCGTTCTCTGTTCGGCTGGGCCGAGCTGTTCATCATCCTCAACTTCATCAACCTGTCCTCGCTGTACTTCCGTCACAGCGGATATGCCCGATTTATCCATTGGCCAGTCGTCTCTGGACCACTCGCCTGGACATTCGTCGCTATTTACTGGAACGGGGCAATAATGGTTCCCAACTCGCAGACCTTGGTCGCACGCATCTTTGGTAATGTCTTCATTTGGAGCATTCTCGTCTATGGACTATTTTTTATCCTGGCTTACAAGGTACGTAATTATTCCCCACGGCTGGGTGCTTGGCGATACTCACATGTTTAGGACTACACGATGGGCTTCAACCTGTCGGTCTTATCTGCTGCAATTGGTGTTTCCCAATTCCTCCATAAAGTCATCGCATTGCAGTGGATTTTCGCGTTCACCATCATGGCTGTCCTGTTCATCGCGACCGTCATAGTAGCCGTGCCCGCTGCTGGAGGAAGATACCACGGGCGTGACGCAGAGCGAGCACCTCTGCTGCCGGAACACTCATAATCGACTGACCACTTACGTCTCAGTAAGGCATGTCATTTGAAAATATGATCCGAGGTTCGCCTCGCTTCTAAGATTGATTTGAGCATATAGCGCACGGCGTTAACTGTATGATGAATTGCGAGCGCAAAGTTTGAAATTGGATAGCGGGATATGACGTAACTGAATATTAAAAATGAAATGATCGTGGTAGCTATATTGATATTTGAATACGAGATCAACACGCATGCGTTATACCTATATCGAATGACTTGAGTGAGGTCGAATTTTTTGGACTATTAGCTTGAACCTTGTACTTAACCGTGCCATACCCCACTCTTTTTTCGGTTTGCAGATTGCATACGAAGTACTTCCAAGTACATAAGTACATAGCTATATGTACCTACGTAGGTACCTACTTAAGTATAGGTATGCAATCTGTAGCCTGAAAAAAAAAGAGTGGGGTGTGACACGGTTAGCGCCTATCAGCGGGCTACCTAGCGTCCATCACTGAATCGATAAGAAATGGCCTCATAAAAACAAGCAACCGAAGTGGTTGTGTACTTTACGTCGTCATATCATCGCAATCATGAATTTGAATTACCATATCCCTCCCCTGTTGCGGATAGGAACCGATATCTGCTATATTCCGAGGATCAGGAAAATCCTGAGGGGCAAATTTGCTACTCCATTCATTCATCGGATCTTGCATCCCGAAGAGATTGATTATCCACCGACAGCTAACATCTTGGGGGCCTGTAAAAATCCTGCAGACGGCTCGATCACGTTTAACGCCGTTGGCGAGGGCTTTAAAAGGAGCGGGGACTCCGTTAAATTCTACCGAGCGGTGGAATTCATGGCCGGCAGGTAAGAGAACTGCTATCCTGCTTTACTCTATGGCATGCCCACGCTCATCGGCCCAGGTTCGCTGCAAAGGAAGCGGTAACAAAGGCACACCCGCCTTTCCACTTGACTTTCAAACGGATCCAAATCATACGAGAGAGTGCTTTTCTGGATTATAAAGATCCGAATTATATAGATCCAATCAAGCTAGGGCTGAAGGAGGCGAGTACAGACACAAAGAAGAAGAAGAAGAAGAAGACAGACACAGAGAAGGGGAAGAAGACGGACAAACCGAAGGAGATGACACCGAAGGAGATGATAAAGAAGGAGATGGAGGCTGAGGACGAGGAAGGTTACTACTACTTCAGGAGGCACGAAATACAAGGCGGGGCGGTCATAGCCGTTATTCACTTGTTAACCGAACCAGCCGTCCTCGCCTCTGTTAGCATCAGCCATGACACGAATTATGCTTCGGCTGCCTGCATCGCATCGTATAGGTTCTGAATGAGGCCTTGAAAAGGCGTCATGTCCTAGTCGCATGTGCTAGGCTATAGGTTTCTCACGGAGCTACCCTTCGGCTGTGGCATGAGGGTTTCCACAACATGCCAACGACCAGCTAGCAGTTGTCGAAATTTATGTTTCGCACAGAATCGTGCTGCCACTGGCCACCGCAGGCCACCGCAGGCCACCGCAGGCCACACACACACTTCACGAATTCGGCGACAAGCTGGGTGCCTCGCGCGCATCGTATCCGCGATTGTTCTTATTTAGGGTTCGGCGCGTCACTATTCAATGGCGTCTGGTTTTAATATGTCACAAGCGCACGTATACACGATGCGATAATGATGATTATTGGGTTTTCCAAGCATGTTAATATTGATTAAAGACTCACCTCGACGGAGTGTATGCTACCTTCATGTTCATCCACCACGCGAAGCATCCAGTATTCAGTGATACAGACATGAATAAGAACGCATTAGGTGCATTCCGCAGTCTTACTGCATGGTTGCATCGTTCACAGTCCCATAAGTTTGCCAGGCGAACCACGCTAATGTCACCTGTCCTCCGATGAGCTCATGGTTACTAACACCAAGGCTTCCTACCCCCCTATCACATCGGATATCTCCCGCTAGAGATCATGACCGAAACGTGAAAGTCATATTATCCTATCATGTTCGTCCGAATTTATGTCTGGCCCAAGACTGTAAATGTCGTTAAGCGTAGAACAACTCGGGGAAACGCAGGCCAGCTGGGTCCACACGCTCTTCCTCTTACCCAAGGAAATGGGTAACTAATCTCTTGTATCCAGATATGCTATCAATCAGTTCAGGAACACGGATATACTCGTCCGGCCCATGCGCCACGAGGATCGACCCGGGCCCATAGAGAACCCTCTTGCTGCAGAACTCGTCCCTGAGTCGCGGCACGTCTGTCCCAAACGCGACGGGCGCCGCCTCGAAGCCCTCGATCTCCCAATCCAGCAGAGCTTCCGGGTACTCGAAGACGAACCTCAGTTCCACGTTCGCGTGTCGCGAGACGATCTCCTCGAGCTTGGCTTTGATGCCCGGCAGGTCGGAGACCATGCGCACCTCGCAGAGGGCCCTGGCAGACGGGGCGACGATGTTATGCTTCTCCCCGCCTTGCAGGGTCCCTATGTTGAACGTCGAGGGGCCGAGAAGGTCTGATTCCGGCCACTTCGTCGCCGAGAGCTCATTCAATACCGTGAGGAGCGCGGATGTGGCGCTTTTGCCCAGATGGGGGTAGCCCGAGTGGCTGGTTGGCTTTTTCGTCAATATCGTCTTCTGGGCACTTAGCAGACCGATGAAATGCCACTTACCAGGCGACGCCCTGAGCGATGACCTCGAAGGCGACTTGTCCCTTGTGGCCCTTTGCGAGCTTGCTCTCCGTCGGCTCGGCGAATATCCCGGACTCCCACGTAACCCCCATGTCGTTCGCGGCAACCATGCCATGACCGCCGTTCTCTTCGCCCACGACAAATAACAATGCGATGTCTCCTCCCTGTTCGCGGACTTTTCCTTCTCGCCGGAGTTCTTCTGCGGCGATTATTTGGGCCGCTAGCGGGCCTAGATCGTCGGACGAGCCCCTCCCACGGATGATGTCGCCGTCGATACTTAGAGGGATGTGCGGCGGCACCGTATCCATGTGCGCTGTGAGGAGCACGCGCGTCGTGCGCGCTGAACCGAGGTATGCGTAGACGTTATGCCGACTGGACCCCGGCGCAATCGGTATGCGCTCGACGGTGTAGCCTAAGCCTTGCAGATGTTGTTCTAGGAATACGCCTATGTCGTGTTCCAGTTCACTTGTGCTCACGATGGACATGAGAGACTTCAATAGGTGCACTACAGGGTGGTCCATGATTAGCGGCGAATAGCGTTAAATTGAATAATGCTGATATGTACTAGCTAATTACGTCTCCTGAGAGGTCCGCGCGGCTGTCTGTTCCACGTCTTATATACCGATTGTCGGAACGAACGGCGTGCGCGGCGGTAGCGGAGTTATTTATTTATCTCGGCAGATCTCCCGCTTCGATCCATCGGCTCGGAACATGGACCTGCCAATTCATTAGCTAATAGATCCGGATTGTGACGGACGGATGAGGCTAGCAATGTGGGTATGATCGCGAATTATTGCTATCCTTCTGATCGGATGTAAAAGACTCTTTTATCGGTTTAAAAGATCATTGACTCACTAGGCCTTGTCAAGCTCTGAGACTGGCATGCTTGTTATACTACTATATTGCTCGCCGTCATGACATCTCGGAAGAGGATCCGTCGGTTTCACGGGGGGGCTTGGAACTCCGCTGCCTTAGTCAATTGTATTCATGATTTGCAGACATCTATTAACCTGTCTCATCTATATGTGAGCTCTATCTAAGTGTACATCATTTCTATAAAAAATGAGTTATTGATGTCAGAAATCCTCCACTTCCATCATGCCAATGAATAAGTCTTCCAACTTAGTGTCAACCGACTATCAGCCCTCAGCGCATGTAATCATGCTGTCGAGCTGCGTGCCTTCAGCTCGTCCAGGCGAGATAGGACATCGGATTCATTCCAAAGCTCGCCGGATTCCGACGTGGGCGCTGTGAGCGTAGGCGGACCATGTTGTTCAATGGCATAGCTAGCAGCGACCGCGCCCCTCAGACAGGCCTCCCTCGCATCCTTCGTTTCTTGGAACGCAACTGCGAACGCTCCCAGAAAGGCATTGCCCGCGCCAGTAGCGTCAACTACTTCCTCGACGTCTTTACCGTAATACGCAGGTAGCCACTCGGGCTGCTTGCCACTTGACAGAACCATAGCGCCGTGGTACCCTGCGCGAACCACGAGAACGCCCTGTCGGTCGGGTCCTATGCCTGCCTCGACAAAGCGACTAGCTTGCATCTCGACGCTAGACTGTGAAAACTCGATGTCTTTCTCGCTTTTCCCGTTGAAAAGACGATGCAACTCTATGTGGTTGGGGGAAAGCACGTCTACGAGGGCGGATGCTTTGATATGGCTCTCCAGATTGATAGAGTCACAGCCCATAGGTGCCGGCTCCCAGACGATCATCGGCCGCTCCGTTATGCCATGTTCGGCTCTCAACCGGAGTAGGGTTTTGACTTGGTTTTCTAGATCATGCGGGAGCGCCAAGAAGTGAAATGACTTGGAATAGAGTAGGATGGAAGCATCCAATTGTATGGTCTCGGGGCGTAGCGGCGAAGTAGTATAAGAAAATCTCGTCCCTATGGTATTGTCAACTAATGTCACTTGTTGCATCGACTGGTTCCGCGGGTCACCTACCACCGAAGCCATCGTCTAGATATTCCAGTAGACCCCTGGTACATGGCTTCTCGGGGTCGGTGAGCACAAGAAGGGTCAGTTGCCATGACTTCAGCAAGGACAACAGTGGCCCGGGCAAATCACATCCGGCAGCAAGAACGCAACCCACGTCAGCGGCGTGAGGGCTGGGCTTGAACAATCGGGCCCCAAGAACAGCTAATCTTACACATTAGCAACCCCTCTCACTCAACACAGCATCGGCACTGATAATGATCAAAAGACAGAGGAGAAAGCTTTTACCGAAAAGGCCAGAACCACCCGGTACGTCATAAGCCGTACGTTGGTGCGAGAAGCGCAACTCGTCGAGAATGGTCATTCCCATCGATACAAACACAGGGTACCTCTCTGGTGCTGCATTGGCTCCATTTTGGTCCATGCTGACAATTGCTCTCTGTGTTTTTAGTAGACTAGATGAAGCTTTGCGGTGCGTCTGCGGGGAATATCCTGGGGAAAGTCGTGCAGTGAGGTTATAGTGAGGACGAGTAGGGCGCAAGAGAGGAGAAAAACAGCAGCGGGGTAATCGCATCGCAGAACACACAGAAACGCTAAAGAATATTGGTGATCGAAATCGTCGAGTTAGGTACCAATTATCTGGAGCTAGATGGAACGTGTCTCTTTTTCATGCTGTGTGACGAATGCGCCATCACCGAGATCGCAGACTGAGCATTGGGAATTGTTTCATCGATCAACATCCGCGTATCGCAGCAACATACCTATGGTGTCCAACATTCATGTAGATGAAGGGTGCTATATGACCTGCCCTGTGCGCAAACAGACAAGGCGTTTGTCATGCCCTGGAAAGCGTGCTGAAAAACGCCTGTGGTGATCACGGGGCAAAAGAAAACCTGTAATGCTTACAGTCCATTCACTACTACCCCTATAGGCGCTGTGCATACTCGTTGCATAAGGTCAGTCTTATGAAGTATTCAAGCCTCACTCCTAGTGAACATTCCATCCTGGGTGTGATTGGTCCTACACTGTAGCCATATTACGCCAACGGACGATCCGTGCAATGTATAAGACCGACATGAGTTTCACACGCGCACAGCGCGCTAGAATGACGCCTCGAGTAATACAGACTATTTTATGGGAGGGTTGGATAGAGTGGTGGCTGTCGAAGATCGGTATAGCCTGTCAGCTCATATATATAGGACCAGGCACATGCTACCGCATGGAAGTTTTTAAACAAAACTAAGATCGTATTGGAGATCAGAGGATTTTAACATGTAATAGCGGGAGCCCAGCTTTAAGATCATCATATACGACACGATCTTTTGACTGATCTCAACCACAATCTCTTGACTTCCTAAGGTATTGTCGAACATGTCAATACTTGAACATATCCCCGATGGGGTACCAGACGGCGTATCCGAAACAATGGCTGCCTTTAAAGGAGATGGAAATAAACTGAAAGTGAACCTAAGTCCCGGACTATACTGCGACGAGAATGCGAAGCCATGGGTCTTGCCTGTAGTGAAAGAGGTAAGCTCCTTCAGCACCTGAACAATGATACTAAAACAGACAACCTGTGCCATGCTGATCAGCTCTAGGCAAGACATAGCCTTATATCAGATGGTACTCTCAACATCTCCCCCCAGACAGGCGACCCTGGTTTTGTGTCCGCGGCGAGAGAAATCATGTTTGGTGATGCATTGGCTGATAAATCAATCACATCTATTCAAACAATCGCAGGGACTGGGGCGAACCAGTTCGCCGCACGATTCCTGTCTGATACCCTGCAGCCCGAAACCGTGTGGCTTTCCGATCCCACCTGGGAGAATCACACTAAGATCTGGATGCATGTCAATCCTGCGATCAAACAACGATATTATCCTTATTTCGACTACAAGACATCGACACTGGACGTTGAAGGCATGATCTTCTTATTAAGAGCGCAGGCGTCCAAAGGGGATGTTCTTATTCTACACGCCTGCGCACACAACCCAACCGGGCTCGATCCTTCTAAAGATGATTGGCAGCGGATCGCAGAGGTTTGCGAAGAGAAACAGCTATTCCCAGTCTTTGATTGCGCTTAGTGTGTCTTGACCTGGGTACTCCTGTAGATGATAGGCTCCTTGTTTGCTTTTTAGGAACTTGCTAACCGCCTGCTGCTTTCGTAGTCAAGGGTTTGCCTCGGGGAACATAGATGACGACGCTTGGGCGATACGCCATTTCATAACACGTTCCAAGGGTCCCATTGAGTTGGCAGTGGCACAGTCGTTTTCTAAGAACTTCGGGCTTTACAGTGAACGGATCGGCTGTCTCCATATCGTAACGAAGAGTCCAAACATCGCGGCCAAGGTGGACGCACTACTGCGGACGATATCGCGGGCGCAGATCAGTTCAGCGCCAGCCTTCAGCGCCAAAGTTGTCGCAATGATCTGGGAAACACCAGAGCTGAAGCGAAAATGGCATGGTGACCTGCAGACTATGAACACTAGGCTTAGGAAGATGAGAGCGAGACTGCACAGTGAGCTCACGAAGAGGAAGACCCCTGGGGATTGGGATCACTTTTTAACGGATGTGCGGCAGCCCCGATGAATTCATTATTATCACCGTCCACCCCGACCGTGGCTAATTCATGACTAGATTGGAATGTTCTCTATGACTGGATTCCCTCTCCAAAAAGTCAAGAGACTTAGAGAGGAGTTCCATGTGTACTTGATGCCCACCGGCCGACTCTCTTTCACAGGCTGTAAGACCCCATTGTTTACAGGAAGAAGCTGCAATCTTTCTCGTATTATGAGATTACTGACTCGGCGCAACAATAGTGACGGAAGGAAACGTCGAATATGTTGCTGATTGCATGCACCAAGTCTCACTAGAGTAGATACATATATGCCGTTATAAGCCCATACCTCTAAGAGGCTTCCCAAAATTTGATCGGCTTTCAAAGCATTGAATTTCTACATGTAGTTAGATAACTAAAGTGACGACCGAAAGGTACAATGACAAACTACGCCTCCTCGTATCTCCATAGACGCATTTTCATCACACCTGTGCGTAAAAACCTCTCACCAGCTCTGCATCGCGACCTTTCAAGCGTATTCCAGTCTCTGGCGGTAAAGATATACAGAACGAACCCAGAAATGACTATCAGACATGAAGTGGTATAACACCGCCTTCTATCCCAATCAAGATCCCGAGGCACCAATAATGTGATATCAGGAAGACGTAAGAGGGTCCTCTCTGATACGGCCGATCCCGAGAACGGTATCTTTCTTCTCACTTGTAAGGTGATGCTGTCTCACAAAGAGGTTAAGAAAGGATGAGAACCCCGCGAATGCAACGTACTATGCAACCAGAATTAGCCAGGGGCTGGATACTAAAACGTAGCCCTACTCACAGATATCCAGACAACCTGAACAGATTGATAGTAAGCTTGTCTGACCGTGACCTGTTGATCGCTTGTAAGGCTCGAAATCCTCTCGACATTTGCTGTCGCATTGCCACCGTCGAATAAACTGGCTATTTGACTTCCGAGCTGCTCCTCAAGTGTAGGGTTCATGCTACTCATTTCGTTCTGGAAAATGACGCCGCCGACCACTACCGAAATCGCTGTGGCAATGGAACGCAGAAAACCCATCGTAGCTATGACGGCAGCTGTATCGTGGACCGTGGTAGAAGCCTGGGCTGCGATGATAGGTGCCTCGATGTTAAGACCCACGCCAACGCCAGTGATAATCTGGAAAACAATAAGCTGTGCTAGATTTTCCTCCATTTTGAGGTAAATGAATAAACCAACACCAAGAGTCAGCAGAACTTGAGCTGTATACATGAGTGGCCGGTACTTCCCCGTCTGCTGTATGAAGACTCCGGCGACTGCTGCTGATAGCGAACAGGACACTATCAACGGCAACATGTATAAGCCCGACGTCAATGCACTAGCTCCCAACACCGATTGGGAGTACAGTGGCAGATAGTACGTGATCCCTATAAAGACGTACGCGTTGAAAGCGAATACGCCGTAAGCAGCAGCCTTGGACCAAGTAGAAAGCAAATGGAGTGGGACTATGGGGTTATGGGCAAACTTCCACTCGTTCACAACGAAGATACCTATCGTCACCGCACCAAACACGATGAGGTTGATGACTGCCGCGGAGGACCAGGGGTGAACTGTATCACCAAAGTCTAAGCCCAGCAGTACCATCACCGTTCCGCCTAGGCACAATAAGCTACCGGTCCAATCGATAGCCTTAATGCCAGCCCAGATGGGGGTGCTCGGGGATGGTAATTTGAGAAAAAGAAGAAGGCCGATAAAAACAACACCCCCGATAGGTACTATATGAAACAGGAAGGTTCAGATATATGCACGTCGGATAAACAGGGGATGGGCGAACACTTACAGTTGATCCAGAAGCACCATCTCCAACTTCATTTGAGGAATAATGGTTAGCAAAGGGTAATGCAGCTATCGCGATAACGAATTGAACAATTCAAGAACTGACCTTAAGCGTGCAGTGAACACACCGCCAAGAACTGGGCCAACTGCGCTACCTATTGCCCAGACGATGGATGTAATAGCAAGATACAGCCCGCGTTCGCGCAGAGAGAACATATCGCATATGATGGTGTTGACCATTACGCTCATGCCAGAGGCACCGATACCCTGGACGACGCGAGCACCTATGAGAGTGCTGACTGCAGAAGTTGTAAGTATGAGATTTCCCATCTATCAAACCATTCAGACGGATTCACGAGAGAATAAGAGTAACGAGATCTCGCCGAAAGCTCCGTGTTTTTATATTTCCTCTGAGGAATGAATGAAGAGTCTCAACATACTGTTAGGCGAGAGGGCACAGAGAAGGCTGCCAACGAGAAAGGTAGCCAATGCCGATAAGATGATGGGCTTTCTTCCCCAGATGTCTGCCACCGAGCCCCAAATAGGCGTTACAGCTGTGAACCCGAGTATGAACGCAGAGCCTATCCAGATGTATCCCGAAGTAGAATGAAATGAAGCGACGATGGAAGGCACGGCTGTCGTCACGATCGTGAGATCTAGCGATGAGAGGAAGGCAGATAGACAGAGAGATGCCATAGTTAGGGCAATACTCGTAGCTGACGGGCCTTTTGCGGCCCCCGTGTCGGCGTGAGCTGGAGAGGTTGTGACAGTAGGCTTGTCGCTTGTGACGTTGATTGTGAGCATGTCATTTTTAAGACACTCGGTAGTATTGGATTTTCGTTCCTTCCCTGGGTCATTGCTTGGTACATCGCTTGTTGCCATAGTTAATGTCGGTAATGATTGCATTGTAAATCGAGGATCGAGACCTAATTTGCAGGTTATATCCGTTTTCTATACTTGATAGCAGCGGCTGGATGTTATTGGAACCCTATTCGCTTTGAAAGTTGACTGCTTGAGGAATATATTTCCCAGGAGGCTTTTTACAAGTTGATTTCCTACTCCTTTTTATATCTACTTCGGCAACGTATTACTCTTAGACAAACCGTGTCCACTTACAGTGTAAAGACATATTTCATACTGTCGAGGTCTTGGCGGTGTGTCCAAGGTCTTGAATGCCCCTGCTGCCAGATCTTTCAGAATTTCCCCTGATCTCCCCTCTTCAAGTATGATGACGGATCTTACTCCACGTCTCACCCTGTACATATGACTAAGAAATTCTCTAGACCTGCAGTATCATGGTCATGAACACACAGCCATAATTTTGAATACAGTGTTCTAGTAGAGTTAACACAGGAGATTAGAACAGGATTACTTCAATATCGCTGCGCAAAATTGGTGAGGTATTTTCTATTTACGAAGTATTAAGTACTGCAATTGTCTATATATCAGGGTTGGAACTTCTTTGTGCGTCTAAGCCACGGTTGTTAATGACAACAATACTGACATCAACAAATTGATTGTTTCGGATTTTAAGTCGAGGCTCTTTGTCATCTTACAATGTGAACATTCATGAAGAAATAGAAATCGGAAAAGTAGCTTGCAATTATATAAGTCCTGGCGAATTCAACATGTGGAAGAAGCCTCTTCTCTGGCCACTACATCGGAACAATAATCTTGAAGGAAGAAACCATAACCTTAAGTCACAGCCCACCAAGTTGATAAAAATGTCCGACAGTCTAGGCCTTGGGTTTTGGCTTGTTTTTCTTTTCGGTATCGGCAGTAAGAAGTTCCTGCATGGAGACACCCTTATCGCATGGGAGACTGGTCTAGGCTATTCAGCGCCTATTTGCACCACACTTAGCGAAGTATATCGATATGAAAAGAACGTTCTCAAGGCGTTTATCGCCTTATTAGTCGCCATTTCTAGAGGCCTATATATCGCCATCAAGCCCCAGCATATCTTTACCTTAGAATATGTCCTTGCTAACCTATACGTTCTTTACGCCATTGGTGTTATAGTACTCTCATACCAAGCCTGGCGAAACGCTGATTACGGCAAACGGACCGCCAAAAAGAAGTCCCGTGAATCCGACAGCCCAAGGCCCACCTACGCCTGCGGAATCTGTTCCTTAAGCTTTCCACTCGAGGACTTATTTACATTTGACTGCCCTAGAAGTCACACCTATCATGACAGTTGCCTCTTTGAGAGAGCTCGTCAAGGCCAAGCGATCAGGAATAGGTGTCCCGAATGTGACGCAGACCACCCTATTAGGCAACAAACTTATCCTCGATCTGAACCAAACTTCTTAGACAAGTCTCGGCTGATGTGGTACATCAACTCACTGTTCAGTCGTCGCATTCGCCTCCTCGTTCGTAGATTCGGCTACCAACAGAGACCGGCTCTTCAAAATGCGTCTCCTATGCGAGAAAGGGCTTTGCTTCAAGCTCTCTGCTTAGTCTTGGTTGTGCACATGTTTTCTATGACGTCGCTCGTTATCTTCGTCTATATCGTTCATACAGTTCACAGCCTACCGTTTGGTTGGCTAGTCCAGCTTTTTATACTTCTTTACATAACGGCAACTCTAAGGTTTGTTTCACTCTTTGGCGCAATGTGGTACGCGGAATACGCTTACGAGACGCGACAGTTAGTATATCTTCCGAGCTCCCCGGCGGCCGATGTTTACTTCAACGCTCGTATAGTTATAGACTGGTTTACAACCACGACTTATTGTCTGCTCAGCTATTGCGGTCTCAACCTGGATCAACGGCAAGAGCTTCCTCGCCGGGAAACTCTGATGAAGCAAGCGAGGGAGCTGTACAACTTCTGCTCTACCTTTGTACCTCGACTATTGTTTTTTTATTCTGTTTGCTTTATAATGGTTCCCTTTGGGATCGCAGTCTCTTCATTCTGGATGGCTGTTTTTGACGAACTTTTTGCCTGGATTAACGGCCACGACTTTCACCTGTACATCCACTTGTGGGCATGGCTAGTACTACTGTTCTTTGCTACGATTCAACCTCCCTACATAAACGTCGTATTGGGGGTTTACCGGCGCTTTCTAGCCCTTGCAGTCGTCTACACTTTCTACACCTTTTCTCACAATCCGGCACGGGCGGTAGTATATTCTGTAATCCTCTATGGATACGTTACATCTCCTGGACGGTGGGGATTAATCAATATCGTAGGCGTTGTTTCGGCTATTTATGCTGTAAATTATTTTCACAATTAATTATTAATACTACTTTTTGAACTTCATCAAACGCTCATCCACTACGCAGAATTGCTACTTTAATTTTGAATTGAACCATAACATCTTATGAAGTATAATACTTTACTGTTCCCCCTCGAACTACTCAGGAGTCAGGGGTAAAGCATGTATATACGTATTATATTTTGTAGCGTGCAACACGCTAGCGATATGGGGCTAGACTGGCTACCTTGATGCTTCTCTATATTTGGTAATGATGCAAATAACTGAGCCATCTTGTTGCAGATATCTGAAGCAAGTGCTTAGGTAGGTATCCGCTGGATATATGCTCTTCACCAGTTGCATAAGCGACTCGGCATCCCTTTCGCCCAGTTACCAACTCCAATTGTTTGTTACCTACTTATGTATCTCCATCCCCATCACCAATACTCGCGTTGCAACAGCGTAGGCGCAACCCACAACAATTAACTTAGTTCCAGTTTATCCGGATTGTGAATGAAGCGTAGGCTTGGAAATTAAATTCCAACCTACAGCTACCAAATAGGGTCTGAGCCTTGGGCCAAGCAATGATAAGTCTGAAAACAATGATCCCATCAAAATTATGTCTTTGTTACATGACGCCACGTAGGTTTTAGTGCTAGCGGGGGTCTAGCTAGAGGGGCCAAACTGTCTCGAATCGGCACTTGACTCAATTAGTTGTCGACATTTCTCCTTGTTCTCTTTCACAGTACTCGTACAGCCCGATGATTTTACGAAAAAAAGAAAGACAATGTCAGCTTCAGTTGATGCGCCGGCGAACGAACATAAGCAAATCGCAAGGGTCCCGGGCCACCCCGCCACGCGCTTTTTACGCGAATTCGCGTATATAAATCCCTGTACCCAACGCAGTCAGTTTTTACCTTCTGACCTTCTTTTTATATTCAATCGAATTGCCTTTTCATACTAAATCTCACGATGCCTTCAATTTCCAAAGAAAAGCGTTATTAGGGCGCTATTCACAACGTTAAGCTTGGTTTAGGTATTAAAACGGCAACACGAAAGTAGGATATTTCTAGGACCACTTTACAACGCCGTCTTAACGGAATTCCAACCCAAAAAGAGATAAATCGAAGCTTCTAATCTCTCTTACCTTATTTAAAACGCCAATTAATGTATTGGGCGGTTGGCCAAGCTAGATTAAGCTATACGCCGTTGTTAATTAAATTCCGAACCCTTACAAATTCTATGCTTAATAATATCGGCACCGTTAAAAAGGTTTCTCCATCATAGCATTAAAGCTTTATTCGGCAGAATCCATCAATCAAAACTACTAAATCCCATATAATTAACTATTTAAAAGTTAACGGCGCTACAGTAGCTAATATTAACCTCTTTTTTAACCAACTCGAAGCTCCAAAAGTCGTTAATATTCCAAAAGACCGTTAGTATAACGCAAACGAAATAAGGATCGGGCAAGGCATCAGTAATAATCATTAAGTTATCTGCAAAATAATTAGCCATCTAG
This sequence comes from Xylaria bambusicola, assembly GCF_022495145.1. Taxonomy (NCBI): domain Eukaryota; kingdom Fungi; phylum Ascomycota; class Sordariomycetes; order Xylariales; family Xylariaceae; genus Xylaria; species Xylaria bambusicola. The sequence goes on from NW_025953562.1 coordinate 301,136, forward strand.
CACTCAAAAAAAACATCGATAAAAGCAAATGGATAACAATATTAAAATATATTACCGCTAACAACTATGCCCTTCCGCCAGCAATAATCTTCAAAAGCAAAAATATTCAACATCAATAGTTTCCGCAACGGAATATAGGCCTATAGGATGACTGGTTCTTCCGGGCCTCACCTAAAGGGTGGTCTAACAACAAAATCGCATTAGATTAGCTTAAAGAGGTCTTTATACCGCAAATTCAAACCCAACACAGCAATAAATAAGTGGTATTAATATACAACAGCCACAATAGTCATACAAATAACGTCTTTTTAACAACCTATATGTTAAATAAGGTATAGCTAATCTTCTATAAGCCTTACTACAATCACGTTATACAGGCGTTAAACGTTAGAATCTTCGGACCATTAAAAAAACAGCTTCGTAATCACCTTCGCAAATGCCCTTCGATCAGTTTAAGCATCAAGCCTTCTAAAAAAAATATGCTAAAAGCATTACAACTTACGAGGATCGATATTTTAATGCCTAAACAGGTTAAAAACGTATAAAGAACAGCTAGGATATTCCCGCAGGATCGAACTAAGCCGTTATCTTCGAAATACATAGTATTAGAAAGAAAGGGTATCCCGAAGGTCAAGCATAAGGCCCCCGCAACAAAAAACAGACCTAAAACACCAAACTTTTCAATATTCAACCCTAAATACGTCATAGCAACACCCTCAACAGGTCAAAATCTTCAGCGAAGTTGCCGGAAATTCGCTATAGACTATTGCGCGTTCAACATGCCGGCGCAAAGGTTGGTCGCCCAAAAGGCCTCGAAGGCGCTAGACCTCCAAGCTAATAAGATCGCGACTCTCGAAGCGAAGGTTCAATACCTTCAATCCAAAGTCAAGAAATCGATCAAACCGAAAAGAAAGAAGGTAAAGACGACGCCCAGGCACAAATTCGCAAAGATGTCAAACGTACGAAAGACCAAGCGTAGGGTACGTAGTAGGAGGATTTATAAGGACGAGGCAAGCGATTACGAGGTGCCTGGAACCTTGGAAAACCTGTTAGAGATCATTCAAGAGGATATTTCGGAGCCTGAAGACTGTATTACGGCTGTAACCGCCTAAAAACAGCGATCGCGATCGTTTTCGTTGAAAAATACGGCTTCAATTGAGTGGTGTTGGGTGGGTGGTGGGGTGGCCCGTGACGTGGTGGCCCGGGACCCTTGCGATTTGCTTATCCCAGACCTGTCTTCAATTAGTGCCGAGCAAGGTAACGTAGCCCCGATCCCTAGTCTTCACGTCGCTAATATTGGCTCCGGACAAGCCTGTAAGGAATGTCGTAGGAGGAAATCTAAATGTGATAGAGCGATCCCGTAAGCGCACTGCTTGGGTCTCTCATGTTTCACTCTAACACTGACAACAGAGCTTGCCAGCCATGCGTCAAATACCGTAGGCACTGTCTCTACGAGAAGCACTCGCGCACGCCACTTACGCGCAGGTATCATCCATCTACTGCTCCATGACAAGGTGCTGTGAGAACATGGACTGATGTGCCTCAGGCATCTCACAGAAGTGGAGGAGAAACTCGAGCGCGCGAAACTTGTAATCGCTCAGCTCCGAGCGCAGGCGTCTGCCTCCCTACCTTTACCACCTGAAAGCACCCAGCCTATTCAGGGGTTTGGTCCTGAGTTAACTCGGCCGGAACACTTCTCACAGTCTTTTTTGCCCGCTAGTGAGTCTGACCAAAATCACGTAGGATCGTTAACTCGACGCCACTCAGGCCGCAGCGATATAAATCGGCCTCCAGCTCAGTCTTGGGACAGCTACATCTCGCAGGTTGACAGCCCCGACGTCAGAGAATCGGCAAGCAGCTCACAGGATGTTCGAGACATTCTTGAAGCTTCTCCCAAAGATGAATTTGAATGGGATGAGCAAGAGGCCATGACCAGCAATTCTGCTTCGCCTGATGTGATAGGCAATACCATCGAGGACGGAAATGAGTCAGCCATCACTGATGGTATGGCATCTCTGGCGGTTAACGAAAGAGAATCCGGGTATCTAGGCGTTGCATCAGGGGCTGCACTACTCCGAATATTTGCGACAACGCCTAGAGTACGTCTCGATTTCACCACCTCCCGGGCTTCAGGCCAGATCCGCGAAAGACGCCATTCTCTAATATCGCAGCCGGACACAACTTGCCTAATCGCCGATGCAATGATTGATGCGTATTTCAGCCAATACCATTTGAGCTACCCTATAATCCATGAACCTACCTTCCGTGCTCAGTATTCTGAGGTGATACCGCGTCCCCACGGCGACTGCTGGTTTATTTTAGCCTACATGGTGGCAACTATCGGTGTTTGGACGACGGCAACGAATCTCGAAAATCTTGATATCGAACTCTTTGCTCAAGCACGAGCTCTATTATCCTTCAATGTCCTCGAAGTTGGAAATATTACACTGGTTCAAGCTTTGACGTTAATATCGAATTATGAACAGAAGAGAAACAAGCCAAACTCCGGTTACAATTACAGTGGCTTGGCGATGCGTGTAGCAATGGGGTTGGGACTACACAAAGAGTTTCAAAACTGGAACATCTCGCCTCTTTCAATGGAGATCCGGCGCAGAATCTGGTGGTCTCTCTATATCTTTGAGGTCGGAGCGACTATCACATTCAGTCGACCTCATTCATGGCCACGCGAAGGGGTTGAAACGTCGTTACCTCTGAATATCGATGATAAAGTAAGTTCTCTTCATAACTGGAATATCATCTAGAATACCTTTTTTGACAGTCACTAGTCTTTGACTGCCCTTTCGAAAGTGTATCCGAAAGAAGTTGATGAAATCACGCCCTACACGGCTCTAATCACACAAGCAAAGTTCCATACGGCCACAACTCCCATATATTGCCGTGTCATTTCCAAACCTCCCCCCTCCGCTAATGAACTTCTCAGTATGGAAAGCAGGCTTATCGAGCCATGGTTGAGAAGCCTGTCTCAATACTTTTCTGAAGACACCGAGACTTCTCAGAGGTATCGTCACGCCAATTTAGTCATGAAGTGGAGGTTACGGAACTTCCGAATCATCATGTACCGGCCTTTCGTCATCCGGAAGGCTCTTAACGCCCGCGATCATCGCTATCCTGAGTCGCCAGATGACCTGAGAGCGTATGATATATGCCTGAATCAAGCCAGAGAGACAATTACTAGCATCAGCACCCATGTCGCTGCGACAAAGTGTAATCGCTTAGAGGCGTGGTATACACTGTGAGTTTGCAATTTGAATTTGTAGTGTACCGCAGATACTAACATAAAAGTAGTTATTTCCTTTTCCAAGCTGCCCTAATACCATGTATTTGCCTCCGAAGTGACCCCGGCTCATCTGCTGCCGATGATTGGAAAGAGCAAATCGTTTCGGCATGCAAATCGATCGCAGCTCTAGCTTCACTAAACTCAAGCTCAGCACGGTGCTGCCAAGCTATAGCAGAACTTTGTGGCCAATTTGTCGACATTTCTCATCTGTATCGCCAAAATACCTGTCCATCAGATCAGAGTCTATACGATGAATCTAACCAACCCGAGCCGGCCACAGGACAACATATTATGCCAAACTCGTCACATCCTGTTGGCGAAAGCTCTCAAGGCAGACCAGATGAACATTTGCCTTTGTTCTGGCCTGGCACTGGTTCATTCAACACAGCAGACGTGTTCATGGAGGACGAGGCTTGGACTAATCTTCTGCGGAGTACTGCAGATGAATGGTGGCCTGATGGCTCATGAATGAGATTCCATGCAGTGAAACACTACAGCTATGGCGATAGGCAGAACTTTCTTATCAACAAACTTGCTGAACAGTGCCACATCAAGGGGTGAACACCAACTATAACTTAATCTCGTCTGGGCCCTTAAGGCAGGGTGTATCCGCCATCGATAACCATATTAGCTCCTGTCTTTTGCGTTAGCGTTTGATCAGAATTGGGTGAAGGGCACTCTCACCTGTCATGTAACTCGATGCTTCGCTTGCTAGAAACACATAAGCGCCCTTCAATTCGGAAGCCTGGCATAATCTACTCGCAGGGATCATCGAGAACCACTTCTTCCTCCATTCTTCGGGGTGCACGGAAAGCACTGCCCCTATTAGTACGATTTCCTGCTCCCACTTGAACGGCACTCCAACTCACTATCTGTCGCTATGAATCCAGGGGAAATACAGTTCACCCTTGCGAAATCAACCCATTCAACCGACAAAGACTTTGCTAGGTGTATGACGGCTGCCTTGCTTGCATTGTAAGCGGACTGCTGCTGGGGTACATTCACAAGAATACCCGAGACACTGGCGGTGAAGATAATAGACCCCCGACCATCGCTTCCGGCTTTGAGCTGTCGTTCGAATACTCGCGCGGCTGCCCTCGCAGTCCAGAACGCGCCATGAAAATTGACGTCGAGCATCTCGCGCCACTCCTCATCTCCGTATTGGATGGCAGGGTAATGAGCCGCAATGCCGGCGTTCGCGACAACGATGTCGAGTTTGCCATCTCCAATCTCTCTGGTAGCTTTCTCAACAAGTTCTTCGACTTCGGTTGGGGATTTGACGTTGCACTTGTATGCCTGAACGAGGACGCCATTTCCGGATTTCGAGACTGCGGCAGCAATTTTGTCCGCCTCGGTAGGGTCGGTGGAAGTGTAAGTGATGGCAACCTTGGCTCCGGCTTCAGCCAAACTTCGTGCGGCTTCTAGTCCTATTCCGCGCGTACCTCCTGTCACGATAGCCGTCTTTCCGGCCAAATTGAAATGGGAGAAGACAGGGGCGTCTGGGTTAGAGTGCTCAGGGAGAACCATGTTCAGAGATGTGGCCGCAGCAGTTAGGAGCAATGGATCATAAATGTTTCAAAAGCTAGTGAAGTTGCAAAAGGATTTGGGTAGGATCCTTTGATAGCAAATATCCCATGCCATTATGTACTTGGCCATACTCGTACAGCGGAGGGCTGGACAGGTTCCCCGCTGCCCTTCTCCGTGAGCTTAAGTCCGGAGTGGACACCGGACGATTGTCACCCTCTCCTATCCCCTACAGCATCGGAATCGCTACGTGTTATCGCGTGTCACCCCTCATCATGAACTGTTACTTGCTTGTGTTGCTCGATTCATTTCATTATATAGTCGCGTAGAAATTTCAGTATCCACGAGACCGTCGAACATCCTGTCACATTGTGAATGACTGTAACACCCTCGCGTCTTGATCCCGATAGCTCATCGAATCCTAGAACTTGCTAAAAATATTGAGGGGGACTGAGCATATGATTAGGCAATGTCCAAATGGAATCCACATCGCTAGCCCTTGCTTGATACATAATACCGTTCGCTGCATCGTAGCGAAGATTGTGATAGGGCATAGTAATTTTATATCTAAGTAAATTGTAATAAAAGCGTACAATCTTATATACGGATGCTAGCTCAAGACCTCTCTATCTAGCGGTATAACCACCATCAATAACAAAATCAGCACCAGTAGTGTAAGATGAAGCATCGCTCGCGAGATACAAGTAGATACCCTTCAGTTCTCTCGGGTCAGCATCTCGCCTCATAGGGGTCAGACTGAACCACTCTTCCTTCATCTCAAAAGGACAGTCACCAGAAATGGCCGTATCGATATAACCAGGAGACACTGAGTTGATACGACCTCCCCATTTTGCCCATTCGACCGACAGAGATTTGGCGAGGTGTATCTGCAGATAGTTAGACGCGCTTCAATCTTTCTTCTGATAACGTGGACAGATAACTTACGCAGCCAGCCTTACAGGCGTTATAGCAGCTCTGTTCCTGTGGTACGTTGGCAGCATGGCCGCTCATAGAAGCAGTAATAATGCCCACACCACTCTTCTGCCCCCTAAAAACGAGACCGGCGGCGCGCATACAATAATAAGCGCCGTCAAAATCAATGGCGCGCACACGATCCCAATCCTCAATCTCGTCGTCAAGACCACCAGCCTTGCTAGGCACACCGGCGTTGGCAATAATGACATCTAGGCGTCCAAAGTCTTCGACAGCCTTGGCGACGGCGGCCTCAACCTGCTCGTAATTCCGAACATCGACCTGGTATGTGTTTGTCTTGACATTGAATTTCTCAGCGATCTCTGCAGCAAGGGCATCTGCCGTCTTAGAGATATGATACCAAATCGCAATCTAGCAGCATGTCAGCTTTTTAACTTTTTTTTTTTTTTTTTTTTTTTTTTTTTTTTTTTTTTTTGGAATCTGACTGAACTGAAGAGACTTACGTTCGCGCCCGCCTCAGCCAATCCCCTTGCTACCTCGGAGCCGATGCCGCCAGCTCCGCCGGTGATGATCACTGTTCGCCCATCAAGGCGAAATTGCTTGAAAACACTGTCTTGTACAGAAGGGTTTGGGGCACGGATGCTCTTTTGGGTCGTCATTTTGATGGAACTAGGCAAAATGTGTATGCAGTGTATAGTTTGGAAGCTGGCTTGGGTGTCTAGATAGGATACGATATTTTTAAATAAGGTTTACACTTTAAAGTGATCAAACCTCTACCGAGAAGTAGTTTGCACCTAGCAACAAAAAGTATTGCGGAAGTTGCCGGCCTCTGATGGCCGTTGGCCGTTGAATCCCCTGGGGGTCCCTTTCACCCCATTTGGCAGCGACCGAAGACATGATACGGCGCACGGATACCGAGGTAGCCTCATAAGCCATTTTTGAAAGAAAAAGACATGATTAATGTCATATTTTCATGAGTTAGTTTCGGTTATGTGTAACCGCTCCCGGAAGCGATTGGGTGGAGGGTGACTGTCACCCTATCCGACGACTCCAACAATGCGGGGGCGGTCGGCCGTTAGCACCGAGGCCGTAGTAACGGATTCATTGCACATAAGGGATTGAGTGCAGAGCCGCATCTCGATCGTTAGATCCCGATCAGCTCACTGCAGATGCGTACCTCACCATGTCGGAAACAGTATGTAGCAAAATATCTCAATCTCATACAGGCTTGCTAACGATTTGTACGATAGAACCCAGCTTTTGTACTGCAGGAGTTGAAGAAGGTCTCTTTTGAGAACCGCCCTATACCTAAGCTAAGAGATGAACATCATGTCCGTGTTCACATTGAACAGACAGGTATCTGTGGCTCTGATGTCCACTACTGGCAGAGAGGGCGTATCGGCGATTTCATCCTTGAGAGTCCCATCGTTCTTGGCCATGAGAGCTCTGGCACTGTAGTGGAGGTTGGAAATAAAGTGAAAAATGTCAAGGTGGGAGACCGAGTGGCAATTGAACCCGGAGTTCCATGTCGGCACTGCGATTACTGTCGCTCAGGCATGTACAACGTCTGCGAAGACACCATCTTTGCGGCAACTCCTCCTTGGGATGGAAGTAAGCATCTACTGAATCCCTCGCTGCATTCATGAAACTCACTCGTCGCGTCTAGCTCTGCAGAAATACTACATCGTAGCAGGCGACTACACTTACCCAATCCCCGACCATATGTCTATGGAAGACGGGGCCCTTGTCGAACCTGTTGCAGTGGCCGTACAGATCTGCAAAGTAGCCAACCTCAAAGGCGGCCAAAGCGTGCTTGTGTTCGGCTGTGGGCCTATTGGCATTTTATGCCAGGCAGTAGCCAAAGCCTACGGGGCGAGCAAGGTCATCGGTGTCGATATATCTGAATCCAGGGCCAAATTCGCTAAAGACTTTGCAGCCGATGAAGTCTTCGTCTCAAGAAAAGACCCCGAAGCACCTACAGACCCAGTCGAGGCCGCACGCGCACTGGGAGAAAAGATTGTAAAGACTTTTGGGCTTGATGGGGCCGATGTCGTGCTTGAATGTACAGGGGTCGAGAGCTGTATCCAAGCAGGCATCTATGCAGCGAAAAAGGGGGGCACATTTGTTCAAGCGGGAATGGGAAAGGAGGTTAGTCACATCTGAAGCCAACTGATCAATTAGACTTCTAGTGAACTAACAATGATTAAGAATGTTGTATTCCCCATTACAACGGCTTGCATTCGAGCTCTCACTATAAAAGGGAGTATAAGATATCAGTCAGGTTGCTATCCGGAAGCTGTCAAATTGGTTGCATCAGGAAAGGTCAATCCGCGTAAACTCATTACCCATCGTTTCAAGTTTGAGGAGGCCGAGGAGGCGTTCGAAATGGTTAGAAAAGCAGAGGAAAATACACTTAAGGTCGTGATAGAAGGAGTGAGATCCTAGTCTAAGACAATTGATGAGGAATTATGCAGCTCCTGTAATGCACACCCTGCCACGATGACTTCTAGCCTGTGTTAGTATATTCGTAAAGACATCTGATCGATTGATCAACATATCCCACCGTTATGTGTATCGTACTCAATCTACCTCTTCCCACCACTAAGGGAAGGACTAGTATTCCTTTATCTCCTAGCTAGTATGAGACATTTTGGTGGACTCTGAGCGTCTAGGGTACCGACCTGCTTGTATCATACAGTAGATCTAATCTACTACCTATGTAATCGGACGTCATGAGATCTTGGAATGTGGGTTGATAGGTCCGGTTCTGGTTAGCTTAGGGTGACTGTAGTCCGTTCTCCATTCCTGCACCCCAGAATTCCCGGGCGAATAAGCAAAAGCCCATAACCAAGATTCGGATGCTATTACACGACTAGTGCTGTGCAACCCCATGGGGACAATGCTTTCGCGGAGCTTTTAGGACACTATACTAAACGTAGTCGCTCTGACAGAGGAGGTACTGAAGTCTCGCAACGGTCGTGCGACTCCATGTTATTGTTACCTATATAAGGATCAGTCCCGCCGGCCTCTTCAATATTACAATTCAACAAGCCTCTAATCATCAGCTTAGTAACTTCTGTAAACAAATATCAACAATGAAAGACTCTTCAATCGTAGGCGAGGCACTCGCCCAGGTGATGCCAAGGACGAATAAATATTGGTTTCAACAGCCTCATCTCCTAAAACTCAACCTGCTACTCCTTATGCCTCTTCTGTCATCTTCTGTTGCTGGTTATGATGGTAATACACCCACTTCGTTATAAGCCCCGTATTCTTATAAAGTACATTAACATGATAAGCTAGGATCTCTTATGAATGGATTGCAGTCTCTGGAGCAATGGCAAACCTACTTCGGAAGCCCTAGTGGTGCCACTCTTGGTCTTGTGAATGCTGCACAGGCTATCGGCTCTGTCTTGGCTCTTCCTTTCGTTGGCGTTCTAACTGACAAGTTTGGTCGCAAGCCATCGTTATTCCTGGGTCTTGCTATCATCATCGTGGCAACTATTATTCAGGCGACATCCTTTAATTTGTCACAGTTCATCATCGCACGCGCAATCGTAGGGTTTGGTGGAATGTGTAAGTCGCGCAGATCTACTAATGACATGATGCAATACTGATCTATCAAATTTGCAGTTTCTGTCCACCCAAGCCCGCTACTAATTGCCGAGCTGGCCTATCCGACACACCGTGGCAAATACACATCTGCGTTCTGGACTATGTACTATCTTGGTAGGTAGATCTAACTTACATGGCGGCACAATCAATGCTAATAAACGCATTAGGCGCTATATTGGCCTCATGGACGACCTTTGGATGTCAGAACTATCAGAGCACCTGGGCATGGCGCATCCCTTCGATCCTCCAAGCTGGCTTCCCCATAATCCAATTGATTTTCTTCTATTGGGTCCCTGAATCTCCGCGTTGGCTAGTCTCGAAGGATCGCACAGTAGAGGCCACGGAGATTCTTTCGCGATATCATGCTCCAGATCAAGGTCCTGGCGAGTCGCCCCTGGTACGATACCAACTCGAGCAAATTGTACAGACGCTACGACAAGAAAAGATAGCAAGCAGTGCTGGATGGAGCGCATTGATATCAACACCAGGTAATAGGAAGCGGACCCTTATCGCGTTCTTAGTCGGCTTCATGGCACAGTGGAATGGAGTAGCTGTTGTCTCGTACTATCTTACGCTAGTTCTGAGAACAATTGGAATCACGTCGACTTACACGCAAACACTCATCAACGGACTGTTGCAGGTTTTCAATTTTGCATCAGCTTTAGGAGCAGCATTCTTAGTTGATCGTTTAGGCCGCAGGACGCTGTTCCTCTGGTCAGGCGTTGGCATGCTGGTCTCATATATCATCCTGACAGCATGCTCTGCCGTAGTGAGTATTTCAGGCAACCAATCGGCCGGCATCGTTGTCGTCGTGACGTTGTTCACTTTCTTCTTTCATTACGATATTGCGTATACGCCTCTGCTCTTCGGTTATCCCACTGAGGTCTTGCCCTTTAACATCCGCGGAAAGGGGCTAACGGTCGAGCTGTTCGGCATATAGTAAGTGATTCCATGCCTAACAACGCTCTCCCACTTTTGACTATCCCTTCTGCCACGGCACAGTTTCTCCTTAAGAGATATATGTATAATTTCATTGACCATTGGCGATCACAGCGGCTCTCTCACTTTAGTATCCTTTGTGAACCCTATTGGGCTAGAGAACATTGGTTGGAAATATTACTTGGTATTTAGCGTCCTTCTGGTGATCTTCCTTGGAATCACTTACTTTCTCTTCCCAGAAACAAAAGGCCATACTTTGGAAGAGATTGCCGTTTTATTTGATGGACCTCAGGTGCTTGGTGGTGATCTTGGCAAAGCCTCATCAAAGGACCCTAGCTCCGACATCCAGCATTACGAAGGAGTTTAAAAGCTGTACCCTAACCCCTTTTATTGCCAGTACTACTCAATGCTGATAATATGCTTCTTAAAAAGAATGTTCTATAAACTCGTTATTTAAATATCAAAATATTCATTTCCCTTCATTGACCTCTACGCTTTCAACCCAAATATTGGGTTTGAGTGAATGCCTACGGACAATAGTGCCGTGTTGCAAGTCATTCGACCTTGCTCTGCCAATAGCTGCCTCCATAGTAGCCTCAGTTCCTGCTGTAAGGTGTCTCCTAGCGATGCGGCGTGATGCCAATTCTTCGTCAACATCCACGAACCAGGTATCATCTACGTTTTCTTGAATCTGCTTCCAAGGGTCGCTGTCTAACAAAAGCCAATTTCCTTCGATTATGACGATTTCTACCTCGGGCTCAATTCGTATTGCGTTCGGTATAGGGTCTTTAAGCTTGTGGTCAAAACTTGGGGCGAAAATTGTTGAAGGCTCAGAGGTCTTCTTGGAAATAGATAACATCTGCACGAGAGCCACGACTCCATTGGCGTCAAACGTCCACTCGGCTCCTCGACAGGCATGTGCTTCAACCCGGTTCGGGAGAGTATCGAGATATTCTCGGGTATAGTGAAATCCATCCATGGCTATGCAAATAGCCACAGGGCGTTGGAGTATTGAGTTGATCCTCTGTACGACTTGGCTCGCAATAGTTGATTTGCCGGAGCCTGGAGAACCAGAAACGGCTATAAGTATTCGATGTTGACCCGAATTCCTTACCAGTTTTTGGTGGACATGAACAGCCCGCTGGGTAAGTGAAGAGTAAACCTGCTCCATGAGATATTGAACAACGGTGATAAGGAAACAGAGTTATCTGATGCCGTCAGGGGCAACTTGCAGTTTTTCATCATAAGTGCCCTATATATTACTTATTGATGAGGCTCAGGAGAGTGACGAGTATAATAACAATGCTAGAGTTTAAGAGAAAACGGACGCCTCTACTCCGCCACGTGGATAACACCGCGCCGAAACCTTAAGTCCTACGGACTAGAGTCACCCTTACCTAGCTTGATCCACCAACTCACCCATTCACCCTGCAAGCCAAAGTAGCAGTTACTGTGATCTAAACTAATTGTGACTAAGCATAATATTTACAGCTACTGGTAGTGTTGAGGAAGTAACATAGAAAGATTCTAGGTAGGGAATGAAAGGTTCAAAAACGTATTTGTGAGATGAAATTAATAGACTAAGTACAGCGGCGGTGTCTAACTGACACAAAATTTCTTGACGTAAATGCTCGGCCACTACCAGGTTGGTTGCCCACTTTTCTCCCAAACGCTGCGAGCTCGAGCTTTAAGTTATTAAGTACCGCTGCAAGTCCTTCTGGCTCAACCGCTCTTGTCTCCGCGGCCAGTCTATTTCGAGTCACTCGCCGTAAAACCCTTATTCTTATATGCCGTTGAATTCTATTGCGTCGTATTCTTTTTCCATTGCTTTCATACACTTCATTTTCGCCTTCTTGAATGGTTTCTCCTTAACTCCGCCTTCATGGCCGGTTATTTACTGCGACTGGCTCGCCTTCCTCAGGTAGCCTGACGCGTAAAGCTGTCCCCATATTTATAAGCTCCCAACTGAATGCGCGATGAATAAGAAGATTAACGAGGGTGAGCAAGAAGCCTATGATGGTAATGGAAGTGAGCAACTTCCACTTGACATCTGAATCTAGTTGCTCATATCCTTGCGTCACATTCTCGTAAGTGAATCCATGCTGCACTATTGCCGTTTTCATTTTCTCAAACGTAAGCCCAGTCAAATAATTGAGTGTGTCGAGAAGGATCCCGATTACTGCTCCAGCAGGGGTAAAAATGACTCCAAGTACCCATTGTGAATAATCGAGAATGGGTATCATGAACCATTCGAACCCAAACCGAGTAGCCATAAACTTCATTTCCAATATCACCCGCTCATATGACCCGACAAGGGGTTCCTTCGAGTCCGACGAATCTATCCGATTAGGATCCAGTTTACTGCGCATCCGGCGTACTGACCGTAGCAGATCGTTTATAATCTCGTACACAAAAATATCGATCGGTTCTTCGCCCACTTGCATGCAGTTTTGCTTAGGGCAGTCCCAACTTCGTAATTCTTCTGCGTAGCGGGCCCACTCAGGCATAATCCTCATAATTTGATTGTTTTCCAAATACCTGCTCAAATCGGCCCAAACTACGTCCAGGAGGTCCAGCAAAAGGCGAAGACGCTCATCCCAGTCTGTGGAATTCGCCTCATTCACGTTGATCTCAATTAATCTGTCCTGCAACCTATGCAGCGTCGAACACGCAAATTGCATTGGCTTCAGGACCAGGTCGTCTAGCTCTCTACGAAGTTCCCAGTACCCTCTCTGTTTGTATCTTCTTATGATAGTATCGTTATTGCTGCGAGATAGACGGTCTAGTTCGTGAAGCTGGTGCACTGCAGACTCCCACTGCTCCAGGTTGATACCTTCTGAGACATTGAATGGTGGATGTAGTACAGAGGCACCTTCGTAGAAGCGTGTGAAATCGCAGTCTTTCTCATCGATTCTCAGGCTAGCATTCCTTCTTTCAAGAGTAAGAATAGGGGGGCTGTACCAAACCGTTTCCACTGTTGTATGGGTGGTTGCTGAAGCGGTGAAACTTCCAGTGGCAATGGGAATAGTAACGGAATGTACTATTGTGGTTCTGGGTGCTGTATTTTGTGTGGATACCAATGCAGGGTGGTTGCAAGCTTCGGAGAAAAGCCAGGGCCAATTCTCATTGCGGAACACTATTAACGTGTTAAATATTTCGCTGTTTAGCCAGAGTGACACAAGTAAGGCCAGCGCCCGAAATATAATAACCATGGTTGACCCGGGACGTATAGGCCCTGCCTGGAATTCGTTGGTGAACAGGACACCTAGTGCACTGTATATGACCAAGTGCCAATATAAATCAAGGATACTTTATAAGGCTTGCTGTGAAAAACCTGCCAATTGAGAGTATCAGCGGTAGGCCCAAGGCGCACATTTTTGTGGCTTTTAAAAAGACGCCGGATGTAGTTAATCCAGTTGGCGCCCTTTGACTCGTAGTGACGCGAACACACGCGCCTTGGGCATTGTTCCATAAATCAAAGAACACAGGTGCCATTGACAATGAACAACACTGTTACAATTTTTGCTATCATCGAGAACAATTGGGAAAGCAGTCAGCATGGTATATACAACAGTAATTGCTAGGCAATAACATCAAAGCTAAGGATAATCTCAATTGGCTTAAATTGGTGAAGATTATATGTCCCTTTAAGCGCAATTTTGAACATTTGGTTACGAGTAGCGGTACGACAGACTTATAGGCTCTCAGCCTCCTGCCCCTTAGCTGCGTTCTCTTCGTGACCTAGCTGCCAAGCCTGTTGTGCTATCGACATAATATTAACAAACTGAGGCATAGTATTGAAAGGAAGAGATGTCAAGAGTAGTACATATAATCCTATTAGATTATCTAGAAGTCTAAGTTACAATATAGTTACCTAGCTAGATGAAGGTCTTATATATAAATTCCTAGCATTTTAATATGTAGAATGCAAGTATTACTACCTTCCCTTTTTAATATTCCCTTTTGATCTTTATATTGGTTAATGCTATAAATCTTAATCGATTCCCTTTTAAGGGTAGCTCCCTTTAAGGTGAATTAAATGGTTATATTAAATAATATAAGGGTAATGTTTTAAAAAATACCTATTAAAATAAAATAAATAAGGTAAGACTTTTTTAAAAGTTAAGTTATCTATAACTATTAAAATGGTAAATAAAAGTAATATTAAGTTTTTTAAAATAGGATAACGCATCTCCCACTTGACCTGGCCACCCAATTGACCTGGCCACCCCTTTAACCTATATAAAATCCTATTATTTTCATCTATAATAACTTTACGAATACTGGTCGTACGATTTAATAATTAGTACCGTTAAATCCGTTAGTTCAAGGGGAATCCAGAGGTATTTTTTACTATTTTTTACAAAATTTATTAAGCGAGATATTAAGCAATACGCTAAAGGGGCGCTAAGCAAGGATTACTTTAGCGCTTACTTTAGCGTATTGCTTAATAACTCCGCGAATATAGGTCGTATAAATTAATGAAGGGTACCGTTAAATAGCTCTTTTTATTACGAATCTAACGGTATATTTTATTATTTTATACGGCCAATACTCGTGAAGTTATTAAATTATCACGTGATTAACGCACCGACGTTATTTGTATGGGCTAGGGGGGTGGCCAGGTCAATTGGGTGGCCAGGTCAAGTGGGAGATGCGTTATTATAAAGGGTAAAAGTCCTATTAATATTGCTTTTAAACTATTATTTATAATATAAAGCTTTTAAAATTAAAGTATTATAATATATAATAGCTATAATATATTATATATTTATTATTTTTATATAAATATAAATGTTTTTATAAATATTCTTTTTTCCTCTTTTATTTTTATATTATTTATATATATTTTTATAATATATCTTTCACTTAATTTAGCTACCTAATTAACCTAGCTACATTTTTAACCTTTATATATATATTTAAAAATATTTTAATAATTATTTATATAATTAACTTAAATTAATTTAAATTTAAATTATTAAACGTTTTTATAACATTTTTATAAATTTATACATTATAGCTAGGTTTATTATAAGCTCTATAATGCTAGGTATAAGTTTCCTTTCTTTTTATATAATAATTACTTTAATATATAATATAATTTTTTACCTTAAAAATACCTTATACCTTTATTTAATCCTTAATATTTTTAATAATAAAAGATCTTTTATTTTATAATTTAGTTCTTTTTATATAATAATATTTATTAAACTTATAATTTACTTTATAAAAGCTTTTAACCTTCCTTTTTAATAATGCAAAATAATATATAACATTAATTATATTATATATAATTTAGCTTAACCTTTTAATAATAAATATAAAAAAGCTATTTTAATATTATATAATCCTTTATTTAATATATTTAAAAAGGGAATTAACTTTAATTAAATTATTTAAAGTTATAATTATATAAGGATTAAATAATATTAGGGATAAAGGGTTAATTTAAAATATAATTAAATAATTTAATTAATTAATAATATAATTTAAATTATATAATATTAAACTTATTCCTTTAAATTCCCCTTATATATTATTTAAAATAATTACTTTATTAAATATATAAAAAATATAGTTATAAAATCTTCCTTTTAAATATAAGTAATATATACCTATATAAAGCTTTTAATTTACTTTCTATATAATTATTTTAAAAGGTTAAATACTTTAATATTAAATAATTAAAGGTAATAAAAAAAATAGAAAGGTATATAAAAGGTAATAATATTATTTTTTTTATAATATAATTTAAATTTATATAAATAATAACTTTTATAACTATTAAGGAAAAAAAGGTAATAATATTCTTTTATATAAAGCTTTATATATTTATTAAAATATTTAATTTAATTTATAACTTATTTATTTATTATCCAACTATTTTTTATAATTATAATCTTTTAATTATTTAATATATTATTATTTTTATATTAAAATATAAAGTAGTTTTTTCCTATTAAAATAATATATAATAAAATAATTTAACTATATAATAAAATTATTTAAATAATTATAAATTATTTTAAATTGCTTAATTAAATAGCTTATAGTTTTTATTTATGTTTAATTAAAGTTATAATTATTTTAAATATAATTTTACCTATTATAAACCTAGTTTTATTAAAGTTATAAATATCTTCTTTTTAAATATTATTTTTATTTATTATCTTTTATATAAAGATAAATTAAATGTAATATTTAATTAGATTTTCATTTAATACCTATTAATAATTAATTTTTTAATTAAAATATATTTAAATATTTAAAATTTATTATATAAAGTTTAACATTTAATTCTTTTTAATTAGCTTTTAACTTTATAATATTATTAATTAATTAGTTATATCTTTTATATAATTATATAAAGGTAGAAATAATTTTACTATAAAATTAAAAATATATTATATAATTAATTATTCTTTATTTAAAGTTAATTGGGCTTTTAAAAGTAACATTTTATTTATTAGTTTAAAACCTTTCGTTTAAAGGGTAAATATTATATAAAAAACATTATAAATAATAATAATATATTAAATAAATAATTTTAGGTTTTATTTAATAGTTTGGAATATAAGCTATAGGTTGCTTTCTTTATAAAGGGTTTCTATAATTATTAATAGAAAAATGAAGGATTTTTTTTATATGCATATAAAGGTTAAAAATATAGCTAGGTTAATTGGGTGGCCAAATTAAGTGGGAAATGCGTTAATTACTTTTTTTAATAATTAATACTTTTATTAAGGTATAAATTATAAATAGCTTATAATTTATAGGTTTTAAATTTTTAAAAAAGATATATTACCTATTTTATATTATATTTTAATTCTTTTTATAAAGTAATATATATATTTTTTTTACCTATTTTACTATTAATTTATATTATATTAAATTATTAAACTTATTAACTTTATTTTAAAATAGTTATAAATTAACCTTTAAAAACCTTATAGGGCTTTTTTAACTTTTATACCTTTTTTTAATTAATTATAAAGGTTATAATTTTAAATTACTATATATTTTCCTTTTTAACTTTTTTCCTTTATTATAATAATATTAAAAGTATATTAAACTTTATTTTCTACCTTTTATTTAATTAATAAACCTATTATAGGTATAATAAATAAAGCTATTATAATTAAATTATTTAATTTTATAATTAATTAAAACTTTTTTAAAGTAGTTCTTATTATTATATTATTATATTAATTATTTTTATAATGTTTTAAATATTATTAATATTAAAAAGTTTTAATAAAGGATATAAAGTATAAATAAATATATACTTTATTATTTATAGGTAAGGTTAGTTTAAAGTAACTTTAAAAAGTTAATAGTTTATTATTATTATATTATTAAAGGTATTTTTTAAAGGTTAGTTTTATTATATTTAAATATATAGGTATTTAAAAGATTTAATTTAAGTTAATTAATAATATTTATTATTTTACTTTTTAAAGTATTATTTTAAAATATTTTATAGTTTTATTTTAAACTTTTTTTAAGTTATTATTAATAATTTTTTTAAGCTTATATTTATTTTATAGTTTAATTTTTAATAATTTAAATTTTATATTTTTAAATTATAAAAATAATTTTTATATTATTTATTATTATTAAAGGATATAGCGGTAAAAGTATTTTAGCTTAATTTAATTTTAATATAGGAATTTTTATTTAACTTTATATATAAACTATTTTAGCTTTATTATTTATTTTAAGCTTAATAACTTTTTAAACTTTTTAAAGGTTAACTTTAATAGTACTTTTATTAACTTATTTATTATTTAATTAATAGTTAAAATATATTTAAAATTAACTTTTTTAATAGTAATTTATTTTTAATATTATTAATTTTAAATTAATATATATTTTCCTTTATTATAAAATAATAAGTTATATAAAGTTAAAATTACTTTTTAATTATTATTATAAATAATTATAAGTATATTATTTAAATTAATATTTAATTTAACTAATAGTTTTTATATTTAAATAGCTTTTTTAATAATTTAAGTTTACCCTTTTAATTTAATTTTAAATAAGGATATGTGATGGAGCGGTGCGGCGTTTTTACTAGCGGCGTAGCGCTTTTGCTAATGGTGCAGCGTTCCTAGCCAGTAGTGCAGTGTGCCCCTGACGAGGGTGTACTACGCCTTGGTAAAAGTATACCTATAAGGGCGCTTTTGGTAGGGGCGTTACACTCCAAGGATTAGCTGGAACGCCTATATAGTTAGAATTTTTTATATACTTTATTGTAGAATTAATAATAAAAAATAACACTTTTAACTTAACTTTAAAAGCATTGTTTAAAAATATTAGTTTAATTTTATTAATTATAAATATCTATTAAAGTTATAAGCCTGGTTTATTTATAAATTAAATTTTTAATTAAAATTAATACTCTTTTATTATTAATTATATAAAGTATATTTCTTTTTTTTACCTTTTAATTATTTAATATTTATAAATATACCTTATAAATATATAATATTTAAATTAAACTTAACGGAATTTACTATTTTAAATAATGCTATATTATATTTAATTAAAGATTAAGCTAATTAATTTACCTATTTTTAAATATATATAAAGGTATATAGTATTTAAGGGATAATAAATTTAAATCTTTTATAAATATTTAAAAAGGTTAATACCTTTTTAAACCTTTAAACGTTTTTAACTTTTATAAAAAAGTTTATAAAGGAAAATATTATAACTTAAAGGAAAGTAGCTTATATTAAAGCTATAATTAAATAAGGGCTAAAGTATAACAATCCTAATAAATTAATATTAATTTTAAATAAAAATATTAATAATAAAAAGTTTAAAAAATAATATAATAATATTATAATAATATAATTATTAAAGATAATTTAATAAAGCATTTTTATAATTAAATATAATATACTTTTTAATTAAATTAATTATATAATTAATAAAAATTACTTTAAAATTATTTATATAATAATTATTAATAATAATAAATTATAAATTTAAAACTTTATTAAAGTATTTTAAAATATTATTACTTTATTAAAGTTTAATATTTTAATAATAGTTTAATAGGATTATTATATTATATTTAAAAGGGTAAATATTAAAAGTATTAATATAATAAAATAATATTAAAAATAAAACTTAATATATTAATATATTAAAGTAAAGGATATTTTAAATATTAAAAGAATTTTAATAATAAAGGACTTTTTAAAAATACTTTTATAATATATAATACATTTATAAATAAATATATAATTAATAAAAGTTATTAAAGATAAAATGTTAAAAAGATTAATTATAATATTAAATAATTTTAATAAAATATTTAAAGGCTTTATTAATAAAAATAATATATAAAGGTATAAAGGTATAATAATCTTTATAATATTTAATATAACTTTTTTAAATAATAATTTAAATAATAATACTTTTTAAAAGTTCTTTAAAGTATATAAAAAAAAAAGGGATATTTATACCTATATATATTAAACTTTAAGGAAATATATTTATAGAAACTATAAAAATATAAAAGATTATAATTTATAATTATTAAAAAAAGTAACCTATATTTAATAAAACTATTAAATAAATAAACTATTAAAAATATTAAAATATATTATAAATATATTTATTAGAATAATTTATATAAAATTATTTTTATTAATAAATAAAAGGTTATTTATAAAGGAACCTTATTTAATTAAAAATTAAATAGGAAAAAGAAATTTTTTAATAAATAAGTTATATATATTATAATTAACCTAATACTTTTATTATTAAAGGTATACCTAATAAAATTTAACTTAAAGGAAGAGGAATTATATTTTTATTATAAATAATACTTTAACTTTATATAATTTTAATAGTTTATTATTAAAAAGTATTTAAAGTATTAAGGTATATTTATTTAATATTAATAAAATTAAAAAAGTATTTATTATTAATATAAATAAAAGCAATATAATTTTAAAAAGCTTTTAAAGTATTAAAGTATCTTTATATAATATAGCTTTAAATAAATAATAATAATAATTTATATATTAATATATTTTATTTTTTTAAACTATAATAATAGAAATATAATGCTTTATAAATTATACTTTATACTTTTATATTAAAGCATTAATAAAGATTACTTTATAAAAATAGTTATTAATTTATTTTACCTTTTAAATAAATTTAATTTAAGGGTATATTTAACCTTTAATTAAATATTATATATATTATTAAATAATATATTTATTAATAATTATAATATATTATATTTAATAAATTAAAAAGAATTATTAAAACTAAGTATATTTATTTTAATTAAAAATAGAAAAATAATAAATATAAAAATAATATAATTTTTAATTTTTAATATAAGGAAAAGGATTATTAAAAATATATTTAATAATAAATATAGGTTATATTTTATAAATTTAATATTTATTAAAGTAATACTTATTAAGGGCTTTTATATTAATATTATTTTAAAGTATATTTATAAAATAGTAAAATTTAATATTATAATTTAAATTATATATTATACTTTAAAGAAATTAAAAATAATATCCTTATAATAAAGTTAATTAAATAGTATAACTTAATATTTTTTAAATATAAACCTATTTTTATTTATTTAAATAAATCCCTTATAATATTAATGGTAGATTTCCTTATAAAAATTTTAATAAATATAGTAAAATTAATTATAAATATTAATAAAGTTAAAAAATAAAAGTACTTATAAAAGCTATTAAATAATCCCTTAAAATTATAAAAGGATATAAAAATATTATAGCATTTTAAATTAAAATATTTAAAACTATATATATTTTAAATGTTTATATATAAAATATAGAATATAAAAATATTAAATATATTTAGATTTAAATATAAAAATTATATAATAATATATACCTATTAAATACTTTTAAAAAGGATATTAAAAAAGTATTCTATAAAATTGTTTTAAAAAGTTAATTAGGATTTATTTAATTACCTAAAAGGTTATAATAATATAAATTAATTATTTATATTTAAAGATAAGTTTAATAATTATATTTAAATATACCTATTTATAAATAAATTATTAAATAAAATCTTTAATAAATTATATAAGTTTAAATATTAAATAATATATTATTTTTAATTCCCTATTTATAAGTTTTAAAGTAATAATAAGAAAGCAATAATTATAATAAAGGGTAAAATATATTATAAAATTTAAATGGAAAATAAAGGAATTAATGCTAAATTCTTTTTACTTTATTGAAAGGAAGGCTTTAAAGGAGTTAAAAAAGTAGGAAAAGAAATAATTAAAAAGGTATTAAAAATGTTATTTAAAGTAACGTTCTTAAAAAAGTTATAATTTAAAATAGTTTAAATAATAGCTTAATTATATAATATAAACCTTTTAAAGGTATATAATTTATATATACCTTATAAAGTATTAAAGTATTAATTTATTTAATATTTTTAATAATATATATTTAAAAAAATAAAGGAATTAATAAATAATTTAAAGCTTAATTAAAGTAGCATTTATATATATAAATATAAAATATACCTATTAAAAAAGGATTATAATATAAATAAATATAAATATAATTATAAAGTTAAACCTTAAATATATGTTAAATATTTAATAGGATATAAATTAATTAAAGTATATTAAATATAAATATTTTAATTAAAGAAGGTTATTATTATTAAAAATATAAAATTTAATAAAAAGTAGAAGTGTTTAATAATAAAGGTTATTAAAATATATATAAAACTTTTATAAATTATAAAGGAAGTTAAAAATTTTAATAATATTAAAAATGTTTAATTAAAAATAAAAAATATAATATTTAAATTAAATATAAATATTTCTATTAATAATAAAGGGAAAATATTATATAATTTTATTAAGCTTTTTATTACCCTTTTAAAGGAATAAAAGTTAAAGGTAGGTATATTTAAGGATTAAAAAAAAAGATCCCTTAAAGGTTTATAATATAAATTTATAACTTTTTAAAAAATATTTAAATTAAATAAGTACTATTTTATAGTAAAGAGTAACTTTAATAATATAAATTAAATAAAAAATAATATACTTTAAAGAGCTATTATATTAAGTATATAAAGTAATAAGTTATTATTAATAAGTATACCTTTTATACTTAAAGTAAAGCTTTAACTATTAATTAAAAGATAAAAATATAAGTAAAGGGTATTTCTTTTAATAATAAAGTTAAATTAAAAAGTTAAAAGTATAGCCTTAAAGCTTTAAAATAAAAATTAAAAACGTTTAAAGAAAAATATTAATATTATTATTTTTTTAACTATAATATTCTTTAATAATAAAATATATATCCTATATAATAAATATTAAAAGGCATTCCTATAAATATTTTTATTAAATATAATAAAGGTATTATATTAAAGGGATAAAGAATATAAAACCTTTTATATTATATTTATAATTATAGTTATTTATAATAAAAGAGTATAGTTAGGATTTTATTAGGGGTATATATATTATAATAATTTAGAAAATCCGTTATTTAAAAGTTGGAAAATTTTTAAAATATATACTTTAAAAAAAAAGTTTAAAAAGAATGCTAAAAAGGAATTTTAAGGGTTAAAAGATATAAATACTTTAAAGATTATATTTAAGGAGCAATTTAAAAATGCTTTACTATTATTAAAATAGGTATTTACCTATAAGTTTAATAAAAAGGGCTATTTAAAAATATATAAATTGTAGGTAATTATAAAAGGAAACCTTTAAATAAAAGATACCCTATAGTTAACCTATATTATAACTTTAGTTATAAAAATGTTTAAACTAATAATAGCATTAATGGTACATTTGGACCT
Source organism: Xylaria bambusicola (assembly GCF_022495145.1). Lineage (NCBI taxonomy): Eukaryota > Fungi > Ascomycota > Sordariomycetes > Xylariales > Xylariaceae > Xylaria > Xylaria bambusicola. The sequence goes on from NW_025953562.1 coordinate 324,303, forward strand.
AAAGATTAAATAGTATAATATAATAAAAGTATTCTTAAATATTATTTAAAAAGAATAAAGTATAATTATAATAAATCTTTTTAAAGGATTTATAAATAAAAATAAAGTTAATTTATTAATATATATTTTATATAAATTATAAAATTTATTATTATTATAATATAAGGAATTTATAAAAATACTTTAAACTAATAATATAATTACTTTTTTAAAAAAGCTATACCTATTTTACATTTTAAATTATTATATATTTATTATTTTTTATATTAATAACTTTTTAATTTTATATAAAAAGAATTATTAATTTTAAATATAAAAGATTATTAATTAAATTAAAAGCATTTATAAGTTTAAAGAATAAAAAAATGCTTTATAATTCTTTAATATAAAAATAATTAAAGATAAAAAATAAAAGATTATAATATTACTTTATAATTAATATATTAAAAAAGTAATAAAGCGCTATAGATTTAATAATTAAAGTTAGATTTAATAACTCCTTTATTATATAAGGAATTAAAAAAGTTTTTAAAATAGGTTATAAAGTATAAAATTAAAGCATTTTAAAAATATATTAAAATAATTCTATATAATATTATTATATTAAAACTAAATATAGCTTATATAGCAATATAATTATTAAAATTCTTAATTAATCCTAAGCTAAATTACTTAAAGGTAATAAACTAAATTATTAAATATATATATACTATAAAGTTTTTATATATTATATATAATAATTAAAATATAAATATATAAATATTTATTATAATAAAAGATACCTTTTTTATAAACAATTAAAAAATTAGGTACTTTTTATATAGGTATATTATTTTACTATTTAAAGGTATAATTATATAAAAAATAATATAATAAAGTATAATTACTATATTAATAATTAAAGCTAAAGTAAATATTTTATTATTTATAGGAAAGGAAATAATAATGTTTAAATAACTTTTTAAAAATATTATATATAACTTTAAAAAAGTATAAATAATTTTTTTAAATAACTAATAAACTATATATTTTATAATAGGGAAAAATAAATATATTAATATTTAACTCCATTATATAAATATTTAAAATATATAAATAAAATAAAAGTATATTAAAGGATCTTTTAAAGTTATATATTTATTAATAGTATAAATACCTATTAATAGATTTATTAAAAATATATTAAAAGTATAGTTTAAACATTTTAAGATATTTATTAATTTAAAAGATAGAAGTACTATAATTATAAAAAGTAAATAAAAAAATAAATATATAATTAATTTTAAATATAAGGCCCCCTTTAATTTCTATTTAAAAACTTAAACTAAATTAAAATAATAAGCAGCGGACTATACTTTATAAGGATAATAGCATAATAATAAAAGGAAAAGGAGGAAGAAAGTATCCTTCTTAAAGAAAGGAGCTAAATATAATAGGTTTATTTTCTTCTTCTTCTTTTTTATCTTTTTTATTTTCGTTTTTAAAGAATAAGAAATAACCAGGTATAATAACATTAAAAATAGGTATTATTTAACTAATAGGGAAAGGTATAGCATTTTTTTCGTTTTCTTCTTTTTTTATTACTTTAAAGAGCAAATAGCATAACGAAATTTAATAACCTTTATAAAGGTATCCTTTAAAAAAAACGCCCTATAAAGGGCTACATAAGCTTTTTAAATAGCCTAAATACTTATTAAACAATTAAAGCATATTAGAAAAATTATAAAAAGAAAATTAAACTTATATCTTTATTAATTATAAAAGTTAAAAAGATAATAATAATAATAATAATAATAATAATAATAATAGTAATATAATAAAAGCTATAAAATTAATTAGCTTAACTATTTTAATTAAATATATAATATAAACTTTATAACTATAAAAGTTTAATAATTCTACTTTAATTCCTTTTATATTATTAACCTAAAAAGCATTAAAGGTACTTTATAATAAAAAAGAAATATTTAAAATATTTATATAAATATATATAGCTTATAATTTTTTTAGCATTAAAGGTACCGGAAACCTTTTTTAACTACCTATTTATAAATATCCAACCTCCTTATAAAGAAGGATTAAGCATATTAATTATAAAGAACCGAAGTAAATTTTAGCATTATTAGTAATTAAACATTAAAAGTAATAAAGGAAGCAAGCAAAGGTATAATAAAAAAGGAAGTATAATAAAAGTAAATAAAGGTATAAATAATATATATAATAGTTGGAATATCTTTTTCCTTTTCCTTTTTTTCCTTATTTTTATTATTATTATTATTATTTTCGTTTTTATCTTTATCTTTATTTTTATTATTATTAATAATAATAATAGGAATAATAAGGGTAGGTAGATAAAGGGGGGAAGCTAAGCATAAAGGCAATATAAATATAAAAAAAAAAGGAAAAGCAAAGTTAAAGCTAAATAAATATAAAAAAGGAAGGTTAAAATTTATATTAAGTTTTTCCTATATTAATATTTATATTACATTTTTTATAAACTTTAAATAAAAGTATATTATGTTTTATAAGAATTAATTAAAAATAAGCTATAAAAATATATTTATATATTAAAGTTATTACCCTCCTTTAAAAAGGAAAGGCTAATAAAGTAAAGGTAAGAAAAAGCTTATAATAATATTTCTATATATATATATTAATATAATTTCCTAAACCTTAAAAGTATATAGTATTAATAATATAAATAATATTAAACTATAATAAATATACTTTTAAAAAGTATATACTTTAAAAAAAACAACGCTATATAGAAAAAATAACTTATTAAATAAGGTTTTAACTATTAATAAAAAGTAAAAAGTTAATAAATATATTATAAAATAAAAGGTATTATATATATTATATAATATATTAAAAATTATAAAAAAATAAAAAGGAAAAAAAAAAAGGAAAAGGCTTTACTTTAAAATATTAAAAGAAATATATATCCTTTATATATTATACTTTTAAATATATAATTATTATAATAACGTTAAATAAATAAATAATAAAACTTTATATAATAATAATGCTTTTTAATAAAGTACTTATTAATATATTAACCTTAAGCGCTATATTTAATAAATATAAACAATAAAAATTATTTTAATAAATATTAAATAATTAATAATATAAACTTTATATATTAACTTTAAACACTATTATAATAAATATTAAAAGTAAAGCATTATAAATAATATATAAAAATAACTATATAACTTAATATTATAAACTTAAAAAGTATTAATTAAAATAAATATATTAATAAAAAGTAAAGTATAAGGCATTTAAGTTATTTTATTTATTTTAATTAATAAAGGGTTAAATATATATTAAAAAAAATTAGGTAAAAATACCTTTAAAGTTAAAAAGGTAGAAATAAGTTTAAATATATAAAAAAAATATTAAATATACTATAGTTTACTAACTATATAAAGTGCTAAAGTTAAACAATTAACTATATAGCAATATTATTTAATTAAAAGGTATATAATAAAATAGTATAGCGCTTTTATTAATAGCGTAATACTTTTACTAATAGTATAGCGCTTTTAGCTAATGGTGTAATATACCCTTAACGAGGGTATACTACACCTTAATAAAAGCGTACCTATAAGGGCACTTTTAGCAAGGGCGCTACGCTCCAAGGATTAACCAAAATGCCTATATAGTTAGAATTTTCCATGTACTTTATTACGGGATTAATAATAAAAAATAATGCTTTTAACTTAACTTTAAAAGCATTGCTTAAAAATGCTGGTTCAATTCCATTAACTATAAATATCCATTAAAGAATAATAAAACTATTAACTACTTTTTTAAATTTTAATTAATAATATTACTTTTTAAATTAAATATATATTTTAAAGTTAATTAATAAATCTTTTTATATATTTTTTAATTTAAATTAATAAAGCTTTATAGTTTAATTTTACTTTTTTTATATATTAATTTTAAATTAATTATAAAGTTAAAGTATTTAAATATTTATTTTATTACTTTAATATAAGAAATATTAGGTTTAATTATATATTTATTATATTTAAAAATAATAAATGTTATATTAAGTTAAATATTTAATATTATATATATTAATAAATTTATAGCCCTTTAATATTATTTTTAAATACTTCTATCTTAATAAATAAAGGGATATAGGTTAACTTTAATTTTTAATATTTTAACTTATTTAAATTTTAAAATTTAAATTCTATAAATATTTTTTTTAAATAAGCCTTTTATAATAGCTTTAAGGTATATACCTTATAGTTTTATTTAATAGTTATTTTTAAATAATATTTAATAGGGCCTAGGTTACTTATTTAAAATTTATTACTTAATATTTATTTAATCTTTATAATTTTTAATATTTTAAATTTAATAATTAAAAGATTATTAATATAAATAATAATATAATAATTTCTTTAAATAAAAACTTTAATATTTAAGTTTAAATTATTAAATTTAAAGCTTTTTAAAAATATAATTAATATTTTATATTATATATAAAATATTTATTTAAATTTATAAAGGGCCTTTTTAAATTTATAAATTATATTTAAATCCTTTATAAACTTTAATAATTATTTAATAAAAATATCCTTTAATACTTTTTTATATAAAAATATTATTTTTATATTTATTTAATAAATTTTAAAATTTAAAATAATAATAATTATAAATAATATTTTATACTTTATAAGTTTAATTATAAAAGTAAATATTTTATTATAATTTATATTATTTTTTTATTTAAATCCTTTAATTATTTATTTAATCTTATATTTAACTATTTTTTTAATTTATTTTATTTAAGTTTATAAACTTATTTTTTAAATAATACCTTTATATTAAATAATATTAATATAAAATCCTAAATAATATTATTAATTAAGGAATTATATTTATTATTTATTACTTTTAGCTATTTATTTTAATATAAACTTTTTTAAATAGCTTTATAATTAATTAGCTTAATAATTTTAATTATATTAATAGCTTTTAAAGTAATAATAATAAAATAAAAAATAAATAATTAATAGTTATAATTTATAAGGTATATATTATTATAATAAAATTATAATATAAACTTTATATATTTTTTTAAAACCTATATTTTAAACCTAATACTTTTATTATTATTATTATTAATTTTTAACTTTATATTAGGTATAATGCTTAAAACATTTTAATTTTTAATATTATTAAATAATGTTTTTTAATAGTTAAAGTTATTATTATTATTTAGCTTTAAGATATTATTAAAATTTTTAATAGTTTTATTAAAGGATTTATTTATTAAAGCTTTAAATATAATGTATAAAATAATAATTAACGTAATAATTAATATAATATTTAATATAATGTTTATTATAATAAGGTTTAATCTTTTTCTTTTTTAAATTAATATATAATCTTTTAATTTAATATAAGGAAAACTTTTAAGCTTTTATTTTTTTATTATATTTAGTTTTTTAAAATTTCCTATAATTTTATTTTTAAAGCTTTATTAAACTTATTTTTTTATTAACCATTTTATTTAAGTTAAATAAAAGGTAAAAGATTTTTTAAAAAAAGTTTATATTATTAATATTTATAATTCTTTTATTCTTTAAAAGGATTATATAATTATAGGAATTTTAATTTTAATAGTTTAACATTTTATAAGGTAAGGTTTATTTAATAAATATTAATCCCTTTTTATTTAATTAAAAATATCTTTTATTAATTTTTATTATTATTATATAATTATAAGTAAGCCTTTATTTATACTATTTTTTATATAATAATATTTTAAATTAATTATTAAATTAATATATTATTATATAATAAGTTATTTAAATAATAATAGGTTAATATTTTTATAATATTTTATTATTTATAACTTATATTATTATAAAAATTATAATAAATTTATATATTGCTATTATTCTTTTATAAATATTACCCTATTAATATTATTTTATAATAATAAATAATATTTAAATTCCTTAACTTTAATATATATATTTAAGTTCCCTATTAATATTTTTTTTAACTTTATTAAATATAAATATATAATACCTTTATTTAAAACGTTTATAATATTTAAGGAAAGATTTAAAGGCTTAGGTAAATTTTCCTTTACTTTTAAATAATAATATTTATATTATTTTTATAAAATTATAATATATAATAATAATATATATAAAGTTTTTATAACCTTTAAATATTACTTTAAGGATATTTATAATATTAATATATAATAATTTTAATAGGTAAATACCTTATTAGAGTTTTTTTAAATAAAATATTTCCTTTATTTTAATTTAAATATAATATTTATATATATAAATTAATCTTTAAAGCTTAATATATTTAATATTTATTAATTTTTTAATTAAAGATTTATTAATATATTTAAAACATTTATATTATAATATAAATTTAAAATTAAAAAAGGAATAAGTAATAAAAATAATAATAATAGCTTTAATATTTAACTTAAATTAATTAATTATATATAAACTATTATATTTTATACTTTTTAAAAATATATTATCCCCTTTTAAAGTATAAGCTTTATTATTTTAAAAGAGGAATTTAGCATTAAGTTTTATAAAATATAATATAAAGATTAAGTTTATATTAATTATTAAATAATAGATTATATTTTTTAATATAATAGGTTTTTATATTTTATTAATTATATTAATAAAGATATAGTTTTTATATTAGGTTAATTATATTATTAATCTATTAATTTTAATAATTATAAGGTATAATATAATATATAAGTTAATAAAGCTAATTAGGTTTAAAAATATAGGAATATTAATATTATTATTAATAATTAATACTATTTTTAATATTTTTATAAAGTTATTAGTTTAATTTTTATTAATAATAATAAATAAAGCTTTTATAACTTTTTTTAAATAGTTATCCTTTAATATATTATTTAAAAGTTTTCTTATAGCCCTAATATTAATGTTTTTAATATTAGGTTTATTTTAAAAGGTATTACTTTAAAGTAACTTTTATATAAATCTTTTAAATATTAAAAATATTAAATTAAATATAATATTAATAAAATTAATAAAAATAGGTTAATTTATTAATAATAAATAAATTATAAAAATAATATATTTAAAAAATTTAATAATAAATAAAGTTTATAATAATTTTTAAAAGGATATAAAAAGTATAATAAAGTTTACTTTTTTTTTTCCCTTTATATCTTTATTCCTTTTAAATCTTTTTATTTTATTTTTATATTATTTTATTTATTATAAATATATATCTTTATTTTAATTTAAAGGTTTAAGTTTAAAATAAATTATAAAATAAAAAGGAGGATATATTTTATTATAATTAAAATATACCTTCCTTTTATTATTAAGTTATTATTTAAATAAAAAAAAATTAACTTTAATAGTTAAAAGAGTAATTTATATTATTTATTCCTTTTAACCTTATTTAAAATATAATATTATATTAATTACTTCTTTTAAAGTAATTATTACTTATATTATAATTTTAACTATATTAATAATTAAAATTTTAAAGGTATTAATTTTTTAAGTTATTAAAAAAAAGTTAAATTTAAATTTAAAACTATTAATAAATTTTTTAATAATATATAAATATAATTAAATTAAAGTTAAATTAAGTTTAATTATATTTATTTAAATTTATTATAATATAATAATAAATTAAATAATATTATTAATAAATTTAAATATTATTTCTTTTTATTATTAATAATATTATATAAATTAAGCTTTTCCTTTAAATTTATAATTTTAATATAGCTTATTTTATAATAAAATAAATATATTAAAGAGCTTTATTAATATAGGTTAAATTTATTAATAAGTATTTTATAATAGTTTACTTTAAATTATAATATTAGCTATATTATATTTTTTAAACTATTTATCCTTTTTAATAAGGAAAGTTTTTTTACTTTTTCCTTTTTTTATTAAGGGGTTATTTTATAAAGCCCTTTTAATAATATTTAAATAAACCTATTTATATTAAGTTTTTCTTATATATTTTAACTTTATTTTAATTATTATTTTAAGTTATTAAAAAAGGCTACCTTTTTAAACTTTTTAATATTATTTAACAATATTTTAATTAATTATTAATATTATAAATAATATAATAATAATTAATAAAATTAATTTAATTAATTTAATAAATAAATTAATAGCTATAAGGGGTTTTATAGTATAAGGTTAAATAATAATTAATAATTTTTAATTAATTTCTTTTTTAAAGTTTAATATTATAATATATTATTAATATAAATCTTTTAAAAAAGTATTTAATAGGAAAGGGTTTATAAAGTAATTACTTTAAAAATCTTTAATTAAAATAAAGGGTAAATTTAAATTAAATTCTTTAATTTAAAAATTAATATTAAAAAAGGGGGTATTAAGGTTAATAAAAAGGTTTTTTAAAGTAATTAGTTTTAAAGTTTAATAATTAAATAAAGTATTAACTTTATAATTAAAGAGATTTTAATTATTAAGTATTAAAGGGTAAAAAGAAACTTTAAATGCCTTTAATAATAATAATAAAAATAAAAATAATTAATTAATATAATTTAAATTTAAATTAATATTTTAATTATTTATATTTTTTTAATTAAAAAGGTATTTAAATTATATTAAAACTTTATATATAAAATAAAAAAAAGTTTAAATTCTTAAAAAATAAATAATATTAAATGCTTAAAGTTATACCTAATTATAAAAGTTATAATAAATATTTAATAATATTTTTATTAATGCATTTCCCATTTAACCTGGCTACCTAATTGACTTAGCTACATTTTTAACCTTTATATATATATAAAAAAAATCCCTTATTTCTCCACCAACAATTATGGAAACCCTTTATAAAGAAAGTAACCTATAACTTATACTTTAAATTATTAAACAAAACTTAAAATTATTTATTTAATATGTTATTATTATTTATAATATTCTTTATATAATATTTACCCTTTAAATAAAAGGTTTTAAATTAATAAGTAAAATATTACCTTTAAAAGCCCAATTAACTCCGGATAAAAAATAATTAATTATATAATATATCCTTAATTTTATAATAAAATTATTTCCGCTTTTATATAATTATATAAAAGATATAACTAATTAATTAATAATATTATAGGGTTAAAAGTTAATTAAAAAAAATTAAACGTTAAACTTTATATAATAAACTTTAAACATTTAAATATATTTTAATTAAAGAATTAATTATTAATAGGTATTAAATAAAAATCTAATTAAATATTATATTTAATTTATCCTTATATAAAAAATAATAAATAAAAATAATATTTAAAAAGAAAATATTTATAACTTTAATAAAACTAAATTTATAATAAGTAAAATTATATTTAAAATAGTTATAACTTTAATTAAATATAAATAAAAACTATAAACTATTTAATTAAATAATTTAAAATAGTTTATAATTATTTAAACAATTTTATTATATAGTTAGATTATTTTATTATATATTATTTTAATAAGGAAAAACTACCTTATACTTTAATATAAAAATAATAATATATTAAACAATTAGAAAATTACAATTATAAAAAATAGTTAAATAATAAATAAATAAACTATAAATTAAATTAAATATTTTAATAAATATATAAAGCTTTATATAAAAAAATATTATTACCTTTTTCTTTTTAATAGCTATAAAAACTATTATTTATATAAATTTAAATTATATTATAAAAAAAATAATATTATTACCCTTTATATATTTCCCTATTTCTTTTATTACCTTTAACTATTTAATATTAAGGTATTTAGCCCTTTAAAATAATTATATAAAAAGTAAATCAAAAGCTTTATATAGGTATATATTATTTATATTTAAAAGGAAGATTTTATAACTATATTTTTCTATATATTTAATAAAGCAATTATTTTAAATAATATATAAAGGGAATTTAAAGGAATAGGTTTAATATTATATAATTTAAATTATATTATTAATTAGCTAAATTATTTAATTATACTTTAAATTAACCCTTTATCCCTAGTATTATTTAATCCTTATATAATTATAACTTTAAATAACTTAATTAAAGCTAATTCCTTTTTTAAATATATTAAATAAAGGATTATATAATATTAAAATAGCTTTTTTATATTTATTATTAAAAGGTTAAGCTAAATTATATATAATATAATTAATATTATATATTATTTTATATTATTAAAGGGAAAGGTTAAAAGCTTTTATAAAATAAATTATAAGTTTAATAAATGTTATTATATAAAAAGAATTAAATTATAAAATGAAGGATCTTTTATTATTAAAGATATTAAGGATTAAATAAAGATATAGGGTATTTTTAAAGTAAAAAATTATATTATATATTAAGGTAATTATTATATAAAAAGGAAGGAGATTTATACCTAACGTTATAAAGTTTATAATAAACCTAGCTATAATATATAAACTTATAAAAATGTTATAAAAACGTTTAACGATTTAGATTTAAATTAATTTAAGTTAATTGTATAAATAGTTGTTAAGATATTTTTAAATACATATATAAAGGTTAAAAATATAGCTAAGTTAATTAGGTAGCTAGGTTAAGTGGAAAATGCATTATTAAATATTAATAATATAATTATAATTATTTTTATAATTATTAAAAGGAAAAGGTTAAATTAAGAATTTTTAAATAATTAATTATATATAATTTATTTAACCTTTATTTATTTTAAAGAATTAATAGGTTAAAAATTCTTTAAGTTAGCCTTTAAAACCTAGCCTTATTAACTATTATTTAAAGTAATAATATTTCAATATAATCTTTATCTATAGGATTAATAAAGTAAAATTTTAACGTATATTGTTATTTTATATTTATAAATAGTAAAGGGTTAAAGATAAAGTATAATTTTAACCCTTAATAGTTAAAGATACGCTTAGGTAAACGTTTGGGCTTATAACCTATTAAAAGTAGTATATATAATCCTATTAGATTATTTAGAAATCTAAGTTACAATATAGTTACCTAGCTGGATGAAGGTCTTATATATAGATTCCTAGCATTCCAGTATGTGGAACGCAAGTATCACCGCCTTCCCTTTCTGACAAGAGAGTCGTTTAGTGTCTCCAGAGGCACTTATCATGGATGACGTAGCTGGATATGCAGGATACAACTAGATAATGTAACGTAAACTAGGTACTATCTGCCGCAAAGCTATTACTGTAAGCCAACACCGCAATCTTACGAGAAGCACATATTGCTTTGCTCGTATTGCTATTACATTCGAGCAGAAGCTTCAAATTAAGGCTTTGCAGCAGCTCCAGACCAGAATACATATGGATTACCATCGTTTTTAGTCTTCGTTTGAATCCACATAGCACTTGCAAACACAGCAGCGCACTCTGGTGAATGTCGTACGGCTGCGCGGTTTGATTGAGTTGCACATTGTTGGAAGTTGTCTGGGTTGGTTAGTCATCATGCCTGTACGCGTTTGTAGCATATGGTGATGATGGTGAACTCACTAGCTATAGTATCTGGGGTCCGTCCTGCGGGCCGAGATGCGTGGATGATCTCGTGCAGCATCGTGCCGCTGCCCGTTCGGTAGTAGTTTAGGTTCTTGCCGGCCGCAATTGGAACATCGGAGATCTTATCGTACGGGAATAACGTGAAGCCGTTCTTCCCATTGACAGGTTTGTTCATCGGATCGCAAATTGTTATGACTGAGATCTTATCTGAAGTCCGAATGTGAACCGCCAGCGGGTTTTTGTTGCCGTTGGTGCAAATCCCACCGGGCGTTCTGCCCCGCTGCCCGGGGTTTAGAGCATTTGGAAGCTGAAATGCATATCTTTTCATGGCGTCGATCCAATATGGAACGTTGCCATTTGCCTTCTCGGCGGTGTACTCTGGGACATCCTCGAGCTTCAATGGCGTATTGTCAGTTGGCGAGGTGGGAATCTCGTTTCCATTTCTATCATATGCTATATCTGTCCATTGCTTGGGTTCCGTGAAATAGTCACCACAAAAGATCCAGGACTGGTCAACATTGTAAGGTGCATATTGCCCGCTCATGAAGTTCTTTGCAGCGGTGTAATAGCCTATGGCATGTCAATAAGATTGATACAACAGCATAACTCCGTGCAACTTCGCAAACGCGAATTCGGCCCCAAGGCATGACTCACCTGAGATGGTTGTATAATCACTAGCCGTACCGGTAGCGTAGTCAACACCGAGGAACCTGTGCAGAGTCTTTGCAGTCCAATCGTCCGCCCCAGAGTAAGGCCTGGAGGCAGCTTGAAGCGACGTGATAGCATCAATGGCAGCATCTGCCAGAGCTATGGCATCAGTGACCCATGTCGTAAGCTTCGCTTCCTGACCAGAAGTGCATTTGCCATCAGTCTTGAAATCTGAAAAGGCGCGGATCTGTAGCGACTGCTCAAGGGGATGATGAAGGGGGATGAATACAGCCGTTGCTGGTGCGATGCAAAGCAGAGCGCGAGCACAGAGTCCGACCAGAGTTCGTGACATTGGCAAAGCTGTTTGCTATTGATTGACACGCGATCAAAACCCCCTCGCACTACTCAAAAAGGGCCCCCGGGCCCTTATAAAATACAGACACCATAACTATGCATACACATCGCGGATCCGGCATGAGCCGAAAGGCCGAATCTGAACAAGCCGCCAGACTGCTTCGACACTGAATCCTTGAGCCGGTCTAATGAGTTGCTCCATTACAAGGAAGGAAGGTAGATAGCATCATGGCTTGACAAGTATCGTGACATCCGATGCCTGTAAGCAGAATGCGTTTTCGCTTCGGTCTTATCGGTGGCTACTATGTGCTTGCAGTGTTGGAAAAGAACTACATTAGCATTTTAGTTCTTGTAAGTAGATTTTAGAATAGGTTGACTAGTATTATTAAGGAAACGTACGGGCATATAGCAGTCTACTAAATATTAGTGTAAGGAATTAAATATCATACTTAGTTTTCTACCTTGCGTGTAGGGATATACATGAAGCCTCGTTTAAAAGCTCTGCTGAAAATATTCCAAGCCCGCAAGCAGGATTCACATCCCGGTTCTCTTGCCGAAACTATTGAGCTCAGAAGTGGATATTAGAACTATTTGGCGGCATCGCTGGCTCGGCTGGAAAGCTTGTTCCAGTTTTGTCCCACATCTCAAGCGCTGCCGGCGGCCGGTTGGCAATACGAAGTGGAGCCGCGTTGCCAGAAATAAAACCTACGATACTGCCGACTGTCCTACCTTCGAAGGAATTTACCGTCTACGCTAGGCAGTTTTCAGTCTGCTTGTTCCTGAGCGATGGCCCAAATCGGCTGGCTCTTTAGAAACGAAAGGATCTCAAGCGCGAATGTTAGGGGGGGACATTCCTAGCATCGCTTCGGTCTACGATGCTATCTTTCCACAGCCCTAGTTGCCGAATTCTGGCCGATTATCCATTTCCAGCGCCATGGGATTGGGTGGCCACTATCCATGAGGACTCGCAAGATCGAATGAGCCCAAGCCGAGGCTGGTGGCTGATAGGTACAGTGTTTCACGCCAACTTGGATTTGCTATCTAACAATTCATGCCTCAAAAGATCGTAGGGTCAGCGCTAATACACGGATGCGAAAATTTTTGTTCTGTCTGGTATACTATCGCCCGGGAATAGACCGGCATATAGTTTCGACAACGTTGTCTTGAGGTATTGGTACATTGTTATGCATGTAGATGATGAGCTTGCTCCAGAGGGGGAATCTGTATGTTCCCAAAGGGGTGGGTTATACGATATAAGTATCGCATCCTCCCATCCTATACATCATGGATCACCATCGCCAGTGCTTGAAGTGTTTTGATGCGCAAGGGAACTCGTGATCGGTGAAGATGCTGGGCTCACACATCAAGAATGTGTGCGCGCTTGTTGCTGCCACGAGCATCTTCGCTCCGGCACCTTGCTCTGCCCTCTTTTCTTTTAATGAAAGATCAGGTATATTCCATTGGACTTCGAAATGCGGAAGACCGGCTTGATCTAATGTTTATTCATAGTTGTGACTGGGAATGCCAGTGTCGGGGTTGCTAAGGCTGTTCATCCTCCAACACAACAGAATCCAGCTGTTGCACCGCCTGTACCCATCCTCAACATCTCATCACAATATATCGATCATGCGATAGTCTCTGGATTGGATACTCGAGCTCTCTTTTCTTTGGAGCGCAGAGATCCGCTGCTTTGCGGCCCTAATACCCCTTGCGCAGACGGCAGGTAAGTGCTTCAACACGACTACGAGCCTACCGCACGCTAAAAAGATGAACTATTAGCTGCTGTGGAAATAATGGTATCTGCGGCTACGGCCCAACCTATTGCGGGAGCGGTAACTGTACATCGAATTGCGATGCCACAGGTAAGTCCTTTAAAAGCGTTTAGGATAGTGAAGTGCGTTATGACGATACAAAGATTTTGACTATTGTCCTAGCTATGTGCGGCCGTTATAGTGAGGGAGGTAATTTGAAATGTGGCATGAATCTCTGCTGCTCTTATTACGGATGGTGCGGTGTAAGCACAGTTGTCTCCTTCCTCTCTACCGAGTATTAGATGCTGACTAGAACTATTAGACCACAGAGACATACTGCGGTAACCCTGATCCCAATGGTCAATCTCCCTGCCAAGCGGACTATGGCCTTTGCGAAGTTGTGCCACCACCATCTTGTGGGCAAGGCAGCGGTTCAACCAGCGGCCGCACGGTTGGTTACTACCAGGCCGACAATGTTGCGAATCGCCTGTGCAACAAGGTGTCACCGAGCCAGCTGAATACCACTGGATTCACTCATTTGAACTACGCATTTGTCCAGGTAAGCAGGACCCTACTATTCTTCTCGCCGACAGTCATGGCTCTCGATAAGCCTGAGCAACTGACCACTTTTCCATAGTTCGATCCATCAAGCTACGAAATCACAGTCGACGACAGCTTGGGTCTTGTGTCTGAGTTCACAGCCTTGAAGTCCAGAGGACTTGAGACATGGGTAGCCGTAGGTGGCTTCGACTTTTCAGATGAAAAAGCTCCCACTCATACTGCGTGGAGCGACATGGCCTCAACTTCAGCAGGGCGCGCTGCGTTCATCTCATCTCTGAAGTCTTTCATGGCCCGGTATGGGTTCCAGGGTGCTGACATAGGTATGAACTAACTTTTTATGCTGCAATGATTGCTGAAACACTGCTATATTAGTGTCAAATGGCGCTTGCGTTGAACCTTTACATTTCGTCAATGATCATAGACTAATACACTAACTTGGATTTGACAGACTGGGAATACCCAGCAACGCCCGAACGAGGCGGAAAGCCAGCGGATACCCAGAATCTCGTAAAACTTGTCAAGGAGATGCGTGCCAGCTTCGGAAGCCAATATGGTATCAGCATGACGCTTGCTCCCGACTACTGGTACCTGCGATACTTCGATGCCAAAGCAATGGAGTCTAGTGTAGACTTCTTCGGCTTTATGGCATATGACTTGCACGGTTCATGGGATGCCGACGTCAAGACGCTCGGCTCTCTCGTCCGCGCACAGACGGATGTCCGCGAGATTGCTAACGACACTCTGCCCTTATGGTTCGACGATCTAGATCCTTCCAAGATCAATTTTGGCTTGGCATATTACGGAAGAGGTTATACTCTTAACAATGCAGGCTGTTCGGACCTTCTCTGCCCTTTCTCTGGCCCTAGCAAACCGGGGCCGTGCACCAACACTGCAGGCGTCTTGTCATTACGTGAAATTCAACAAAAGATCGACGCCGAAGGTCTAGCTCCGGAACTCATCGAGGGTGCTATGATCAAGCAGCTGGTTTGGGAAGATCAGTGGATCGGCTATGACGATGCTGAGACTATCGCTATGAAGAAATCGTGGGCTGATGGGTACTGTTTTGGAGGTACCTTGGTATGGTCCGTCGACTTCAACAGTGCTGGTAGCGGTGATGACCCGCCGGCCACAACCGATGGCACTTGTGGAACACAAAACGGAGGCCTCGTCTGTGGCGACTGGCCTACTGGTGATTGTTGTTCATCTTCTGGATGGTGCGGTAGTGGAGCTACCTACTGCTCGAATGGCTGCCAAAGCGGTAGCTGTACCACCGGTGGCGAAACGAGTGACGGAACCTGCGGCATACAGGGCTCTAACACTTTTTGCGGTAGCTGGAGTAAAGGAACTTGCTGCAGCTCCGCGGGTTATTGCGGGTCTGACGATGCGCACTGCGGCACGGGATGTCAGTCAGGTTGTCCATCAACTGACGGTACCTGTGGCGCTCAGAACAATTACAACACTTGTCCTGAGGGGAGTTGTTGCTCTGCAGACGGCAAATGTGGAACTGGCGGCGACTTCTGTGGAGTAGGATGTCAGTCGGGCGAATGTCAAGGAGGAGAAAATAACTACGTCGAGATTGATCCCGATATCTGGACGACTGCCGATCCAACACTGCAGTGCTATCCTCCCTGCACATTCGTTCTCCCACCTCTCTCCCTGCCAAGTGAGACGACTATCTCAATCCCGCCTGTCACAGAGACCGTCGAAGAGACCTGGCCATTGTCTACTAGGGATGGTACAACGGTATACACAACCATCACTACTGTCATCACTATCAACGTGCCAGCTATTACGACGAGTGTCATCCAGTTCTCTAATGTGGAATGGAACAGCACCAGCAGCGATGATACCCTAATCTGGGCCTGGACAAGTCTTGATCCATCCCCTATATACTTCACCACAACCCTGGGATCAGAGCCCGTATACTGGACGTATAGCCCAGGACCCTGGTAAGTCTCTGATGTTATCGATGATACGATCGAAAACAAGTCGTCGCATTGCGCGTCACTCCTAACGCAGAAAAGACGAGGAAGTAGCTGACAGTATATTAGGCCCCCAGGACCGGATTCCACTCCTCCTTCTCACAGTACAACTCCTCCAGCTTCATTCGTCCATGGCTCATTCCCTGCTCATTCTGGTAAACCGAAGCCCACTTGCACACACCTCGGAGGTTGCGGGCACGTATGTGAGCACAACTGCGGACCGGCCGGTATTAAACCACCACATATCGGCCCACCGGGCCTTCATTGGTGTCTCGGCCTAGGATGTAGAGGAGGGGGAGGAGGAGGTGGTGGTGGCGGTGGTGGAGGAGGAGGAAATTGCGTTGGAGATGGTTGTGGTGGTGGCGGCGAAGAAGGTGAAGACTGCGCAGAGCCATCGACTGTGTCCGACTGCCGTGTCGTCTGCACTCCCTCGCCCATCGTTTCTCCGCGAACAACTAGTTGCAGTACCACTTGCTTCAGTGTTGTTGGCTGTGATGTCACTGCCACAACTACGACCAAAACTGGCACAACAGGTTTACCAGCATCAGCGGGAGACTGGGAGTTCGACGATGAGTTTGAATGGACCGAAACCGCCACTGGAACAGACGACAGTTGGTGGGCTGCTCACTCTTCCAGTTTGGTAAGCGACTTCGGATCGAACCCAGGTGCCAGTCCCGATCCCGCGCCCACGAGTAGCAACGACAATGGTGGTAGTCCAGGCTCGACACGCACCAACAACGACGGCGGTGGCACTCCAGACCCTGGGCCGACACATACTGGGATTCAAACTGGTGGAGGCACAGTCACAACGCCATACACAGGCACTGAATGCTCAGGCTACACTACAACAACACGCTGTACTACTGGTGGCGATTCGGTTGCGTGTGCAACAGAAGCGCTATGCATGGCGACAGCGCCCTGTCCACCAGCGTACACCGCTTCCGGCACACCAAAATGCTCGGCAACTAACGAAGTCTGTCTCGGTACTACTGTCTATACCCAATGTGCCGAAGAAACAGGTGGCGCAGTCGCCAGAAAGAGAAGTGCTCGCAGCGCGCTACTTATGCCTGCTGAAGTTACCGCACCGCCCAGCTTTGCGACTTCGGTTGCTGAAATTGTTTCTAAAGGAGTGACTACGGAGGATGAAGACCTAGCCTGGATTGAGGATCTGAGCTCACCTAATGCTTTGTTTCCTCGCCAGAATGGCTGTGGTGGAATTGCTAACGGAGGATGCGAGTACTTCCCCTTCTGCAAGCTCTGTGCCACCATTGAGCATGTGCCGTGTCTGCAGGCCAACATCTACGCCCAGACGGGTGTGTTCTCTGGAACGGACGTAATTGCGATTGTAGTACAGGACGGAGAGGAGATCTGCTCCGCCTCAATCAGCTGCTCTATCTGGGATGACGACTGCAGCGGTATCAAGGATTTCGATTGTGGTAACGGAAATATCATGAGCTGGAAGTGGAACTACAGTAAGTAATTCGCACTTCGAACCCCTTTCTGAGGCGTTTTCTGTTGCAAAATTCAGCAGTATGCTAATTCGTGCTTTACAGTCATCCTCTACAGCGATAAGTACGAGCAAAACTTCCCCATGTATCTGGAGAGAACCGTGACAGACAAAGTTACATACTGCAGTAAGTTATCTCTTCTCCTCAGTGTGCATCCTGATGGTCAGCATCCCTGTCGATAAATTCGAATACTGACTTTTCCTCCAACAACAGCCCAAAAAGTAGGCGCCGCAGGGATTGAGATACCCTTTGCCTGCATCGACGACCAGTTCGCATACAAAGATGGTCCTTGTGCAAATTACGACGATAACGCGGGCGCTCAGGGTAATGACCCGAGCAATAAGAGAAGAGACATTGCGAACACCTTTCGTCGATGGATTTCGCGGTAGTCAAGTAAAATGAGAGTGGATGACTTATCTTCACTACGTTTAGATCAACTCAAGAAATTCAAGTAGCTTCATAATTAAATACATTTTTTTAATATCGAGTCGTTGAAGACTAGCCTAGAAAGAATCTGCAACGCAGCCCTGCGTTAGGCAGCCTCAGGCAATTGGTTTTATGAAGATTTGGCCTTGAGGGACAGATTAAGGGGCAAGGCATACACGGCACAGCTAGTATAGGTGAAGTCTGCCTTGGGTATCCCCTTAAATTGAGCTATAACATTCACCCGCATCTAGCCTCTGAACTCTGCGACGTTATACCTAGGTAGTGCTTCGCTTGTGGGCCAACCACAAGTCAGAACGCAACCTAGAAACTCAACTACTGTCACGGAACTAAGAGAAGTCTAATTTCCGAAGTACAGCACAGACCAAGGAACAGTGTATATAAAGCTAAATAAGGGAATAAGGGGTAAGAATTAGAACTTCCCTCCTTGTTACTTGCAACCACAGCAGGGCAGTACTGTGACAACTACGACACAAGAGCATTTCAACACAAACACTATAGAATAATCCCCACCCCGGCCCATTCCCGTCACTTTAATGAGTGGCTGGAAGGGTATTATTGGGCAATTAGATTCAGACGACCTGAGGCTGCCACGGCGGTTCACTTTGCTTGCAGACTGCGTATTGCAGCATAGCGGAACCATATCGGTTTGAAGGTTATTAGCTACAGATAGGACTCAGATGTAACCTCCTTTGTATAGATAGAACAGGGGTTATATTAGTGTCCTTCGCACTTTAGCATAGTTAATATTATCAGATGTGCGAAGTTCAATACTATGTAGAATCATGTGGACTGCGGGGGTGAATACTCGCCCAATAGATATGCTCTTATCCCGTATATTGTCTGAATGGGTATCTACGATAGATGGATATTTGCAAGATAGGGGGCCCCCTTTTTAAACATCTTTATGACACCAATGACGAAGAGGGCTACATTAAAAAGCACTGAACTGAATAGACTCAACCTGTTGTGTGCCATCGCTTATATCTGAGTGAAATGGTATGAAACAATGGCGATGCTGCCATGCAGAGGTGAGCAGGGGTTGGCAGATAGGGGCTACAGAGATGTCACGTCCTCGCCCCTTCTCCTTAGGCCCCTCAATACCTACTTTATCATATACAGGTAAGTCTATATATAGGTAGGTAGGCAATCCTCACACAAATGCAACTGTTTCTCTGATGTGTGATCCCTTACCTATTTATCCAATCCTTCCCGACACTTCGGCTGTAGAACTCCACCATACTAGCACCCACGCAGGTCCCTGTCATCGCCAAGCTTTGTGGCTGCGGTAAGTACTATGTCCCTCGCGACGACGCAGCGCGCGCTTAGGTGAGGCTTGGCAATTTTGAGAAACTCTAGCAGAGCATTCTCGTCAAGGTTACTTGATATGGGGGCTGAGGTTTCAGATTGCGTAGGATGTTGTTCTGATGCGACCCTTCCTAATCCACCGTAACAATGTTATACACCAGGGGCATCTTTCGGCTTACATTGTCAAATGAGATGTAAGGGGCTACCTTTCTCCGTCTACAGTTCAACGACGTTCTTTTTACGATTTTGATTCCCTAAATTGTACTGTCTTTGGCGCGCCATCACTTAAATTGCTAGGTTTAGAACCTACATCTCACAATACATCTGTCACGGAATGACAAAGGAGTGCAGTACTATGCCACTACGCCACCAAAAGGTAACGACGAGTTATCAAGTCGAAGGCTTGACGTCTCTGCACTCACTATATAGTACTGTACTGTGACAACATCAGAATGTCCAGCTCGGCGTACTCGGCTTCTCAGACACAGAAAATCTACTGGGGTACACCTGCTACCTTGTGGGCAACATTCTTTGCCGCTATCGCCTTGGTGATAGGTCATCATGCCTTCTACCAGAGTCTGTCTGGCACCGTCGCTCCTGCTGGGCTATATGACCTTGCGTGGGTGACCTTTTCAAGACAACAACTAAACCTTGCGATCGGGTCGGCTTTAGCCGTTATCATCAAATCACTACTATTTACAAGCTTCGCAAGTTCATATACGCAAATTTTCTGGCGTTCTTTGAAGTCAGCCTCACATGGGATTCGGCTTGTAGATGCTGATGCCACTTCTTCCCTATTAAATAGCTTTGATAGGTTTTGCACGATTTCAATTTGGCGGAGACACCGCCTATTATCAATCCTGGCCGGTTTATTTTGGTGAGAATCCTCCCCTTTCTTCGCGTATTTGCTCCTTTGTCAGCTACAAAATCGGTTTAAAATGATTAAATCCCATATAGGTTGCTTCCATTACCTTTCATTCTCACACCGACAACTTTAACAATTCAAGCGCTAGTGCAACAACCCAATCCAGCCGCCTTGAGTCATGTTCCGCAGTTTGATTTTGTGAATCCCAACTTCTGTCACTTTTTCCCCGACGATCCTACATATAAAACATATAATAAGGGAGGTCGGAGACAATATTATGGCCCATCAGAACGGACTCAGCGACTTGTTGCTGCAACGGCTGCACAAGGAGTGATCTCCAGAATCACGCCACCAGCACTGAATTCAAGTTGGGGCATTCAGTTCTGGGGACCATCTCTGCGTTGCCAGGAGGTTCCAAGCGAGGCCAAAGTTCAGGTTCTCGGGAACTACGCATTGTACATCAATGACACCATCGAAAGAGGTTTCAACTCACCGCTGGCCTATTTCTCATGGACGAGCCATTTAGGTTTGAACCCTTTCGAAAGATTCAGTGATGTCAGCAGCATAAATATGGTACATATGGGAGATGATGACCTAATACAAACCGCAACATTGTATTTAGCCTTCGACTCGGAGTTTGAAGGCTATTTTACAACAGAAACATATATGGATGCAATTAATGCTACATCAGGGGAACCAGAGGCCTTATTGCGAGCTTTCGGATCATTCAATATCGTTGAATGTGACTTGCACAACGCATCATATCACGTGAACTTTAGATATACCAACGGTGACCAGGACATCAAAGTAACGCAGCATAGCCTATCGCCAAAACCGGTACGGATGAAGGGATTTGGAGTGTATTATCCAACGAGGTCAAATGAAACATGGGGCAGTGGTCCCTTTGATCGAGTGGAAGCACAGGTGGTGTCTTACCAAGCACTCAAAGATGCTTTCGCTATGCTGCTTGTCGGCATGTTAGATTTTGCTTCGGCTTCAAATATCATTAATACAGTGTTGATGGATACGAATGAACTACGATTTAGATATGAGAAACCATTAATAACCGACGTGTCTACTGTTTCGCCCGCTCTACAGGGTATCCCGATCCAGAAATTAAACAATACTCGAGGGCCGTTACTGCGCGCACTGGAACAGCTCTTTGAGAATATAACAATTGGTATTTTGAGCGACACTTATCTCCAGTAAGTAGCCTTTTCTTTTACTATTAAAGGCTGAAAAGGTGACTCATTATTCTCAAAGGCCAGATTATGCGTCACAGACCTCGCCGCCACCACTCGCAAATGTGACGTACGAGACATATCGGAATATTTATGTTTATAATGCTTTTGGTCTGTGGGTAGCATATGGTGCTGTACTGTTGATCACAGGGGTAGCGATTGCCATTGGGCAACTTGCGATGGTCCGCAGCAAAGTTGCATACGATTTGAAACTATCAACCATATTACGTGCCGCCAGAATTCACGTCCCAGGTACAGCGAGCGGCATAGAGGCGGAACCCCTCGACCAGTTTTCAGATGATGGACGCAAACCATTACCAAAATCTCTGGTTAAAGCGAATATTATAGTCAGAAAGACCAAACCACAGCCCAACAGTTAGGGGCAAGATAATGGACTTAGAGTACAAAGTAGAGGCGGCTTGTAAGAGGATGCAGGGTCGCCAGATACAACCATGCTAAAATCCCTGCTTTAGCACGCCGAACTATTGAAGGTGCTAATCTGATGAAGCTTTCGAAGAATCAAAAGGCTCGAAATGAAAAGTACGTGTTACTCGCGTCATCGCAACTGGTGTAGTTCAAGGCGTCACTAATTACCACGATGCTCTTGTCAAACATCCCAGCACCTGGCCTTACTCTGTATCAACCAGTGCTGGGTATGAACTCGCCGCAAAAAGTGACTGCAAGGATTATGCATGGCATCATGGGTTTGCTCTAAGCTGCTAAGAGTAGAGTGAATTGGTACTCGCCCTCTATTTCGGCAAAGATATAAATTATCTCTAGGGAACTACTAGTATATGGTAGCTATACTTCGCGCAGTCAGAACTTCTGCGCCAAGGTAATCCTGCTAGCAATCCCGGCCTAGGCTGCTAATACAACGTTCTTACCTCTTTACTTGAGCTCTACCGTGTCAACATAGTTTTGATAATCAGCCCAGTCAGGCGCCCGCTTTCCTGCCACCTGGGAGACAATGTCGCGGACCCTCCTCTCCTCGGCATCCGTCAGCTCTACTGCGAGGGCGCCGACGTTTTCTTCGAGGTACTTGATCTTCTTAGTACCCGGGATAGGAATGATGTCAGGCCCCTGCTTCAATACCCAAGCGATGGCCAGCTGGGCAGTGGTACAATGCTTCTCGTCCGCGATGGCTTTCAGCTGCGCGACAACTCGGAGGTTGGCGTCGAGATTCTCATCGCTGAATCGAGGGAATACATTGCGGTAGTCGCCCTCCCCTGAGATTGACACCTTGGATTCAAGATTACCTGTCAGCAGTCCGCGGCCGAGAGGCGCGTAAGCGACCACGCCAACACCGAGCTCACGACACGTGGCTAGCAGATTAGTGCCGCTCTGGCCCTCGATGTCTAGGTCAAAGGCCGAATATTCGCACTGGATGACGTCGACCTTGCCCACCTTGCACGCCCGACGAAGAGTGGCAGAACTGATCTCGCAGAGCCCGATGTGCTTGATTTTACCCGCGCTAGGAAAAAAAAAGTCAGCTTCACTGAAAGACGGCAAGTAAGTCGCCTACAATCAGGTAGTACCCACGCTTTAAGGTCCAGCATAGCCTGCATAGTCTCCTCGATGGGAGTCTTAGGGTTAGCACGGTGCAAGTAGTAAAGATCGATATAATCGACACCCAACGTTTTGAGACTCGCATCGCAAGCCTTCTTGCAAAAGTCTGCAGAGCTGTCGATGTCCGTATTTGAGCCTTTTTTGAAGCCGAACTTGGTGACGAGGAAGATCTGGTCCCTCTTGCCGGTACGCTTGAACCACTTCCCCAAAAGGTTCTCGCTATCTCCATACATGCTTTAATATGGCACGTTAGTCAGCTGTGTATGTGAGCCGAGAGCTGAGCAAAAGACACTTACTCGGCGCTGTCCCAATGGGTAGCACCTAACTCGAGGGCGCGGTCAAGAACGGCAAAGCGGTCCTCGTCGGAGGGCTGTTTGCCGTAGAGTGTTGACATGCCCAGTAAGCCGAGACCCAGTGCTGGTATCTCGGGCCCATCTTTTCCAAGACGACGAAGCGGGAGGTGGTGATTTGTGTTGGAACTCATGTTGACAGTGACGGCAATGAAGCAGAAGCCAGTTACTACACTCAGTATGCTTTAGTCGCAAGCTATGTAGACCCATCAACACCATGGCAAACGCTGTTTCTTTATATACCAAATTTATCCTTGTCCCCCTTTGCTGTGCCCTTTGCTGTGCCTCACTTCCCCCTCAATGCCATTTCTAGTGGAGGACGCGGAATTAAAATATAAAGTCCGCCCATTCGCAAAACTGTCTGTGCCTCAGAGAGTGCATACAGGAGACCTAGTGGCAACCCCGAGGGGCCTTGAGTGTATACAGCTTAAAGGGGGGGAGGGGGCAGTAAGGGGCAAACTTACCACTGTCGTCTCTTGCAATTGATCTGTGATCATGGCGCTCGCGCTCAGATGGATGGTTGCGCTTCGCTTCGCCGGCTGTGAAATGACATAGGCTTTCTCACCATCCAATTGCAGTGAGACTCCTCGTATCTTCATGGGCAGAAGAGTTGGCGGTGATATGGGCATGGACGGAGCAACGCGCCGCCGGCTTAAACTGTCGGAGTTAATGAAAACGTAGTTAAGACTTACCACTTCCAGTCAGATGTACCTCCAACATGGTCTTAAGGAGATAACAGTAGTATGGTTGTCCGAAAAACCATCTCTGTCGACGACCCTGAGATTCTCGATAACGCAGGGATCTCCCAGCTCATCCTGTTCAATTCACTGACAGAACTTGACGACCATTCCTCTCACAACTATTTCTCTATCTCGCTACGAATTTTTACACCCAGATGCCCCCCAACCAAGCTGCCTGGCTCACAGCTGCTCAAACCCAGTCGCTTGAGGTCAATGGCGCCTCGATGGGCAGACCGCAAGAGAGTCAATCACTCGTCAAAAACCGAGCTATAGCCATCAACCCTATTGACGGGATACTGCAGCGAGTTGGGATGTATCCGCTCAAGTATTCAGCAATTCTGGGCTAGGACGTTGCCGGAGAGATTGTCGAAGTCGGGCCTAACGTATCCAAACTCGCAGTAGGTCAACACGTGATTGGGAACACGAATTTCTCGTCCTAACGCAACGAAGAGAAAGGCTTCCAAGCTTACACCATTCTAGAAGCCAACATAACTTATCAAGTCCCTGATGACATGCCATGGGAAAAGGCTGTAGTAATCCCAACCGGATCGACCACCGCAGCCTGCGCCTTGTTCCATCCCGAGTTCCTCGATTCACAGCTGCCTGGGACAGGTGTCAGGGAACGACATAAGGAGTGCAGTACCTATGCCACTACGCTACCAAAAGGTAACGACGAGTTATCAAGTCGAGGGCTTGACGTCTCTGCACTCACTATATAGTACTGTACTGTGACAACAGGGACAGCCCAGACGCCACACCACACTATCGTAATCATCTAGGGCGGTACTTCTAGTGTCGGGCGCAATGCCATTCAGGTCGCTATGGCTACTGGCTACGAGGTTATGACCACGTCACCGCCTAAGAACTTTAAGTTTGTCAAGGGTCTTGGAACAAGCCACGTTTTCGACTACGCCAGCGAACAGGTTATCCTCTCCAAACTACTGTCTGCATAGCTGACGCCTCGGTAAAGGCTATCGAGCAATGCGTACAACTCGCACAGATGGTTGAAGGGGTCAAATGTATTGCATCAATGACAGGCGGTTTTTCCGCACCTCCAAGCGGTGTTAAGGTGGGACATGTGTATGGCCCGATAATTGCAGAAATCCAGATAGCAGAGGCAATATATGTATCGTTCTTAACATAGGCTCTGCAAAATGGAGAGTATGTTCTCGCTCCTGAGCCTCTAATAGTAGGTAATGGTCTAGGGAGCATCTAGGATGCTATTGACCTCCAAAACAAGGGGGTATTCAGCCAGAAAGTCGTTGTGCTGATTTGATGGGAAGCGTGATAGCCTACTTAGATTATGTAGTATACTACTATGTAGGCAGCCCGTACACATGGGATTGCTCAGCGAGGACCGCCTTTGCTAGCAATATCGATCAGGGCCGATACTGAGATCTTTCACTTATTCGGGCCGCCTGTGTTACCTATTACAAGTGAACCTAAGTATAGCACATTAGCTTTAGAGTGCTTATTAGTTCCAGAGTCTCATATACGAAAGGTGAACTAATAATGTGTGTAACTAATGATTGCCAAGCACCACTGCTAGTATCGTCCTTTGTCACAGTACAGTACTATATAGTGAGTGCAGAGACGTCAAGCCTTCGACTTGATAACTCGTCGTTACCTTTTGGTGGCGTAGTGGCATAGTACTGCACTCCTTATGACATTCCGTGACATCCTTGGAGCAATCTTCCATTACAAGAAATTTACAATCGTACTTAACCGTTTCTAATCTTGAATTACAGTGTCCAAATAGCTGTGTTGAAGTCCTACCCTTAACTGGCGAAAAGGCATGTGGCACTTTGCTTACATAAGTGCCGTACCATCATTTACCCCTCACGAATACTCTCCCGCCGCACATCTGCGCCGAGACTGACATACCACTGTCTCCTTAACGGTGGGTTCGGAATCCTCGTACTGATGATTCCAAGCAATATACATCGGATTCCAAACGAGTGAAGACCCCGATCTAACTTCTCTCTGAAGTTCGATTTGACTATCTCCATTAAGTGCGGCGGAACAATGTGGCTTATCAACACGGAGACATATCTATTAGAGGATATCACAAACCCCCAAAAAGGGTCATACGCCATTCTCTCTCACACTTGGGAGGATGAAGAGGTCTCTTTCCAGCAGTATCAGAAAACGGGAGCAAGGAATTTGAAAGGCTTCAAAAAAATCGATATGACTATCGAGCTAGCTCGCAAGAGAGGTCTAAAGTATGCATGGATTGACACATGTTGTATCGATAAGTCAAGTAGTGCTGAGCTCTCCGAGGCAATCAACTCCATGTTCAAGTGGTACTCAGAAGCTGCGGTGTGCCTCGCCTTTCTGTCTGACTTATCCAACGCTGAGATCGCGGATTTACTATCAACCCCTTACATGACCCCAAGAACGGCCCAACTGGCAAAATTCAAACAGCGAGATGACCATCAGAAGTCCTATAATGAGCTTATCTCTCGGTGTCGGTGGTTCTCTCGTGGCTGGACATTGCAAGAGTTGATTGCGCCTCAAATTGTTGAGTTCTACGATGATGAATGGACTTTGGTTGGCACCAAGGAGACATTATTATGGACGATACATTCAATTACTCGGATTCCTCTAAATGTCTTGTCAAATAATGTGTCTTTTCGAAAGGTCCCAGTCGCTCAGCGTATGTCGTGGGCGGCAGATCGAAGCACGACTCGAGTCGAAGACATTGCTTATTGCCTCTTTGGTTTGTTGGGCGTGAACTTGGCTCCACTATATGGCGAAGGCGAGAACTCTTTCATCCGCCTACAAGAAGAGTTATTGAGGCAGTCAGATGACATAACGCTTTTTGCTTGGACAGCTGTGCCAAAAGATGACCAGCCATACCGAGGCATCCTTGCCCGCTCCCCTCGGGAGTTTAGGAACAGTCACCACATTAGACGACTTGAAGTTCCAACATATGTCGGTGAATTTCGAATGACCAACAAGGGGCTTCGTGTTAATCAAAGCGACCTGTTTCGGTACGAGGATAACGCCGCTATTCTATATCTATATTGCGTTATGGGCCCGGGGGGTTCAAATATAGGGGTCTATTTAATGCAAACGCCTTACGGTTACGTTCGCTTCTTACCACGTACACTCATTGAGAAAGACATCTTGGGCATGGATGATAGAGACACCTTACATAGCAACATGCCCAACTCTACTACGGACGCGCCCGCCTTTCTTTCTAAACTAATCCATCCTGAAGATGCAGATCTGATACATCAGTATTCGATCAGTTGCACAATCGAAGCGGACGATTCTACCGAAGTCCTGATTTGGCCGCGTTCATTCTATAATTCTATTCTGAAAAGAGCCTTCTTCTACACGCATCCGTTGAGACAAGCCATTCTATTTCAATGCACTGACTGTCGAGGCACAACGGACAAGTTTCTTCTTGCATTTAGTTCTTTGGGGGGATCATGGTGGATCTGCCTCGATCACTTGAATAACTTTGCTTGCAACCAACGCATACCTGCTCTGTTCGAACATTTAGGGGAATGGGTAAAGAGTGGTGGGTTAAGAGATTCGGTTTTCGACCAATTATTGAGTAGCTCGAAACACGTTTCTTGCCAACACGGTTACACAGGGTCATGGGAGAAAGGTAATAAAGAGCTGCGTGCGATAGGGGAAGCCATTATTTTTACGGTGAGTATAACAGGAGAGCAGGAGGACACAGCCAGCATCGACAGCTTTCTAAACACGCCTCCTTGTTATAGTCTAGTGATTAAGGCTCTAGAGAAAGATCGACGATAGTTAAAAGCCTCTTAGTGAATTAACATAGCTTTTGCCATGATAAGGCGTGAACTATCAATGATCCTGGTGAATTAAACAAGTGCGATCCTGGCTTAATAGTCTCAGCATCATTAATCTTTGCTCTTACCCCCTTTCCATGACTGACTCGAGTTTCGAGTTTGCTAGAGTCGTAATAAACAGTATTGTCCAGGTCGGCGATGTAGACTCGGCCTGCAACTGAGGTTAAATGAAAGATGAGCCAATGCCGTATGTAATTTGACGCGTCCAATAAATAAAATGGCTCTTTGGTAAGTAACCACATGATCGCTAGGCAGCGAATGATGGTTGTCTAAGAACTCATTGGCCACCGCCACGCTGGTCGTGTTGTGGCCAGGGTATTGTGAATATTACCTAGTTATCGTGAACCGATTAGCCACGACTCCTCCATTTTCACAATGAATGTTGTGGCAGATGTAAGTTAAGGTATATACTCATGTATTACCTTCAACTCATATAGAAGGGTTAACTTCAAGCATCAACTGACACTTAAGTAAGAATATCGTTACTGCGACCGCGTTCCCTAACAATATTCGTAAAACCGAATTGAAAAAGCGGGATTGATTCCCTTGATAGATTACACATACCTACGCCAAACCAAATGCCAGCGAGTACGAACACGGCGAGAAGAGAAGAAATGCAAACACTTACGATGCCCCGGCCAACTCCGCCCCCTCGCCGGCTCGCCGGTAAGCGAGGAAAGCAAACTCTTGGCAGCGATCCGGATCATTTCACCGACGATAACAGGCGCAGAATAGCAGGTGGTTGGGAGGTGAGATTAGGTCAGGTCAGGTTAGGCACGCACACGCACCACCATGTATGAACCAAACTTATCTACAATTAGGTAAGCCTCGACAACGCCCAACCCCATGAATATCCTCAAGCCAGACCAGACCAGATCAGAGCTAGCGCAACCCGCCTGCGAACCCCTCCCCACAGTCACGAGTTTAACGACCATCCAACAGTGGAATGGCACGACCATCGGAACGGGGACGTTCGATTGACGTGGTAGACGATGGCTGGACAGACACGGCCGAAGAATACTGAAATCAAAAGAGGCGAGGAAAATAAAAATGAAAAAAAGGGGTTGTGTTCTGTGTTTATCCCCACCGGACCAAGACTATTCAAGCGGTGAGAAATCCGGCCCCTGCTTCCGCGACCACTGAGCGCGAAACCAGCACCAATCGGTGCCCACGCCGGTCCACAGCTTGGCCACATTTGGCGGACGTAACGACTGGCGGTATCCCCTATCTATCTCTATGGAGCGTAGTGTTGTTAGTAAATGCATGCAACGCCATGCCTCCGTTGGATGCGGTGTGTAAGTAAGCTTGTGTATGTGCCATATTCTGCGATGTAGGTAGTATATGGTGTCGCGTGCTGCGACTACAGGAAACGGCGTGATCGAACTATAAGATGAAAGCCGGACCCTCATCCCGCTTTCCCACTTTCTCTTTCCTTTTCTCCCCCCCCATCATCGCCGCCATGCCTTCTATGGCTGGTACAACAACGCTCGGTCTCGGCCTCTGGGAGGCCTTCGCGGCTCCCGCGGCTACGTTCGTGGAGGATTGGTTCGCTCTCCAGTATCTTCTGCCGCTCATCTCGTTCGTCTGTGTCGGACTGGAGGGCTGGTGCTTCTTCGACCTCATGCGCAAGACGCTGGGCGCGAGATCCGCTGCGCGGGCTGTGGCCGACGCGCGCGATGCGTCCTCCTTGGATTACGATGTTGTCAAGGATTTCCCGAGAGGTGGTTTTGAGCCTTGTGGGTTTTCACCTGTTCGTTGATTTTCTCGGTGGTTGGCTAACATGGTTGAATTCAGCGAACAACCAGCTGTGTGTTCATGGGTTATTAGGCATCAAATTGCATGCGAGGCATTCGGCTTGCCCTTCGAATCCGTATGTAGAATCCCCACTCTCACAATTTTTGGTTGTCTGTGAAGCTGACATGGAGACAGCGTTGTTAAGGGACAGGGCGCTAAAGGCCTAACAATGCCGTGTGGATGTCTAGTTATCTCGAAAGGTCGCCCACAGACGCAAAGGAGGCGCAGACAAGAGATGTCCTACATCGCCATCTGATCACGAGGGACGGACAGAAATCCACTCACCTCGCCAAGCATCAACCCACGAAGAAGATACCGCTCTTATCTGTGAGAAGCCCCCCACCATGTGAGCTCCCTCGTCAGAGAGAGACGGAGAAGCGACACTCATTCAATCTTTCCTATGTCCCCTTTGCATCCCGAAGCATATGATCACGACTCAACGACATGAGAAGGCGCCATGGCCGGATTTAGAGAAAATCAAAAAAGCATTGGACTGGCGTCAGGAGTTGGGGGTTTGAGCCTTGGGCTTCAGCCCCTACACGCGAATACCATACTGCATGATTAATGAAATGAAATTGTACTTTGACGATGCTTGCTCAATCCCTCCAACTCGCGAGTGACGTGTGACTATGTGATTGCTGTGCGATTGGCTCTTCCCCACACGCAAACCAATATATTTATCAAATCAACGGACATGAATGTCTAACCTGTCTGATGCAGGATGCGGCTAGTGTAGTTGTAGGTGCCATCACTCGGTCAGGCAACCCGGACTAGTGTAGGTTGTCTGTTCCGAGTCTGTCAGTCAAGTGAATTGGCTGCCATGCCAGGATCCGGCTAATCATGACTGCGGTATATAGCTCATAGCGCGGACTTTTTGTGATCTTATGTTTATTTTTAACGTATCTCTCTCAGGTATTTTATTTTCCCATCCATCTTAAACATGCAGTCAATCATCTCTCGTGAATTGAATGAGGAATGTGCCGACACCAAGTGTTACAAACCAGCGTGCGCTCTAGTCGCACTCACCCAACACCAACATCAAAGTCGAAGTACAATTTCGAGAGGGAGGACATTCTTTTTATACCTGAACCCTATGAGGTTGATGGAGGGGGTGGTGGAGGCTTGAATAAAGTCACTTCTGGCCACTTCTCCTCAGCTGCCTTTCTGAAAGCATCCGCTTCACTGCTTCGCCACTGGTAAAACAAACCAAGAGCTTCAGCCGCCGCCTCCCAATCATCGCTCTTCATATCAAGAATACCAAAAAGAGCCTTCTCGCATGCCTTCTGGTCTTCTCCCAGAAGTTTTCGAATTTTAATAGCCGAGACCACGTGAGCAGCACTATCTTTGTTCTTTTCTAAAAATTCAGCGTTGTATTTCTTCAGATCTGTTGAGGCGTCGATGGCTGTAAATTCGCTATTAATTACCTCGGCAACCTTAGCAGGGAGAGAGGCTACTGCTGAGGTCAGCTCCTTGCGGAAGCGTATTGCCTGCTCATGAACAACCGGGTTGGTAGGATCGATGGCGATCGCAGCGTTGAGGCAACTCAAAGCGAGAAGGTATTTTCCTGCATAAGTAAGTATAAAATGCTACAAAGTATAAAAGGGAAGTGGTAATACCTCGTCTGATGTAGACCTCGAACCCAGCAACCTGGCCATCGATGCTCTTTGGGCTGAATTGAAGAATGGGCAACAGAAACTTGGTAGCCTCAACTAAAGGTTGATCAGTTGAAGCTAGCTTGAGCCCAAGCGGGTCGTCATCCTTCTTGACATTCTCTGAGGTAGCGGGCTTGGGCTTGTTCGGATCCTGCTTAGCCACCTGCTCAGCTGCTTCCTTCTCAGCCTTCTGAGCCTCCTTCTTTGCCTTCTTGAGGGCTTTTTTCTTCTCCGCTTCATCTTCCGCGTTTCCGTTAGCAGAACCATTGACCTCATTCATAGCAAGCTTGCTATCATATATACCAAGGTAAGCTGCGATTGCACCTAGAGCCGCACGAGTGTAGAAGGGATGTTCGCGAAGCTTGTCT
Organism: Xylaria bambusicola; assembly: GCF_022495145.1. NCBI lineage: Eukaryota > Fungi > Ascomycota > Sordariomycetes > Xylariales > Xylariaceae > Xylaria > Xylaria bambusicola. The sequence continues at coordinate 356,806 of NW_025953562.1, forward strand.
TCCCATCGAACCATGTCCACATATGCACAGATTTGACCCTTTCGCAGGGAAAAGCTGTGGAAGTCGAATTGATCTTCTTGCCAAACATCAAAAATGTTATACACAGCATGGAACCGCTTCAATGCCAGGCCAATGAGTCCATTACGTACAGAAGCTTCCCCGTCTTCTGTCAAGTACCATATACTCTGCATGTCGATGAGTTCGGCCAATGGGCCGTTCGCATTATCGTTTCGGGTAAAGAGCGACATTGTCTTCAGAGCTTTGGCAGTCTCATTGTTCCGTAGTTGGTACTTTGCTGCCTTTGTGTTGATATAACGATCTTTTAAGTCAAGGTTGCGGGCTTGGTCCATAATTTCAGCCGCTTTGCGGGTATTGCCACGGTGTTTCCATATCCGAGCTTTGGTCATATGAAATTCAACATTCTCAGGTACAATTGCGAGACCTTTATCAACAAATTGTAAAGCATTTCCCAGATCACGAGATAAGTGATAATTATAGTGTTGGGCAAGATAGTAGAGGCCGGCGGGCTTGCCTTTCAGATCTCCTTCAGAGGATTCGCCTTCAGCTGGAGACTCTACAGTCTCAACGTAATCGTGAGCCAAAGATTGCAGAGTTTCCTTTTTGAAGGGATCAGTGTAAAGATGTTTAAGGTTAGCAAACGTGGATGGTACTCCCTTATCGAGCATCAGCTTCAAGTAGACTTTAGCAGCATCGCGAAAGTCATTGCCTGTGGGGGTAGTCAGCCAACTTGTGTTCAGCGCCGAGACTTGGCAGTTCTCTGTCGCAACTTACCAGTCAGAAAGTCTAAAGGAAGACGTTTTGCAGCATCGCATCGAGGATTTTGCTGGGCATATTCATCATAGATGGCCTTGCGAGCGTTCGTGTCGTTTTCACCGAGGCCCATAACATCCGCCAATTTGTTGTAATACTCGGGATGCTCGGAATTTCTATCCAAAAGCGCCCGATAGGCTGTAATAGCCTCATCTTTCTTGCCGAGCTTAGCCAGGTATTCTGCCCTTAATTCCAGAATTGCGAGGCGGTCAAGATTATGCTTGGCAATGGATTCGAGATGATCTAATGCTCTCTGGTAGTCACCCGTTTCGGCGATTATGGAATTTTTGTACAAGAGAGCTTCTGAGTTTTCGAGATCGGCGTGAGAGGGCGGAGATTTGATAGACTCTTCATACGTGGTTAGAACTTTTTCGGCCTGGACGAGCTCGCCGGCAAGATGGTGAGCAACAGCCAGAGCGGTCCAATTCTGTCTCAACTGGGATTTCGCATGCAGCATGGCAGTCCTGCATTGAATGTAGCCTTGGTAATCGCGCATTTGTATTTGTAGAAAAGCCAGGTCCCTCAGGATTTGCGGAGAGCCCGGCTCCAGCTTCAAGGCGAACTTGTAGGCCTTAATGGCCTCCTCGAAGTTCTTCTGGTGACGGTAAAGTATGCCATAAACATGCCAACATATGTGCGACTTCATGTCAGCCGTCAGAGCTTCCTTGGCTAGAGCGAAAGCCTCGTCCGTCTTGCCCAGGGAGTTGATGATCAAGCCTTTCATGGCCAGAGTGTCGCCGTGCTTGGGATTCTTTTTGAGAATCTGCTCAGCGGCTTTGAGGCCGCGCTTGTACTGCTTCTCCTCATAGTTGCGAATGACCTGGCGAAAGAGTGAATTCTCTTTCGAGCTTAAAGGTTGCGGCATGGCTGCTAGCGATGACTGCTGGACCAACGGACCGAGGACCGGTGGACACTGCGAACTACCACGGCAGACACTGGGCGCAGGGGGAGATGGGGAGACGGGAGAGACGGGAGAGACGGGGGAGGCGGAGGAGACGTGGTGTCGGCACGTATTTGAACGGCGGCGGCGGGGCGAGGCGAGGCGGTGCTCGGAGGGTGGGAGATGTCGTGTCTGATATTGTGTCTAATTGCTATATCGGGAGTGGTGTCTGGTGTTCGAACCTAAGCGTTTGGTGGCTGTGGGGGGCCGTTAGAAACGATGAATCAAAAGTCGAGCTATGCGCACCACATAAATTACCTACATACCGGTTACCGACACACGGACAGCACACGGACGCCCAGAGTTATGCCTAGGCAATTTGGCTGGCCCCGAGCAACAGGACGCACGCCAGAAACACGGACTTCGATTTGAAGGAGGTGGAAGCAAGCTGAAGAGGGGGATTGGGTGAATAGTTTATTGTCTGTATGAACTGCTTCCGTCGAGCTACCTCTATGTAGGTATGGACACATTTGTAAAATGCTTCCTTCCCTACAGGAATGTCCCTTAGGTACCTAGGTATATAAGTAGGTACATATGTAGGTACATGCATATGTAAGCAGGTGGTAGGCGCTGCATGTACCCTGGGCAGCTCGAATACATGTAAGCCGGACTGTGATTTCACCGTAGGTTGGGGTACACCCAGCTGTGCATATACTTTGATCGCTACCTATGTAGGTACATAGATATAGGTACCGTAGTCTGATCTCGGAAGTCGAGGCCCTGACACGACCCTTGGGCGGTTCGCTGTAATATCCGGCCCACTGGTTTAGCGGGACAGTGTCTCAGAAGACAGGCAGCTCAGACCACAACCTAGATACCTATAGTAAGGTACCTGTACCGAAGCTTGTACCTTACAGATTGGCTTGCACCTGCAAATCTGTACTTACGAGCCTTAGGTAATGCATAGGGTATTTAAGCTATTTACAACCTTGGAAGTATTCGAAAGTCAAGGCAATGCTTCGTCTCGCCTGCCTGTGTCTACCTAGGCAACCTAGGTAAGTAGATAGAAATGCCTGGATAATCCGAGTATTTAATAGTACCGCGCGGCTGAATGATCTTCGACGGTGTATTTAGACGTATGTATTTCTGGTAATGACGTAGACGCACACAATAGAAATGATCAAACGCCTTCATCATGGATTCAAGAGGATCCTTACGCTCAACAATTTTGAAATGCGGGTATCAATACACGAAGGGGCGCTTTATTAAGCTCTATACTATACACTGAATATATAATACACAACAGCCTATGGCGGAGATGGGACTTTGGGTATATGTAATACTAATGGTGTACAACTAACTGGTTTGATTCGCCAGGCTATGCCTTACACTCTGGTCATCAAGTGAGTTAGTGAAAGGGCCATTGCATCCGAACCGGACTCGGTGAGAATGTCATGACCTGGGTTGGCCTTTGCCCTGCCGCCACTCATTCAAAGCTGCTTCGGCATCTTGAAAAGTTTCGTTCCCGCACCTTTCTTGAACGAGGCCCCATGTTCGTGCTCTCACAATCTTCTCGACACTTCTTTCTTGCCTTAAGAGCAATGCCAGCTTCTCGGTCCGAGCTTCCCTCGGGAAATACCGGCCGGAATAAGGGTCTAACCGCTCGTCGACAACTCGCTCCCGGCTTTCCGCCGTCTCAGAAGCTCGCTGGGACAATTCCGGGTCATCGGGGTCAGGACTCGTAGCCACGTATGCACAGTAAGTCAAGACATCGGACCTCGCCTGCCAAGAGGGAAACAGAACTTGGTCTTTGAAAGTCTGGCAAGAACGAGGATCAATCTTTCTTACGTACCCTCGACCGCCCTGGACAGAAGTGGAAGCCGGGTCGAAGCCCGACTTGGCAGGCGTCACGAGAGCATTGAGGTTCTGGTTTATTGAGTCGTCAACGGCGCCCCGGGATATACGTAGAAAATCTGCAATTGGCATGAGTATGCGGTGGACAAAGTGCATACGACAGATCATGGAGCCAACGTACCTCTAAGAGCAACAGTCGTGAAACAGAACTGTGGCGTTAATTCGGGAGCTGTAGAGGGCGCGGTCATGATATCACGGGAGCCAGTCGCAACCGCGGCGTCCGTTCCAGGAGCCGAACGTCGAGTCCAGAGTAACCCAGCCAGTGTGACGGAGGTGTAACAGTGTCGTCTGTAGACAAGAGGTACGGGCGGATATTGGTCATTTCCCCAATTTCCGCTCCAGATGATATCGCGATCGAAAACCGGCGTATCCAAGTGGGATTGTTCGTAGAATATCTTACCCACGTAGCAGGCGTCTCACCTAATCCACCTATGACCTTGCCCGAAGCCAAGCTGGATCAATGACGAGATGGTGGGATAAATGCAGGTAACGGGGTCCCGTTCCTCTGAGAACGTATGCTTTTAAAGGGATTGCTGAATAGATCGATATCATTGATACCATTGATACCATTGAACTCAATTGGCTTATTCGCTTATCAAATGCCCTTTGGTACTTGGAGTTTCACCTGCCAGCGCTGATGACTTGAAGTACCCAGGTGCCCCGCTTTATTCATTTGCCTGATTACGTGCCAGCTGCCTGCCTTGTGAGCTCACCCAGCCTGAAGCTCCCTTCCGAGATCATCACCACCGCTCATCAGCTCTTCCACCCCGATCCACGTGGCTTGACTGCTATCCCAACACGCGTGTCTATAAACGATTGCAAGATACGGGAACGCTCCATAATACCGCATTTGTCCGGACAGCGAATTCGGCTTCACGACCTTTTGCGCCAGTGCTCGTGGTATTCTGCCACTCTCATCCAGCTTCCATCATGTCGAGCATCCAAGACAGGGAGGGCTCGAGGCGTCAAGGCTCGGGCGATGACAAGGAAAAGAAGAATGATGGCCAAGGGAACGAAAACAACAAGGCAAACAACGAAGGCGATGCCGAAATGCAGGATGCCCAGCCTGAAGAGGACGAGATTCTGGACGAGGAGATACTAAGCCTCAGCACACAAGATCTACAGACCCGCAAACGCCTGCTCGAGAACGACGCTCGTATTATGAAGAGTGAATACCAGCGATTATCACACGAGAAAGCCACCATGGCCGAAAAGATCAAGGAAAACGTAGAAAAGATCGCCAACAACCGGTTTGTCTCTCTCTCTCATTCCCGGGCCCTCTGCAATCTCGCAAAGCTAAAGTGTGCATAGGCAATTACCATATCTCGTCGGAAATGTTGTTGAACTGCTAGACCTCGATCCTACGGCCGAATCTTCCGAGGAAGGCGCCAATATCGACTTGGATGCCACGCGAGTCGGTAAATCCGCTGTCATTAAGACTTCGACGAGGCAAACCATTTTCTTACCACTAATCGGCCTTGTGGACCCCGAGGCTCTGAAGCCAGGTGATCTTATCGGCGTCAACAAAGATTCTTATCTCATTCTAGACACACTACCTGCTGAGTATGATAGCCGCGTAAAGGCCATGGAGGTGGACGAGAAGCCCACGGAAAAGTATAGTGATGTCGGTGGTTTAGACAAGCAGATTGAAGAGCTGGTTGAGGCCATTGTATGGCCGATGAAGGAGGCCGAGCGTTTCAAGAAGATCGGCATCAAGGCACCTAAAGGTTATCACGACACGCCCTTTATATTGATGCGGCCTTGCGCTAACAATGTTCTAGGTGCTCTAATGTACGGTCCGCCAGGTACTGGAAAGACGCTGCTAGCGCGAGCCTGTGCCGCTCAGACTGACGCGACTTTCCTCAAGCTTGCCGGTCCTCAGTTGGTTCAGATGTTTATTGGAGATGGTGCTAAACTCGTAAGGGACTGCTTCGCACTTGCCAAGGAGAAGGCCCCTGCCATCATTTTCATCGATGAACTTGATGCCGTTGGTACTAAGCGATTCGATAGCGAGAAGAGCGGTGACAGAGAAGTCCAACGAACTATGCTTGAATTGCTAAACCAACTGGATGGCTTTGCTTCAGATGATCGTATCAAAGTTCTTGCCGCTACAAATCGTGTGGATGTCCTTGACCCCGCCCTGCTGCGATCTGGTCGTCTAGATCGAAAAATCGAGTTCCCCTTACCAAATGAGGAAGCTCGAGCTCAAATCTTGAAGATTCATTCGCGTAAAATGACGGTGGATAGCAGTGTGAACTGGGGAGAACTGGCGCGTAGCACAGACGAATTTGGTGGTGCCATGTTGAAGGCGGTCTGTGTTGAGGCGGGTATGATTGCGCTGAGGATGGGCAAGAATAAGATTAGTCACGAACACTACGTGGATGCCATTGCGGAAGTGCAGGCCAAGAAGAAGGAGGTAAGCTGGCTCTCACGATCTCCCTCACTCTTCTATTACTTTCAGCTAACTCTCTTTGAAGACGGTCAATTTCTATGCTTAATCGACAGCGGCAGGCGCATAAGTGTGTGATTAAACTCGCGTGGAAAAGGCAGACACGGCAGGGATAGACATTGCAACGATAGATAAGTTTGTAATTGTACGCAGCATCATCAACAAGGACAATTGCCGAGGACACTATCGGCACGAGTCCCATTTTACTCCCACTAAACGTTGCTTGTATGAGCAGCCTAATAGCTCCCAGACTTTGTACTAGCTAGCTTGTTGCGCAGCGGTTCGTAATCAACATGCTTGAAACTACGGGAAATTACGAGCAGGAAGCTTACACATGTTGAGATCGGCTATACCAAGGCTTGGAAGCTAAGAGGTTGGCCGATGACAACATAGGTCCTTTACCTTTTCCTTTGTCATCCAAGTTGGTATAACACCGGAATGGGTGATGACAACATGGTGTAGGAACTGAAAACCCAGCGATCCAACAACTGATCTTTGCCACTCACCACGTATTATCAACTCATTTGGTGAATGCTCAGGGTTCTAGGATTAGTCAGTGTAAAAGCCAGGATGATGCCTTGTTGCCAGTACCAATGACGAAGAGGTTACCCAGTCAGCGTAGACCTGCGGTGTAGTGTAGAAACCCCAGTGGCCCTATTACATAGTATTTGTTCCCGTTCCTCAATTGGTAGTCTTGTATTCTCGGCGCTCTTCACCGAGGTCTCGCCTGTAATATAAAGGAAACGACTACAGCAACGCGTTGTGGGCAACCCCGGGCTTATGTGGAATCTTATACCGGCGTCATCTCTTTGCCTCTAAGGACATCTAGCTCGTTACGGTACTCATCCCGGACGATCTCTCGCCCATTTCCTTGTTTTCTTTCGTGCGCAAGACCACTTGTTCTCTATGGTCGGTTTCAGTGTAAGATTATTCCTATTATACTTCTTTTCTCAATTATGCGATGCCATTGGATGTGTGCTGCCATTGATGGGCACCGATTCTGTCTCGTACAACGTTGGCAGCAGTGGTGTAGTCGCCACCTCATGGCAGCGCGCAGCCACAATGGTTTATGGCGATCTTTTCGTATCTAAAATAGCTACGAAGTCTTGTATGCGGACCCTCTCATGCACACCAATGCAGGGCTCTCGACTTTCACCTCTACTCTCTTGTCGAGGATTGCCCAGCACCCGCGCAGAATACCCAGGTGCTAGGACTGTAGGGTTATGTTCGGAGAAAATGTTAGAACGTGTCTGAACGCGTGTATGTCATAGCTATAACACACTATTATATATCTCCACTATTCAACCCTTGCAAATTTGTTCCTGCGTTGTAGCTTCAGTTGATGTCATCGGTGCTTACCGTCTCACAATATTGAATCTTCGCATTGGATTAACATCAGTTGTTGAAAGATACTTCGCGCCGTCTTTCAACATGCTTACTTCGTTACACTCGTGAGAGTCAAATCCACATGTAAACCTACTTTGTACTCACTATTGCACGAATAGAATCACATCTCATGTGTCTATCAACAACTTGCATGTGGAATGATCCCTTTCATCCGAGAAAGCCTCATCGTTATTGAATCTCAGAGCAGTTCCCGTATTTCAGTATCGGAACTAGCCCAATGAGACCATGTCATAGCCTTACCTCCCACCAATAGCTTTCCGTGGCGAGGCGGTGTCAAAAAAACTAGTCCGGTCCACCTACATTATAAAATATAGCTTTAGAAATGCTGGTAGCAAGGTAAAACACAACATAAAAAAACACCTTCTACACTTTTAATTAAGCGTATAACACACCTATCACAAACGTTAAAAATCTGGCAAGAATAGGTCAGAATAGGTTTGAATAACGTCAAAAACGGGTTAAAAAAACGGCTGTTGAAGGTGTAGGTGGGTGGTGTTGGTGAACCGGACTAGTTTTTTTGACACCGCCTCGCGTGGGTTTAATGAGATGCATTAATCCTGTCTCTACATAGGTAGATCGAGTAGTATGTGCCGGTCTACCGGGATGCAGTCGACAGCCCCTGGCTAGATGGTTTCAATGCAGGGGCAGTGAGAGGCCAACGGGGATCGGCGCGATCATGTCATACCCACCCAAGGCGAAAAGGCTATGATGATAGTCTTGTATGGCCAATTCGTGGGCAACACTAATTTTAAGGCTCACGGTATATCACATATCTGCCGGGATATTGTGACTGAGATCGAGTAACGACACAGGAGATGGTTCGATATGAAGTCAACGTCGTCATTACTCAGCTACGCCATCGAAGCGCAGATGCAGTGCCTTGATTGTGACCCAAGGAACACGGCCAAGGTGAACGAATAGTAGTGTGAGCGCTCTGATTTGGTGTCATAACACGAAATCAGAAAACTTATAAAGCCTCCGGGTTTCCGCCGGCTCAAGGTGTCCTAGAACTCATCATCATCAATAAGTCAGATACTAACACAAAGCTGTCTTCTTCTATTCCCATCAGAACTACTACCCTCTATCCAACTCCAATCTTCAACACACAAAATGCAGTTCACCGCTATCATTGCAGCCCTGTTCGCGACCGTCGCCGTCGCCGCCCCGGCCATTGAGGACCGCCAGGCCTACGTGCCCTGCACCGGCCTTTACGGCACATCGCAATGCTGCGCTACAGACGTTCTAGGTGTTGCGGATCTTGACTGCGCCAACCCTCCCAGCGTCCCAACTGACGCCGCAAACTTTATGGCCGTCTGCTCTGATATCGGCCAGCGCGCGCGATGCTGTGTCCTCCCCATTCTTGGACAGGATATTCTCTGCCAGACACCCGTTGGCGTCCTCGACTAAGTCGCTGAGGCTGAATGTACGTGATCGTGCGGTTGTTGTGGGATGATTTGGATATGTACTGATGGTCTATAATAGAAATTGCTTCAACGGGAACGAATGTGTTATTGACGCAATCAACGGTAATGGCGTAATATGGTACGCGCATCTGGAAGAGTTTGCGAAGAGCACAGGGACACGTTAGGCATACTAAAGGAGGAATGTAATGGTGTTTGGTCCGATGATAATGAATGAATATAAGTCGTTTTTAAACCGCGTCGCGTCACTAAAATGAATGTTCAAGACAGCTACGGCTGCCAATGTAATGTTATATGGATTGTGATATGCTTCACTTTCCTGTTCTGTAAAGGCGGATTCATGAGAAGTCTCTTGATACATATTACGGCCCGAGCTCTAGAATGTGTTCGACCAACTGTACCAGATTAAACAATCAGCACCTTATATACCAACTCACCCCATTTCACCTCGTTTCTCTCGGCACCCACTACGCCCAATGCAATTGCTGCCCACCTCTGCTTTAATGAAGCAATCAGGCAAGAGACGGTATGGGTTCGCCTCATTCGCCTTTTATATCAGCTTGTGACAAAAGCCTACTCTACTAATGTTGCTACTATAATCAGGCGGCTACTTAAAACCTCAGTTACGATGAAACAATGTTCCTGTATCTAACTGTCATACAATACAAGCGCACCATTATATCACGACGCTGCCTAAAGATAGAACGCTGTCAGATCGGGAATCCGGTCGCTTGTACTCACTATAACACTAACATTAGATAGTTTCATAACACAGCTAACCGTTTGCGGGAGATGTTGATTATCGCAATTGCGAATATCCATCAATAAGTCCGCCCAACTGCAATGATATCTATATAGAACGCAACAAGGTTGCGCGATGCTGTGTCAACCCGCTCGAACCATTACCATTGTTCAGTGAAGCGTTCCATATCCTTTTTTTTTTCTCGTCTCGCGCGCTAACGTCTCACCCCGCTAGGATGAAATCGAGGTACTTGCATAAAATGTCAGCTTCACGCTCGATACCCCTGCATGAGAGTATAAGCCGAGATGGCGTAAGCTGGTATCCAAGGCGCTGGTAACCCATCTAACCTAGGTCGTCAGAAGGATTTGGAGAAACGCCTTCGACATAATGTCCGACGCGATTTGTTATCCATCGAAACGACTCGGCCGAGACGAGAGTAGTTAGACTTAGTATCGGCCGAGTGTATCGCATCGGAATCATACAGAGTACGGTACTGCTGTATGGGTTGAGTGTCAGGATAGAGCCAAACACACAGCAGAAATCAAAACTACTTTGATCATAGTGAGCAATTTATTATGCTGCGCCGAACGGGCTTGCGCTCCTTTCATCCTTCTTCAGAGGACTATATAAGTGCTCGACAGCCCGCTCATGACAGTTGAGTCCAGATCCGACATCTCATCACACAATCTAGCTCTGGTTCTCTATATCCTCGCAAACTTACGCTTAAGACGATTGCTTTCATCAACTTTCTCAAAATACGGTATATATAACCAGATACTTATTCATTTAAAACGATCTCAGTGCAGAAGAAACGGTTGAGCATCGGCACTATGCTGTCTTACTCCGACAATGTTGCTATCATCGGGGCCGGTCTTGCTGTACGTACATCTCAAGCCTTATATATACATGTATATACATACTCACTGAAGATTTCACAGGGACTTGCAGCCGCTTTATCTCTCCATGGGCTCTCAATCAAGTGTTCCGTATTTGAAATGCGCAACACCAACGCCGCGCCACCGAAATCGAGCGGCGCATTGATGCTAGCACCCAATGCATTGAAGATCCTAGATCAATTAGGTGTCTACTCCGAGATCAAGAAAAAAGGCTACCTTTTTGAACATGTATATTATAAGAATGCGGACGAACAGACCACTGAGCGCTACCCGTTTGGCAATGAGTCTGCCTTTGGCTACAAGGCGTTGCGCATATATCGTCAGGACCTCCTCGATGTTCTCTATACTGCCTGCGTCGAGCGAAGCATCCCAATTCACTTTGGCAAGAAATTCGCCAAAGTGGTCGATGAGTCGGATACCCGTGTCACATTCAGTTTCACCGACGGGAGTACTGAAACGGCTTCCTTGCTCATCGGATCAGATGGCATCCACAGCAAGCTGAGAGACTATGTGATTCCTGGTGTTGAGAAGAAATTTGTAGGCCTTGCCGCCTTAACATGGGAGACTCCGACAGAGCAGCTACGAATCCCCGAGGACAAGGATTACAAGTTCCCTGTCACCGTATTGACAGCAAACGGCGCGTTTGTTCTTGCGCCCCAGAAGCCTGATGGCTCGGCGATGCTAGCTGGGACTCAAATCGCTATCGAAGATAAAAATAGGGAGGGCTGGGACACTTTTATGGCTGACAAGGAGGCTCTAGTTGCGCGAGTGACAACCAATCTTGAGGTCTGGCCTGACATTGCCAAGTCTAGCATGGAGGTTATCGACCGTGACACCATGAACGTATGGCCATTCTACGCGATCCCCAGACTGCCTAATTGGACCTCCCCGAAATATCAGCGTGTGGTTATTCTTGGTGATGCCGCTCACGCGATTCCTCCAACTACAGGCCAAGGTGCGTCACAAGCCTTTGAAGATGTCACGAGTTTAGCCTTGATATTGGCGGCAGTAAGAGAAAACGTAGGTTTAGAATGGGGAGAAGCATTAAAGTACTGGCAAAGGATGCGCCAAGATCGTATTGACGATCTCCTTGTCTTAACACGACAGCTCAACAACAAGCGCCTGCCCCCGGAGAAACAGGCTCTATTGCCGAAAGAAGACCTGTGGTTCGACGAATCAGCGACAAACCCGAATCAAATGTCTTGGCTGTATGCCCCTAAAATTGAGGAAGCTATTAAGTCGTGGACCCAGAAGGCGTTATGAACCAAATCACGGCACTGAAAACTAGTCGATTACATGGAGACATTCTGAGATGCCTTCAACCTTCAAGAACAATGGTCTCCGAAGATTCTTGAGATTGCGAATATAACATAATATTTTAGATAGCAAATACCGAGCTAGAAAAACACGTCACAAATATTTGTACTGCATTTGAACACAGAATTCCGCACAATCCGTTTATGTGTTGAGAAAAAATGTGCATATAGGCTGTCTAAATATCTAATAATGTCTCACCTTAGAAAACAAATAGCAATGATTGGCTGAGCAGCGACAAATCAATGACTGTCGTTTCTCTAGCGGATCTGCACAATTACGCCCTGGCTTGGTTGTGGCGTTTGTTCAACCGTTTGCTAACGTCTACTCTTCCCAAGCCGTTTCGTTGGGGAGAAATCTTCTCTCTAACAATCAATACGATTGACCATTTGCCTTAATTTGATACTACTGGCCTAGTGTTATAAGCTTCATGGCGCTCTTGAGCGAGGTATCGTACTTCTAGAATCCCTGAGACGGCTTCACCCTCTTTCTCTATCAACCGGTCAGACAAAACGAACTATGGCTTCTAGTTTCTACCCGGAGAAGTATCTCGGAAGAGCTCTTCGCTCTGGCGAAACTATTGAAGTTCCGATGACACTCACTCGTCTCCGCGACGACGAGTTCAATTCCTTAATAGTCGCTGTAGACGGCGCATGTCGCAATAACGGTCAACCTGATGCTCGAGCAGCACTGGGCGTCTTCTTCGGAGACGACAGCAGCTGGAACAAATCCGACCGACTACCCCATCGCGACGCTAGCTCGCAGCGCGCTGAGCTATGCGCTGCCTTGCGAGCTCTGAAAACCATTGGCAACCTTGTCGCTCATGAGTGGAAACACCATATCACTTCCGGTCGAACTCTGGATAGAGTCATTGTCAAATCGGACTCAGCTTATCTTGTCAATGGGATAACGGAGTGGATCTTCAAGTGGCTCGATAACGGCTTCACTAATGCGCGATCACAACCCGTCCAGAATCAAGACTTGTTCAAGGAGCTCTTGCATGTGATCAACCGTCTGGGTCGCGAGAAGAGGATCAGGGTCCTCTTCTGGCACGTTATGCGTGAGCAAAATGCAGATGCAGATCGGTTGGCGAATGCTGCTCTTGATGCATTCCAAGCCCCTGTTTGGGACTATCGCAACCCACCTACGCAGCAGGAGGCGGAGACATACGCGAGTGAGCGGGTCTGGCGTTGGCATCAGCGTCTTGGACACATACCTTTGGAGGAACTACAAGAAACCTTGAGTGTAACGAGGGGCATTGATGTTACACACGAACAGATTCAAACCGAAATCGATAAAGGGGTTCGGTGCCAGAGGTGTAGGAGCCTTGAGAGATTATCTGGTTCATATGTGTTTTAGAGCTCGGTGTGAGAGGAAAAACAATGAGGGTCGGAAGTGATAAATGCATGCGCACTCGGGGCCACCTACGAAGTGAATCGTTAATTTTCTTTGTAGAAACACCGGGCACCGTTCTTGTTTGAGTGCATGGTCACAATGTCTTAGAGTTACAGCTATGAGGCGAGGCGGATTCAGTTCATAATCCAGATATTGCTAATGTGTTCCCTAGCCAATGGAAAGCTATTCAAGAAAATAATATTGAGCCATTTCCCATATGTTCAATCTACCATATAACGACCTTGTCGTACACCACCGACATCATTCTCTGTGAATTCAGGGAGAGGAGGGTTGCCTTGAGACTACTGACAAATAATATTGAATGATATTTAACAGGGCCGTAGATAACTGAGTAAGAATAATTTGACGAATGATAAATATAGGAATGGTAAAAAAAACACCTCCCGGGACCGTGGTTGCCCTAATACATCACCCCATTGTCGTGTCTTCCGTTACCCTCGTCCAGAAATCATGAACCAACCAGGTTGTATATACTTCTCGTCTCCATGGCTTTTCTGGGTTGGCGGTTTGGAAGTTAAAGTTCCTAAATAACTGCAAGTTTGGAAATCTGTATCAGCAAGCTGTACCACTTGCAAAGCATAATAATACTTTGTATCAAAAAGTGCCCTTACCTCAACAAATACCTTGTTCATCTCTATAACCGCCAAAGTCTTTCCCAGGCACGTGAAATAGCCGCCGCCAAAGGCGAGGTCGAGAACCTTCACCTTGTATGCAACATCTGGCCCACTGCCAAGGAAACGTTCTGGGCGGAAGATATCCGCATCTTTACCAAAGACCTCCTCGCAGCGCATCAAGGACTCGTAATTCACGTATACATCGGTTCCGCCAGGTATTGGTATACCGCAGATGGTATCTCCAGAATCAGGTACTTGTTTCGGAAATCCATAGTTTACAGGCATCATGATTCGGAAGCCCTCTCGTACCACGGCTTGCGTGTACTCGAGACTCTTGGCTTCCTCGTTAGTGACGGGACTAGAGATACGACCGTCTGAAATTGCGTCCCTGATTTCCTGTTTGAGCTTCCAGTAGACCGCTGGCGTGGACATCAAGAGTAATAAAGTGCCACGTATCATCATGATAGTAGTATCAGAACCAGCTGGAACCAAGATTGCTAAATCTAGTTGACATTCGCGGGCGGAGTGGCCGTGTTCAATCCATATATCCTGAGTGAATAATTATCAGCTATCAACCTCACGTTTAGATTGACATTTGGTGGCGGAAAAAGGGTGTGAAGTCTCCAACGTACTAGGATGTCTTGTTCCCTCGGAGCTTTCTCTGGTGTTACGCTAAAGCGCCGCTTCACTGCATCTTCGAGCACCCTGAAGAGAAGTCAGTATTAATATTACTAATTCATAGAACGATAAGGAGGGCATATTCATACCCTAAGAAAAGGCCTAGCCCTTTAGTATCTGTAGTCCTGGGGGCGAAAAGCTTCAGAAATACTGACGACATGAAGATTTTTCGGGCCAGCGGTATGTGTAACCACGACTGGATCGAAGGTATAACGGTTTTTCTCATCTCCAGATACCCGAAATGATCTTCATTTGCTTGTAAATTGCCCCATGGCTGTCCCATCGATAGCTCTGAGATTAGATCCAGCTGAAAGTGTTCTATTAGTAGACCGATTTCTATGGTCTCTTCTCCCTTGGCTATTCTGTCACGAATAGTCTTTATAAGAGCTGTCAGCCATTTATCGAGCTTAGTCTCTAGAAATGGTACGTTCTTCCCGGAAAACGCTGGTGCCAGTTTTGCCTTCCGCTTGTTGTGACTGGGAGTGTTTGTCATGGTGAACACGCTGTCGCCTCGGTGGTCGAACCGCGCGTTTGTATACCACTGACTCCTCAGGTAGTTAGACCTAGGCGAGATTATTCGAAACAAAGTTTCTGGATCAAAAGTCGAGATAGCGTCTGGAGCGACCCGCTAAGGCCAAAAATATACAATGTCAGTAGGGAGTGTTTGAATAATATTGATAGAACCAGCCATTCCGCCTTGACGTAAGGAGGTCGAGGGACGAGAGACAAGTAGTTTGCAGCACATACCATTACACGTCCATACTTCTTCTGCGCATCTGCGATAATCTGGTTACTTTGACCCGTGCAGATAGCCCAGAACCCCCAAATATTGTTGAAGGATGCCAAAAACGGCCCTGGAATATGCCGCAGCTTATACCAGGCCACAACAGAGCTAACGATGTACCATGTAAAAGTAAGGCCCGCTGCACTCAATGCCGCCTGCGTCCAACCTAGCTTTCCACTAGCATCGAGAAAAGGTATCAAAGACATATTGAGTCAACGGATTTGGTGATTTTTGTTGTCGGATCTAAAATTGCTAGGGCACCAAGCTCCAAGGATCATGGAGAACGCCACAAGCAGCCCTTATAAGGTGGCTGTAGGGTTTACTGCGGCGGACACAGCTCCTGTGATAAACATGGGCCTTCATGATACGACCAACGGCGGGAACAGCGATGGCGTACATGAGTAATTCTCTGCGATCTTGAGATGCTCATCGAACTGGCTGAATGCTACGTCAATCAATGAATCGATCAATGAATCGGCATATATGTGCTGTTCACACCCTCCTGCTGCAATCCATGCAAATAATCAGAGGGGCGGCCAAGCCTATTAGATGTATTGGTTAATCACGAGGAATGGTATAGCTTAGGAGTCGATCTATGTAGCTGATAGTCATGTACGCGGAAGACAATCCAGCTCACCAATCCACTTACGGCCTAAATATCCCATTTTCTCCCCGTACATGCTGTATTGATAACGAAAATATGTTTAAAGTAGGACAGACTAAGGAGAGTAAGGCTGTAACACGTCATGTATTAAGAAGAAATCAGCGTGAACCTACTCGCACATTCTTGACTCAACAAAATACCTCATGATCATCCTGCACCGACAGCATAGGTAGGTATGTCATACATGCATATCTAAGGTGATTAGCAGATATAATCTACTACCTCCCGATAGTATGGCTCCTGGATTGGTCGACTGGATACATCGCACAACCTAGAGTGCATGTGATCTTTGCCACCTGTGACACCAACCTAAAAGGAAGGCACTCCGACGTATGTACGCGATGGTTAGTGTCATGAGTCCAGGCGTTTTTATCAGTATCGGCGTCATCTTGTTTATAACATCAGCCAATCATCTTTACTTAGCGTTCTGATCTTTCTCTCATCACGATGGTCAAGGCATGTTTATCGCGTTGCGTCCCAGCGGTTGATGGAAAGGCTTGGCGAAGTCACGTATTATCCTCCGGTTGGATAGATCCTCCTACCATTGCTTACTTCAATGAATGCCGTTTTCATGCACTCCAAACTCCAACCGTCGGTACCCTTGACAAAAGCAAGCGAGATGCAACCCACACGTGGATTCAGTATAGGTACCGGTAATCGTCGCAGTGGCTAGCCCGGTACCGAAAGGTCTGCAATACTCTGAACTGGAGTACCGGTATCCGGGCTTCCGTACTTCGTACGTATATATACAGCCTTTGAGTGGCAAAGCTACGCCGGCTGTCGTAATAGCTAGTTTATTGATTTTAATCGTTCAGTAGCACCCAATTATATTATACTTAGGAGCGGACTATAAGGAAAGGAGTAAAGAATATATTACGGTACCTCAACAAGTCCCAAAGAATGGATGATCCCCCGCGTCAACTGAAGTAGAGCGTGTGGCACTTGAAGTAGTTAGAAAAGGAGGAGCTCAGGGGATGAATAGACCCTTTTCAGGAGCAGGGTTAAGCCTGTAGTCATCGGGCTGTTGCAGCTGTCTGACATTGATAGCCATGTTTAGGATGTATCCCTTTGGCTGCCATTTCCGCCCCCAAATGCAAGATTTAGAGACAAGGATTTATAGCCAATTAGAACGGAGTGATTTCGCTCGTTTCTGCATACAACGATCTGTGACTTTTAGTTGCGGAAATGGCGGCCAAAGAAATACCATCAAAATTAGTATGACGCGCAATATAATCGCTAATTATGACTTATAATGTACGCATTTTCTTCTCAATAATTGCAAGAGAAATAAAGTCAAAAGAAGTGACAATGTGGCCAAAGCGCTATCTCTAAACTATTTCCGCATAACTACCTAGGTAGGTACTGAAAGGCAGGAGTGTTGAAGGTGAAGGTGTTGAAGTTAGACGTGGGAGTGGGGTATAATTAGGGCTGGTGATAACTTCAAGCGGTAGATGCAGGTAGCTAGCCATTAGTAGACCAATCGCTAAGTATATGAAGATTACTAAGGTTGGGTACTTGGTAATGATAAATGCCGCAGATGACTTGTGGTTAGATAGCCTAACAACTGCAGGCTCAACAATGGCTGACTGCAGATTTAACCCTGCCTGCCCCTTCTTAGTATCTGCCGTATATGTAACACACATTCTGACCAGACTTCATGTAGTTGGCTCAAATCTGACAATTGTCTTGTCTCTGGGCAGCCTCTTTCTTCTGGTACGCTCATTTAACCTGTGAGTGGTAGGGCTCATTGTACTACCACGATACATTGTGATGGCGTGACTTTATAGAGTCGCAACCAACTCTTTTCGTAGTCTCGCCATCCACCAGCCACACCAACATGGCCTTAACCCCTCCTCCTGCTCTCGATGACGCGGGGCTACTCTCACAGGTGCTGTGTCCCGCGGAGGTTGCGTACGAAGAGCGTGTTGCATCTTACTGGTCAAATACAGCCAAGAAGAGGCCCACAAGGATCCTTCGTCCGGCGTCAGCTGAAGAGCTCTCGCGCGACCTAGTCACGCTCGTCAATGCTCGCCAGCTCTTCGCTGTCCGTAGCGGCGGGCACAGCATGCCGGAAGGGGCCAGCAACATCGAAGACGGAGTGACCATCGACCTCGGCCTCATCGACCAGATCGTATTTGACAAAGAGTCTGAGACGGTCCAAGTCGGGTCCGGCTGTTTATGGAACCAGGTGTACGGAGAACTCCAGAAGCACAATCGCGCAGTTGTCGGTGGGCGTGCGGGCAGTGTCGGCGTCGGTGGTTTCCTTCTCGGTGGGGGGAATGCCTGGCTCACGGCACAGAGGGGTTGGGCGTGCGATAACATCGTCGCCGCCGAGGTTGTCCTGGCCGACGGTAAGATCGTAAGTGCCAATAGGAGCGATCACGCCGATCTGCTACAGGTGCTCAAAGGTGGAGGGAACAACTTCGGCATCGTCACCCGATTCACTCTTACGACTGTGCCCCTCGATCAAGTCTGGGCTGGAATCCTAGTGACCCCTAAAGATACGATACCCAAAATCTGTCGAATGACCATGGACTTCGTTACGAAGATAAAGCAGAACACGGAAAACAATCTCATCATTGTCATTGGATACCAACCCGATCTCAAAGACGTAACTGCGATCGTGTTAGTGGTTAACACAGCAGGGGTGACGGATGACCCCATTTTCGATGAATGGAAAGAGCTCCCCAGGATCACAGAAATGATCAAGACGACCTCACTATATGACCTCTCTTTCGAGGCTACATTGCCTAAGGACCATTAGTAAGTGGACTATTCGCTAGGGCATCTGACAATTAGACGGCCATACTAATCGCTTTCCATAGTACGAGTTGGTTCACCCTAACTTTCAAGAGTGACCCGCGCATCATGCTCAAGGCCTCTGAGCTTCATGACGAGCTTGTAGCTAGTCTAAAGTCCTTCATGCCAGACGGCGACTTCATGTCACAGTGTACCTTCCAGCCTCTTCCCATGATCATAGCCCAGCAGTCGCTCAGAGCTGGGGGCAACATCATGGGTGTCGAAGACAACAAGAGCGACGGAATTCTGTTCCAGGTGATTGTAATCATGAAGACGGAAGAGCAACATGCCTTTGCCTATGCTCAGGCGAAGGGGTACGTGGAGAGTTTGAAAGAGTTCGCGCAATCGATAGAGGGCGGGCTCTTCCGTTGGTTGTACATGAACTACGCGGATAAGTCCCAAGATGTTCTCACGAGTTATGGACCGGAGAATGTCAAGAAGATGAGGGAAGCTGCAAATCATTACGATCCGGATGGGGTGTTCCAAAAGCTGTGTCCAGGTGGATGGAAGTTACCTGAACTTGACGATTAAGTTGCTAATACTTATTGATTTACTTCACAGTAGCATCGTTCATTTCAACTACTTCAGATGAACATTCTGCGGAGTGAGATAGTAGCTAGCACTCGTCAAAATAATTGTCATGATCGCGCCCACCAGACTCCCTCGCGCTCAAAACGAGAAAATTGTAGGATAGTCGGTGTTTCGCGCCGTCGCCGTCAACACGCCGAGCAATTGAAGCTGACTTATGCATGTTGGTCGTTGAGTTGCAGCAGTACTACCTACTTACAGTATAACAACCCTCCCTGCCGTTATGAAACCCAAGCCGGCGGCATTGATTTAGTCTCGTCATACGTAGTTAGGTATAGCTGGAATTAGTTATATGCGCACCTCTTGTCGCTACAATCAAATATGCACATCGCGTATACATGTGCCTAAGTAAGGTATTGTCCACCCTGACCAACACATGTTACATGGGACGGATATTGAATTCGTTGTCACCGTCGTTGCAGATGCCTGCTGGGATCCGAATGCACAGGTGTATACCCAACTTATCAGCACGGTTATTCCTAGTCTACCTAGGTAGCTTGGGTGTCATCTGTTGAAGAAGCTGTAGGTTGTATGGAAGGCTAACTAGCAACCAAAGTGGAAGTTCTGGGCTCCAAAAGTGAGGGAAAAACTGGGCTTTACGGTCACAATTGTCACCTGACCCCATAGGTGCCTACCCACTATAAGTAGCCTTCTGTACGGAGTCCACAGTGGTACTACAGCTAGCTCTCCATCACTTCTACAACTTGATACAAGGAAATATAAAATCAGTCAGACTACCAGCAACAATGCTTCACTCAAGGCGGATCTAGACTATTCACGTTCCTATTGGGTAAGCCTTGTTCCTGGTTGCCTCGAGATAGAAAGCGATGATGGCCATGGAGATGAGGATCTCACGACTGGCCTGCCTCATCTTCGCGCCCTGGGCTGCAGTGGTATACTCGATCTCAGGGATAAAGTCTCAGCCGTTTGTTGAAATTGCGTGTTGAATTCTGTCTCTGTTCTTCTTTTCTATGATACAGAGATTACTGTGACATATATACACAGGTGAGTTCCGAGAGCTATTACAAATCATTCTTCTATATCCTTCATGTGGCAAAGAACCATCTGGATGCCGCACATCTGACAGATGCTCTGTCGAGGCATCTATTCCAAGATGAAGTTTGAGTGCGCGACTACAGAGGCTTGGTCTCGTAGGTGGTATGGCACTTAGTCGCGCTGGCACTGTCAAAGGTGCCATCGACAGCAAAGGTCCTCTTCCCACCCCCGGCATAAGTGACGGTGATGTTGCCCCTCCATTTGAGGTCATGGACAGCCACCTTATACGCCACGGCCCGGCCCTGTAGCTGCATGCTGGGCCGGACGGTAACGGTCTGCTCGATGGTCTCAGTGTATGTGCGCGACACAGTCTTGCCATCTGTCGCCGTGTTGCCCCATTCCTTCTCGCCGCTGGCCTCGACGCCGGCCTTGACCGAGACCTCGCCCTCGGCGACGTACGGGATGCCACGCTTGCCCTTCGCGGTGACCTCGAAGGCCACCTTGCCGCCGACCTTGTTGCGGCTCGAGTCGGACAGCGTGATGGTCGAGGACTTGGACGCCTGCATGGCCCACACTACCTTGGCCGACATATTGTCCATCGTCGTGTTGACGACGCTCTGATCGCTAGTCCAGGCCGTCTCTGGGCTGCTGGTGATGGCCGAGCTGATGTCCTCGAACCAGTCGATGCTCAGGGCGAAGTTGACTGGCGGATCGGGGGACCATACCGGAGCTAGGCGGTCTACACGGCGAGCGGATCGGCCTTGGAAACACATAAGGGACATATTGGCATCGGCGGCCGAGTCGTGTCCGGAAAATGGTGGGTTCCAAACGAATGCGTGACCTCCGTCGCCACCGTATGTCTGGCTGGCACCTATAAGACATGGAGTCAGTAAACCTCGACATGAATGGCATCAGGTGAACACGTACGGCCCTTGTTCGTGAAGAACTGCAATCTATCGATGAGTTGTTCAGCCCGACCCTCGACACGTATGATGCGCTCGTTGTTTTCTAGCGTGAAGACGTAGGCGTCGCCTCCGTCTCCTCCCTGACGGCCCGTTCGGACTTCGCGACCGTCGATGTCGGCGAAGACACACTCCAGAATCAACATCATCAGCATCAGATTATCTAAGGCTGATTGGTGGCCAGTGAGAAACTAGTTCAGGGATGGGAAATAGTCACCTCGATCGCGTCTACGGTTCTAGCCGCTCGGATGTGGATGGCCTTCAGGACGAAGGGGAATGCATTGCTGACGGTGGTGAGCATGTCGAATGGATCGCCTCCGTCGCCACCCTGGGCATCTCCCACTGCAACATGTTCACTGTCCAGCTCGCGCGCATTCGACCATATCGGCTGTGGGGCTGCTATCAGATACACATTTGTCACGTTGGGATATCACCGGGACTTGGACTTACATCCAACGAATTGAGGATATCCCCCGAGCGGCCTTCAAAGGCCATCAGAGCTCGTTCCCGCGTGCCGTCATGGCCGCGAAAGATGGTCGGGTCGCCGCCGCTGCCGCCGTACTTGGGAGACAGTCGCCCCTTCGTGGTCTGAAACTGGATGGCGTCGATCTCACTACCGGACCATATCCAGACCGTCTAGAGATAGATAGTTAGTCTTGCTGTCTGATCATTGGTATGATGGAGAAAACTATTACAATGATTGCCTCGTCTACAGGCATTGAGCACGTTAGCAAAATGCACATTTCATCGTGAGAGTATCGCATCGAACTGACCTGAATCGAGGGCGAAGATTTCATCTCTGCCGCCATCTCCCCCATGTTTTTCCGAGCTGCTACCGTCTGCGTAGATGCACTGCAGACTGTCGACGCGGCGGGCACATCGTATGTTAATCTGTCGCAAGTTTGACTGACGCTCGGCGTCTCTAAAGGGCTGACCTCCGTCACCGCCAACCATGTTGATGCGTTCTTCGTGGTTTAAATTGGGCTGGTGAGTCTTGCAAAGTACAAGCCATCGACGATTTGCGAGAACACTTGGTATTTATAGAAGAGCAGAAAGGGTTACGAACCCTCTCCTCTTTTACCTATCATCGTCGATGGAACGCTCTCGGTCTTGCTATGCTGCCGCTTCCTGCCTGATCCCAGCCTTCCTGGTATATTCTTGCCTAAGTCGTCTGTCGCTTGCGCTCAGACGTGCTGCAAAGTTTAGGATCGGCTCAGGAGATGTAAACAAGTGAGTCAGTAAGCTAATTCATGAAAAAGAAACACACACCACGACGAGCTACTCGACATGCAAGCAGCCACTATATTGGATAGCGTATTAGCTAGACTGGGCTCGACCACTTGGCTAGTCCGCAGAACTGACTGCGCTGATATCTAGAGAGCTGAGGTGCGCTCGAAGATCCAATCTTCGTTTGTCTACGACCAGGAGCGTTTCGACGTGAGAAGCTGTGCCAGGGGCTATGTCCTAGCCCGGAGCCTTTTCTCCTCTACTCCCTGACAGGCGCTGAGGGGACTACAACGTGGCTGGCTTCAGCACCGAAAGAACCCAACTAGGATGCTGTAGGGCTGAACGACCGTAACGGGTTGTTCCAGACATGCCAGCAGCGGCTTGATAACCGCTCTGGGGAAAGATCTCGCCGGGCCGCAAATCCAGACTTGATTGACAGACAGCCACGATCGCTCAAATGGGCCTAGGTGACTGCTAGCATCTCAGCTGAAAACACTCTGGTCGGTTCCGATCCTCCCACTTGTGACTTGTTTGGTGTTGTGTTGTTTCTACAAGTTGGAAACTTGGCTGCGTGGGGCGACGCCGCTAATATATTTGTCGGGAACGTTACAGAGCCGCGGGAGCTAACAGTATTATACCATAAGCTACCTTTCCACTCAAGGAATAGCTTCGATTTGATAGGAGTGTTTCAAGAACGCCATCATCGTATACGAACGTTGATGTTTTTGCTTCTTCACGATAGGGTAGGTGGCGTAATTCTAGATCACACTCGTCGTCGCATAAGAGTTGACGGACTCTTAAGTTTCTCTAGAGAAGTCTAAGCTAACAGGGTTCAGCTAAGCAATGTAGACAGCTAAGAGGCTAACGGATCACAATTGGATTAAATATATCAATTATGCATGTGAGGGTGCCTTTTACGCTGGAATTAGGTCAGCCATCGATATTCCAATAGTTGATGCACCTCAATGGCGACGAGTCTCCTGACAACGGCCGCGCTAGATGGCCGTATCCTATACCATTTCCACGCTCTGCATCGAACGCAACCTACACATGTAGCCAGCCGCTCAAGAAACACCGACGCAACAATAACATCCAAGCTAGAACTGCGTGCCACAATTCGCGCCGGCCACACTGAGGATAGTGTTCCACGTAGCCAGCTGATCAACCGTAATCTCATTACTCTGGGCGAATATGTAGCAGTAATATCAGTCCACGGCGATCTTGTACTTGTTGCAATTACTCACGATACTGTTCGCCTGCGTCGGCGCCGGGATCGCAGGACCCGTGCTACTGGAAGAAGTAGGCGTGGGCGTCGTCGCTGGGGTGCTGGTGTTGTGATGGTGGTGGTTGTCGGTTTGTACGCCAAGAGGCAGTATCGCACGCCTCTTTGGAACACTCAGTTTGGACTTGCTGTGTCGAGAGATGGATTCCTGTGCTTTGGTAAGCAATCTGACCGAGTGGCATTTGCGGGTGGGTTGTTGTCCGTGATGTTCAGCACCGGGGGAGTGTAAGTCGCCTTGGGAGCGGATGACCAAGCGGAGGTTGTGGTCGCGTTATTGTGCGCCACATAGCCGGGATATCCGGGGTAAGTGGTTAGATTACCGACCGGCGCAACGCACTAGCTCGAGAGAGCGAAAAGATTCGCGATAGTAGAACATGTGCCACCTGCTTTGACTGCAATATATGTGGTGCATGTGTTCTGAATGCAGAGAGAACCTGTGGCGTTGAAACCGGCACAGTATGTTTTCAAGCTGTTATCTGCATAGACAATCAATCAGCTTTCAGCATAAGTTGAGACGCAATGAGCCTAAAAAAGGTTCATGTGACAGTGTTGAGCTTACCCGAGACGAGTCACCCGACGCTGATGCCCTGACGCTGGGCGATGGAGCGCCATGTATCTGAGGGTGAGACCTCGTATGTCTTCCCAGAGCATCTGGGCGTTGTCATTAGGGTGACGGAACTACGACTTTGCGAGATGAGTAAACAAAATGGCCGATGCCAATCTGACTTACACCATACTTGAAACAGAGTAGTGGTCACGATTGACATGCCCGCCACCTTGCAACTGCTGGTCAGAGAGCCGTACGATGCGACCAGCTCATCACCGCCATCGAAAGGCGACCCCATGGAAGTTGAAGCTGCTTCACGAAACAATTGTCACAAGGCGAGATAGGCGTAATACTATTGGACTTCCTTGCATTAGCGTTAGCGTTGTGTTAAAGCTGAATTAATCCGGTCCTCTGTCTAGCGACTTACCAAGGGGTGTTGACGCATTGACGTCCGCTTGCAACGAAGCTTCATAGGCGACATATATAATACAAAAATCATTGTAAAGTGCATTAGAACTTAGTATCATCTAAATACACAATCAACAAGCACTATTAAAGAGTATAACATGCCAAATTCTATTCTTCATCGCTTAACGTGCTAGTCAAGTAAGCTAGCACAAAGCTGCTCTATACTCATATTAAAATACCACATTGAATGCGCTTTTGGCCCTGTCCGTATCCTATAGTCTCCCACTTGATTTTTTTACACGTACAACAAGCTTATAGTCAGTGTAAATGAGGCTGCTACCCGCATCGCGCTCCCAAACGAATCCATGCGGATCTAAGAGTTCAAAGTCATAAGCCCAGAGGAATTTCGCCACTATAAGGCGAATGCTTTGCTGCGCCATATGTCTGCCGATACAAGCTCTACTCCCAATGAGAAAAGGGCGATAGGCCGCTGGGTTGTCCGTTTTGAACTCGGTACTCTCGGCCGCGCCTTCGAGCCACCTTTCCGGTCGGAATGTGGCGGGGTCGGCAAAATATTCCGGCGACCTCTGAATCGTGTATAGGTCGGCAGAGACGATGGTTCCCGCGGGAATGTATAGCCCTGCTATAATACCCGATGGGGCCGTTCGTTGCGCCGTTTTGCCATTAGCAGGTGGGAGCAGACGCAAGGTCTCACGGATGCAAGCGTTCAGAAAGGGTAATCGAGCAAGACGCTCCCCTGTAATGTCCTCTTCATTGGCGAGACTGGAGCTCAGTTCGGTACGAAGCTTGTCATAAGAGTTAGGATCACGTAGAATGTGGTAAAACATGGCAGTTAGCGTTGTAGCTGTCGTCTGGTAGCCGGCCAGTCTGAGTGCACCTGTTAGTGAAAGTCTTACGACCGGACTGGGTTCATACGAACGTCAGACCCATAGCGTTGCTGAAGAAAGCATCTGAATCAAGCGTTATACCTTGCTTCTCGCTGCCCATAATGGCGGTGAGAAAGTCCTCCCTGCCGTCTTGCCTCTCGATACAACTAGATGTAGGAATGTCAGAGCCCTGTAATTGGAAGCAAGAAATGAGCTACTCACTCGCGTAACTTTGTCGACGGCACAATCTTTGAAAGTTGCGAATGGGGTGGCATTACTGCAGTTACAAAGTTCCTGGCAATCTCAAGTGCTGGAGCGATGCCAGGTATCGCTAGAAAGAAGCCCAGGGCTTCGATCATGGGCATGGATACTTTACCAAGTTGCTTCAGTGACTCATATGTAGCTGAAAGGACCAATTAATTTTGTGTCTGCTCTAAAATTGAGTTTTCATCACTTACGCCTTTTGCCCGCCATGAGCGGCTCTCCGAAAGCTAGGTCACTAATAATCTCCCAGAAGATTGTCTCCAAAGTGTCGGCAAGATCCATGGTGCTTCCATTCTCTGCAACTTTGTCTATGTTGAGCTTAGCCATGTCGATATGGAGCTTCTGAATAGGCTCCTGCTTTGCGAGCGCTCGAGGAGTGAAAGCTTGTTCAATAACTTTGTGCAATTTCTTGTGAAGGCCTGGATCTGGTATGGTGATAAGTGTGGGGGTGTTCAAAACAAGGTCTGAGAAAAGCGTTAGGAAGGTCCCATTCTTAGAGAAACGACCGTCCTCTTGCTTTGCGTATATTGTTGTTTCCGCCTCCAAGGAAGCAAACGATACTTCGTTGAGGCTGATTCGTACAGCAGGTCCTAGGACGAATCAGTCAATCAGGCCGTAAACCATGGGGGGGCTATCTTGCCATATCGTTGGTGGAGGGCCTGTAGTTCCGAGTTGAATTTCATGCGGTACAAGGCTCTCATAATCCATAACTTCTCTTCATTAGGACTGTATACTGTGTCTTTCTTCTGTGCTATATGATGACTCACTGGGGAGAACTTCGCCAGAAATGGTCCAGGAACGTGAGAGACTGGATGGAAAAAGCAGCCATATACGATCAAGGACACAAGGGCTAGTGCAAACTGTTTGTTCTCGACTTATTAGAGAACATATAAAAACCAAAATAGGATTAAACCACGCGGCTCACAATTGCTACGGCCACACCGGTTTGTTGCCCTAGGCTCCAAGTTGCTAACAAGGAGATAACTGCCATTTTAGACGTTCGCAATGATTATGAGTGACGCATTAGTACGAAGAGTGATAGAAAGACAATTCCTGCGTCACCAAAAGTGGAGGAGCAAGAACACCAGCCATGTCAAGGAGGTCGTCACTATAACCAACTCTTGTGGGAGCGATGTGTGCAAGTCACACGAAACCCTACAGGATGATATGCTTATGTGCAGGTAGATATTGGGACCTACATTGCGGTGAAGTACTCTGACGTATCTGATAAATGTTAGACGAGTGCTGTGGGTAGTGCTGACCACCCAAAACAGAGCCAGGTGGCAGAGCTCTCTCATAGGTAGTCATTCATGCAGTCATCTCCGTTTAGTTACATTTTGTCGCCCCTCATATCATGAGTATGAGATAACATCTGCGATCAATTATACTCCCGAAGTACGTAATCCTAGATCTAGGAATTAGCTTGTCTAAAGACAATAATGAACGAGCCAACGATGTTACAAGGCACTTGCTACGCTGCGGTAAGTATCATTTTTTATTATTTTCATCTTAAATCTCCCAATGCATGATTTTGTACGCATGGCAAGGAGTAAGCGAGGGTCGTACACGCTACGTACATCTGGAACGAAGGATGTCCGTGTTTACATGATCCTGCTATAATCAGGCTTTCCAATACATGCTAATATTATACATTGGGGGTATTCGAAGGCTAGGAACGCCGATATAGGTGTATATATAAACCGAAAGTTAACTCTTCAAACGGAAAGCTTCTGAATAGAGGCATGCAGACCTTTGAAGCCTTAGTAGATTCTTATATTGTCCAAAGCCCCTTCTCCAAACCCTTATACGAGTCTTTGTTCAATCACATGCCCAGGAAGGCTAGCTCTTACAATAAAAACATAGCAATAGCTATTCCCTTCCACTTATACATCGAGCTATATGAAGAAGTTTATATGACTAGTTTGCTATTGATCTTGAATCCTCCAGCCACTAATTTCGTGAAAAAGCCCTCACTGTCATACATCTCCTTAGCCTTCTTCAAAAAGACGACGTTATCTGCCCCATAACTTGCGACCGGATCTTGATCTTCTGCAGCGTAGTTCATATATTTGAAGGGATGATATAGTTCTCTCTCCTTGGCGGCTGCTACCGATTGGGAGAGCACCGCCTTGATGCCAGCTATGACGATTTTATCATCCGATTGTTGAGACCACTCCCACCCGAAAGAACAGACTTTGACAAGAAGAAAATTGTAAGCAACGTTTCAACCATGACGGGATGAATCACTTACCAATTAGTGGACCATCTTCCTCATTGAGACCCATCACATTCCCTCCGCGCTGTGCTTGCTCTTTGAGCAAGTTTCGTGTCAGGGGTTGAATTCCCAGCATTGGCTTAAAAGCTTCGTCATTATGAAGACCCTCATCTAGCGCTTTCTTGACCTGCTCTACGAAAAAGCCGACCATGCGCTGCAATAGTTCTTTATTGACCTTAAAAGTCGCTGTTGTAAACCGGCTCCGTTTTCCTGCCGGCTCAGATCTGTTGAGCTCATCTGCAAGGTCCGACAACGACGTCACCCGCGCTGTGCTGACAATCTTCTTGGCGCCGTAAGCCTCGACATTGTCTCTGAACTGAGCTAAGATAGGAGGCTCCTCCCGTCCAAGAGCGTCGTACTGCCCGATAGCCCAAGCAAAATTACCTTGCATATATCCAAGTCCTGCAAAGAGCGAGACGTGCGGGTCTGACGGTGCCTCCTGAGCAAACCTGACAAAATTCCCAGTAATAGCCGATGTCACGGATGGGGAAAATGGCCAGACATGCAACCCTCCCCATACTGGCCCCTGATCGAATAGTTCGAGATCAAAACGTGTGATGACACCAAAATTGTTCCCACCTCCACGAAGAGCGCGATAGAGAACCGGATGGGTAGAGCGCGAGACGTCGATGACACTACCATTGGCAAGAACAACCTGAAATTATCAGCGTTTAGCACATAGATACAGTGTTTGGATCTCCTTACCTCGTAGTTGCGAATGTTGTCGCAACCCCAACCATGTAGGCCAGAGAAATGGCTCAACCCACCGCCGAGCAACAGCCCTCCCACCCCAACATCTGTCAATCTACCACCTACGACAGTTCTGTTCGTCTTCTCAAGCTCTCTGTAGACAGTTCCCCACGTGGCGCCTGCCCCCACCCTAGCAACTCTGGCGCTCTCGTCCACCACGACGTTTCTCAGGCCAGCCATGTTCACAGTGATACCGCCGTCGCTGTTGCTCGCACCAGGTATGTCTGAGTGTCCCCCGCCGCGGACGGCCAGGGGGCAGCCGGTGGAGCGTGCAGTCCCGATCAATATTGTGACATCCTCGACTGCCTGGACGTGGACGAGGCAAGCAGGCCGGAGGGATTGCTGCTGCTGCGCCCAGAAGAGTGATTTGACATCTCCTTCTGCTTCTCCAACGATAGAAGGATCCAGCCCAAAGTCTGCAACATAGGTGTCAAGTTGTTCAACTAAGAGCAGGCTAGATAGAGAAGCACACTAAGATGGTTAGATTCCCGCCAATCGGTTTCGTTTATTTTTGTAATAACGTACTGCACTCTTGCAAGACCTATAATCTATGGTGAGGCCATTACTTTCTCCAATGCAAGCACAAAGGATGTAAAGCAAGAGCCGGTTCAATGATTGGTGCATTTCCCCTCTAGATCCAGCGCGTCAAAAATAAAGACAGCGTTGAACAATCAGTATTGGGTCGCGGCTACTGTGATGTAATAAGTCACTTTCTTGCAAGTGCCCCGCGGTGTTCGTCTCTCAGTGCCAAACTTCCAAGCTAGCTCTTAGAAGTTGGCATGTGAAAACCCCGTGTAAGTCTCACCCTAATTTGCCAGGTTGGGGTTCTAGGAGGGTAGTCAGACGACTCCTGGCAGCCAGGTATTGGCGCATTATATTGATTATCTGACCATGCGCTGTAGATCTGAGACTCGCAACATGATCCTTCGCAATATGTAACCCAAAATGGCACTATAAAGCGAGAACCTCACTCGCTATCTATCCCCTACATCGCAGAACCTTTCGTTGATATGTATTACCTAAGAGCGATTCTTAATTTAACAAGTCTAAGTAAAATATAAGGTTTCACAGCAGGCTGATTCGCGAATTATAATGCGGAATGCCACTACATAGCGAAAATCTCACGGACCTTCTTTCCCTAGATCGCAAGAATTTTCCTTTTACAGTGCATGACCTGTGATAACAATTCATGATCTGATAACCTCTAGTAAGATGGGCTACATGTCATGTTGATCATGCTAGATAAACCTGTTATGTGGTTACCCATGCCACCAAATTACTACTTACGATCTTACCTATTGGGCAAGAAAACACCAGTCTCCAGCACACTTCAAGGTATGTGAAGGCTAGTAAGTGTATAGTTTTAGGTACATGTACTAAGGGAGTATGAGCGTAAAGGTTTATCTGGCGGCTAGTAAATGAAATAGTAGAGACCAATTAGATACACTGGGGTTACCTAAACTAAGCCAAGAAAAAAATAATCAGGTCAAATCGAAACACAACAGCGAAACGCCAAAAATCTCCTGCTATCTACTATATGAAACCGTGAGAGATAGGGTTGTAGAGTTCGGGGTCTGTAGGCCTATAGAACCACTAATGAAAGTCATCTCTTTCATTCTAACTTAGAAATCCCTTTAACACTGAGTTTTGCAAGACACAGGCGTAGCATAGGGTTTGGCTCGCCCGTCAGCTGCTCTAACCGGTCAATTTCCAGTTCCAGCTCACTTTCCACCTCCCGCAAGCAGTCCAGCGTTTTCTCAAACGCCCCGCACTTTCTCAGGCAGGTTGTCAGGTACTCCTTGCATTCCTTGGTTAGCTGAAATGCTGTACTTGTAGCCGTGGTCGGGCGCTGCCGGAAAACACCAAGGATGTGCCCCCGATACTCCGGGTGATTCGACAGGCAGTGGACGATGGGATAAGAGAACTTTCCTTCGTCCAGATCTTCGCAAAGTCCCTTCTGTGTGGCATAGTCGCCAAAATTCATGTAGTCGTCCCGGATCTGGAAGAAGCGACCGAAGAGCAGCGTGAGTCTTTCAAAATCTAGGGGCAGTGCCATCGGCGTCCCCCCAATCACGCTCTCAGCCTGCATGATACGCAGTAGCATCCTAAACATGCCACCCGTCTTGTGGTCAATCATATTGATATACTCTGCCTCGCTAGGGAACGCTAGGTTATGCTTCCAATACAGGTCCCAGCTCTGTCCCAGATAGAGGCCTTCAAGCTCCTCAAGCACTGCCGTCAATGCCGCTGGGCACAGGCTCTGTGCGACCTCGCCCACCGCGCGGACGAACATGAAGGTGGCGCTGTTAATGGACTGAGGCTGTCCGAAGATGATATGAGCCGCTGGAAACCCCCTGCGTAATGGAGAATTGTCTTGTAGATCATCGAGGATGAGGGATGCGTTGTGCAGCATATCGACGACTGACGTGATGGTCTTGATCGTTGCGGGAGGCACGTGGAGCCAGGTGTTGAGGGCATCGATAAGAGCACTTCGGACGCCTTTGGAAGGCATACTAGCAATGTAGTTTACGGGCGCATTGATGGCAAGATCGGAGGGCTTGCGAAGCGGGTACCTGGACACGTCGCTGACAACAGGCCTGCTGCTGTCGCTGCGCTCAGATATATTGATGATTGATTCCTTCTTCCTCTTTGTGCTTATATCATTTTCCTCGAGGCTGGTCACTGAAGAATGAGAGAATGTCCTTTTAACTCCATTTCCGTTCACATGAGTTTCATCCTTCCACGCATTCTGTCTTGGGCAAGCGGAGCACCAGTAGTGATTCCCTGAGACGGCCAAACCGGCGCAATCAATCCATCTTCTTAGTTTCAAAGACAAGTCTGGCTGGGCGACGTAGAGCTCGTCACGACGTTGACAAAATTCACGCTCTGCGTTGATAATGCTGAGCTTCACCTCATTCTTGGCGGCATCGATTGAAAGGCCCTTGGTTCTGGTAAACAGCTCAATGGCACTTACGATCCTTTTGGAATGGCCGGACTGCAGTTCTCTGTATTCTCGCTCCCAACTGAAATAGTCGTTGGCTAACAGCAGCCCTTTTGTGGCTGCGTCGATGATAGGCTGCACGAGCCTATGCTCTGCTTCTGAGAGAGTGATTCCAAGACTGAACTGAAGCATTGGCCAAAAGACACTATTACCTGATTAGCTTTGGAATTGGACAGAATCCTGATCACATACAGCATCCCACCATTATCGCTGCGATATTCCAAGTATTCCTCCATGGTCTGCGCTTCTTTATCACTGTTTTTCTCGCTTATAGCTAGCCAGACATCACGGAATGCAGCCAGCATGTTTAGACCAAGTTCATGATCCAGTTTGACGCACTCGAGAATGCATTGCGAGACAAGTTTCTTGGTTTTCAGTGCTCTTGATCCCGGGGTAAGGGATCGCTCATCATTTGGATTTAAAGCTGCCTGAAGTTGATCATGTTCAGCTTGAGCCTCATCTATGCTGAGTCCTTCTGCAGTATCTGATCATACAATTAGAAGATATTCGGAAGGAGGCTATATGGAAGCAAGTTACCGTCATGAATCAGGCCCAGATCTGAGAGGTAGGCTAGCACACCAAGCCGCTCTGGAATGGCTTCCGGATAGATGAGAGAAGACCAGTTTCCCACCGGTGAGAAAGAGAAATAGGTTTGCTTCTCTCGGCCGTCCCCAATGTTGCTCGCCCAGTCTTCTACAAAGCGGCGACTTGCTAGGTCTGCGAGGTCATTTCGGGGATGAATGCGAATGGGAAGCGTTGTGAAGCAACCGGTTCGACGGGATTCGTCAAAAGGGACGAGACTCGACTGATATGACAGTGTCTCCATGTTGTGAAATTTGATTTCAAGGCCAGGAATAGTGCTATCTTAGGAAACTCTTGGGTCTTGGGGGTATCAATAAGGTGCATTACAATCTTCATTTCATTCACCTCGGATGACGACATAGACTTAATCAATTTACTTATCTTTCAATCTGTTAGCCACGATGAAATGTGTAAATGAACTGAAGTGAAGGAAAGTATGTGCTGTGCCAACATGCAGATTTCGGCGCCAACAATCATGAACCGGTAGCCCCGTGCCATGTTGCCACGCAATGGGATCTACGGTCTATATACATCCTTAGTACTCACGTGGTAGGTAGGTAGTAACGGTGTCGTGACACCGCATAATATTGATGATATGATATTCCTGATATAAGATGGCTGATGTGAGACTATAGGTGCTGTATTGTTGATAGCAAATTAGAACTAGTATTATTTCTGCCAACAGCAAGCCAGAGTCCGGAGATGAGTGGATTGCTGATGGTAGGTAGATTTCAAGAGAGTCAAGAGCCCGCCCCAAACTCTCTTCTTGTCACTCCTCCCTCCCTTCTTTCCTCCGCGACCAAGACGCAAATTTGCTAACATGTCGATACCCATCACCATTATGTTAGTTGATACAATCAGCCAGTCGGTGACACTTGTATCCCTTGTCGCATTCTTCATTTTCTACCTGCTATACCTCACTGTATACCGATTGATTTTGAGTCCAATAGCACATTTTCCAGGGCCGAAGCTTGCGGCACTGACATACTGGTATGAGTTCTGGTACGACGTCATTGCTGAGCCCGAGTATACCTTCAAGATTGGTCGATTGCACAAGAGATATGGTACGTGGCCGTCTTTTGCCGAACTTGAAGGACTATACTGACTACCAGTAAGGGCCTATCATCCGCATTAACCCAGATGAAATCCACATCGCAGACCCGGATTTCTACGATACCATCTACGCCGGCAGTGGACGAAAACGTGATAAGTGGGATTGGATTACCCGGTCATTTGGCGTCGACGAGAGCCTGATTGGCACTCTCGGACATGACGAACATCGTGTGCGTAGAGCTGCATTATCGCCATATTTCTCTAAGCAGAGCGTGCGAGCCCTTCAGCCACTTATTGACCGGAATATGGGCATTCTACTTGGGCGTTTCCATGAGTTTGCCCTGTCTGGGGCTACGATGAGGCTAGACGATGCCTTTGCAGCCTTGGCTAACGGTAAGCACCGTCTCCCTCAAGCCTTAAAGTTGAGACTGCGGACTAATTCATAGCGCAGATATTGTCGAATACTACGCGTTTGGAAGGAGTGAGAACCGTCTCCAGGCCCCTGACTTCGACCCATCATTTAGGGACGCAATGCTACAGGGTGGCAAATCCGGCCATGTACTGAAACACTTCCCGTGGCTGATGGATATGCTACGTAAACTGCCAGATTCTCTTCTACTCAAGTTAAGTCCTGCAATGGGTGCCTACTCGCAGCTGCAGGGCAACATCAAGCGGCAGGTCGCCGAAATCCAACACGCGCATCAGACGCACGCATACGAGAAGACGCAGCGTACCATCTTTCACGAAATACTCAACAGCAAGCTTTCAGACTACGATAAGTCGAACGATCGCCTCTGGCAGGAGGGCGAAGTTGTCGTGGCCGCGGGGACTATTACAACAGCCTGGGCGCTAGGTGTATCGACGTACTTCGCTCTCGCCACGCCCGCCATCCTATCGCAGCTCAAAGCCGAGCTGGAAACCGCAATTCCGGACCCTTCACAGCCACTCAGCCTGGCTGCGCTTGAACGGCTGCCCTTCCTGACAGGTGTGGTCCAGGAAGGCGTGCGCCTCAGTCACGCCATCTCTCACCGACTGCACCGCATCTGCCCAGACGAGACACTCGTATACCGCTCCGGTGGGGTTGAGTGGCGTATCCCACCCGGTACCCCCCTCAGCATGACCAGTAACCTTGTCCACCATGACGAGCGTGTCTTTTCAGATTCGCATGTCTTCAAGCCCGAGCGCTGGGTCGACAACCCACGCCTCGATCACTACTTGGTCTCCTTTGGTAAGGGTGGCAGGGCGTGCCTCGGTATCAACTTGGCGTATGCAGAGCTTTACCTCACCCTGGCGTCGCTATTCAGGGTTTACGGCACAGTGGAAGTTCGGGGTAAGGATGATGTCGGTATGCTTGAGCTGTTTGAGACATCTGCTACGGATTTAGTGATTACAAGCGATACTGCCGTCCCTGTGATGCCTGAAGACTCTAAGGGCTTGCGCGTAAAAGTGCATCGGCTAGTTGAATAAACCTCAATTTCAACTAAGTGTTCACGGAGCTGAATAGGTGTTGATAGTCATATGGAAAACGCAATTTAGGAGACTCCAACTTCGGATGCTAGAGCCTCCAATTCTAAAGGCTTCCATGCCAATGCTTCAACATTTGTATGCAAATTAACCGGTTGCTGCACAAGCAATTAAGTGTCAATAGCTTAGATACAGGGGTTCAGTTTAACTAATAACCTCGGTAGCTGGATAGTGCAGCTGTGCGGGGGTATAAGCTTGAGGTTAATAATAATATTTATATGCATTTCCTAGTAGATGTGCTTAACTCCGCCAGATGTACTCCGTATCATCACAAAAAAGGATAAGACCCTGCTCGAGTTACGGTTAGCTGTTACCCCTTCGGGCCACCTATCACCTCATATAGCCTTGACGAAGCCTATAACTTCATCAGCCTCGGTGTGTTTTCAGTATGAATCGATAACACCACATAGAGCACCTGTGATGACAGTTCGTCTGAAAACACTATCAACACCGACTCCCTAAAATTAAGAAGAATGAAGCTAGCACAACACTGCGATCACACCATTGAAGGGCTTCACATTTGGAGATTAAAACTTCTCTGAAGCATTTAGTTGAGTAATTAATTGTTACTACTATTCCACAGTTCATAGAAACAGCTTCCCCTCTGTTCTTTGGCTATGCTCTCATCCGTAAGCGCTATCATCCTCGTTTGTTCGACATGATCACATCT
This sequence comes from Xylaria bambusicola, assembly GCF_022495145.1. NCBI lineage: Eukaryota > Fungi > Ascomycota > Sordariomycetes > Xylariales > Xylariaceae > Xylaria > Xylaria bambusicola. Next base: position 392,631 of record NW_025953562.1, read on the forward strand.
CACATTTCCTAAGTGCCAAAATACCCCAGGTCACTCCCAATCCGCAGAAGCATTCAAAATCAGCCACTTCCTTGTTTGTCCTACTCAGTTCAGAGCCAGGTATCTCATCATACCGCCACCTAGCTGTTTACCGAAAGGTGCAACAATTGGAAGACAAACAACCACGACGCCAGCAATGTGTTCCGCAACACATTTACCTGATCCTCCGAAGGGGCATTGGCGTGCGCTTCGGCAATGAGGTAATCGTAGCGGACGCGTTGGGTTGACAGCCCTTTGTACTGGACACAGTGGTCTCCACGCACAGCGGAGCCGTTTGCGAGACGATGGAGTGGAGGTAGCTGGTGGCCGCAGCCCCTTCCGCAGAGTTCGTGTTGAAGCAGCTCGTGGCGAGAGCATCGTAGCTTGAGATTTCTACCGAGGCAAAGTGGAGGAGCGACTGACCCCATTCTGCAAAATCACTCAATCCCGAAGGAGGTAGCTCGGAGGCGGCTGCACACAGGGCGCTCGCATAGCCGGAGGGGTCTCTCAAAATACTGGCCGGGTCTGGTAAAATGCCGAAGATTTCTGAAGCGGGTTGGGGAGCAGCCGCCTCAAGCGCAAGCCAAGAACTAGAACAGGATTCATCGGCGAAAGTTTGGGCTAGAGACTGAACGGCAAGAGCGCCGACAATAAGGAAGACCTTGTTGGCATGCATGGTGTTAATCCTCGATAGATAAGATTCTGAGTTGCACACCAGCTCAGAGGTGCTGTTGGATAGGTGAGGATAAGTATGAGAACGATGGTTTGGAAGCTGAGTACGGAGATTCAATACAGCCTTTCTGAGGATGAAATCGTCCTATATATAAATTTCATCACGAAGTTTTCGGGTCTAGTGTATCCTGAGGTTTCTAGTCTTTAGGAAGGCTATGACTTCAGGGGCATCGAAAGTTCATCATCAGAGTACAGGGTTACAATCACACGGGGTGTAACCAACGCGGCAGGCTAGGCGAATCATCATACATTATACCTTGGTGTTCTACTATGTTCCGATGCATTGAACAAGTTCATCCAATCTCCGGTAACCCCATACACGGAAGCATAACAACACAAGTATACTAGATTGAACGGGTAGTTCCTTTTCGCGGAGACGTGGGACTAAATAGTCAAGACCTCCGACTACACGAACGCTTCAGAGCCTATTAATCCTTGAAGCTATCGCTAGTTCGGGTAGTTCCATACCGGACAGATGCAAGGGGTTCGCAATTGCGTTTCTGATATTTCAGGGTTGTCGTTAATTGACTCACGAACCTCTAAATACATACCAGGATTGTTATCTAGTCCAAGCTTATATCTTGTAAAAAGTCGTGCGCTATTGATTTTGCCCCCCTGCAGAGAGATATCTTTGGGGGTATCTCGCTTCGAGGTCTTGACCCCCATAAAGGCCCATAAATGCCTAACGAGGCACGCCTTATACCCCTGTATGAGAGTCCATCTTTCCAGGGTCCTTACTCACCCGTGCTTGCGTACATCCCCTGATTTCGAAACAGTCAGCTGGTCAGTGAATTTGTCATCTATCTGTACGGAGTATTGACTATCTGATAACAGCGGGAAGCTTTTTAGGGCATCGCGTTTCACTATCGAGGCATCACCTTACATCCAGCATAGTAAAACCCCCTCCCATAGATACGTACCACGACCCTTGCAATCACCCTTTTGCAAGTACTTAAGCTAGCCATTAAAAGGTACCATGCCATACATCTGAAGGGGAACGCGTCCTTTTATGTAAAGGGTGAAAGTATCGGGATACTCCGTTAAATTTATTGCCTCCTGATATAGTGTATATGTAGAAACAGTAGTCGCGGTTGGGATACGCGATACCACTCCTCTTTTGAAGGCTTCGTATGCATGACAGCCCACGTGGCAAGGGATATAATAATACACTAGCCAGATCTACATCTAGTCGTAAGACTAAGCTGATTAGAAGAAAGCTTGACATCTTGGGGTCGATATCCCTGGTTTACAAAAACGCGAATGCTGGGCTACACAACACGTCTGAATCACTTAGCCAGGCATCTAGGTGAACTGCAATGTTTCGAGTTCAAACACCTGCACCTAGCAGTCATAGGTTTGGAAGAAGCCACTTATCTCAACTAGTAGTTATCGATGAAGAAAATCGTATCTTTTGCAAGAAAACAAGGATACTACGACTCGATTGATTTGACCGTAGCCATGTATTCTGTGGTTTTAGTATCTAATTATCGCTGCGTTACTGTAGTAGTAGACTGTGATGTTTTCGATGGTGATATGAAGCGGGCTTGAGCAACCCAGCGTTTCTATTGGCGCGTATTGAAAGACTGTTGTCACCACAATGCTTTTGTCAAACGGCGTGTTAAGTAGGTACAGTTAAGGCCCGATTTGTCTTAGCTATTCACAAAGGCCGAACCAATGCGAAGCTTGGTTCTCCCGGTGAATACTCTGCTCAAAAGGGAAATCCGCTTTTAGGTCCGTCAGGGGTCTCAGGGCGAAGAAAGAGATACGGCCAGAGAAGTCTAATGCCTTCAGACTTCTGACCTTTCCTTTTAGACCTTGTGCCACAATGAGATTCTTACCGTATACCTTGTACAACCCTTCTGACAAGGCCTATCTGTACCATGCTTCTTTTCGTGACCAAGCGACTGCAGTCCAAAGCTCAAATGGAATTTTCCCAGTAGCACTGTTGCGCATAGCTGACAGTGATGCTATATGCGCAGCACCGAGAACCGCCTGTCGGCAAGGGTTTTCACTGTGCATATATCCATCGCCATCTTGTTCACGAGAAGAGCGGGAAAAGCAATCAAGAGATCATTTCTCGACGCCTGATGGTCAGCGGTTAACCAACGACAGGCTAGGGGACCAATTGCCCCATTTAATTACTCAGATGGACGGGTAGCAGTCGGTTTTGTTTGATTTGGTTCCACAATGACTTAGAGCGCGCGAATAGCAGCAGTATTTGGAGCAAGAATATGAGATGTGAAGAAGCTTGTTTAAGATCAATTTGGGGGGGATAGTTGATGAAGTCATGAGATGGTTGATTTATGCTAGAGGAAATGGACTTGTACTACCTACTGGGCTTAATCTATATTTGTATGGTCACATAGCCACTTATAGTAATATTAGGTTTGCTGGAAAATTACTTTTCGTACTTGTCATGTCTTTTCTTAACTTTAGCTTTATAATTAAGTACGTCATCTCTGATGCCAGTGTCTATAGAAGTCTTTTGATCAGCTGAAATAGATAGTTGTCAAGTAAAACTGATGATAGATACAGGACCATCTACATCATGTTTGAGAGGCGCTTGCTAGGCCTACCTCTTAGTCTTTCTCTTCAACCTCCAACATTAGGTTTTTGCGATTCTCATTCTGTGTCTCTAAATGAGAGAGATCAACCAAGGTTTTGTTTTTTCTTCTCCGAAATCGCTCTTTTTCCCTACATGCTAGGCATATCACACGTCCTTGGGGGGCCGGAGCGCTGCAATAAGGGCACAGACCAGCCGCTTGACGAGTGTGGCGAAGGTTGCGCACGTATTTGTTCTTTATAGTTTGACATTTTCTGCATAGTTTGCCCCGATCTGTACCTAGTGGGCTACGGCATTTCGGACACTGTCTGGGCTTAGGAGGCTCTCGCTTGCGGCGAACATCGGCCAACGTAGGTAGCGGTGTGCGATTAGCCTTGTTCAAGACATTCGTTAACTGCGTTCTTTCTTTTACAGACTGTTCTTGCGGGGAAAGTACTGATAATGAAGGAGCTTCAGTACATAGATCAGATTTAGGCAAAAACCACGTTGAATTTTCAGCGTTATGGGTTGTGGCTGTGTGAGACATGTTTGCTTCGACTGTTTATGAGACGAAAGTGCTTCAGACTGGGCAGACCGTTATGGAACTTGGGATCCTTAAATAATCAACAATAAGCTTATATAGATTCATTATTGCTAGATAAGTTAATGAATCAATTGTTTAACAACATAGGCAAAACCTACAATACAAGTCCTTTGTGACTTATGCGTGCCTATATGGTTCAAAGATAATACCATGCTGCCTGCTCAAACAAAGGATGAATTAAACGTGTGGGACGAAACACCTGGAGTACTGTATAGTGCTGGTTATGAATAGGTTTTAGAGTCGATAGCTTCAAGATGATTGAATAGAATTAACATACAATATACCTAGTATCTTAAGCTTGGTGTATTGAGAAGCTCATAATTTCTGCAAAAGGTCAAGGTCAGTCCACAGTAGATGTAGTACATCAAATGGCTAGGTACACGTGTTCCAGAAGCAAGTTGACAGCAATTAAGGAACAATGCTCATTCATCCCGAACATGGCTTTCGGAAAACAACAAGGACTTCGTAATGGTTCATGAAAGGTCTGGAATCCACACAGAATAACCATGATACGAACAAAGGATTCAACAAGGCCATTGTCACCAAACACCTGAGTGTGAGCTCCTTGAATCCTAAAGCTGTCTCAGGCCACACAGCTGAATGAACTGTATATATAAGCATAGAGAATTTCTCTAATTAGACCTTGATGAGCCCATCTCACTCATCCATCTAAGTTGATACCCCATCCTACTAGCAACAACCGTCCCATTCCATCAAAATGTGTCGTTACAGGAAATCAGTCTTCCAGTGCAACCACTCGCAAGTCTCCCCTAGACCGCAAAAGCCATGCCAAGACCAACTCGACTTCATCGCGGGAAAACGTACAGAGCCCTGTGAAACGGTAACCACACACATCAGCACCACAGTCCGCGTCCCGCAGCTCTGCGAGGATTGCGAGAGCCGCAAGACGAGAATCGATGGCAAGTTATCAAATGTGAAGACTAAGATGAACGAGCTCAAACGACAGCTTAGCGAAGCATACGGGGATTGCGTGAAGCACGTTTCTGAGTCCGGTCTTGAGTCCGAGGCCAAGGTTGAGGACGAGAAAGACGGGAGCGAGGCAGAGCCTGGACAGCTCGATCCAGAGGAATTTCTTAGACGGGTCAGGAATGAGGAACACTCGCATCTGATGATGTTGGGTAGTTCTCGCAGTAAGTAGTCGAGTTTTCCCTTGTGCGTCTCGCGTGTACATACAGAATAATACACACATATTTGTTTAAAGTCATGAGCTAAATGATTGGTCCTTAGAACACCGATATATTCGAGAATAAAATCGTATTTTGAGTATCTCAGAAAAGACTGATTTGAGTAAGTGAGTACTTGTGTCTGAAGTTACAATTAGACATTTTGACCCCGTAGACTGTCATCAAGTCATAATACCATCAGTCAGTAAACATAACAATACTTTTCTTTTCCCTGTTGACATTATGAGATCGTGAAAACCCGCGTCAATCTTGAAAATCATTCTGCCGTATTATTTCTTTCTCACCCTTGAACCCGCACTTAGTACTGCCCCTCAAGCGAGAGCGTTCCCGTTTTCGTAATCAGATACTCGTTGATAGCAACGTCCTTGCCGGACTCCTTTCCATATCCCGAGTCCTTGATGCCGCCAAACGGCGATTCGGCCGAGGACATATTCCCTACAAGAACCATCAGTATCGCAAACCCTGTATAACTCAAGCTAAGCTCGACTTACCGGTATTCAATCCAATCATGCCCGCTTCGAGATTTTCGAAAAGCCGCCAGATTCGATCGATGTTCTTGGTAAAGCAGTACGACGCAAGACCCATCTAGCAGCAACAACCGCATCAGCTCAATTCCCAGCCAGACTCGTATCGCTCTGAGAGTAACCTTTCCAGAAAACAGACATAGGGAAGGCGAAAAGGAAATAGGTAAAAAAAACTTACGCTCGTATTATTAGCAGCCTTAACAGCCTCCTCCTCAGTATCGAACGGGAACAGCGCGAGCAGCGGCCCAAACGTCTCCTCAGACGCAATCAACATGCTGTGATTAGCATTCCCGACAATCGTCGGCTCGAAGAAGAACCCCTTGCCATCGTTGATCCGCATCCGGTTCCCGCCGGTGAGGACTTGGGCGCCGTTCTTTTGGGCGTCCTCGACCTGGCGCGCGACTTTCTCCAGGCCCTGCGGCACCGTGAGCGCGCCCATGGTGACGCCTTCTTCGAGCCCGTGGCCGACGCGCAGCGCGCGCGTCTTCTCCGTGAGCAGGGCTGCGAACTTGTCGTACACGCCGCGCTGCACGTAGACGCGGTTCGCTGTGATGCAGGCTTGGCCGGCGTGGCGGAATTTGAGGGGTACGAGCGCTGGATGTGAGCAGTTAGTTAGTAGATTTCTCTCCGAGTTCCTTCGCTAGGGCTCTTGGGAGTAAGGGGATTCAGTGGATATCAACGTACCCTCGCAAGCCTGCTCCAGATTCGCGTCGTCGAAGACGAGGACCGGACAATTACCCCCCAGCTCAAGCGTCAGCTTCTTCAAGCCATCCGCGCAATGGGCAGAGAGGATCTTTCCCACACGGGTCTTTCACACATCAAATCAGCCACCTCTCACAGAAGCAAAAAAAAAAAAAAAAAAAAAAAAAAAAAAAAAAAAGTACTGCCGAAGTCCTTACCGAGCCCGTAAACGACACTTTCTTGACAACAGGATGTTTGCACAACGCCTCGCTCAGCGCGGGCGTGTTCTGCAGCGTCGTAGGCAGGACATTGAACACGCCCTTAGGATACCCCGCCTTCTCCGCCAAATGCGCCAGCGTGAGCGCCGTAAGCGGTGTCTCGGGCGACGGCTTCGCCACCATGGTGCATCCTGCGGCGAAGGCGGCGCTCGCCTTGCGCAGGATCATGGCGACGGGGAAGTTCCAGGGCACGAGCGCCGCGACGACGCCGATGGGCTGCTTGAGGGTGAAGATGCGTCGACCGGGGATGGCGGCCGGGTACGTGGTGCCTTGGATGCGCTCGGCTTCGCCTGCGAACCAGCGCGTGAAGCCCGTGGCGTAGTCGATCTCGCCGCGGGCTTCGGCGAGGGGCTTGCCTGTCTCGTGGACTAGGATGCGCGCGATGTCTTCCTTGTTCTCGCGGATCAGCGCGTCCCATTTAGAAAGGAGGAGTGACCGCGCGAGAGGCGTGTATGTCCGGTATGCGACGAATGCATCGCCCGCGGCCTGCACCGCGGCGTCGACGTCCTCGACGCTCATGTCGGGACATGTTGCAAAGGCCTGGTTGGTGCCGGGGTCTTTTCAAAAGACCGCTCGTTAGCGTGACATGTGGTAAGCACGAGTGATGTTATCGCTTTCATAGATTTGAATCTTCCCGATGATATGGGTTCTATGCACATACCGATTATCTCAAACGTTTTCCCGGACTTAGCTGCGATCCACTCTCCATTGACATAAGCGCCATTGCGGAAGAGATCCGGGTTCTCCAACTTGAGCTACAAGTTTCGCAGTCAGTTTGTTTTATGCTCCCCTGCTCACGGCCAATCTGGTTATCGCTAGACTTACATCAATCAATGGCTTCCTTTCTCCCATGATGAATTGCGATGTGGGCTCAATTCTCTGAATCTGCACAAATGAACGGGCGATGCAAATGATCGGTAAAGTAATTCGTCTTCAGATTATAAAGGATGTATACTATTGATATAGTGGGGGAGATATTGGGAAAGCTTGAGAATGCCGCTTGCTTTTCCGTTGTCGCGCCCCCCGCAATGCGCCTCCCACCTCCGCACAAGCCCATCCATCCCTACGTCAATCGTATTCCGATCACGAACATGTCTATTGGACAGCATTTCACGCGGTACTATGTGTGTTACCTGTTCCGTGGCTTGATCTGCTTCTCCACACTTTCAACTACAAAAGCCATACGATAGGTCATGACATGTCATGATGACTGATGATTCACTTCATCTTGATATTGTACATATGTATGCATAAGAGGGATGTTGCGTATCTAGTTGCGACATTCCCGACATAGAAGCCTAGGTGACGATATACCTGGCTCGTTCTCTACACAAGTACGCACTTAACAACATGTGGGACAAAAGAATCGTGACGATGATATTTTTCCAACCAAAGATACCACAACATCTATGCCAACGAGCCTCGGCTCTCATCTCCCTGGGTATTTGGGGGGTAACATCTGTCCTTCTTTGATGGTGAATGTACATGTGGAGTTTTGGTGTAAATCCAAGTCCAGCCGTGTGAAACAAGAAAGGGAAAGATGCGATGCAATGTTTTGTTCTGCCAAGATAGAAGCAAAAGTGTAATATCCTTTTTAACGCCCGGACCATGATGTGAGAAGAAGAAAAACGCCGATTTGTATGCTTCAATGGTGTATGCGTGGTACACCTCCAATAGGGCCTCTCATCGGAGTGATAATGTAACCATCATTGCTTTTGGGATTATCATTGTCTAGTTCCCCGTCTCGTTGGGTTGAAGAGCCTCCTCAAATATGCCGCCCCGTGTGACCGGTTGGCGTTTGTCATATGCGGCTTCGAGGTCAGGATTCAGATCATAGTAGCCCATGTACTCATTCCACCCTCCCCTCGCCATCGTCTTGGCTTTCTGTCCCGCCTTGGTGAAGGCGTATAGTGTTCGTAGATATGCAACTTCCAACCAGCCAGATACGCCCTGTCCTGCCCGAACGGCGAGCCAAGAAGAAGGGGGAAGGCCATCGACAAGCTCGGGGTCTTCCGCTGGGTCGTAGTCTACCGCTCGCTCGATGTTGTCAAGGAGTCGGTGAAGGTCTTCCTACGAGTCCGCCGTGTCCTTCCTCTCCAACTCGTAGAAGAGCATATACACCTCTCGTTGCATACCCAGTACCTCGCTTGTCTTAGCCTCTTTCACCTTATCATCGCTAATCCGCCACCATCGATCATTGGACTTCCGACGACGAGGTCGTATTCCAGATTTTCTAGGCGTGGATACTGATTCGGTCGTAGAAGTAGAGGTCTTGGTTTTTCCAAATGGACTGTCACTACGGCTGTTCTTAGCAGACTGCGACAGTCGAGACATGGTAGATCGAGCCGATGCCGCAACTGACTTCAGACTAACAGTATCGGTATCACGCTCTCTAGGGGAAGATGTTGGGGAAGGTCGCTTAGGCGGATGACCATTTGCTGCTGAGCTTGTTGTCACTACCGAGCGCTGAGAAACAGCTGACAAAGTTTCAGCTGACAGTCTCGGCATTAAATCTGCTGTAGATGCCACGGGACTAGGAACTGTTGATTTATGAAGAGGAGTTGCAGATGGACTCGGCGTGGCCGCAGGTGTAGGATTCGCGGATGGAGTATAGGCATCTGAGGGTTGAAATGCATTCGTGTTTGAAAACGGCAAGTTTACATTCTGCCTTCGAAATGATTCATAGTGGCCACTGTGATGGCTTCCTTTGTGTGAGACAACGCCGAGTAGTTTGTACTTTTTATGTGACAGCAAGCCTCCAATCGACAATCGTTCCGGGAACGACACCTTGGCCAAGTTCTTTTGTGAGACATGACTATCATATATAGACCTTGACAGATGAATGGCAAGAATCTTGGGAAAGTTGGCGAGACGGGTGTGCTTGGCAATGCGACATGTGGGAGCAAGTTGTAGTTCTGGGAGTTCAACACCTGGAGGTGGGCTTTCTGGGTCGGTGTCGATCTGCACTTGGATCCTCTCAATGGACCCTTTGATTGCCTCCTTGTCAACACTCGAGGTGGATCGTGCAAGCTGAGCCTCGAACAGCTTCTTTGCATGCACAAGCCTACATCGTTCACACCTGTAATCGTCTACAAACTCTCTCTTGAAAAAGCCGTCGAGGCAATTATTAAGAGAGCTGGATTTCGATTGAGGCACGCTCAATGTTAAAGTGCAGAATGTGCTTTGAACTGGCTTTGTCTTGAACCCACAAACTTGGCACTCAATCTGGCTCTCATAGGCACCCTCCATTGGAAACCCTTCTTCTTCGCTAATGTCGTTCGTGGTTGGCCCAGTTTGGATACCTGGAACACTTCTTGGTGGTGTTCGATTGTCCCCCCCATCCGCTCCAAGCCCAAGGCCTGCCAGGCGCTCTTGAATTGCATTGCCATCTACAGGCGACGAAGGGCTACTTGATGAAGATCTGATTGGCGCGCCTCTTCCCTTAGCTGCTTCTCGTGCTCTGCGCCCAGCGTGGTACTCATCACATAATCTTTCAGCTACAATCTGCAGGAACTCTTGTGCATCTTGCTGTTGTCTGCTAATCCTCTGGCGGAATGCCGTCTCAAGTACTTTGACAAAACTCAGCGCTGATATTGTCTTTCGGTAGATGGGTCGTTCATTGAGAGCATCGAGCATGTCCTTAAGGCCCTTGGTGACAATACCTGACTGAAGACTTTGGTTCTTCCATTCCGGATTGTTCAGGCGGGCGGGGTCCTCAACTACCTCCTCATAGACCCAGGGTTCATCTATATTCCTGCGGTGGACCTCTCTTATAAGATAGACGCGCAGGTCAGTTAACCCAGCAAGGACCTGGAGAACGGAGTTGATAAAGCAGTCGTTGGCTGGGTTCACCAAGCCAACGACGCCCTTTTTCCTAGCCGAGTTTGAATCGCTGTCAATGAGGTAGGTAGGCGCAAAGACATAGACGAGGGTTATGGCTGCTAGTGACGCGCCGGCGGCATAGGTAGCGATGGTAAGGGGTTTTTCGGGCATGCTCGCTTGCTATGTCGTAGGACAAGGTTTGGAGAGGGAATTGGAGGAGAGGTGAGGCTAGACTACTTCGTAGGAGCTAGAACTTGTGGACAGTGGAACGCCGGGTTGTATTCATAATCCCATGGCTGGGGCGCTTGGCAACGGATCGCTCGGGGAGTTCACGATTTAGGGCTTCAGGTCGGCAAGGGCCGGTAAGGGCGGGTGTAGTGTTGGAGCACGGAAGCTCAACCCTTTTGTCTAATGTTAAAGAAGCAGTCCCAAAATAAAACGGGGAACTCTACTAAGACGAGTGAAGTTATGTTGGAAAGTGGTGGGTATGAATGAACGTGACAAGATAGCGTTGGGTATGTAGGTATGTGGACCACAGATGCACGCGCAGTTCGTTACCTTGTAGCAGGTCGTGTGACCCAAGTATCGATATTAAGGTTTAAGAGTAATGTTGATTGATGCTGATGTTCACATTGACGATCCAAAGGAATAGTAACAGTTGTTAACATGCAGCGCAACAAGGATTGGAGCAAGTGAGTTACGTGAAGGGGGTGCCGAGGGAAAGGAATGAAAACGGGGGCCTATGATAATGCGATCGGTCAGTTGTGAGGCTACCTACCCAGATAAGGCAGGCACGTACTGGGGGTAATATGGGGTAGGTACTTACTTAAGTAGGTGCTTAAGGTATGGGGCGAATGGGGTTCGGCGGTTATTCTGAGGTAAGCAGTACCTACCTATGGGTACGCAGCCACAAGACATCAAGAAAAAGAAATGTCTACTACCTACATAGTACATCACTATGTAGGCAGATACCGATGTAATAGGCAGAATGAATTTGAAATGGGGTCTAGACTCCACGCACTCTAAGGAAGTGTAAAATACCGGGAGTTTGCGCTAAGCATGTTGTTTAGTTACCTAAGTTTCTCACAGCAGTTGTAGGTACAGTACCTAACAGTCTGGGCCAGGGGTAGGTGCACTAAGACCTAGGTAAGTACCTAAAGTAGGTTAGCTTTGGTAGCTATGGTACCCTTGGTAACACCACACGTGTGCGTCACCTGTTCTCTAGTTCAAGATGTCTGAGTCTGTAACTGATTCGTGGGAGGAGGGGAAGAAAAGCCGTAGCGAGAGGTCTGATGTTGTATTCCATTATTTTTAAGGGGAAAAAAAAATAGGGCGTCTTTTAGTTGCACGTTATCCTACAAGTGCAGTCGTTGTAGAGATCAGATGATTGCTAGTTGTACGATGTTCGATGTTCGGATCATAGTCAATCCTTTGCCCACTTACAACAGCATAGCACAACAGTTTGATATGTGAGATTCTCATCAATTATCAATAGTATATTTAGGTAATATTGAATCAATTCTCTGATGCCTAACTAGATAATCGTGCTTTTTCTATTTTATTCCCTCCAAGGGCTTCTGCACCTATAACAGAAAAACACGGCTCTTTTGTCCCAGCCTCAATATTTAGCCAGGGACCGTGCATGTAGTATATTTTGCGGGGCATGGTCAGGTGGCAGCCGGGGTTTAACCTTGTACCTGTGTGGAAGGTTCAACGGGTCTGAACGGGTAAAATAGGCGAGGCAAAAGAGAAGAGTTCCGGAATGGTTCTAGAAATAATCCCCCCCTCTTGTCACCAGACTACGCCAGGTAGAGCATCGCAATGTTTTTGCACTAGGGTAGGTTCTGTGACTGTGACCCCGTCCATAAAGCCAGAATCGGGCCGCCTATTAACTTCTTTCTAAATCTCCGATACGGGGATACGGGGATACGGGAATACGGCGACACGACGATACGGCACGGCCAGAGTGGGCGGGTTTTATGTGTAGTGGGTACAGCCTCCTCCTGCCCGTCTGAGTACGACTCAAGATATGCTCAACACCTACTGGTCCTGTTTTTCATCTACTGATATAATCGACGTTTCTACGGCAATGACTTGAAGAGTAAACTGGTAGGCATCTAGCCTAAACCTGCCACCTAGTAGGTATGATACCATTCGACATTCTGCGAAGTTGGCTCTATCTCTCACGCTCAGACGGCCACTTTGCCGCACGGGTGCGTGCTGCTGTCTGAATCACACCGAGTATCCCTTGTGGAATCTTCACATGCTATCTACTCACCGTATCTTCTGCTTTGAGATCTCTTTACATCTTGTCCAACGACAGCCGCAAATCCATGTGCCGACCATAGCTTCTGTCTTAAACTGAAACGCCAGCCTTATGTCTAGCCACGTATGACAGCGAATACTGTGTACAGCATCTCAGCTTGCACAAGTAAGCCCCCAGAAGAACAGTCTCAAAGATCTCTCCACCGCTAGAACGACAATGTGATATCCTTGTCGTCATCCTTGCTCATCAGATACCGCTGCCGAACACGGTCTTAGTTTGAAATGATTCACATTGACTTGGTAATATAGTCAGTCCCCTCAGACCCAACCTAGTGCTAAGCCATCAGAAGACAAGGCACATCACCCCGACTATGCAAGATTACTGAATGTTTGTTACATTCTCATGCAGTTACGACAAGTCTCTGCAGAGTCAGACTACAGACAGACCGCATGTCTTGCAACCTTTGCAAGATCGCGGAATACGGGTCAGTACCGCTATCGCTGTGACGTGCCACTGCTTTGCAGATCAGGGCCTGCGTTGTGCCGCTCTGGATAACGCCAAGACAAAAAAAAGGGCGCCGATCCTGGATAGAGGGGCGGCTAGCCAAACCCCACGACAGAATTGACGAATTGCTAGCACGTGGAACTGCTCACTCATCACAGGCCCTTAGGATCTTCCTAAACTCAGTTTTTGTTTTTATTTTCTTTATTTTTTCTGATTATATCCTTTATAGATCAAGTCTTTTTACAGACAGCTTTTCGGTCGCCAGCTTTACTAGACTAGATACCGCTCAGGAATCAGCGGAAACTGCCTTGTGACGTCACTTTTCTGGCCGAGTTTTAATATCTCAATTTACCTACAGTATTACGGCCGCGCGAAAGTCAATATGGCTGCTCCCATCGTCTCGCTTCCCGCCTTGCGCACAAAACCAAAGGCGATCTTCTTCACTGATTTCGATGGAACAATCACTCTCCAGGACAGCAACGACTGGTTGACGGACAACCTAGGCTTTGGTGTTGAACTTCGGCGGCAGGGAAACAAGGACGTTCTCCACAACGGCCGTCCTTTCCGGGATGCTTTTCAGGAGATGCTCGACAGTGTTACCAAGCCCTTCGATCAATGCCTTCAGCTTTTGCTCGAAAATGTCAAATTAGACCCTGCATTCAAAGAGTTTGCAGCTTGGGTAAGTCTTTGCCCAATTATGATTTTCTCGCGATATACAAGATTGCCCTATTCAGATTTTCTAGCCTCGCTCTCAAAATTCAGGGGAGGGGAGGGGAGGGGAGAGTTGTAGACCTGTCGTCCATAATAAATAAAATATACGAGGCGAGCCAACAGCTAGACAAAACTGACAATTGCCAACGCAGTGCCGAGAAAACAATGTGCCCATTGTCGTGCTGAGTGGCGGTATGCAACCCATCATCAGAGCTCTCCTTGCTCACCTGGTAGGTGAGGAGGAGGCTGCTGTCATGCAAATTGTGAGCAACGACGTGAAGCCTCGCCCCGGCAAGAGCATCAATGATGAGAATGGGTGGGACATCCAATACCACGACGAGAGGTAAGAATATACCGCTAAACTCATTCTATAACCGTCGATGCAAAGCTCAGACTGATCGTGAACACAGCTCATTCGGCCACGACAAGAGCCTCGAGATCCGGCCTTATGCTGCTCTTCAGGATAGACCTGTCATGTTCTACGCCGGAGATGGTGTTTCTGACCTCTCTGCCGCCAAAGAGACAGACTTGCTGTTTGCCAAGGCCGGCCGAGGTAAGCACTTCCTTCGTTCACATTTCTCCTGACGAATGAGAACTAAAAGATCATAGATCTCGTCACCTACTGTGAAAAGGAAAACGTTCCTTTCACCGTGTTCAATGATTTCTCTGATATACACAAAGTCGTCGCGGACGTTGTCGGGGGCAAGATCAGCGTCCAACAAGCCGCGACCGGTACAAAATAGAGATAGAAGCGATGGGTCAGCCCGGGAACTGCATACGTGAGTTGTCGAACATTAGACCATGACATAGATGGTTATAAATGGTACCAGGCTATTGCATCAGACTTTAGATAGACGATAGATTTCTCTCATAGATATTCTTTCTATTTGACGCATTACTCATGAACCGATTCTAAAACTAAAGCGTTCATCATATTTGTAGTGTACTCCATTACGTCAGCCACATATCAGGTTTCGCAGCAACGTTCTTTCTACTCGGTTCTCTTCCTAGTAGCAGGCAAGATGAACCAACAGACAAGCATCGCGCCAAACAGTCCAATCGCAATCGGGTGCAGCACGAAGGTCCCCGCGGCCTGCGCAAGCAGCCCCGTAGTAAACGGCGCGACGGCGCCTCCCGAGCTCCCGAACGCACTGATAACCCCCAGCCCACTCACCTGCTCCTGCCGCGAGAGGTTGCGCATAAAGACAGTCGCAGCGCACGGATAGATCGGCCCGAGCAAGAGCCCGACGATGGCGAGAGACACGGCCTCGCCGATGATGTTCGGCACGAACCACACGAGCAATTGGAAGACGGCGGCGCCGACAGTGAGGAAGTACACGAAGCGCTTCTCGCCGACGCGCGCCCCCACGGGCGACAGCAGGAACCGGCCGAGCGTGATCCCGCCCCAGAAGCCCGAGGTCACGTTTCCGACGGCGGTGGGATCGCCGTTGCGCGTCGCGATCAGGAAGGATATGACCCAGCCAGAGATGGACACCTCGGCGCCCTGGTACGCGAAGATGAAGGTCGCCCCGAGCAGCACGGCGCGCGACTGGAAGGCACCGAGCATGGCCCCGAGCTCGGTGCGCGGAGACGACGCGGTTTCGCCGGCGTGGTGCTGCGACAAGGCTGTATCGGCAGAGGTCTCGTTCTCGTAGTTCCAGAAGGACCACAGGTAGAACGCGGCGTTGGCGACGGAGAAGGAGATCGTGAGGAGGTAGTACTTGTTCCAGGCCTGCGCGCCCAGGCGCGACACGATGCTCGTGGCGATCAGCGGGCCGACCGTGCCGCCGACGCCGTAGCTGCCGTGTTGGATGCCGAGGAAGACGGTGCCGTTCTTCAGATTGGCCGTGAACACGTTGCCGATGGCGAGGTTGATGGCGGACCCGAAGCCGATGAAGAAATACCCGACGACGATGGCCGGGAAGGGCGCCGCCGCCAGCAGCGGGATGAAACCCAGCGCTAGGCAGAGAGCTGCGAGCGAGCAGGTCTTCGCTCGACCTAGACGCATGCGGATGGCGTCGACGAAGGGCGCGGCTGCGATGAAGCCGAGTGCATTGCCGATGAAGATGAGGGATACGATGGCGTATCCAATGCCATAGTGTCTGTGGGGCAGGGAATTAGCATGGCGGTGTTGCACTGGTCGAGCTGGTCAGACTTACTTCTCTATGTATGGAATGAGGGCACCAGGTGCAGAGTCGACGAGACCCATGAGCAGGTTCTGCGTGCAGCACACGGCGAGGCGGAACCTGTTCATCGGCGGGTCCGAGATTCCCGGCAGGACCTCGAAGGCATTGAGCGGATCATCGGGCTGCTCTCCAGCGCCGGGCGTGTTCGGGACGCTCATCTCGAGATCCCGGGGCGTCGTCACGCCCGACACGCTCGGCCGTGCCGATGGTCTCGCCAGGGGCCTTAGCTCGATGTCATTGTTCTGCTGGGGAACGGCCGGATAAGTCCTCGCGACGGCTCGCTGGGGAGCTTGGGGCAGCGAGTTGGACTCGACTTTGACGAGGGCCTGGAACAATGTTGCGGCCTCCATCTTTCTTTCAGAAGGAATGCGCTTTCCAGAGAGGGGCGCGTATCTTGACAGGTCAGACAGAGGTGCACAATCTACTGACTAGCAGGATTAATGTAATTAAAAACTATCTTATATATCCTAACTAAGCGCGAGAGTAAAATATAAAATGGTGAGAAGAGGAGGGGATGAAAGAATGTCATGCGAGATAAAACTTTTTCAAGCCGTACCAAAGAACCAACCCTTGACAGCACCCGCATCGGCCGAAGGCGGTGCAGTAGAAAAAGGTTAAAACCAGTACTTCACGATGTTTTTTTTTTCTCCCATCAACGACATTATGGTGGGTAAGACTACCCCCCCGCCGCGCCAACGCAACGAGCAGCAGGTCTAGATCAGTGACGGCAAAGCTCTCCCGAACAACCGATTCCGCCGTGATGGGGGGGCCGACAAAACAAAGCATTATTACATCGAGGGCTCCCCCCATCGCTGACGCTACAGAATGATAAGATGATAAGAGATGACGATGTCGGCATGCGCAAGGTTTGTGCGATTTCTAAGCTTCTTGGACATCTTGCTCTGCCCCTTGTGGTTAAGTAATAAGTAAGCCATACTATATGATGTTGAAAAACAACGCGGGGGCGGGGTAAAAAGCCCACCTTGATGGCTGACGGTTTTACCTCTTCTGGACATTCCGCCCGACCGTTGGAACTAGGTAGGCTTTGACTCTTGTGTCGATATTTCTCTTTCAATCAATATAACACATGCTCGACTAAAAGCCTCCGATGAGAGAAAATGTGAATTGAATGAGATCACAGACATAATTATTAGTCAAAAGGTAGTTTCTCATAAATTGCTACCGGATCTCACTCACTCTTCTACCAGGTACCTTATCGAAAGACTTGACGCGCGGGGATGATTAGGTAATTCTAGTTGTCATACAAACAAAGACGCATGCGGTTGCGCCAATTTTACGTTACCCGTGATAAAATTTTGCCATCTTCAGATTTTCCAAATGATCATACATCACAGCTTCCTGCGCCCATATTTTCATACCACGTTCCTGGCATATAGTTGCAGCTCCTACGAGATTGGTCAGATATGCGACGCTCATGTTATGTATACTTCAAATCGTGGCTATCCCATACCGACTTCAGTACTCTAATACATTCCAACTGATATCTTAGTTCTAACCCTTCACAAGGATGAAGGGATGGGATTCACTATGACAGTGTTATATCGGGATACTATATCGTGTTTTGATAGCATCTCCGCATCTGCAATTTACATAATAAGCAGTGCCAAGTCTCGACGGCAAGAACAGCAATCAACCTCGCAACAAATACAGCCTCTCTTCACACGAAACACGCATAATACCGCCTTTCTAGATTCTTGGTAGAATCTACATGTTAGAGGTGCTGAACATATCGACGGATCCCAGAGGTAGGTAGGTAGGGAAGGCCGCAGGGGATCCAAGATCACCACATGGACCCTACATTTCGTGATAAATCATCATGTTCTGAAAAGCTTCAATGCAAAGTCCTCGGTCCAACCCCGCTGTGCCGGAGGCGAGAATCTTTAAAAGGTAAGAAGGTTAAAACGCAATTTGTCTGTGTCATTTCAGAGTTCGGTGTCTCGGAGCTGAAACCCGCCGTCAAACACTTCAGCCGCACGACAAATGTGCAAACACGCCCATTCTCCCACAATGCACCCCTTACTCTTCATATCCGTCCACAACACTCTTTGAGATGTCGTTTCTCATTTCCTCGCTCCTCTGGGCGCTCTTCGTCGCCCTCCTTCGCGCTGTCCAGGTACCTCCGCTCGATGCCAAGAAAAGGCTAGATATCATCGTTTACATCGTAGCGTTCCGCTGGACATTGTCATCCGGAGCCGAGATCTGGCCTCTGACCTTCTGGTTTCTCTCCGTTCTCATCGCAATGCGTGGCCCGAGCATGTTGACCACGGTTCTCTGGCGTCTACACTTTCTGCTGGGCACGCAGATTAGACCCGATGGCATACATTTCCCCGGGTTCTCGGTCGGTCCGTATCTGGCGGCCAACTTGATATACGGCAGGATGCTGCTCACGGCGATATTCTACAATGGGCCGCCTGGTGTGATAGCGATGGTTACTACTGTTTTCTGCTTGCGCCATTTCATGTACCCTTATAATAGCGACTTCGATTTGAGCTGGGCTTGTGCTTGGGGTCTTGTTCACATGGCTTGCGTCTATGCCATGGCCCCTGGCATGCAGCTGTATTGGTATGGGATGTGGTATGGGATTATGGTCACAACAGCTGCTCATGTACGGCCAGATCAGTCAAAAGCACGTATGATCTCGTGGGCAGTTTTCATCATCGCCTTGCGGGCATTGGTATATTTCCTTTATGGAGTCTGGCTGACGGGCGATGTGCATGTGAACTCCTTCTCTTCCAATTCTCTTGTCCGGACGTGGAAGTTGAGTAGCCCAGTATGGCACCCTCTTAGTGCAAGGGATCCGCATCTCCAAGACCATCCGAATCTATGCAATGTATGTGACCAGATGACGAGGAAATCTGCCCTTATTATGGGTTCGTCATTATATCTTACAAAGCTGGCGGAATGGCACCCGTATTGGAGCAGGACAGAAATGTGTCTCGCATTCGCTTGTGAAGCTGCTCACGATCAACAAAATATGGCCAGCCACGAATCTAGCCCTAAGGGTTGTGGCTTTTGCTCTCTTATATGGCATTCAATGAGTCTGAAACGGCGAAAAAGTATTGTCGAGGCTACACTTGGTAAGAGGGCGGACCACAGTACAAGCCCATACCTACCTTTACCCACAGATCTCAACAGTGGTTTAAAGTTGAAAGTCTGGGAAGAGCGGCCACTGTCTCTATACACATACGCTCAGCTTTATTGGGGTGATATTGCGATTGGCGCACGTCTCTTGATTCATAGGCAGAAGCTGTTTGCAAAAGGTGGGTGAACCCTAAAAGAAAGAAGCAATACCGTGATAGTTCGGAAGTCTAACAATAATGATAGCATCCCCGGCCATAGATGAGAGTCAGACGAACTCCTTGCAGCATTTCGAACAGGCCAAAGAATGGATCAAGCTGTGTAAGGAAAATCATGCGCTCTGTAATAGCATTGGTGGCAGTAACCAAGAACTCCCAAGCCGTCTCCTCTATGTGCATGCAGGGAAAGATTGGCAACCTGGAGATCCGCCATCAATACTCAAGTTGGTTCGTACAGGCAACCTGGACAAGCGGCCTGAATACTTGGCTTTCAGCCATTGCTGGGGTGAAACAGAAGGTATGCAGTTCAAACTTCTCGCCAGCAACATAGAGCGCTGCTATGAATGTATAGACTTCAAGTGTCTCTCGAAGAATATACAAGACGCCATCACCACGACACTCTGCCTTGGCATATCCTCTTACATTTGGATTGATTCTTTGTGCATCATCCAGAGAGACGAACGTGAACCCAACGGGGATAGAACCTGGGAACTTGACTGGGAAGCTGAAGCTAGGAAAATGGGAGGTGTGTACTCGGGTGCTACACTAACGATCGCGTCAACGGGTTCATCATCGAGCGACGGGGGTTGTTTCCACTCTCGGAACACGCGGAGTCTTAGGCCGGTTAAGATCGGCGTCTCGAGTCGTACTTCACCAGATGCTGACTGGATCTTTGCGCGAACTGACGATATCTTCGACTTTGAACGTAATGTCAATCTTGCGCCGCTGAACACTCGTGGCTGGGTGATGCAGGAGCGATTGTTGTCCCGCCGCATTTTACACTTCGGTGCCGAGATGATTTACTGGGAGTGCCGTCGACGCTCGGCCTCGGAGTTCAACCCCCACGGCTATATGTATAAGTTGTACCCCGAGGATTTCAGGGATTGGTATGTACCTGAGATTAAAACGAGTAAAACTCGCAGGGAAATTGAGCAAGGGGAAAGAGAGGGTCGCGGCGTCTCATGGGCAAGCTCGGAATCGGTGCGCCGGCGTCCGCCGCCAGTCCTAATCGACCCAGACAACGCGACGGTTTCCTCCAGTGCACAAAACGGAGTATGGCAACGTAAGCGGGGCTTCTGGAAAGATGTATTGAAAAGAGCCGACGAGCCGTGGTCACAAGATGAGAACATCGAAGAGAAAGGACCTCACAACCATGCCGGGTTCAGGGCTATCTTTGAAGCTCTGCGATCTAATCAGCTCGACCAACATAATCCATATGCATGGGCAATGCAGAATCATTCTGGTGCGACGAAAAAGTACCCTCGACAGGCAAGCGAGCCCTTTGTAGGAAGAGATAGCTTCAGCCAGATGTGGTACGATATTGTAGAGTCGTACTCTCGTGGTAAGCTAACTGTACCTGCCGACAAACTCATCGCATTGAAGGGAATCCAGGACAACATTGCATACGCTACAGGGTTTACTTATATTTGTGGACTATGGCGCGAAAGCCTCGTTACAGATATGCTGTGGTTTGCGATCGAGGGTCCCGGAAAACGGCTTCGAACCAATATGGACATCCCCGTAGCACCGACGTGGTCATGGGCATCTATTGACGCACCGGTGGCCTTGGATCTTCTTCCAGAGAACTCGCGAGGCACGATCATACTGATGCAGCAACTAGTGACCATCTTGGGCTTGCGTGTCAACAGCGAAATATGTCCAGCCATGGATGCCGCATATGTAGGACTACCCGCCATAGAACTCTGCGGCTGGACATTCCCAATCTCCCGCCGCTCGCTAGATGTAGATACCAATTCTGACGTCTGGGAGATCAGTGTTGGTAAAGTGAAATCAATGTCGGCAAAGGTGTTCTTCGACACTAATTCTCAAGATATACGTCTCCAATCAAGTCTAACGTGCATGCCATTTCTCATTCTACAGCGGGGGGAAGCAAACACCCTCGGTTCTTCTTGCACCAATGATGTCCAGGGTTTGGTGTTGCGAATTATCAGAATTGGAAATAGGTACAACGAGTTCGATGTGTATGAGCGGCTCGGGTACTTCACCACCAGGTATATGGAACCTTCGCCCGGTTTTGGAGAGATGCAAACTACTTTCAAAGCTCGAAAGGACCAAAGGATTTTCTTGGCGGGTTAGATTATGCAGCTAGCTTGATGTCTAGATTAACTGCGTATCTAAACCCTGACGTCGGCATCCAAAAGATCATAGCAGCAACAGGCCACGATACATATCCTAACGAAAGAACTGTACTTCACCCATACAATTAGTACTGCTCGTGTGGGATAGGAAGTTGAGTCATCGAGGGGTACAACCGGCAGCTTTAGTACAATCGATTGCAGAGTGTGACTAAGGTGTGCCAATATCTCCGGGTGGCAAAACGCCGATATCCGCAAACCGTTGTGAAAATTCGGCGTAGAATATGGAGAAATATGCCCCATCGGAGTTTACATACTGACCTCTTCGGCCATAACAATTTCCTGAAGCTTTTTCTGATAACATGGTGCCTGATGATAAATTGTCCACCATATGGCACGGGCACGGCAGACGTCATTATCATTCTGTTCAACATATCCAACTAACCAGACGTGCTTGAGAAAATCGTATCATCCTTGCAGCACAATGGATGCCTGGGCGCATACAGCATGTAGTGCGTTGTTTCGAAAGTCAGACCGACTGCGCTAAATGATAGAATATAAAAATGTACTGGCGTCCGGCCGTGTCATCTCGACATCTCGATATTATCACATCGCATTGCCGGATCTCACCAGCTACTGATCATCCCGCTTGACCTTGAATCCTTTTTGAAGAAGCGCTATATCGACTTAAACAAGAAGATGCCTCCTCCGAAGGGAGTCCATAACATAATTGAAGGTCCTGGTATGCGATGTTTCACTCCTTTTCCTTTCGTACAATGGTTGACCATTTCGCAGGTGACTATGATACAACTTCGGTCATTCATAGCGATACTTACCCTGCCATCGATTCGGCCAAGTCTGATTTGAGTGGGAAAGCAGTCTTCATCAGTGGTGCGACCAGGGGTATAGGTAGGGGCATCAGTGTCTCTTTTGCAAAGGCAGGAGCGTCAATGATTGCGATCGGTGGAAGAGCAGACCTAAGTGACACTTCTCAGGCAATGAGAGCCGCGGCAGCCAGCGTGGGAAAACCGGAACCCAAGATCCTCGAACTTAAGTTCGATGTCTCGAGTAGAGAAGGTGTCGATGCGGCAGCTGCCAAGATAAAAAAGGTCTTTGGCCGCATGGACGTTGTGGTCAACAATGCTGGAACAGGGCTCGGCGGAGGTCCGATACCAGAATCAGACCCCGATAACTGGTGGAATACATTCGCCGTTAATCTGAAGGGACCGTATCTTGTTATGCGTGCTCTCACTCCTCTCATGCTCGAGACAGGGGGGCTGAGTACGTTCGTTACTGTCAGCAGTGTTGGCGCACATCTACGCTCTCCGGGATACAGCGCATATCAAACCTCGAAGCTTGCCGTGCTGAGACTCACCGAGTTTCTCGATGCTGAGTACAGCGACAAGGGAATCGTCGCCATCACCATACATCCTGGAAATGTGGCTACCGACATGACGCGCGGGTCCAACGGCAAAGTACCCGAGGAACTGGCTCACAGTATGTCTATCTACAGCGTACCACCAACATAGCAACTGACAGCTCGCAGTTTTTGTCGACACGGCTGAGCTGACTGGAGATTCAGTCGTTTACCTGTCGAAAGAGAAGCGACAGTGGCTGGGCGGACGATATGTCAACGTCACATGGGACCTTCCTGAGCTCATGGAGAAGAAGGATGAGATAGTCAAGGGAGACAAGCTGAAGGTACAGTTGGTGGTTTAATATGAACACGGCTCACTGCTGCGGCATATGATCCCATTTCAGCGTTGATTGCAGTGTGTTGCTTCGAGTAGCTTTGGGTTTTGAGTAATATAACGAAACGAAACAAAGAGTATGATCATCAGTCCTCGTTCCAAACGGCCATTTGATGAAGCGACGGCGACAAGAGTTTAGAGGCCTCTATCGTAGAAACGGACACCATAGA
The DNA here is from genome assembly GCF_022495145.1 of Xylaria bambusicola. Classification (NCBI taxonomy): domain Eukaryota; kingdom Fungi; phylum Ascomycota; class Sordariomycetes; order Xylariales; family Xylariaceae; genus Xylaria; species Xylaria bambusicola. The sequence continues at coordinate 416,038 of NW_025953562.1, forward strand.
TACTTGCATCTTGTATGATTACAGTGCTGAGTGCCTATGATAGAGTCCTACAGGATTGTCAGCTGCATGTCGTAGGCCTTGTCGTAGGGCATATCGCAGGGCACGTCGTAGGGCCACAACAGTTTGATCTACATACCACCTGAACCACGTGACATCCCGGCTATAGCGGCTCTGCTGACAACCATTAGGGCTGTTAGGGCGGATAGCGGCATCTCGCCCTGTCAGCCAAGGGGTTTAGATCAATGAATGATCACTGACCCCCTCATGATATCGTAGATCACCAGAAACCATTGACTATTTGAAAATAACACAATAAAGTATTGAGAGACAGTTGCGAGAAACACCACAAACAGCTCACTGCTCGTCCAACTTGGCCATGGCCGATTCTATCACTGCTGGTCTAGCTAGACTCAGCGCCTTCACGAAAGCTGCTCGGGGGCAAGACGCGGAGGACGTGGGTGAGGAAATCGACAATCTCACCGTAGCCGGAGGAGGTCATAGCTCTCGTCCAACAGAAATCACAAGTCACCAGCTGACCATCAGTCACGCACTCAAGTCATTCCTTGCAGATAATCACATCGTATCCAAGAGAGATGCAGCTCTTGAGATGGAAGGCTTGAGTCCGGCTCTGGTAGCTTTGCTCAGCAAGCCGCATATCCAAGTGCCTCCAGAGCTAACAGACCGATCCCATCCTTTGACAGAGTACTTCATAAGCTCCAGTCACAATACGTATCTCCTTGGACATCAGCTCCGGGGACAATCCTCAGCTGCTGCCTACGAATCTGCTCTAATGACTGGGGCACGATGCGTTGAGATCGATGCGTGGGATCATGACGAAAACGAGGACGAGCCAAAGGTCACCCATGGGTACACTTTGGTCTCGAACATTCCATTCCGTGCTGTCTGTGAAGCCATCCGTGATGTCGTCGACAAAGAGGCGGCCGCGGCCGTAGACCAGCAGGGCTACCGGGCTGCCCCTATCATTTTGTCCCTCGAGAACCACTGCGGGGCACATGGGCAGATGCGCTTAGTGGAGATCATGAACGAGGTCTGGGGCGACAGACTTCTCAGCAAAGCAGTCCGCGAGAAAGGTCATCGGGAGCAAGAAGTAAAAGACGAGCAGATACATCTAGACGAACTAGGATCCAAGATAGTACTTATCGTCGAGTACTTCTTCCCAACTGCGGAAGACAAAGACGGCGATGATAGCAACTCTAGCTCTGAAGATGAAGATGACGAGGAGAAGCAAGCTCGTGCGGCATACAAGGCAAGAAAGAAGGCAGTCAAGAACGGCAAAATCATCCCGGAACTCGCGGCTCTGGGTGTTTATGCCCAGTCCGTGAAGCCTAGGGATAACTCGTGGTATGAAAGCGAGCTGATTGACGCGCCTCATCACCACCTCATCAACGTCTCCGAAAGTGGCCTTCAGGCACTCATGCCCGCGAACAGCGAGAAGATTGCCCGACACAACGCAAAGTATCTCATGCGCGTATATCCCAAAGGTACCCGTATATCGTCCAAAAATCTAGCCCAGGTCCCTTTCTGGGCCGTTGGAGCGCAGATATGCGCAATGAACTGGCAGACATTCGGCGGCAGCATGCAATTGAACGAGGCCATGTTCAGCGAGACAGAAGGCTACGTACTAAAACCCGCCGCTTTGAGGGCAGGTGGGAGTGGGCAGTTGAACAACGGACGGCGGAGGAAGCTCCGTCTACACATTGCCGGTGCTTCGAACGTCCCTGTGCCGGAGGGAAGGGATGCAGAAGACATCAAGCCGTACGTTACGTGTTCGCTCGTGCACCCTGACGATGTCAATGGCAAACATCAGAAGAGAAAAACCAAGTATTACAGACAACACAAGCTCGAGTTCCTGCACAGAGGCGAGAATCCGCCGCCGACAGATCCTATCTGGGATGACATTTTGGAGTGGGAATACGATGACAACGAACTCGTCTTCCTGCGCATCTTTATTAAGGATGACATCAGCTTTGAGGAGAACCCGATTTACGCTTTAACGGCCGTTCGATTACTTTACGTTGTTCCGGGCTGGAGCTTCATCCGCCTGCTCGATTTGAAAGGTCATGAAACGAGATGTTCTCTTTTTGTCAAATTTGATTTTGAGACAATATAGCGACTTGAAGAGAGATCTCAGGCAGCAAGGTACTAGGTACATCAGAGACCGTGCGCAGCTGGATTTCTTTTGATTTTGGTTCAAGGTGGGCAATCATATATCTTCCTAATTTTAGATCGAGGGCATTCGCAGCCTATCCATAAGAAGCTTGGCTATTTGTTGAAGTCTAAAGTCTAGACGATAGTGTTTAGACTAAGTTTTAAGCCAACTGTAAGACTAGCTGTTACTTTGCAGATATGATTGACGCACCTCAAGAGCCGTGCCGAAATCAAGCACAAGCCAAGACGACCCAAATCCAGCCTCCCATCACCCTGTATCATACACTTAAAACTAGTAAATCCATATCTACTTCTAAGCATGATGTGCCCAAATGCTGGTATTCCCTATATTTCTTGATTGGGTATCTTCATATGATACAGTTATGTTACAAGTGATGTACATTTATTGCGGTTCAGCTTCCAACTTTTGTGGAATCAAGCCTTCGGCCATATTAATGGCGCCCTCCATGTCATTCTTATTGAAGAGAAAGAGACCCTGGATAGCAGCGGTGCTAGTCCGGACCGAGGGTACTCCTTCTACGGTCTCGCGGAATAATCCAAGTTCGTCTAGGCGAGCCAGGAAGCGTTCTCTATTTACGCCATCGGTGTCCACGTCTCCGTAGAATCGATCCCACATCTGCCCTGCTTGGTATCGAGTTGCTTCACCGATGCGGACCATCATGTCGACTCGACCAGGTCTAATCAAAGCCGGGTCGAGTAGTTCGATGTGGTTTGTGGTGAGGAATGCGATCCTTTCTTCACCGGCAGATAGCCCATCTAGAGCATTCAGAAGTCCAGAGAAGGTCACAGTCCCACCACTATACCCATCACCATCTCGCCTCCTCCGATTCACAAATGCGGAGTCGGCATCCTCTAATAATACAATAGAACGTTCCGGTAGCTTAGTAAGGAGGAAGGCGAGCTTGTCATCTGTGACACCAACCTCGCTTAGATTAATCATCGCCACGCTGTAGTCCAATTCGCCGGCAAGTGCTTGAATGAATGAGCTCTTTCCGCTACCAGGAGGGCCGTAGAGAAGATATCCTCGACGGTAGGGTATGCCGCGATCGACATACCACTGGCGACGGGCCAGGAAGTCCCTCGCATCATTCACAATGTCTTCTTTCACCCCCTTGTCCAATACGACGCTGGCGAGAGGGCGTTTCCTACGCGGCGTGCCAAGAGGCACCCAATCGAAGTTCCTCACTGAGTATACCACCGTCTTCCCCTCGGTTGCGCGAAGCGCAAGTGCGCGCGCCTCGGTAAATACATCCTCAAAGATATGTCGGTGGGCATACAATGTAGTCAACTCCAAGGTCTCGTGAGGCTCGCCTGTGTTTGTCTTCGCGGTCGACTGCTTCTCTCTATTAACTGCGATATATGCGTGCTTGTACTTGACAATATGGCGGCCGTACCCAGGCTGCAGGAAGAAGCTGGCTTGCGTGGGGCCGTTGGGGGTGGTGCTCGTCGTGGTCGTCACGGATAGCTTGTTGATGCGCGTGAGTCGCTTGGCGAGGAAGGAGGTCTGCGGACGGGGTTCAGATAGCCAGGCTAGTATCCAGGGATATGCAGGGTCTTGTCTGCTGATCTCGACGTTGACCAGCAAACGCCGTCGGATCAGGCTGGCTGAGGTGAGGGCGCCGCGGCGCGCAAAGGCCAGCACGGCGCCCAGCGAGGCCAGGCCAAACCCTCCGGCGAATACAGGATTGTCTAGGAGCCCATTGATGTTCAGAAGAGGACCCGCTGCCGACGATGCCGGCTCTGACATTGCGATTCGCAAAAGGTGGGTGAGAGGTTGTTTCTGAGCACTGAACCCGACCTCATCAGTGCAGTGCTGGCGGCTTACCAATGATGTATTTTAAGAGCAGATAGGTGCATATTTGGGTACCTTATTCATACATATATCTGCTAACTGCATTTGCGCTTCAACGCAACCACAGCCCCTATATCAAACTTGTGTCCTGCGTATATAAAAGGCTGACAATAAGCGCCTCAGAGATATCAATGATTTTTATTATTATCATTATAATCTCTCCATATTAGATAGAATACTAGGTACCTAAGGTAAATGGAGACGTCTTACGAAGACCTGTGCATCCGCAGGCGAACTAGTCCGGCACCTACCCTTACCCACCCAATATCCACTGTACAGGGAGGGCATCATCACAATGCCATTATTCCATTTCGTCATATCCTATCCGGCCAATTGTTCTCTTCACCTCCTTTCATGCTTCCTTAACAGGAAGTCCAGGAGTCTAGGAGCCGCATCTCTTGTATCAGTAATCCTCAAATCCTGGCTACGACGTTACTCTGCTTCCGTACCTCCGGGAGATGATTAATCAAAAAAATCCATGTTATCCCCACATGTATGTGCTATATATACCATATAAAACTGTCCAGAGTACGCTAAAGGGTTGGATAGCCAGTGGGTACCATGCTGATGAGGTTGTTCCCGTGTTTTGAAAATATTGTGAGACTAGTGATAGGTTAATTGTTACTCCTGAGATCGTTCTTGTCTACACGGTGATTAATAATGAGCCGTGTCCAGTTTCTATATAAACGATCTCGCATGCCATGCACATAATATGTGATACAGACCACGATTAGCAAATGTATCTACAACGCCTTGTTAGTGACGAGATATCAGCGAGATTGCAAGTGTAAAGCAGAGGAGGCCAACGACTTTAATCTACTCAGGCGAAGAACGATGTCAGAAACATCGGATTCGGACGACGTGGCACAGATCAAAGCCAGCCCAGTCGAGAAGACCAATTACCAGGCCTCAACAGAATTTGACTTTGATGCGGACCCGGAGAATCCATACAACTGGCCAAAATGGAAGAAGAATGTTCAACTAGCAGCAGCTGCCATCGTGGCCTTTGCAGGGTTCGTAAACACGATATTCAACTCATCCCCTTCACTCGTCGTTATATCACTAACATGAATTGGATTCGGTGACAGATCAGTTGGGACATCCATTATCAGCCCTGCACATCAACAACTCATCGACGAATTCGGGGTTCCTAGCACAGTGGCCTTTCTACCCCTAACGACATAGTAAAAACAACCAAATTCCCCGCTATGGCTGATTCTCGAAAGCGGCTTTCAAATGGGCTCGGACTGATCTCTCGTGTTATAGTGTACTTGCACTAGGTCTAGGACCCGTGATCGGGGGCCCTCTTTCGGAAACAGTAGGCCGAAAGGCCGTCTTCATCGGAGCAGCAAGTGCAGGCGGCCTATTCGCATTAGGAGCTGGGTTCACGCCGTCATTCGCTGGACTTTGTGTATTGAGATTCTTCGCTGGTTTTGCTTACGGCCCTAGCTTGTCCATCGCTAGCGGTTTCCTCGCAGAGACATAGTACGTATCTTTGTGTCATCAACATCCGTTCTCAATCCGCATATGAGCTATTGTCTGGCTGCTGACCTTTCATAGTACGCCGGCAGATAGGGGCCTTCCTTCCCTGCTCTGGATCCTCAGTCCATTTTTAGGTCCAGGCCTCGGGTGAGTGAGCCATAATGCCCCTAAACCCTGAAGCTCTCTCACGGAAGCTGACGATATCGAATCACAGACCCGTCCTTGGAGTCTTCCTAGTCGACCGTATGGGGTGGCGATGGACTCAATTCACACTGGTCTTCTTCTCAGTGTTCAGTCTAATATGGGTATTGATCGGAAGCGAATCCTACCATCCCGTCATTCAACACCGACGCATGAAAGAGCTTGGGATAACGCCACCTGAGAGTGCACCTTTCGTTGATACACTTCGACAGTTCTTGACCGCTGGACTTCTTCGACCTCTCCACATGATGGTCACAGAGCCTATTGTAGGCTTCTTGTGTCTGTATGTAGCCTTTGTCTTTGGCGTCCTGTTCAATTTCTTCGGCTCCTTTTTCTACATCTTTCAACATGTTTATGGCTTTACCATGATCCAGTCCGGACTCGTATTTCTCGCGGTTGCACTAGGTTGTGTCATTGGTGCCCTCAATATCTGGCTTTGCGGCAAGTTATTCTATCAACCTCAAATCCACCGGTTTCCGCCTCACCAGGTGCCCCCCGAATATCGACTGCTCCCGGCCATGATTGGCAGTGTCGCTCTCCCTGTCAGCATCTTCATATTCGCATGGACAACTCGGCCGAGTGTTTCCCCAGCAGTTCCCATATTAGCCATCGTGATCTTCAGCGTAGGCAATATTTCTTTATTTGTCAGCGCACTCCAATATATTGGTGATGTGTATCATCGAACCAACGTCGCTAGTGCTACCAGTGCCAACAGTCTTGCCCGTTATGGTCTAGCAGCCGTGTTTCCCTTGTTTTCTCTCCAACGTGAGTACTTCCTTCATTCCTTCTATTCCGATCGTGGAGTCATGCTGATGAGGCTTTACAGTCTATCAAAATCTCGGTGTAGCATGGGCTTCTAGTCTTTTTGGATTCATTTCCATTGCTCTTTTCCCGCTGCCATGGCTCTTATTCAGGTTCGGGAAAACCATCAGAAGCAAATCAAAATACCAAACAGCAATCTACTAGAGTCGACATGAGAAGGGTTAACCGGTTGACACTCATCTATCCATCACAATGTACATATTGAGATAGGAGTAGCCATATGTAAAAACTAAATAAATCAATTCCAATGGAGAAAGTGCTTGATAACTTACACCTTAGGCTTACCACCTACTTCCACGACCTGTCATGCTGGAACAAGCGCTGGTACCAGGACTCAGGATGGAAACTATCCGCAATGTTCAACACTGGGTGCGGGTTGTCTTTCAACTCACCGTAGCTGCGTGATGGTCTCTTCTAGAAGCCACTGGTGCCCTGGGCATGTTCGCCCCGATCAGTTAGTTAGGTATTCAAGGCATATGGTAGCTGGAATAGGGGCCTCCATAACTTTGACCTGTCTTTTAATGCTTTCTACTTAAATTTTACAAGGCAGGAACATCTAAGGTCACAACCACATAGTTCTTTTAAACCTTGGAGGTTGAAGAATAGTACCTTCGAAATTAGTTATTATGCGTCTAGGTTGTAGCAACACTACTAACCTCACCTATCCTACATAGGAGTCCGGGTTTGAACCCATGGCGCGCTATAACCAGTAGCCACCTACCTAAATGCTCATTCCACCAACCTGTTTGCGTTAAAAACTATGTATCTAGATTTCGGGGCAGTTCTTGAATTTTTGCTCGATTGGATTGCAATATATAAATTGGGGCTACCTTTGGATGCTCAAAATCTTTCGGGATGAGACGAATACTCCGCCGAGTCCTCGCCACTACTCTGCCTACATACTCGAATGAATTAAGCCCATTACTCACTCTTGGACAACCCCCTTCAGACACTAGACCACATACCTCTGATATCGCGCGAAAGGGGCTACATGAGTCACAAAACAACGCCATGATGACTGTTGTACCCTCTCTGCCTGAGGCAGCTCTAGAGTCGAGGCCGGAGTCCACCGGAGAAGGAGGCCAGAACATACGCCAAGAAGCCGAACAAGAGCGAAGCGCGCAGAAAAGAAAGAGGATCAGTGACGGCAATGAGTACGAAGCACAACTAGGTCAGGGGTTCATAGGATCAGATTTTGTTTACGAAAAACGGTAGGTGACCAATTTTCAGATATGCTAGCCAAGCGGCTCAAACAAAGGCATAATTCCTCGAGACCTTGTAAGTTCTTAGATTACCATTTCTAGCGACTCTGTTTAGTTAATACGACTATTTCTAGCCGCTGAAGCTATACTGGAGCAGCTACCTATCCACACGTTGAAAGAAATACACATCAAATTCTTGACAGGTAAATTTGCTGGGCAGAAATTACGAGATGAGATATTGGCTACCTGTAGCACCCAGGCATTGAGATAAAAGGAGGGAATTTGTGGTGCAGAGAGAAAGGCAGCACGCCATCTCCAATATCAGGATTGTGTAGAGAATGAGGGCATGCCTAAGCGTAGTGACTACCCGAGCGCGCTGCGTCCCTTCCTCCCGCGAATTGAAAACTTATACAAGTGCTGTCCGTCTTTCCTGGACTCCTTATTGGCCTTATCATTTTTCGATGATCTTAAGAAGGAAGTGCGACTGAAGTCGAGCTTCCACCTTTCATCGATATCCTTCTGAACTATTCGAATCTCGCTCCATGCTGCACTGTTATAGTAGCATGAAACCGCCCCTGAGTTCGAAAGGTGTCTCTACGAGATCATTTACTGATGTGAGGCGCCTGGAAGTCGTATGATAGGTAGTGTACTAAGTCGATAGGGTAAATAAAACTATGTTTCAAGGTTGAGCCCATTCTTTAACCGTTTGCTACAGTCCTAAGGTATCTAGTTTACTTAAGGGCAGGAATTATTAAAATAAGGAGTACAACACGCACGAGATATTACTAGTAGTGATAAGGTACACATTTGTATGTAAATATTTGCTATGGCTGCTCATAGCTATGTGACCAATTCAAATTCATTCCTCCTTTGACCACTGGCCTCAACGCTATGTCCAATCAATAAGTCTGTGCCAACTCCCGGGTCTGCCAATATATCCCCAAATAGTGAGAACCAAATAACGCCAATTTTGAATGCGAAGATGACGATTGAAGCTTGCAGGCTACAGGTACAGGGTGTTCAGCGCGTGCAACATGTGTAGTGTATTGGGTGAATGCTTGACGACTATAGCACCGTATCTCGTCCGACCCTAATAAATTCCAATCGTGCAGGGGAAGTGCGACTTGAAGCCTCCACCAATTTTGGTTCCGCATTTTCACAGTCGCCCATAGCCACAGCCTTCAGGCCACGCCATCTCTTCACCATAAGATTATGCCCGCCTGCATTTCGCGGGCGAAGCACGAATGACTCCTTATCCCCCATCTCCTTTGCCTCGGCATGGAATTCACCACCGCTGCCGCGACCTAGGTATTTCCCTGAGACGATATCTCGGAAGCCGATATAGCCATTCTGTCGCTCTTCACATATCCATTGCCAGCCGCCTTGTGGACTGGTTCCCCGGGTCATTGTGACTTGTCCTTGTCTTAATGTGATCGTTCTTTTCGTATCGATTTCGCGGATCATATATACTCCGCCGGACTCTGGGACCTCTCCGAGGTCTTTGAAGTAATTTGAACGATATTTTTGTGTAGTAGAACGGTCTGTCGATTGGGTTGATAAGCCTTCGATGGTTCTAGGAATGAATGGACGTGGTTGTTGTCGTGGTTCTTGCTCGGGCTGATTCTCAAGTGCAGGTGGTGGATGAGACCAAAAGCAAGGTAGCTTTTGGAGCGGCTCGTTGTTTGACCTTCGGCGAGCGCGATACATCTTGAAAAGTGAATGGAAAGGATATAGAGAAGTAAATTGATATGAATATGATTAAGAGTATAATATCAATAATACTCTGTAAAGTCGTATAGATGGCACCAAGCCGCTCTTGTTATAGGGGTAAGTATGTGATCTGGGTAAATATGTGTAGTGATGAGATGTAGAGGAGAAAGATGAATTGTCCCACTGGGCGAGAGAGAGGTGGGCAGGCTGCCCTTATGTAGGCCTAAGTGTCGAAGTATAGTTTTCTAACGAATCTTGATTCCTACTATACCTACCCAGAAGTCCATGGTAGGAGAGGGTTCCGATATATTACACTTTGCCCGCAGGTAGCACCTACGTGGTTAGAGTTTGGCGCCTCTATGACGACTATCTCGTTATTAAAAACTGAATTCTTGGTATTTCCCCTTACGACTTCCTCATATTCAGGTTTTTTAGAACAATCTCGGGTCTCTTCTTCATTTCCAAGTTGTAACTTCGGTATGAAAATTACAAGTAATATCGACACTTACTTCATAGGGGTATGGGATGATCCATTATGTAGGAAGCCTGAATATACTCTTCTATTTGGAACCCAATGTCTAAAACCTAATGGTGCTACGCCCGTCAAAAGGGTCGCAAAAGGTGTATCTGACCACCACTTCCAAAGGCAATACCTGAAATATAGTAACAGCTTCGACTACTTGAGCATCTAGTGTGGTTATATTCATTGTTCAGCGATCACATGAGGCATTACATGGTTCGCAATATTGTTAGGTAGATTATCCGCTTCGCGAGTTCAACAATACCAGCCGCGTACCTGAAAATAAAAGTAAACAAGCTCGATTCGGCAAGTAAACAAGCGGCTACTTGGAAATTCAGGTTGGACCTAGATCTAAGGTTAAGCAGCGGAAACTCTATTCATTCCTTGAGTGGAATATCCTTAGTTCTAGGCATGCAATTAGTGGAAAGGAGCTTCTGCCTCATAATAACCACGATTCGCTGCTGACCACCCATTCTGGATAGCTCAGTATAGGAGTAGAAGACAGTGAGAATCTCAAGCGCACAGATTAATGTTGATGATGCCGCATTGATGGCGATTCAACGAGATGGGACTGGAGCTGCAAGGCGTCCATTAGGGATATCCTTTATGTCGTGAAGAACTCTATCTGTCACCTAGAATTCTATGCAGTCTTTACACCAAAGGTTGAACTTTACCTACGTTGCTCAGCAACGCAATCATATCTTTTACGATAATATGCTGTGTTCTCGGTTCAACCAAACTAGGTTCAATTTGGAAGATTTGGTGTGTCTGTAATGAAGCTGAGAATTACAACCTACGTATTTCTCTTCAATTCCGTATTCTACATGAACTTCCTATTGCATAATGTGTCATTGGTAACTCTGAGTAATCATCGAGAATATATTGCCAGGAATATTAGTAGTAAAACGTGACTTGCTGTTAAAGTTGAACCTCGCCGAGAAGATACTCGTTCTAAACCCCCTTTCCTTTTCGTTGCTTCTTAGATGCATATCGGCAGCGTCTCGGGACCCCGTCAAAAATGACTTCAAGCTCTCGCAAATTGTGAAGCGCCCACAAGGTGTCAAGATCTCACGAGGTATCAGGGTCTCGTCAAATTGTAGAGTCCTGAGAGGTGATCTGTGGTTAATTCAAAACCCTGATAAACTCCCACCGGGTTGCGTCCTTGATGGTTGCAGCCTCAACTAATCCGGTAGTTAATGCTTCCGGATCTTCCGCAGCTGCTGCCTTCAGACTGTTCCGATAATTTACACAGAGATTATACCCTCCCAACGCTGCTGGACGGGGCACAAACTGTCGGCTGTTCAAAACCTTTTCGGGTGCGTAGAAACGCCCCTTGTTAGAGTAATCTAGGTGTTTTCCGGAGACAAGATTACGGAATGCTATCCAGCCATCGCCTGGATCGTCGCAGATCCAGTAACACCCTCCTACACCAATCTTCCCCTTAATAACCACAACATGTCCATCTAGTAAGGTGATGAATCCCCCTGAGACTATATCGCGAATCGCATATACTATTCCGTCCTCGGGCACCTCGCCAGCGAAAGGCAGCGAGGCAGAAGAGTTTTGTACGCCATCATCCGTTGTTGTGCCAGTAGGAGTGTCTTCGCGATCGGAGCTCAAAGAGGAAGGGGAATCTCCCTGTGACATGGTGTCTGAGCAAGAAGGGGTGAACCTTTCGGTGCTGGTATTGGAATTGTCTGAATCAGAGTCGTTCATGACGGACGAATAGAGCAGAGGTTTGAGAGATGATGTAGGTAATGGCTGATATTCAAGGACGACGGAAAGAGACACCCTTAACCTGTCTCCATACCTCCTTAATGTTATTATACTTTGCGAAGTGGTTGAGGAAGAAGGCCACAGCTACTTAAACCAACAATTTCTAGTATCGGACAATGTTGCCCCTCAAAGGGATTGACCCATGGCGCTTGCGTAACCATTACGATGAGTGCTTCCTTTCAACATTACCACCTACTGAAACCCCTCATTGCCTGACCATTACCACATATTTGTTTAATGTACAATCATAGCATACTACTACAGATTGCACGGTTCCTCCAATATTTCAATAAAAGCGTGGAGGAACCAGCTTGTGATCGCCATAAGCTCTGAGCTATAAGGAAATATCGGTATCTATGACGCAACTAGGTAATAATTGTACAGCGACCTCTACTAGCCGAGGTTGTGCTTGAGCCAGAATACTGAATTCTCTGAAAGAGCAGTCCTTCTCGTCCTCTAAGAAAAAAAAAAATCCAAACATGCACATCCTCACGAATAGTGAAGCTACGTGTACCAAGCAGAATCGCACGACATTCAATCTTTCTGTCAGATGCATATCTGCATAGGATGCGCTTTATAGGAGCAAACATCTTCCGAAGAATAGGGATTTCAGATTTGATCTTAGATTATATTAAGTGTCCTAGTTTACGTCAAAAGCTAGCTCTCCACACCATCTTAGCGGAGCACCTACACTTTAGTAACGAATCGAATGAGATTGTCGGGGTGTATAGGGAAATGGTTCACAGTGTTCGAGATGGTAATAGGATGAAAGTCTTGGGAATTAGAAATGCAGCGACTATTGAGTGTATATCACATACCAACAAATAACATTCCATGGTGGAGTTCTGAACTCAAAACGACTCCAATGAGCCGTTTCTCCATCTACCTACATACATGATATTACAAGTTACAACCTATACGACCAAGAGCTTGATAATATTGGCCGTCCTGATTGGTCGTCAAGCGTACCATTGCAACGACGGAGGCACCCAGTCCGCGCCCAAGGCGGAAATCCACGCGAACTAATCCAGCAACCTCTTAAACCCCATCATAGCTCAACGCCGCGCCGCGATCATTGGAGCAAGCCGAATAGACATATAACTCTTTATTATTTCTTCTTTAAAAAACAGAAGAAAGAAGGTAGTTAACGAGGCCAAGTAGTAGAGCTTGAGCACAATCTTCTCAATTACATCATCCTCAAGAAGGCCCCGCCCGATCTCGCACATGCGCCCCGCTCGAAGGAGCGTATCGGCTCGGGTGCTCAGGTCACACTTACCTATCGCCAGATATGCCGCTCCTATCTCGAGGCGCGGAGGATAATAAAAAGAAAGTGAAATAGAGAGATAGAGAGGAAAAGAAAGATAGAGGGTTTTTGATCTTTGTTTCTGTCTTTCTGTTTCTGTCTGTCTTCGTTCTGCTGTTGATCGTCCATGGCGCCGCAGACACCAGAGAACGGGGCGACGCCCCCGTTCCCTCTCAAGCAGCTTGTCATTCTTGGTATGTCTTCTTCGATCTTCAAAATTATGTATTTGCGATGATGTATTTGGGTATTTACATGGCTATGATTTCCTCATGCATATAGTATCCAATTGATGCCATATCCTTGTTGGCGACTTCACTACGGCGTGAATAGGACTGATCTTGCTTTCAAAACTTAGCAATATGCCGCTTCTCAGAGCCCATCGCGTTCAACTCCATCTTGGCGTATACGTACGTGATGGTGGAAGATTTGAACGGCGGCGAGAACAAAGACACGGCGTTCTACGCCGGACTTCTCGTGTCGGCCTACGCCGTGGCAGAGGCCCTGACGGCTATCGGCTGGGGCGCATTATCTGATCGCTACGGTCGGAAGCCTGTCGTGCTGTTCGGGCTCGGCGGAGTTGCTATTTCGAGCTTGATCTTTGGACTTGCTAAGAACTACTGGGTCGCACTTCTTGCGAGGTTCATTGGTGGAGCATTGAACGGCAACGTTGCGGTAAGTTGGATTGAATGATCTTCACAGCCGAGGGGCACGTCAGAGAAGCCATACACAAGAGATATCAAACATGGGATCGATTTGATTTTAATTTCACGAAAATTGATCATAGTGTTACAATTAGAAACAATGAACTAACAAGATTCAAACAGGTGATGCAAACCATGGTGGCCGAGATGGTCAAAGTGCCTGAGCATGAGCGTACGCTGACCCCTTAATACTACTCTCCATATCCTTCTACTAACATCACTTTCACATAGCCGCGGCATATGCCTCACAGCCATTCGTCTGGACACTAGGGGGCATCTTCGGGTCAGCAATGGGGGGTTTCCTCGCCCAGCCCGCAAGATTCTACCCCTCGCTGTTTCCAGCCGACGGGATCTTTGGCCGATACCCGTATCTCCTGCCAAACCTGGTCTCAGTCGTCATCATCGTGCTCGCGATTGCCCAAGGCATGCTCTTTCTCGAGGAGACGAACCCGCGGGGCACATTCTTCGCAGGCAGCGCAAAAGAAGCTGCCGAGGGCGACGTTGCGGTCATCGAAGAGGACGAAAGCAGGACAGACGAGAGAACGCACTTGATTCCTGGTCGACGGCCGCAACACCCCCGCATCTCAGCCGTCAGCGAGCGTCCCGCTATCCTCGAAGAAGGTCTCCCTGTGGCAGTCGAGCAGAGCTTCGATCTGCGTCGCACCTCGTTCGGCACGGTCCATTCGATCCAGTTCACTCCCGAGGCCCAAGCCAATTCTGCTGCTGCCCCGCCGACGATAATAGAGGAATACACTGGTCCCGTGTTCAATTTCACCATCATCATGCTCACCGTCGCGCTGGTATTGGTCTCCTACCACCAGATGGCGTTCGCGACGCTTCTCCCGACACACCTCCTCGACCGCCCGGCCGCGCCACCCGGACATCTCGACTTGATCGGCGGGCTGGGCTACACGGTGCACGACGTCGGGATCTACCTAGCCGTTAACGGCGTCCTGGGGTTACTCATTCAAGGTTTGATCTTCCCTATCTTCGTCGATCGTGTCGGCGTGTGGCACTCTTTCATCTGGATGATCATACTCTATCCCACATGCTACGTCGTCATGCCCTTCCTCGCGGCCTTCCCCACGCCCCTGCAGTCACCAGGCATCTATCTCGCCATGGTCCTGCAGAGTTTCTTCGGCATCATCGTGATACCTACTGCCCTCATCCTACTGAAGAACGCGACGCCGAGTTCCACGATCTTGGGTCGCGTCAACGGGCTCGCCATGTCCGGATGTTGTTTTGCCAGGACGGTTTCGCCGCCGGTGGTCGGCATTATTTATGCCGCCGGCGGCTCGGCTGCTGCTTGGTTTAGCTGCGCTGGCGTGGCCGTCCTCGGAATATTGCAGCTTGTCTGGGTGCCTAGGGAGCATGTGCACGATGTTATCGTGGACAGCGCCATACTGAAGATAAACCACTCAGAGGACAGAAATAGGGGTGGTGAGCATGATGCTAGGGAACAGGGTTTTCATGACATTTGAGGGATTTTTTGCTGCTTCAGGGGCTTCGACAGGCTTCGACGCGATGGCATAAACGCATAGGAAAATAATATCCTTTCTACTAGGAGGTTTGTAGGGTGGCGCCACGGGTTATGAGCGTGATAGACACATATCGCTTTAGTCACTAGATTTGGCGCATGGATGTAATGATCAGAAATCCGGCATGATGAGTAATGGCCTTGAAAAGGCCGGGTATATAGATATCTATTGAACTATCGATTCTTAGCCTGTGCCTTTTTTCTTATGGACTCAACAAGACTGCTTATATCGTCGTCGGTAGCCTTGGTCTTCTGTTTCTTGGCTTTGCCGTTCACTTCATAGGGTGCTTCATAATCGTCCCCTTTGTTTTTCCTCTTTTTCCGGCCTTCTTCAAGTAGTTTCTTCATACCAGGAGTTGACTTGAATTTAGGATTTGAAGGGTCAATTGCGAACTCATGGCTCTCAAATACGGCCTTGAATCGACTGTCGTTGACATCCATGTCGAAGCCTTCTTGTAGACCTCCATGATCCTCAACTTTATTCTTTCCCTTCTTACCCTTCTTTGATTTCTTCTTCTCGGCCCGTGTTATTTCGTCCATATTGAAATGATCAAGATGATCGGCTTGATCCTTAGCATCATCTGCCATGATCTTCTCCAAATGCGCCTTTTGAGCAGCGTTTTCAGCTGCGGTAGCTTCCTTCTCCTCGCGTCTTCTCCGTCTCTCTTCTTTTCTCTCCGCTGATTTGGATATCTTCGCGGGTTCATCAGTTGTGAAGAATGGATCATCAAATCCGAGATCTTCTTCTGGCTCAGCAGGCTCATCC
Organism: Xylaria bambusicola; assembly: GCF_022495145.1. NCBI lineage: Eukaryota > Fungi > Ascomycota > Sordariomycetes > Xylariales > Xylariaceae > Xylaria > Xylaria bambusicola. Next base: position 432,100 of record NW_025953562.1, read on the forward strand.
TGAGTTTCTGCTTCACTCCCGTTTCTTTTGGAGAGTACCTTCTCCTTCTTACGAGCCTTTCGTTCACGCTCCTTGCGAATGTATTTCTCAACAGTCGTCTCTTCCGCTTCTGGCTCCTTCTTCTTCTCGTCGCCCATCAACGCCGGCGTAAAGGTGACTTGCATGTCCCCAACAGGTCCAATATTCGCGGACAGTTTCGTCATTGGCTCAGAGCTCAGCCCAAGGGCCTCTCTGAGTTTTCTTGCTTTCAGCTCTTTTTTGCTTAACTTGGGCTCATCTTCGACAACAGGTTGCTCTGGCTCGACAATGTCATCTTCGATACCATCCTCCCCATCGCTATCACTTGCAAGATAGGCTCGGAAATCATTTTCTTCTAGCTCAGCTCTACTGCCGCTAAATGCTTTCCTGATGTTTTCGCGCCGCGCAGCCTCATCAGGAGCTACATCCCAAGTTAGCTTCACGCGTGAATGCTGAAGGGCGTCGGTAACGAATTCGGTGGGTTCGTAATTGGGTAAGGTAGAGTCGCATTCGTCTCGTGCCTGGTCTTCAAACGTAACATCATCTGGAATGAAGCGTAGGTCCACAAAGTTCGATGATGCGAGATATTCTGAGCCATCGCAATCGTTGTATATCTTTTCGGCGGTGGAAGTGTCAGAACAGATGACGACTGCGTAGTAATAACGCAAGCGATCGAGTTGATAGGATCTAAGGGCGTCATTATCGAAGTCTTGATCATCTCCTTCCTGCAACAAGTCTTTTTTTATCTCCTCGTCTTCATCTTCACTGTCGTCACTACTATCTAGGTCATCATTGGAGTCGTCCTCGTCTTGGGCAGCCTTTTTAAAGATCTCCTTAGGGGGTCCCTCGATTTCTTCACGCTGCATGCGCTCTTTACCGAACTCAGATGGATAAATCGAGACTTTTTCGACCTGACCCCCCGGAGGCGCAAAAGAGGAGAATAGCGCCATCAGATCAACAGCCTTGATGTTGTCCCAGTCTAGGTTGACAACAGCAAATCTTTTTGTAATTTCACCCTGTTCGATATCGGCCTGCTCGTCGCGTATTCGTTGCATGCTAGCTGACTTTGACTCCCCAGCGATTCCCTCCTCCTCATCTCCCTCTTCCTCATCGTCGTCATCTTCGGACTCTGACTCGCTTTCTGAAGAAGAAAAACCACCACCCCGGGCTGGATCGTAGTTCTCGTCAGCTTTTTCGAGCTCTCTCTGTATGACGGCGTCGTCTTCAACCTCGGGCTCCTCGGGTTCGTATATGTCCCGTAAAGCCTTCTTCTTGTTGTCGGACTTGAGTTTTCGGCCGTATCTGTCTAACTTTGCGGTGGCTGTGAAATCTTCATCCTCGAAGACTCGTTGAAATCGTTTGTCGATCTTGGTTTTGACGCGCCCTTTAGACGGAAGACGGTATCGAGGGTTCGTTTCGAAGCTGGCGAAGCGAGAATCCTGCTTTGCGGCGGACGACGCAGCAGTAGTTTTTTTCTGGCCTTTAGCCATTGTGATATTTTGTCCTCTCGAGGCTTAAAAAGAGCACATAAATGGGCTCTATAGTCTCTTTGAGATGTACCGATAGGAAGGCAGAGAGAGATAGCGCATACAAAACGACAATTGGGGAAAATCCATCAATTGAAAATTTAAGTGGGCCCGTATTTTTCTGCCGCTCATTAAGGCGTAGAAATCCACAGTGTCCCCTCTACCGCCTGCTCTATTAGCACTAGAACTATATCTACAGTGGTAGGTAGTGGTGGAGTGGTGGGGAGCTGGCCCAAGGCCACTAACTGCTCGTTTGCAGGTGCTGCATGCAAAGCCTCAGACAAGCCTGTCAGCTCCAAAGTTGTAAGTACCTAAGTACCTAAGGTAATCGTCACGATAGTCTTATTCACCCTTGGCCGGCATATCTGACAATTGTCCCAGCCTGTTAATGTAGGACTGCTTACATCGTGTGATCTTACTATGGCCCGGCTTATGCTTACACTGCCAGGTTGAAGTCGCCGTGAAATATGTGAGCTACCTCCCTCGCCTCCTGTATCCTTTGCTTGCTCCATCCAAGTGGTCCAGCTGAAAGTGCCGAGCCGACAAACGCGTCCAATAGGGCCAATAGGGCTGTGTAGATCATGTCTCGACATGGGCTGCCCCTCCAGAAATGCCCCTCCATGACGGGACTTTGTACTTTGTCTGTCCTACTCGAATGCCTGCCCTCGTGACGCAAGTTGTTGGGACTGACTGGTACGAGGTGACTGAGGCACTCTTTTCTAGCCCTGCTTACGTCAGTCTTCTACGGCCATTGCAATGTGAAATTGAGCGACTGTCGCAGCCTTTGTTTCGTTACACCTAGCCCGCAATTGATTTCTTGTTTAATAACTAGACAAACTTGGCGGCCCTGCTTTAGTTCTGAACTTGAGATCCTGCCCCGCCTTTGTTGAAGGTGTTACCTTTGGTAACAACATAACAGGACACGCCGCTTCACACTCTCTTCGTGATTCAACATGGACCGACTCTTGCGCAAGGCGGAGCATGTGGTTAAAGATCACATACTCAAGGACTTTTTGGATGACGATAAAGAAGAAAACCGCCCTCAAGAGCACCGCCCTGAGTATCACCCGGAGCAACAGGGGAGCGGGAGCCGGCCCCAAGAGCAAGCCCATGGCAAGACGCCTGTAGAAATCAGACCTGTCAACACCAACCACAGGTTTCAATCTTTTTCACCTGAGACTTCCGGCAATGCTAAGTGGTGTAAGTAGCCAGCCATATATTCGTTTGTGCGTTCCTTATGCTGTGGTTATTCTACGCCAGAAATGGTCTTTGAATTCGAAGCTTGAAACCCACGCGACTTTAGAGTTTTCGTTCTGAGAGAGGGTGAAGAGGAACTAGACGGATGACATACAACAGTCACATACACCAGCTAACATTAGATTTCATAGATGTCGACGGCGCCTCCTATTTCTGGGCCGTTTCAATGGCTCTCGAAGGTGAGTTTAATGGCACATCCAGAGCGCCCAATGGCGATTACCTGAGCTTACATGAGATAATAGAGGCACGAGAGAGCATCTACATTCTTGACTGGTGGCTGAGCCCCGAATTGTACCTCCGGCGACCGCCTTCTCGTAATGAAAGATACCGCCTTGACAATCTGCTGCGAGCTGCCGCCGAGAGAGGTGTAGACGTTAATATCATTGTCTATAAGGAGGTCACTCAGGCTTTGACTTGTAAGGATACCTACACGCCTGAGATAAGATTCGAGACCCCATGCTGACCCCTATATTCTATCAGTGGACTCGGCTGTATGAGCTATGGTTTATTATTGTTTGCTAGAGTTGCTAATGAGATCTACAGCACACGAAGCACGCCCTTGAAGCACTTCATCCAAAGATCAAAGTCTTCCGGCACCCTGATCATTTACCTACCAGCAGGTCCAGATTGCAGCAAGCTTTTGCAGGGTTGTCTTTGGATAACCTGAAGATGAACGCATTTGGACTATCGAAAATTCCCGGCGATGCGTTAAAGGAGCTTTACGGCTCATTTGGTGACACTGTACTGTATTGGGCTCATCACGAGAAGCTCTGTGTCGTTGACCGCCATATTGTGTTCATGGGCGGCCTTGATATGTGTACGCCACCACATCATATTACATTCAAACAACTTAATATGAGGCTAATAGTATCATAGGCTTTGGGAGATACGATACAAATAGTGAGTCTTTAGACAAGATTGATATCAAAATGAAGAAGACTAACGAACACCCCTCAGGTCACCCAATCGCGGATGCCCATCCAGGGAATTTGGATGCTATCATTTTTCCCGGCCAAGACTTCAACAATGCTCGAGTATTTGACTTCGAAGGTGTCGATAAATGGGACCACAATCAGCGTATGTGACGTGCGATTGAAAATTATATGACAAGTACTAATACTACAACATAGTGGATAGAGCTAAAAGCTCGCGAATGGGTTGGTCTGATATCGCTATTTCTCTGAGTGGGCCGATAGTAAACAGCCTCATCCATCACTTTACTGACAGATGGTATGTCTTAATCCTTTACTGGTCGTTCCGTAAACCAAATTGACATGTTTTAGGAACTTCATATTTGATGAAAAATATGCCGAGAAAGACCCCGGAAAGTATCGAAGATTAGAAGAGCCAAAACATGGAGAGAGTCATGGTAATGAAAGCCACCGTTTCCCCATTCCTGAAATGGGCGAGTTTGAACACCAGATAAGCCGAGGGGTTCGACACTTTATGGGAGGAGAAGACCGCAGGGAGCGAGAAGACGACGGCCACGAGCGTCGACAGGAGCATCGACAGGAAGCTGGAAGGACCAAAATCCAGCTCTGTCGTAGGTGAGTGCGGATCTGTCTTTGTATACCGAAAGAGCCTTACTAACCTCATATCAGTGCCTGTGACTGGTCTTCTGGGCATCCGACGGAGCACTCCATTGCTAACGCTTATGTTCATGCAATTGAGAGCGCCGAGCATTTCATCTACATTGAGAACCAAGTCAGTAGCACAGCCCAACCCCTACTTTAGTCATCTTTGCCTAACTTCTACAGTTCTTCATCACGGCAACAGGGGATAAGCAGTACCCCGTAGAGAACAAGATCGGTGCTAGCATCGTGTCACGTATCGTCCGCGCTCACTCAAGTCGTGAGAACTTCCGCGTTATAGTCCTCATGCCTGCGGTCCCAGCGTTTGCCGGCGACCTGAAATCAGACGGCGCGCTCGGCACCCGTGCTATCATGGAATACCAGTACAACAGCATCAACCGAGGCGGTAACAGTATTATTGAATGCTTAAAGAAGAATGGTGTCAACGACTGGCGACGCTACATAGGCTTCTACAACCTCCGCAACTATGACCGCATCAACACCTCGTCGACGATGCGTCAAGCCGAAGAGCGAAGCGGTGTCCGTTACGACGACGCCCGTCGCCAACACGACGACATGGTGTACCGAGGAGACGGCCGCGGACATCGCGAGGAATACGACCGGTACCAGTCCGCAGCCTCCAGAGTCCCCGACCAAACTTGGGATACAGTCAGTGCGTGCTATATGGACGGCGGTCCCGACATCCGCAAAATCCCATGGCACGGCGACGAGGAATCCGAGATCAACGCCTTCGTTTCCGAGGAGCTGTACATCCATTCCAAAGTGCTCATCGCAGACGACCGGCTCGTGATCTGCGGCTCAGCCAACCTGAACGACCGCTCACAGCTCGGCACACACGACTCCGAGATCGCCGTCGTCATCGAAGACCAAGATTTCGTCGAAAGCAGAATGGACGGCCGCGCATTCCGCGCCTCGCGCTTCGCGACGTCCCTGCGCCGCCAGCTTTTCCGCAAGCACCTCGGATGGCTCCGCGACGAGCGCTGGGACCAACCGACGCGCAACTGGACACCCGTGAACCGGGACGCGCAGGACTACGACTGGGGCTCAGAAGCGGACCGAGCCGTCGAAGACCCTCTATCCGACCGGTTCTGGCGCAGCTGGACGGACACGGCGCGCACGAACACCGAGGTCTTCAGCAAGGTGTTCCACAACGTGCCGAACGACCACGTGCGCACCTGGGCCGACTACGACGAGTTCTTCAGCCGGCACTTCATCATCCCCGGCTCAGAGCTTAGCGAGGAGAAGAAGCGCGGCCGCGTCGACTACGGACACGTCGTGCGCTCGGAGTTCGGCGGCGGCGCGGCCGAGGTCAAGGAGTGGCTGTCGCGCGTCCGCGGGACCCTGGTCGAGATGCCGCTTGATTTCCTCATTGACGTGAAGGACCTAGCGAAGGAAGGGCTGAGCTTGAATGCGTTCACTGATGAGCTGTATACCTGATTTTCCACGACTTGTTGGCTTGTGATTACGATACGCAGGGCTGAAGAGATGATTCGATAGAATTGGAGGCAAAAAATGTATTGGATCTCTTATGGTACCTAGGGCAACTTGTCTACTTCTTCTCAACTTCAGAATATGATGCACTTGTTAGGTTAGTCGAATGATTACTACGGAGTACTTGTGAGTCTCATTAGCGTCGCCAGTCTAGATCCGTCCGTTATCTCGAATAATACGGACAAGTGAACAATTAGGTCATACTCTACACAGACCTCATAACTACACAATCATCTCTTAACAACTAGTCTAAATATCTAAATTTGCTTCAAATCGGCTAGTGGTCGATTCCAAGGGTCAAAGAATACGCATGGCATTTCCAGAACTTGCTTCGAAACATCAGCTAATACCATCAGACAAGGCCAATCTGATAGGAAGTAGGCATGGGAAAGTCACCCTTGATTTGTGGGTGGATTTCAATGCCTCGCCGTTAGGGTTAGTAGTCGCATTCATAGTAGCACTGAGTGCTTGCGCCATCTTCGTACTTCGAAATGAAATTCAGATTTACCAAGATATTGGATTCCGATTATATGAAGGGTGTCATGAGTTCATAAGGAGAATAGTCGGGCATTTATACCAGTAAGAAAACTGGATCATGAGCATCATCAATATGTGAAGGTAAACTAGAATGGCTGTGGGATCGAAAAAAAAAAAAAAAAAAAGTAAGTCGCGGGGTAGAATGTGCAGAATGAGAAGTGGATGGAAAGTTGGTATAGGATTCAATGAACACTGATATAATGCTACTTCTGCAGGTGATATGAATATTTATATATATTGTCAAAGGACTACATTACTACGATATTCCCGCTATCACAATGTCATACCATATATTTTGTACACAAAATCAGTCATTAGCGGTGTGACCATGTTAGTCTGGGCCCTTTCGATCTATGTCGGCCCCGCCATTGATGCTGAATTGATGCTGAATTGATGCTGAATTGATGCTGATATAAGGAAATCAACTCCCCCCGCTATCCCCGGACGTAGTACCGCTGTATCCCAGTTCATAACCAATACCCTTGATGGATTCCTTTCCACAGCCACCCAACCATCATATCCGAGAGGGTTTGGGACATAAGCGGCGTGACGTGACAAAAAAGCGTAATATACAGAACTCCTGTGTCTATGTTGCACCTGGAAGGGATGTCCACGGTGCCAGCGTGGTTTTTTGTTTTCGCTTCTATCCTCCAAATGAACTGTGTGCTCTCAGTCGTTCTTACCGTTGGCGTTATTGCCGAGGAGGCCATCCTTGAACTCCCTTATGGGAAGGGTTTCTTCTAACCCGAATGGCAAACGGTTTCTTCGCTGATTACCCCTGTACCAAGAGAAAACACCAAAAGCGATGCCGGCAATGCAGCCGAAGCTGAGGTAAGGGTGCTCGATAAAATTCATCTTGATGTCGAAGAAGACCTTCTCAAAGCTCGAAATAGTAAGCTTAGGCTTGATGAGAGGCGGGTTGGCGGTAACTTTGGAGAGAGTTTCCAGGATGGACACGCGCGAAGGAACAATGTTGTATTCGTTGATAGTTTGATCCCAGTATCTTCGGTTCTGGATTGGAGTCAGCAAATAATTTCTGTTTCAAGTTTTAATCTCGCCAACTTACATCTTCATCATTAATGATTACCCGATCGCCGTCCTTACTGTCGATTCCATAGGTAGTTCGAATCCATCTCTGCCAGAATGTGCCATCGACCCAGGCAAAAGCAACTTCTTTGCGATCGGACCAATCCATATTGATGCGTATATTCTTGGCTGCTCTTACACCGCGTTGGTCCCCTCGATCTTCAGCTTCTTCCAGACGCAATTGCTTAGCATCACGGGCATTTTGTCTCTCAAGCTGAAAAGCTTGGATTTGCTTGTCCATCCAGTCATTGGCAGCTTCCTTCATCTCATGCAGAGCTCCGGTAAAGGAGTCCTTGTCTTCCCGGTTCAATATACCAAGTACTACCATCTTTCCATCCATGATTTCTCGGGCATTGGAAGCCGTAAGCTCCGGCACAATAGGCAACCAGACAGATTTCATCCACGATAGGACCATATGGGTGTCACGCATCTCCCTCGGCGTTAAAGGCGTATAGTACGTGGGCCGGCCTTCCCGGGAAACAAGTAGTCTTGGCCAGGTGGTAATCTTGAAACGATCGTATAGCACTGGGTCATCCGTCTTAACAAGTTTGGCGCGGCCGATGAGACTGAGAGGTAGTCTCTCAAGGGCTTGGAAGTCTTCAGATGCAGTGGCACGGTCGTAAAAGTAGATGAATATCACTTCCTCCTTTTTCTCCAACTCGGCCAAGGATGCCGCATCAACGTCTTTGATTCCCTCGCATATGTCTAGAGCCTTCTCAGCGTAATTCAGGAAGTCACCGAAGCCTCGCAAGCCATCATATTCAACCCGTTCGCCACCTTTGAAGAAGAGGATTGTTGGGTAGCCCTTGAGGCGGACATCTTTGCAAAGTCTGCTTTCCACGTCACAATTAACCTCGCCTACGTTGAGCCTGCCCTTCATCTCTTTAGCCATTTGTTGCCAGTTGGGGGCCATGGCTTGACAATGGTGGCACCAAGGTGCATAGAATTTGATGAACCACGGTTCCTGCGTCATAGTGACAAGCTCCTGGAAGCTTTCGGCAGTGAGAGGGACAGAGTTTCCTTCCTTGTTCGGGGTAACTGTCGGCTTGGCAGGTTTGGTCTTCTCCTTGGATTCTAGAATATCGTCGATGGTTGTCTTGGAAGCAGTGAGATCTTCCTTTTCCACCTGTTCTTTCTCGGCATCTGAAGATCTTGGCTTTGTATAATCAGGTGATTCGGTTGCTTCAGGCTCAGGCAGAAGGAGTTCCTTCGGTCGTGTACCAGGTTTCTCCTCCTCGAGGGCTTTCTCAATCATATCGGAGACTACTTTCATCTCCTTTGCGCCGCCCACAAATTCTACACGTTTGCCGTCCTTGTAGAGGTACGTACGGGGATAAGCGAGAATCTCATGTTCAGTGCAGAGATCTCCATTTACCATACAGTCGAGAGTGGCAAATCGTATGTCGTAGTACTTTTCGAAGGGCACGTCTGATACAGTTGACGTATAGTAAAATTCGTACATGGTTTGATATGTCGGAGCGAACAGTTGACAATGAGGACAATAGGGGCTGATGATTCCTGATGTTAGCGGGGTGTTTCAAGATTCACAGCCATCATCTTTCAAGTCAGAGTGGTAGGATGAAATGTAACACGCGGTTCAGAGTGAAACATGGGCGAAGAACTACATACTTGAAGTACTTGACTACCAAGAATTTTGACGCCTGGGCTTCCTCGTTAAAGTTATCGCTGGTCAGCTCAAGCAGTGGAGGCACCCTTTTGCCATTGAAATATGTGTTCTCCTTGCCGGGATCATCTGTCTTATCGGCACCAATGGCCTGGGCAAGGCCCGCCGTCACCGCGCCGAAGAACAGCGCAAGCGATGTGAGCCTCATGGCTGTGTGTGTGTGTTTGTGTGTGTATGGAATGATCGAGCTCTCTGACTGCAAAGATGACGGTAGCGGCCCGCCCACTTAAATACACATGCAAGCCGTGAAGGCTGGCAGGTTGAGACAGCGACACCTCAAGGCTATTACACAGGTAGCGGGGAGAAGGATCGATAGGCGATGGGACAAGTCTGTGAGCAGCGACGGGTAAGGTGAGACGTGGCGGCGATTAGGGGCTCGAGGAGGGATCGCGTTATCGGGGATTGCGCATTGAAGGTGGATTAAATTTCTAATACGAGATAGCAAAATGGAGAAAGATGGGTGAAAGGACAATAGTAGGCGGACGTGTGAAGCCGCGGCAACAAGAAGTAAAAGTGTGAGTCGGTGACCAGTGGGTCGAAGTCAAAGAAAGCGCAGAAGAAGAAGAAAAGAGCCGTCGTGATGTCTCGTGTGTCAAAAGGAGAAGCCAGATGGAGTTCAGCAAGGAGGTATTTCAGCCCTTCGTTGGGCCAGGCAGAGTCGGGGTGGGCTACCTAAGGTACAGGGGATGCCAAGTTGGAATTTTGCTTGAAAGGGGGGCGGGCTATTGCCGTAGATGGCACGTTGCGCGCTGCTGCATGCATGCTATGTACATTTTTAGGTAATTAATTCCTTACCAACAGTCTGCCAACAGCTAAGTCTCAGTCAGGATACGAGTCTAGCGCAAAGTCCAGGCCTAGAAAGATAAGTATGTACTGTCTAGCCTGTTTAGGGAAGGTCATCCAATCCGGGAGTTGATAGGAAGCTTGGCCCTGTGAGGGTCCCGCCACAGTCAAACTGAGCCCCAATCAAAGGTGCTACGTAAAGTGTGGCTTGAGATGCGACAGAGGAAACACGATGTGAATACCTAGCTAAGTGCAGCGAGGTAGGTATCTGGGGCATTTAGAAAGTATAAATCGGACTGGTTGTAATAAGCTGTCAACCTGCTGTATTCTAAGCAGATATTTCCTTGATTGGTAGTCCAATGTCATAAGGTGTATTTCCACCTGCATGAAAGTCCAGGTGCGAAGCACATCGTGAATCTAGTTTGGAAGTCGCAACCACAAAACCCCATACCTTCCAAGGTTCCTAAACGATACCTACAGCACAGCGTAGCAAACAAGTCCGAAGTCCTAGAACTCATTCCATTCCTCATCCTCCCTATTCCAGAATTGTGTCTTCCATTTCGATCGAGACGCACCAGGTTGGCTGATATTGGCAACATGACTGACCCTCTACTAAAACGTCGACGCCTAAGCAATGGGAATGACGATGTGTTAGGCAGTTCTGGCGACGCTGAACGAGCCACTCCGTCTTCTCTTTCTCATCCCATCAGCCCTCCAAGGAAGAAAATGAAGACTGAAAGGAAAATCTTAGCATCACCGTTCCGACTGACATCAATCAGGGACCTCTCTGATACCGACAATGTAGATGCAGTATCGCTGAGCGACTTAGTCGGCGACCCTCTTATTGCCGAGCTGTGGGATTTTAACTATCTGCATGATGGTACGTATCAAAACCTACCGTGCCAGTCTTGAGACCTAGACTTGGTAGAATGGTCTATTGTCTTCCGGCGCTAACAATTGCTTCAGTACGTGAACCTTTGATCCTGAAACTTGATCACCATTATCTGCGTAATTCTAGAAAGTATGTAATAAGGAACTAGACTAATACGTTTTCATATGGCAGGTTGACTTTCTGATGGAACATCTCGACGAGGATACAAGGGCTCTGACTAAAATCCACATTGTTCACGGGTTCTGGAAGCGAGGGGATTCTAACAGGTTAATGCTTCAAGTAAGTGCTCGAAAATTATTTCGGATTCTTGTCATGGAAAATTGTTGACCACATTACTAGGAACAAGCAAGACAGCACCCAAATGTCACTCTTCACACAGCTTATATGCCTGAGCTGTTTGGCACCCATCACTCTAAGATGCTCGTGCTCTTCCGGCACGATGATACAGCCCAGGTTATCATCCACACTGCGAACATGATTGCAAAAGATTGGACAAATATGACCAACGGTGTCTGGATATCACCAGTACTTCCCAAACTCCAGTCACCACCGCAAGAGGCCAGCACATGTGGGGCTATAGGCAGCGGACCACGTTTCAAGTTCGACCTACTAAACTACCTTCGGGCGTATAACGAAAGACGAAACGTCTGCGAGTCCTTAGTTGAGGACCTCGCAAAATACAATTTCTTTGCTGTCCGTGGGGCTTTAGTAGCAAGTGTGCCAGGGAAGCAAGACGTCGAACTGGCACCAGAGGTAACTTGTTGGGGGTGGCAGGCGCTACGGCAGACCTTAAAAACTGTGCCGTTACAAGCAGGGGCGTCGGAGATCGTTGTGCAGATATCATCGATTGCAACGCTGGGGATAGACGATACATGGTTACAACGTTACCTCTTTGACTCGCTCTCAACCTCACGTCCTCCACGCCGGGAAGAATCAGCTACTAGACCTAACTTCAAGATCGTTTTTCCCACCCCGGACGAGATCCGTCGATCACTGGACGGGTACGCATCTGGCGGCTCGATCCACACAAAGATCCAGCACCCAATACACATGAGGCAACTCCGATATGTCCGGCCATTCTTCCATCACTGGGCAAATGACAGTTGTAAAGGGGGATTAACAAACGCATCCACATCAAACGACAATGCCAGAATCTCAGGCCGGAAACGGGCAGCACCCCACATCAAGACGTACATATGTTACGGCGCCAAGTCAATCGACTGGGCTCTCCTCACCTCGGCCAACCTTTCAAGGCAAGCATGGGGCGAAGCCACCAACAAACTCGGAGAAGTGCGCATAGCCTCCTGGGAAATCGGTGTTCTGGTTTGGCCAGAGCTGCTGACGGGTGACCCAAAGGCGACAATGGTAGGCACGTTCAGGACGGACGAGCCAAGCCGAGAGGAGTATAGCGATAGTGATGAAGACTCGCCTATCGTGGGACTCAGAATTCCGTATGATTTACCCTTGCAAAAATACGGGGATGCAGAGGTACCGTGGGTGGCAACAATGGAGTATACGGAGCCAGACTGGAAGGGGCGAATGTGGCCGGGCAATTGAGTTCTGACATCTAACCCTCATCATCTGTCTAGTAGGTATCTCACATATGTACTCGTCTACACATTTAGCATGATATGTATAGCTATCAGTGCATCCTAAATGTAAAGGGCTTCTCTGAATAAATCACAAGCACGGAGTAACCCAATATGGGCAATTTAGAGGTACCACGAACTATGCTAAGGTCTAGCAAATGTCAACATAAAACCTATTACACCTATAGTGTCTGACAAACATCTCTGAATGCATGCGTGCATGTGTATCATCTCGAGAGGAACATGAGCAAATAGGGCAGCTAAAAAGGGGGCAGTGTTCTAGGTGGACTTTCGTATTCATTGGTCTGTATCAAGAGATCGGGCAGTTCATGCGTCCGTATTATGGATATGCCAATGAATAGCCACAAGGCCGAAAGGACGAGCAGAATGAGGGACAAGGCCAACAACATCTAGCTGCCGACGACCTCGGGCTCCTTGGCCGGGTCGAAGCCGTACTTGTTCTTCAGCTCCTCGACCTTCTCGATGTACCGCTTCTGAGCTTCCTCGGCGGAGATGCCCTCTGCTACATAGCCCTCCCAGGCCCTCAGCTTGGCCTTGCCCTGTTGTTCAACGCGAAAGTATTAGCTTGACAGTTCTTATTTTCTCCTTTTTTTTTTTTTTTTTTTTTCTTTTCTTGAATTATCACGTTGTCGTTTCGCTGATTGAAAGATATGGGGTTTGAGTGGCGGGTCTTGACGGCAAGAACTCGATTCTCATCAGGGTAAAGCGGGGTGGGTTGTATGATAGATATTGTGAACGAAGAGGGCAACGAGACGAACCTTTAGGTCGAACATGCCGGGGGCCTTGGGGCCCTTTTGGTACTCTGTGACATCTTCGCCGCAGGCAACCTTGTAGAGACCTGTAGAACCGTCGGCGGGATTGGTTAGTAATTGGTCTGGAAGGTAGCTTGTTTCTCGAAGACTTCAGAGCATGGTAATGGTGGTGGCGGCTGTAGTGCCTAGCTCCAAGTACAAGAAGGGAGAGGGAGAAAGAGATCAATAAAAATTGAAGGAGAAAAGAGGGAGAACGAACCATAGAGTGCAAGCAACTCGTCGTTGTCGGGCTTCTTGGTGAGCTGCTTGGACTCGCGCTGAGCAGCTTTCTCGAAAGCTGGGTTGGCGGCGAAGGCGGCCTTCTCTCCGGCTGATAGTTCTTTCGACATGATTGATGATGGGGGGGGATGGAACGAAGGTATTTTGGATGATCAAGTGCTCGCTTTCAAAGTTGGTCTAAAAGGAAAACAGAATGGGAGAAGAGGGGAAACGAATGAATGCGAATGTGCTACCCGTGGTTGTTGTTCCCCAGACTACCTAGATGTGGGTTTCTGCTGTTTTTGGCGGGGTTGTCTCCAAGCAAGCATCGTCATATGTGTGGGTGGGTGGGCGCCGAGGTGTAAGTACAGTAGTAGTAGTAGCGGGGGGGTCTCTTCTCCCACCTCTCACACAACAACAACTCTCTCCTGCTCGCTGAGTTAGGAAAGAAGCACACCTACCTGCCCTTGATTCATTGGTCCGTTCCCTCTGCTACAACATGTGCGCTAGCTACGGGTTTGGCATGGCGAGAAAACTCCAGAGTTTTTGATCACCTGCATGTGTACCTACAGTAGCTTTTGCGCTTACATTATGTATGTATGTACTCTGGTCTTGTTTAGGTATCTATGTACATGTCTTTATAATAGCCATAGGTAGGTACCTAACAGCCGAAATTGATAGGTATAATTTCATAGATGTTGTGCTTAGGATGACCCTTTTCGAATTGTTTTGACCAGTAGAGGCGACGTGGATAGCTGCAGCATCGTTGGTTTCTTTATTTGGAAGTTTTGACGAAGAGGAGGGCATCTGATTGTACCTGAGATCTGGTGTCTGGGTACATGGTACCTACTTACGTACATCGAGTGGCTGAATTGGGTTAGGGCCATAGGCATCCCTCGGCGCCTCAACAATTTGAACACCGTTACCTACTAGCAGACCAGCTGTTCGTTCACACGTCTTGCTTATGTTTGGTATCATGCGGGAAGGGGAGGCTTCGATGAATTTACATTGTCTTCTCTTACCAACTAGTGGTTTTTATACCTGAGCTGAATTCAAGATAGAGGCGGATGAAAGTGTTTGAATGGGGAGGCGCAAGCAAGCTATGCAGGCAAAGATCCGAGGGCAGCTAAGTTGAGATGCACATTATACGTGCCTTGCTCGTTAGTTATTACTTACCTGCCTTGTATGCCACTATCGAAACTCTGAATAGCACCTGGGCAGAGTTCTCTGGCCAGATAATGCGCTGCTATGGAATCCCCGTGCCATGCTGTAGGGATATATGAAAAATTGTAAACGAGAGGGTACACTGGGAATAAATAATACATTCGCTGGTCGAAAATGTTCCATTGTTTTGTTAAGTATTTCGCCGCCCATTTTTCGGGACGCTAGCGGCAAGGGTAATGAGCATGTGTGTTTTCGGGACCGAAGAACGCGCACTTGATGGTCAGCTTCACCAGCGTCGTCGGTGTCCACGGCCCAGGCCAATAGTATGTATAGGCACTCCCGCTGTCAAGTAATCTCTATAGTAATCTCTATCGTGAGCCGAGCTATTCTGATCACAAATTTCATCTGTGTAAGTACGGCAACGGGCCAAACCAATCTTCTGACACCCTATCATCCACCGTGACTAGCATATAACTAACCTAGTACCTAACTAGAAATAACAGTAGCTTTCTTAGGGATTTCTTCGACAATACATATTCTATATTCCATGGGTATAACTCGCTATGATGAGCGGGTTTTTGACGCGGACGAATCTTTCGAATTTATAAGGATTAATAAGCTCGGTGAATGAATGTAACGGCACAGCCTGGTCACCAACCCGAGTCACATGAGTGTGACCCACGATGCATGCAGTATCATAGTGGTAGGTATCATATACGGTACCTATTTACGTACATACGTATCTACGTCTACCCTCTCGTAATCAGCAATGCTATCAATGCGAATCGCATCATAGATCATAACTAAGCTTCATGACTGCGAGCTACCCCAGCCCGGATGTTGGCATGCGAAACACGTATACCGGTACCTACACACACACCCCCTCGGCCGTCGGGTCTTGGACCTGGACCTGGACCTGGACCTGTGGTGGGGCTCCGGTTCGTGTAACTTCCCGTGTAAAATGAAACCGATAGCATGATACCTACAAAAGTTCTTGCATACCAACAGCCACCGGACTTATTTGAGACGATTGTTTCTTTTTCTTCTCTCTTCATTCTGATCTTCCCACCCTGTCGACTCTTCCCAGTCTTTTACCTTTTGATTCCATCCATCGCATTGCATTCTGGCACCCCGCATATCTTCTCATCGCCAACTCGCAATAGGTACCTACTTATATCTTTGCGTTGTTGGGCCTACTGGTCAAACCCCCCGGACTTCGCCAGCATTGTAATATCGAAGTTCCTCTTCAAGGCCGACATCGTAATTAAGCATAATGACGAAGGATACGAAGAGTACGCATGCCAGAATCCATGACTCTCGTCGCCGCGAAGCTTCGGGCCCAACATATCTCTGAAAGACCCTAAAAGCTAACTGTTCTTTAGCGGTCGTGATTCTTGGTGGCGCATTTGCCGGCGTTCAGGTTGCCCACCGACTACTTAAATACACCCAGCCTCAAGTCAAAGATTTGAAAGTCATTCTCGTCTCAAAGGTAAGGCTCAGTCAAAATCACGTTGATAGTGCCTTTATACCAACAGCCCAAAAGCTTGAGTGACCCACGCCCATATCCCTATAAAAAGCAGACAGTCGGCGGGGGGCTTTTGTCGCTCGTGGTGTCCGGGCACCTCGAATGTCATGTCATCCCCTCATTAGCGGGGTGTTTGAGAAAGAATGCTGACACATAGTTGTAGAATAGCCACTTCTATTGGAATCTAGCTGCGGTCCGTGCCATCGTCCCAGGTGTTTTGAAGCCGGACCAATATGCACTCCCCATTGCAGCGGGTTTCGCAAAATATCCCAAAAATTCATTTGAGTTCATCGTTGGCACAGCCGAGACTGTCGATACCTCTAAAAAGACGGTCAGAGTGCATGTGGGCGAGGATGGTAGCGACCGCGATCTGGCCTATGACTACCTAGTGGTGGCCACAGGCACCCGTAATGTCGGAACTACTAAGGTGCCATGGAAAAATGATGGCACACACGAGGAGATCACGGCCCTCATCAACGATACACAGACGAAAGTCAAGGCTGCCAAGCACATTGTCGTAGCCGGTGCAGGCTCCACCGGTGTCGAGACAGCAGCAGAGCTAGGGTTCGAGTATGGCAACCCGAAAAACGCGGACGACAAGAAGGAGATCATACTGCTATCCGCTGACACGGAAGTTCTCAGCGGCGACAGTATCGCCGGCAATGTGGCATCAGAGCTGAAGAAGGTCCACGTCACGATCCGCGCCAATGCACGTGTCGCGAGCACCAACAACTTGCCCGACGGCAAAACTGAGATTGTGCTCGAGAACGGCGAAAAACTCGTCACGGACTTGTATCTGCCGACGATGGGAATGATCCCCAACACCGATTTCCTCCCAGTCGAGGTATTGACCGACAAGAAGTTTGTCGATATTGACGAGTTCTACCAGGTCAAGGGTACCGACAACATCTGGGCGGCGGGCGACGTCGTGTGGAAGCCCCGTGGCAGCTTTGTTCTCACCGACAAGCAGGCTGCCGGTGTCGCGAAGAATATCGATGCCGTGTTGAAGGGTAAAGCTCAGACGCTAGTCAAGACGATTCCCATCGATGTGCTCATGGTCGCCACGGGCCGCTCACGAGGCGCGGGAAGAATGGGCCCCGTCAAGGCCTTCAGTATAATGGTTTATCTGATCAAGGGCAAAACACTTGGTGTCGACAAATTACCTGCATGGGTCGACGGTACTAACTTCTAAAACGGACCAGACCAATAAAACACACTGGTCTTAAAGAAAAAACCGAATCCGGCATCGGGATGACGACTTGCCTCTGACGAGGCTGAGGTCTGCTCTCCCTGTGCCGAATCAGATTGCCGCGTAAAGGGATATCACAGCTCAAGATGTGGGGAGAGCTCACGCTGTTTAGACTTCTGCTGTTTGATTTGAAGTTGTTAAAGAGGAAGAGAATGGGATTGAAGAGGACAGAATGGGGACGAGGAGCGTAGCACTTTTAATTCTCGATACCCCGCCCCACACCCCCCAATGATGGAACATGCGCATCTTAGAATAGTAGCTTTAATAAATGATTATATTCATACTGTAATTTGCCCGTGAAAGAAGCCTATAGAAACCGTAAGGGGGATTTACGTCGCCGGAATACAAGCTGCGAAAACACCGAGCTCGACCCCGTGCTCGCGCATCCGTGGTTAGTTAACAGGTGTTGAAATTGATATCACGCTTCCGTATCGTACCCAACTGAATTCCATCTTTGCCCTGTAGTCAAGTGTTTAACACGCACTTCACTGCGCCTTTTCTAACGTAGGTAGGTAGCTGGGCAGGCATCATCATCTCCCCACTTTCTCGTCCTCGATTTCCCTCCGCAGCTGCTCGAGGACCTGCATGCGCGAAGCGAGGTGCGCGTCCAGCCCGTCAACCTGCTCCTTGACCGTCTGTAAATCGTCCGCGACGCCGCGCAGATTGCCGCCGACCTTGGCCTTGCCGCTGCCTTCCTCGAGCTCCCGCAGCTCGCGGCGCTTGTAATCGAGGAGCTGCTCGAGCTCGCGCTTGACGAGGGCGGGCTGGCTGTCGCGCTTGCCGCCGCCGCCGCCGCGACGCCGGTTCGCCTCCGCCTCGACCTTGTCCATCTTGGCCTCGAGCTCCGCTAGCTGCTTCTTCAGCCGCACCTCCTCCCACTCGGCGTCCGACTGCGCGTTGCTGAAGTCCGTGCCGGACGCCTTGAAGCTGCCGCGCCCGAGACGCGTGAGGTACTGGTCGCCGAACTTGGCCTTGCGCCCTGTGGAGGTGTTCTCGTCGGCTTTGGCGGCCCACCGCGACGCGTTCCGCTGGCTGTCTATCTGGTAGTCGATCTGGTTGCGCTCGAACGAGGACCGGAGGGACGCTGGTACTGTTCGCGGGATCCGGAACCCTTCGTGTCGGTTGTTTAGGATGTGGAGGAAGGCGAGGCATGCGTCTTTGTTGATGGAGGACCCGGC
This sequence comes from Xylaria bambusicola, assembly GCF_022495145.1. NCBI lineage: Eukaryota > Fungi > Ascomycota > Sordariomycetes > Xylariales > Xylariaceae > Xylaria > Xylaria bambusicola. Next base: position 450,702 of record NW_025953562.1, read on the forward strand.
GGATGGATTGATGAGGTTCCATGCTGACCGGATGTCTGTATCTGGTACGTCGAGGGACTCGTAGAGGTCTTCGAGGGAATTGACTGAGTGGTAATATAGTTAGAAGAGATACCAGCTGTAATCGCGTAGCAATTAGACGTACAGGATATTTCACCACGCATGTCCCTGTTCTCCTGATATATTGACTCGTACTTCGCCTTGTCCTGCGGGTTCATGTACCAATCGAACCCATCCTTCAGGCCGGGTGTATCGGAGTCGTCGTCTACTTGTTCGAATTGTACTTGTTTGCCCGTGAGCGCTCGGTTCGCTTGTACGAGATGTGATTTCGATTCGGGAACTAGCCAGTCCGGAAGTGTCGTAGGGACCTCTGAGTACTCCTATGAGCTCACGTTAGGCTATGTAGCTTCCACCACGACGGATAAATCTGATTAGAGAGCAAAAGGCCGACGCACCCCGTTCACTATGTCGAAGATGATGCGCATGGCCACGCAGAACTCCTCGAAATCCAAATTGCCGTCATTATCGACATCGGCCACGTCCCAAACTTGCTCTAGCTGATCATCCCGTAGTCCGCTGTTCTTCAGGAGAGGCGCGGCTTGTTCACCGGTCAGAAACTTGCCGCCATTCGTCCTTGTTGAGAAGATATTCCAGTATGTCTCGATCTCCTGGGGCTCAATCCGCGGGGCCATCTTAAGCCTCGTTTGTTGTTTGGCGCCAATGGCCTTTTCGTTCCCTGACTGGTATGTTGGAACTTGTGTCGCTTGGGCGATCTATCGACTCGGCAGGCTTCAGTATCGAAAATAAAGACAGTTAAGGCAATTCTGTTGCTGTCAAATACTAGCTTGAATAATGTCGGATTGTAGGACATACGTAACTGTCTGGGGCGCAAGCCTCCCCGTACCTACTAAGGTTAACAGTGGGTCGGTGATCCAATGCGCTACCTACCTACCTAAACAGTGAGGTCGAGAGAGCTTGAGCCACGTTTCTGGCAGCCCCTAATCTACCTATAATTCTTGTGGCTGGAGGCTCCCTGAAACATCTCCTGTAAGACTCATGATACCGTCGGAATTCTTTTATAGCTAAAGTATGATTACATTATTGACGATATGGTAATATTCTTATGATAAATCACTTGACAAACTATTCGTTTATTCAGAAGCCATCGACCAAAGTATCCAGTACAAGTTGTAAAACCTCACGCTACTTCGAGCTGTTATGAATTTACCAAAATCCCCCCCCCCCCCCCCTATCGTCTGACATTACTTCATGTCCGTATCATGTGCTGCACCACGAACTTAATAGGACTCCCAGCCAGCGGCTTTGATAATCCTGTCGAGAAGCCGGTGAGTCTCTAACGCTGACTCGAAGGTAGCAACAGTTCCCAAGTCACCCTTGGCAAAGGCGCGGTACTGGCGAGCTAGATTGGCAGCAACTGCTGGCACCTTGGACTCAAATTCGTCACCGGCCAGGAAATCTACGTCAGTAACCGCATCATCGCCTATCTTAAGTCTGAGTGTACGCTTAGGCTCTCCAGCTTGCCAATTCGCCTGGGGAACGATGACCTCCGCCGACCCCTCCGATCCAGAGATAACCCAGCGGAAAGAGACGTCGTCAACATCGGTCTTCGACTGTTTCGCCGACAGAGACGCAACAGCGCCACTTTCGAGTGTTCCCTGTACAAGTATCTGGTCTGCGCCTGTCTTGGAGTATGTGGGATTAACGAGCACTCCCTCGGCGTTGAAAATCTTTACGCTCGAAACTGCTGACTTCAGAGTTGCTTGGACCTCAGCAAAATCGCCAAGTACATGTGTGAAGCTGTCGAGGACTGGCGAGGAGATCAGTATAAGCTCCTCCACGGCCAGACCCACTGTTAATGGCTAAACTCACAGTGACCAAAGAAGATGAAGAAGATGTTGCCGCCAGATTTGTGATCAAGGAAGTATTCCCCCTTCTCCATCCATGTGTCACTAGGATACAGGCTAGCAGAAATCCATGCTGAGGAGTGTACGACCGTTCCGATCTGCCCCGACTCAACGATATGTTTGAGTTTTACCACGAGCGGATCTGCTCTAGCCTGCACGCCAACAGATGTACGAACACCTGCGGCCGTGGCAAGTTTGGATAACTCTTCGGACTGTGCGAGGCCAACAGCTAAAGGCCACTCCACAAAGACATTCTTTTTCTTCTCAAGAGCCGGTTTCGCCAACTCAAAGTGTTTTCCCACACCAACGGAGACAACGACTAGATCAACGAGCGGATCATTCGCAAGATCGTCTTGGTTTCCATACGCCTTTGTGGATTGCTTCAGGCCGTATTGTTTGACTTGATTCTATGCGTCAGCATAGTTGTTGTTATTTCGTATAAGAGCAGTATATGTACTTACTAGCTGTTTCGGCAGACTTGACGCTCGAATTGCATACGGCGACAATCTCGTAGTCTTCAGGTAGCGCTTTCAATGCTGGGAGATGTGCCGTCACAGCCCAGTAACCGACTGCTGTTCTCTTCGAACCATCCTCTGGCATCGGTCGTAAACCAATTATACCAACGCGAATCGGGGCCATCCTGACTGGTTGAAATAGCTCAGCTGTTTTTTCTTCTCTTTCTTTCTCTTTTAAAGACTAGGAGAACGTTCACTTAATGAGGCGCAGTGTTACTTATCAGACAAACGATCTGGGTTTATACATCGCCTTGGAGCTGGTCTCCTTAAATATTAAAGACGGCGGGCATGACATGCTGCATATGCTCGTTCATTCTACTCTTCCCTCGCAGACACTCATGGTATGGCCTTTCGTAGGTTAGTTATACCCACTTCAACTCCGGACGTCTAGCCCGACGGTATGGTGACCTTGACTATGCATTGCCGCCAGGGCCGTGATTCCCCGCTCAGCCCAGAAACTAACGATAAATCAGCTGTGGCTCAAGTAACTATTGATTGCATGTTTGTACCACTTCAGAAATAAAACAGCAGACATTCATTACTTAGTCGATTATTCGTGAACACTTGATCATTGTCTATCTGACATTTATCGCATCGTCTGTGAGCTATTCAGTGCTGGAGACTCAGTTACTGGACAGTTGATTCAACACACCAAAGTTTTGTACGGAAATGCAACCTTCTCGAATTCACCGGACTGGTACCTATTCCAACTGACATTATCTAAGCGCCGTCTTATACACGCCTCCGGAATTCGAGGTACTGTTACTTGACGTCTGAGCTAAGCAGCCAGGATATTTCGATGAATTGGGGTTCCAGGACAAATAAATATCCACTTCAACTCCGGCATGGTGGAGTCGAGACCGGTAATAGCGAATGGTATTCCGGTGCTGACAAACTCCGTGAAATTGAACGAGATTTTGAGTCCCCGAGCTCTGCCTGGCAAGATGCGAGAACATCGACGAGCAGGAAGAGAGGCGTGCCCCAACATACACCAACTTGAGTTCTCCGCCAATCCCCAAGCATAGCAACTAGTCGCTTCTTGGATCAACTTTATCATCCGATGCCAATCTCCCGCAAAAAGGCATGCGAGCAATGCAGACTGGCTAAGACCAGATGCACTCTTGACCCTGTTTGCTTTCGGTGTTCGAATAGGGGCTTAGAATGCAAATATGCCGGAAATTCGTGGCGCTCTAACCCATACACTCGAACACATCTGGCAGGCTTGCGACAAGGCCCGTCCGTAGTCAACCCTAGCTTTCCCACGGAATCCCGCTCAACCTTGTTCAACTGCCCAACTCCAGGAACAACTACCTTAGCAGTCGAGGGTATCATTGGTGATGAACTTACGTATACGCTAAATGATAGTGAACCGCATCATTGGGACTACTCCCTCGTTAATGACCCTCAGGGTACATCGTGGGGCCAGTTGTTATGGAACAAAGACAAGACAACACCTCTACCACCTCCTGCAGAGGTTCCCCGAGACACTACTTTCATTCCTACACCCACGCTACGATGGGACTCTATTGGAGGATCTCAGTCAAAAACTCCTCAAAGAAGTCACGCCTCTACCTATGCTAATGATCAGTCCATCGAAACCCCAACAACAACGCAAAGCTCGCTCGCGGGGGACTCTTTTTCATCACCTAGAAGTGAAGGTGAAGAAGCTGAGGAGATCGAAAATGACACAACAATTGGGATATATGTAAAGCGTTACGAGAATGTTGTTACCCACCGACGAAGCATGACAAACGAACGATCACTAATGGCGAGAATACTATTGGGTCAAGTTCATAACTTCCCAATGATGTTAATCCGAGGAAGTAGGCTTCCACCTTTCGTCTATCCTCAATGCGTGTTGAGCAACAAACTCTTTCACCGTTGCACCGCAGCAGATGGCACCCATCAGTGCTTACCAAAACCACTGGCGAATTGCGCCGTTTTGACCCGAATGTTCTATGGCCGAAACCCTGGCAATGCGCAGATCGTCTGGAAAGCGATGTATGACGAGCAGAGGCGCCTTTATGAAGAAGTGAGGGATCGTTCGTCTCTTGTTACTTCTAAGCGTTATGCTAACTTTACTGTAGTATCGTACTTACGATGTACCAACACTACTAGCGGCTGTCCAGGCTACAGTGATCTACCGTGCGTAATACCGAGAGGTGTCTTCCTACTCCGCAGAAAGAACTGATTCGAAGTCCTTAGTCTTGCTCCAAGCGCAGGATACAACATCGATCGCCAAGAATAATATTGCCTTTTTGGCAGTAACGATTTCTGTTAGTGTCTCCCTCTTCTACAGTGTACACCTATTCTGGAATCTTTAATGTCAGCTCAATATGCACATATTGTTTTCTGCTAGAGTGTTATCGGTATCATGCTCCATGGTATGACGAAGGCACAACAAGGGTCTCAAGGGACATCTGGCTAGAATTCGTAAGATGTAGTAAGCTAATGTTGAAGAGCCTGGAGGAAGTGCATAATTCATATGTGATTAAAGCTCGATGCTTACTCTCTTGTGCAGGCGTTGACATCCAGCCTTCGCCTTCAAAGTGATTATGAAGAAGATATTTATCAGACTTCAAACCTCAGCCAAGAAACGTGGGCTATTTACGAAAGCATACGAAGGTATTCGCCAGATTTCTATGCTCAGTTAGATATGACATTTCTATTAACTACCTCTTAGAACAGTAAACCTATTCTATGTGATCAGAGTGGTATTGATTGTTCGAGACGGGAAGCCTCAGCGCTGTTGTACTCTACCGGCCACTCCTCTGCCTTCCGGGAGGGATCTTTGGGACCATGAAGCTACCGAAATCTGGGCCCTTCGATTACAGAGATATAAACGCCGAATGTCATCCAATCGCGTCCTTACTATCCAAGATCTACTTGCCTACTCGAAATATGACCAATCGAATAAACGTATGGAAATAGATACTCAGGTTCAAAAGGACTTGGCCACTTGGTGTGAAAGTCTGGATGAGTTTGGAACTCTAGTATGGATGGCATCATCTGTTGATCGGCAGTCTACAGAGCAGCAAACAAGTTCCTGTGAAAATTAGCTGCCTAAGAAGGTAATCATTGTTCATGTACCTGAGTTTGAGAACTCACTGAGTGAAGCAAACAGTCATCTGACAAGGACGCCGACACCATCCACGATAACATAAAGCACCTTGGTAATACTGTTTACACCCATGCGCACAACACAACACATTAGCCTAAAAATTTCACACATCCACGCTCTTTCCTACATCTGTTGATCCTAAAAGAAACACCCTCTTCGCATTACCTCAGTTACAATCTCTTATGGAAGTAGCCTAAATATCTTCAACTGCAACAACCCCTTCGGATGACTTGCTAGCGCTACTACCACCATCCAACCCACTGTTACCATGGCGTCGCTACCAGAAAGAGCATACACTTGCAAGCTTCCTGCTAGAAAAGATACATCATTCCTCCGACCTATCAGCCCAGACTGGGCTAAGATTGATATCGTCGGTCAAACTATCATGCTCGCAGAACTTACCTCCCACTTTGGCTCCTTCCAAGACACATGTAGAGCCCTGAAGTTGCAATCCAACGAAGTTAAGAGCTTCTTTCTAGCATACCTCAAGTACCAACAAGAATGTAACGAAGGACGCCTGATCGCCCAAGAGTGGGGTCGAAATCAAGAAGCGACATCAGCCCCGGGCAAAGACATACCGCAGCAACGACCTCTCTTTGTAACCCCGTCATCAATCGCACCAGCTTGCGACTTCCTCAACGCCTTGGGATTTCAAGAGTGCGTGGGAGCAGTACAGTCATGGGCTCGACGCGTCATCCTTTGGCCCCCGAATATCGATGTATCAGATGCAAATCTTTCAAACCTTGACCAACACGACATTGCCTTTCCACCAACCCGCGCAGAACGAAGATATTCTAGGTATACGAGTGCACTCCAATACGACACCCGAGCTAAGGTCGCCCTTGTTGCTGCCTGGGAACCTAGTGAAGATGGAACACCGGACGCTCGTATGTCTTTCATTGATGTCCCCGCAGGTAGTAAGGCTTACGGGCCTCATGGCTCCAGAGAACTGCCTGTCGGTGGTCGCTATTATGTTGGTTGGTCTACTATGAGCCTTTTCCACAATGAGTATCATGACATTGTGCTAGCAACCAATGTATCTGATACTCGGGGTGCCGGAGATAATCGAGTTGAGTCACCAGGTCACGATGGATTTGGACGTGATGATGTCAGTAATGAACCCACTCTCTCCCCTTTCGATGAGATTGAGAACCGAGTTGCTGAACTTGAAGGTTTAATAACTAAACAGGGACCACTGATGCCACAGATGGAGTCGACAGTCAACCCCAAGGACATATTTGGCTCTAGCCTGGCTAATGCACACATTTTGCGACAAGAGAATATCCGTCCTTTTCACTCCCAAACTGAACCGCAGGGGCCGCTGCGGAACATAGAAAACCCACAGCTACAGCAGTTATGGGACGCTTGGCCTGGTGAGATTTTTCAGTTCCGCCTGCCTCCTGAGTACACGATCATTGGACCACAAGGTCATATACTTACCTTCGATCCTTCTGAATATCAGAGTTACGATAACTCAGGCACTCCGCAAGGGCTAGGAGGCACGTACTTCGTCACATCGCCATCTAACATGTCCATACCAGCCAGCTTTAAGATGAAAGAATTACCCACTCACGTTGCTCTTCGCTTTAAAACTCGGCAACGATTGGTCATAATCCGTAATGGCATGGTTTTGCCTCACTTCGTCGAGCCGGGGGTGCATGAATGGAGTACCAGAGAGGGCTTTCTTGACCTATACGGCGTGCATGGATGCTACAATGTGCATCACGGGGAGGGTTACTATAATGTCCACCCTAACCCTGGCGTGATGAGGAACCCACATGTACGGGAACCTCACCATAACCATGGGTTTAGTGCTGGGCGTAACCATGGGCTTGGGAATGCGTATACGGTACACAGCGAAATTACTACAGCAAATCCAACGCCTATTAAAGAGGCTCCAAAGGTATGATTCTAGTTTGCCCGGGCTCCGCCAGTTATTTAAATGTCGTTCAGACATCTTGCCTCTTGTTCATATTCATATACTGCTGAGAATCTCGAGTCGGTGATCACTACAACCGGAGAGTGCTAACAACTAGCTCTGTTAGATTTATCCGCCACACAGAGACTTGCTGCACCACAATAGAAACGAACTATTTCAAATTCAACAAGACGCCGAAGTTCACGGCCGGAACGCGAGAGACGCGGCACATCTAGACGTTCTCGAGAAAGGGCCAGCGCCTAAGGATGAAGAATCATACGCACAGGAATCTCAAGAAGAAGCTATTGCCCTCGATGGTACGGCGATCAAACAAGAGGCCCCGAGCCGTATTCTCAGGAAGAATCGGGACTCCAACGTGCAGCCCGACTTGTTCGAAGATATCGTTAAGCTAGAAGCCATGGCGGAGGAAGAAGCGCTCGCAGAATGTTATATCACTCCTGATACAAGTCGACGCAAGCGCAAGAAAACCGAGGAAGACGACGAGTATACACCTACTCGATCGACTAAATCTAAGACGAAGAAGACCACATCTGCTCAGAAAAACACAGCTTCGAAAAAGCCACAGCAGAAAGCTAGTAATGGCCCCAAAGGAACTCGCCCCCTTCGAGCCTCGGTTACGCTAAAGCCAATTGGACCTCTGCTCGATGCGATTCAAGCTGATCAGCGAAATGGTAGTAGGACACTAACTTTATCGTCACTTCCGAAGGACAATAACGGTCAAGCAGCAGCAAGTCCTGCTGAAAAGAATGCTATGGTCGGAAGGAACAAGATATCTCTTCGAATCAGAGTTCCAAAGCCTCCTGCCACCTCTGAAGAACAGGTCGGCTATGACCCAGACGAGACAGAGGATGAGGAGGAGCGATGAGTCGGCTTGAATGTGCTTTTGGTCGCTAACTGGTATTGCCGGCCGATGCGCGTGATGAGGATGGACAAAGCTAGTCCGCTAAGGCCGAGAAGAGGCGAATATAAACGACAGAAAATGAAGAGAAAATATATATATAAAAAAAGAAAAGGGGGAAGAAGAACATGGATTTACGCCAGACGGCAACAGATCGTGCGGTGCTTTGAGTTGAGATTGCCCAGATAGGACACAGTTTGCGCTGGATTAACGCGATGAGAACTAAAATGATAGTTACAAATAAGAGTTGCCCGGATTGAATGCACGCTGTTCTTGTTCTTATTCACCATGATACTTCTCCCTATGCTTTTCATTTTATTTAATTTTTATTGCTTTCTGCTTATGCGATCAACTGACTTTCCATTAAGATCCTTATCAAATATCTCGTATTATGCTACTAAGGACCTAGGTAGGCAATTCTCCGTCTACGTACTAGATTGGAGCCTTGCTCGCTTTACGTAAACTACCGGTCCAAGAATGAAAGAGGGTCAGTCCGAAAATGAAGCGAATACCTGCCGAATGCTTGGCTAGTAAACTACATTTGGCCAACGCTGAGAGTCACTGATCAATCATTCAAAGCAACTTGACCCGAGAGGCCGAATGGGTGGACAGTTGAATCACGCCGTGTGGCCGTGGCCATGACTTATAAGAGGGTCGATTTTGATGGGGGCCAATCCATGAGAGGAACTGGTAGGCTCTACTATACTCTTTCTCGATTCAATCAAAGGTTATCTCGGTCTCATTTACACTTACATCATGAAGATCTTCATCGTGTTCGCTCACCCTGAGCCGCAGTCACTGAATAGAGCTCTCTGTCGAAGAACTAGAGGCGCAAGGACACGAGGTTCAGGTCTCTTACCTATACGCTATGCAATGGAAGAGCCAAGTCGACCGCGCTGACTTCCCCCATCTTCCGCCTGACACCCGTCTGAAGGTAGCATATGCCTCGGCGGAGGCGACCGCGTCAAACAGACTCACGGACGACGTGAAGCGCGAACAAGAGAAGCTGTTGTGGGCAGATACTGTTATTTTTCAATTCCCAATGTGGTGGATGGGTAGGCCTGCAATTCTCAAAGGCTGGTTTGACAGAGTCTATTCCTTAGGTTTCGCATATGGCCTGGGCGAGTACAACGACTCGAGATGGGGTGACAGATATGTAGAAGGGAAAATACAAGGGAAGAAAGCTTTTCTTGTGGTAACTGCTGGGAGCTGGAGAGAGCATTTCTCTGCCCGCGGCATCAGTGGTCCGATCGACGATTTGCTTTTCCCAATAAACCATGGCTTGTTGGATTACACTGGTTTCGAAGTGCTCCCTCAATTCATGGCTTACCAGTTGGATCGAGCGGATGACTTGGTCTTCAGGTCAGTAGTCGATGAACTGCGACAGAGGCTGCGAACCATATCTACTACTAGACCTATCGGGTATCGCCGACAAAACGGAGGAGATTACGAGATACCGACTTTAACCCTCAAACCAGAGCTAGGAGCTGCTTCGGGTTCGGGGTTTTCATTGCACAGCGTCGAATGATTTAACTTTCTCGGAGAGTGTTGCGACCTCCTGTTGGAAGGGATGAGTATCTCAGCTAAGTTTCCAAGACCGAGGTACAATTGCAGCACATCTTCAGATTAAAAATTCATTTATCATGATTGTCTGCTTTATGTTTGCTATTGTATCAGAATTCGTTTTTCGCAACAATTGGTTCTTGATTGAGGCATTGTCAATGACCAAGCAAGGGACGCGCAAATTTTCCGTGCACAAACACTTTAGCATGTGCACGATCTACGCGCACGTGTTATCGTCACCTAATACTAAAATTAATCATATTTTCAGATAAATGTGGCCATCCAACGAGATTTAAGCAAATTTCATTGTATTTGGGATGAAATTTAACGAGGATCCGAGCGGCAAGACTTCACACAGGAACATATGGTCGCCAACAAAACCGTGTTTGTCTCCTTAAATTATGAATAGTCGTCAGAAAAGGCCAGCTTTCAAGATCATCCAACAGTCTATCCTAATTGAGTTATGTTTACCTCGGACGTTTTGGGAAACATGATCTTGTGCCGTTTTAACCCCTTATTCCCCCTTCGTATCTATTTTAAAGCTGTTACTAATCTATCGTGCTTCCCTGATGGGAGAAACCAGCAAAGCATTCCAGCTTGAGTGGTGCAAACTACTCATCCTTAGCAAGCATCTGATCCAGGCAGCACTGTTCTAGATTCTATCATGTGAATTTCGTATATATAGTAGAACGAGTTCGGATTGAATAAGTGGTTGTCAATACACATTATACCATTCTCCTTCATCGGTCCAACCCACTCCAGTTTCGCCTTATCAAGATTCGTCCTATAAAATGACAGAATACTTCATCAGTACCTCTCGTCGGTACCTTCAAATTCCTCACCATCGTGTACGTTGATTCATTTCTATATAAAGTAGTCGAGGCTAACTCAGCACATAGGACCCGGACATTGGAATTCCGCAGGATGTTACTTTCGTTCATTGCCCCCCGTCGCCTCATAGGAACAGTAGCTACCAATTCAATTTACAAGGAAGGTATTTCGCTGTTGATACACTTATCGACAACGGCCAGAATAATGGCTACACTGGCCTAAACGGTGGATATATCGTTGCCCGTGGCAGATTACTCCTCTGGGATGCGATCGATGGGGAGATGATCATACTCAATGGTGGTCCCATTGGACTTCAATGGTATACTCACTTTCCAGCTGATTTTATTTGGCCCCCACAACACGTCATAGATCGCTACAAAGTTATAAAAGCAACTGTACGAAAAGACATCCTAGGTAACGAGAGTTTCCACAAGGAGTACACGCGCACGCGTGACATTGACCATAGGCAATCACTTGGCAAGCCCGTTTATTGCCGCGCTCCTAGCGACCCCTTCACCTTCTTTGGACTAGGGGAAACAGATAAGGTCTCCCACATACCATATTGCATGGGTTATGCTTTTGAAACGTATTGGTTTCCGACTATGCTGGAGGGTTTGGGGATAGACTCTGTGATGCCTGGTACCGCTGTTGGGATGGACCGGTCCGTTGTGGAAGGTATTCAAAAGCAAGCCACCTCCAAGATTCAGCGATGATGAGAATTAACTTGGAACAATGGAAGCCGGGACAGATACGAACACTATCACGCAGTCCAAGACAGTCTTAGTGGCGGCCAGTATGGTGAGGGACTCCGTTGAAAGGTGCCATTCCGTTTCATCATGATATCATGTTCATTACCCACTCGGATAGTATCTTGCGCGGCCTTCACTGGCCAACTCTGGTTATCCAAGCTGTATCTCATATCTCTCTTCTTCTTGCTCTCTCGAACGTCAAAAACGACGCCGTTAGACGTTCGAGCGGTCTAACGGTTATTATATAGCCCCACCTACGTTCAAGATGCTCAGAATACATCGTTCATATTCGCTCCAGATTCTCATCATGCTACTCTCTTGCTCAAAGGGCTCTCAGACATCCAACGTGCTCCCCAGATGTGACCCTCTTTACGTTCCATTTGCGTCTATAATAAGTAATAGTAGGATTGTTCGCTTGAAAGTTTCTAATGATATTTAGCCATACTCGTGACGTCGTCGCTTTAAATGTCTTTCGCTGGAGGGCGGTGTTTCAGGAAGAGCAAGCTCTGTGCTCTATCGAATAGGAGAAAAGGCGCTATACTTGATATTTTCCTTTCTCGCAATAACCAAGCATTACATAAAAATCCTCAAGTTTCCTGGGGTGACAGGTGTCGGAAAGAATAAGGGAGACTTATGCATGTATTTTCAGGTTATGACTCCAACACTAATATTGTTGGTCTCGCTGCTTTGCTAATGTCGTCTTTAGTGCTCCCACCTGCCCGAAACGGTTGCTGGGTCGGGATTGATTACCGGCCGGCATTAGTCACTCACCGGTACACCGTCAGAGACCACCTCCGAGTCGGCACTCGTCATGACTGACGCGATCCCAAAGCTCCATGCTGGCAATCAAATATATAAAATAGTGTCGGATCGCATTGAAATCTAGAAGTAAATAAAGCTCAGACTTTGCAATGGCTTCTGAAGCTGCCACGACGCCGGAAAACATCAAGGAGCGGTTGAAAGCATCCTACGATGCCGTAGCATCGAAATACAACGAATGGACACTTCCACATTCCAAAAAGCGGATGGAGTACCTTAGCAAAGCGCTGGAATACCTCAACTTACCAGCCGAACCCGAGAAGAACCCCGCATTTCTTGAGCTAGGGTGTGGCTGCGGACTTCCTGTCACTCAGAAGCTTTTGGAGACTCACCCCTCCGCAAGGGTCATCGCGAACGACCTTTCGACCACTCAGATATCTATCGCAAGAGAGAATCTCATCACAAACCCTGAAGATGAAGTCGCGCAGCGCTTGGAGCTTATCCCTGGCGATATGAGTGCTCTGACATTCCCTAATGAATCGCTCGACCTCGTGGTGGCATTCTACAGCATCATCCATCTACCCCGCACCGAGCAGACGGCGCTGCTGGAGCGCATCACGAAATGGCTGAAGCCAGGCGGCTATTTTGTTGCGAATTTCTCAGCGAAAGAGTCAGAGAATGCGGTCAGGGAGCAGTGGTTAGATGATAAGGATTGGATGTTCTGGAGCGGATGGGGTCAGGAAAAGACGCTGGAGGCGATGAAGAAAGCCGGGTTCGAGGTCTTGGTTGCGAAGGTTGAGACAGATGCGGTTGATGGTGTTTCTTTCTTGTGGACTGTTGCGAAGCGATAGGGTAATTCCGAAATGAAGATATCTAGATCATTTATGCCTTTACACCACGGAGCATTGATAGTTTCACCGACGATTTTCCAGATCTAGATGCAATGCGCATGTAATAGATACCTCGACTTGGTCCCTTCTACTTACCCGAAGGCAATATTTCGCTATCTCTTTCTCCCTTCTCTCTTCTGAATATAAGCGACGGTTGAAATTGTCATGCAGGCATCAAGCCTCGGAGGCATAACCATACTCGATACTGACTTCGCTCTATTCAATTGCATCGTCAAGCAGCGAAGCTCAATACTTTCTGCATTCTTATGATGTCTTAAGACGCCCCTGAAAAAGAACCTCTTAACGGCGCATAGTCTAACGACATATATCTGTATAATACGTACATAATACGGCAGGCCACAGTTCTGATTAGGATATAGCAGGGATGCCTAAGTGGAATTTCTATCTGTGGCATACCTATGACAGCAGTAAGATAGTTCATCATTCACCCTTGCTTACGCTTAATAACACACAATCATATACAATTTCGAATGCAATTACTTAATACGATTTCATATGTTGATGGTACTGACGTAAGAACACGTTTTGAATATATAACGGAGAGAAGGGTGCCTTCTGAACGTGCAAGTATCGGCTTCTATGCTAGGTTAGAAGTAGATGGATGGTAAGCAAGCTATGCACATATACATACATATATATACATATAATACCAATCAGATGATACGACTATACCACTTAACCATAGATGATAATAATAAAAAAACCAACCATTCTCTTGCACATGTCTTGCACATGGCAACGGTTTAAAATCAGTCAGAAGAAGCAAAAGATTGACCTCGCTGGGGGTCGAACCCAGAATCTCCTGATTGCGCGTGTGAACTTGTTTTCAAGTTCTGATCGTAGTCAGACGCCTTGCCATTGGGCCACGAAGCCAGATTGGTGTTGCACGTGTTGCAGTTGAAATTGATCTGACAATTGTAATATATATCTTCTTAATTCTTTGGGAAACTATAATTCAGCTCTGAGCTAATGGAAAAGTTAATGGCTCAGGACATCAAGTCATCCAATGGAATATCACAGGTAACGCTGTGAATCGTGTTGTTGAGTATAGCTACGACAGGTCGGACAAAATTGTGTATGTGTATGGCCTTAACACATCTCGGATGATCCTACATGTCTGTCATCAATAGTTACTGAGGCGATGGTATCCTTTTTTTTGTCCTATTTTGCTATGAGTGAAAACCTCCAGCCTTACCATGATGTCGTTTATGGCACAGGTATTGGATTACGCTGCTCCTGTACCCCAGCTAAAACAATGTCCCGTTATACAAGTCAGATCAAACCAAGACATAACTACAGCCTCCTGATTCTGGATATTGTGCGTCACACCCCCGGCGCTATAGGCCTCGAACCAGCCGTTTGGACCGTAGACATCCTTTCTCCAGTTAGTCATAGGCATGTTGAGAGTCGTGCTGGTGGGTGTCTGCGAGTAACCAAAGACCGCGTTCCATTCCTTGACTTCTTCGAGGAAATTCGTATAATTCAGCGTCTCGTCGAGTGTGCCATGGAAAATCTGCATCTTCGGTCGCCAACCACTGTATCCAGGATAGGCTGCCTTCACTAGTGCTGCCCACTCGGCTGGCGTGTGCGTGACTTTGCCCGTTGCACATGAGTCGCTCCAAACGCCGTAGCCATTTCCAGAGAAACACCCGAAGGGGACACCGGCAAATGCAGAACCGGCAGCAAAGACGTCCGGGTACGCCCCGATCAACGTGCTCGTCATCATCGCGCCCGACGACACACCCGTGACGAATACACGCTTCGGATCGCCGTTGTATTTCTTCAGCGTCCAGCGCACCATGTTTACTATCCCCAGACTATCTCCGCCGCCATCATGCGCTAAGGTCGCCTTCGACGACACGTCCCAGCACTTGTCAGCCGTATTAGGACTGTCCGGGTAGATGACGATGAAGCCGTACTTCGATGCCATGGTCGCGTATTGCGACTCCGCATAGCACGCTCGAGCGTCGCCATGACACCAGTGAGGATTCACCAAGATTGGAGGGCTTTTCGCGAGCCTATCCGGCACATAGATGTAGAAACCGACATTTCTCGGGTTCTCACCGAAATTCTCCGTGACTTTAGTTAGGGAAGCCGCGTTTGCCCCGCTCAGGGCGCCGGCCGCGAAGAATGCCCAAGATGCCCAGCGCATAATGATTTCTTAGTCAACACACAAAGAACTCTTAAAGCTGTCTAACGGCCTGAGTACTACTGTCCCCAGGAACATATTTATATCTATGCAGATAAACGGCCGTTCTCAAGAGAATTGCAATACAGACTATAATTCCGGTCGGGGACGGAGACTGGGGCTCCGTCGCCAATCTGAGCAAAGGCAAATGGGGCCATCGCCCAGTTTAAGTAATACCTATTGTCTGAAATCCCCCCAAATTCATTTAGCAAGATAAAAAAAGAATGACAACTGTTTCGATGTTTAATGGGCAACATCCTCTCAGCTGACGTCGCGTGAGTCCATGTTACGCGCGTACAACCTGTACTAGCTGAATATGCAGTTCGCCTTGCACTTCGGCCGTATGAAAGACCATTGCAGGCCGTTCACGATCATTCAAAGACATGTAGACAATATTGGAAAGTGAGTTTATACAGACTTCGCTTCTTAAAACAGACCCTAGAGACCTAGACAGCCCGGGCTGGCAAACTAGTTGTATATAGAGTTGAGTCAGGCCACCGAGGCCAAGAAAGAATGGGTTGGTCAAGGACTCATGTAGCCCTAGTTGATCAATATATTGTGAATAGCATCAATTTCCAAGCTCAGACCTCTGCCCTTGTTACAGTGAAGGGCATTCTACACCTTCACACGGTTACGCAAAAGAAAGGTTGGTTGAACATATGTATTGGGTAGGAGTGTGAGCCTTTGTTCAAGTCCTAGACGTAGGCCATACTAAAGGGTTGCACGTAGGTAGTGCTGCTGCGCGTGGCGCTGTGTATGACTGGCTACGCCTAGGGCTCGAATAACTGCCCATCTCACACCCATACTTGTTCTTGGTCTTATTTTGAGGTTAAAGGGGGGAAGATGAGTTAAGGGGGCCTCGACTGTGAAAAAACCTCCCGACCACCACTAAAAACCACCCCCTTCGTGGGAGAGGTGGAAAGTCCAGAACGCGTGGCCGTGGGCGTAGTCCCTTTCATAAAGGGGTTGCCAAGGGACGCTAGCCTAGCTAGGAGTAGAACCAATCAAAGAAAATCATTTACCGTTCTCACTTACACGTCAAGTACAGAAGGATGTAAGTATCACTACAGTAGCAACGAGGATGAACTTTGTTCACAGAGATCTCGGAACAGCAGACACATAAGTGTAAAATTCTTCTATATTTAGAGACTATCACATGTGTTAAGCACAAGCTATGTATTAAAGCGCCGTATCTAATTTCTGCTCAAGCATGTTGAAGTCTTATCATGTGTTGCCAGGTACCTAAGACTACTGACAACACCCTTGCCTGCGCGGTCATAACAGCCTCCGCACACGAATCGGCCCAAGCCATCTCTTGCTACTTCCAAGTTAATTGCCAGGGTCAGATGCCCGTTTCTCCTGTAATAGCAGTAACACCAAGCGGGAGCGTAGTAAATATCCGCAAGTGTACCTAGGTCACTTGATAGCCGTGGGATATAGCTAGTAGCTTTGGTGCTGTCACTACTAGGAGAAGTTGAATCACTTTGGGGCTTCTTAGATCGAGACATTGTCATGAGATTTAAGTGAGACTGAGATGATTTTTGAAAATGCGGATGATAAGAATTTGCGAATGTCGTCTGGGTTCTAGTAAGCTGAAAGCTGATGATCAAGGAATAACTTTGATTCTTGAAATTTTCAGAACTTTATATATTCCTAAGAAAACCAATAAACAATAATGTACTATCTCTTTTGTTTCATTAGCTACTCTTTCGTTCTATGGCATAGCTATTGCCCTTCGCCGATGCCAGAGGCTTTCGGGTATAAACAGCAACACGAAGCTTGTCTCACTATATACATAGCAGTTGAACGGCTAGATGAGATAAAAATCGTCGTTCAAAACGAGCAACTCGCTCGGAGGAAGTCAAAATGCAACTTCTAACATTGAATGATGTGCCCTTAATGACATGCAGTATCACTACATTAGTCCCTCATCCCATAGCATTGACTCAGCGATTCCAAGGTGAAGCTATTGTATTACGCTTTTAAATTTCAATGCGAACAAATGTATTATTATTAATGAAACAACCCACGTGTGATGCAACAAGCTGATTTGCCTGTCTGACGCCTCACCGTATCTTAGAAACGAATATTAGATATTCAGCCCCCTGAGAACACCAAGACCAGTGTACCCCTCCCGTTATCGTGTGAATACACTGTGTTTGAATGTCTATTACGCATCGCTCAGCCAGTCTGTAAAGATGTGTGGTTCATCAGCAAGTAACTTTAAAGCCTGCCGCTCAATAGTATACTAGGTATACATGTACACAATGCTGTTAGCTACATAGGTAACTGCGCGGTTCGCACATTCGGCTGCATGCACAGGTGAACATCTTACATCATCGTCCGAGAGGCTGATCAAGGGTGGCCGATTGCAAGGATAATTACCTATCTGCATCCTAGTATGCAATTGTATACGGTAAGCAGGGTTGTGAAATTAGTAAGTAAGTTTAGTATTTGCCAATACTAATACTTACTAAAGAATTTCCAGGAATTACTTACTAATACTAATTAGCCTTGAGTATTTACTTACTAATACTAATTATTCTTTAGTAATTCTTTAGTAATTCCTTAGTAATTATTACTTACTAATAATATTTAAAAAAAAAAAAAAAAAAAAAAAACCCTTTATTATATATAATAATTCATTTAAAAGTATAATGAAATATATTACTTAAATAAATAATTATTTAATTATAATATATAATATTATATATAAAATATTAAATATATATTATTATTTTAATAAATAATTATTCTTTTAAGCAATATTTTTTATTTTTTTATTAAATAATATTTTTTAAACCGATATTCTTATAATGAATTAATAAGTAATTAGTAAGTAATTAGTAATTACCTATTTTAAATACTAATACTTATTAATACTAAGAATTCTTTAGTAATTATTTACTTACTAATTTCCAGTGCCTTGAATACTTTTACTTACTAATACTCAGCTAGTAAGTAAATACTAAGGAATTACTAATTCAGTACTTACTATTCTCACAACCCTGACGGTAAGTAGGTACCTACCTACCTACTTACATGACGACTCCAATACCGACGAATCATTTGTGCAATGAGCATGTACACAGTGCTGGTAGACGTAGGTTCATCGGTTATCAACTTATCGATGGCGCGCGGGTAAACGAGCATCGTGTGTGGCTCTCCGTTACGGATGTTGGTTCTCTTTGTGCGCCGCGCAGCAAGTGAAACCAATGAACCGGGTCTGTCCCAAAAACATGTGATATCTTTTCAGCTGATCCTTCAGCCGAACTAGGTTCACTACATGCGCAGTTAAGCTTGCCTTCCACATTTAAATTTAATGCTTGCCTTGGCTACCTACTGAGTTCTTACCCGTCGTATATTATCTTGGACCTCTACTGCTTGATATCTGTTCATGTCTTTCTACTTACATGAGTATTCCAGAAACACATTCTCCTTCGAGCTCAATTTATACCTGCGTCTGGGTTCCGTCCGCCTCTCATCGCAATGACCACCATTTCCCTTGATTCGGATGCCATCGAGCAGCTCGGTGGTGAGCGTAAAGTTCTACTTGACGCCATAGACGACCTACGAAAGCATGGTATTGGTCGCTTCGTAGATCTTCCGCAAATCATCGTTGTTGGCGATCAATCCGCTGGCAAGTCCTCTGTGCTGGAAGCCATCTCGCGCGTTCGCTTTCCTGTAAAGGCTGAGATGTGCACACGGTTTCCCACTGAACTAGTGCTTCGAACCGATCAACAAGTCAAAATCAATGTTCAGATACAGCCTGCGTCTGTTTCTACTGAGCCACTATATAAATTCAACGAGACATCGTTCGACAAAGACGACTTATCGCGTATCATCGATAATGCCAAGACTCATTTGCTTCGAGATGGTATTACCTTTTCAGAAGATGTATTGCGTATCGAGATATGTTCGCCAGACGTTCCTCACCTAACCCTCGTTGATCTCCCTGGTTTTTATCACTCTTTGGACGTAAACCAGCCAGCTGATGGACAAGAGATTGTCGACCGCCTCGTTAGGGCCTATATGGCACGGAAGAACAGCATAATTTTGGCTATCGTCTCAGCACGCAGCCAAGTCGTAATGCAAAAAGTGCTTCTAGAAGTCAACAAGTATGACAAGAATCAGGAGCGGACTCTTGGTATCATTACCAAGCCTGATCTGCTCATTCCAGGCTCCCGCGACGAAGATACGTTCATCAAACTAGCCAGAAACCAAGAACCCCGGCTGCGACTAGCTTTTGGATGGCATGTCCTGCGTAATCGGGGCGAAACGGAAACTTCGCTGCAGCCTGAAGAACGGGACTCGAAGGAAAAAGAGTTCTTTGAATCAGGTATCTGGTCTGCCATTCCCTCCAACAGCCGAGGCGTCGATACACTTCGAAAGAAACTTTCCAACATACTCTTAGATCACATTCGGAAGAATATAGATCCTCTCATCAAAGATATACAAGAAAGTATAGACACCCGTAAGCGCTCCCTGGAGCGCTTAGGCACTTCGAGATCATCGCCGCCTCAGCTTCGTGCGCACCTGGATAGGATAGCCTCTCAATTTCAACTGCTGTCTCTTCGTGCGATTGAGGGCAACTATTCCCATGAATTCTTTGGTGGCCTCTATCCTGATGTTTCAACTACTTCAATGGAAGAGAGTAGGGTTAGAAAGCTTCGCGCCCTTGTTCGCGAATTGAATCAGACATTTGCCTACGTTATAGCGACTAAAGGCTCGAGACGCATAATCGTACCCGACAAGACCCCTACAGAACAGCAGGGAGTTCAGCGCACTCAAAGGCAAGACATCAGACTGCCATCGTTTCTGAAAGCTTTCGAATCTCAATATTCCTTTACCGAGCCTGAAAAGGTCACGAGAAGCGAAATAAGTGCCGAACTAGAGCCTTTGTCGTCTGCCAACCAGGGTACGGAATTCCCAGGAACCACGAACGATCTTCTTGCTGTAAAGCTATTCCGAGATCAATCACACCCATGGGAGGCGATTGCTCGCTGTCATATCGACCTCTTATTGCGAATTGTAAAAACATTCACCGAAAGACTTATGGCTTTTGTTACAGGACCAGATCAAAAGACCTACTCAGCCATTCTACTGAATATCGTCGATCCGTTCCTCGAAAGCTGTACATCGAAGCTTGAATCCAAATTGCAAGAGCTTCTCTGCCACTTTCGAAGCGGATACCCTCAACCTTCAGAGTCAGAATTCCGCGCGACCTTGGCAAGACGTCGTCAGAAGCACTTAGATGGAGAGGTCTTGCAGGGTTTACTCACTAGTCGTCCTGAGATATTCACTGAAGATGGTAAACGCCAACTCGCTGATATTTTATCGTCAGAGCGAAGGGGCGAGTCCGGGGCGGAAGACCTTATTGACAAGGCAGAGACATATTATGAGGTATGTTTGTTCATTCATTAGCGAAACAACTTTGGCTCACCCGACCTAGTTATCGTTACGGAATTTCACAGATAATGTAACCATTCTAGCTGTCGAAAACTGCCTTATCAAGGACCTGCCTTCCATTTTCACAACTAGTATGGTCTCGCAAATGGAAGACGACATGTTGGAGCGGCTAGCGGCGGAATCTTCTGAAATGCAGATCGAGAGGGCAGAGCTAGAAGCTGAGTGCGAAACGCTTCAGAAAGGTTTCGATCTCTGTAAGGCCTACAGGGGCAGAAAATCAACAGGTACGGGAGCTGCCAAAGATACCTCTCCATCTAATACTGCAACCAGAAACAGCACTTACAACATGACCTAGTTTTACCGGACATGCCAATCCGCCCTAAAGTCAGCGACACTACAATTCACGAAGACAAACAAACTCCATCAATTCCCACACCCTCGTCATCGGACGCAGCTTCGATACCTGAGGTGCCTCAATCCTGTAGTAAGGGTAATGCCAAAAATCCCAGCAATGCTCCTAAGTCTATCTTTGAAGAAGTTTTAGCTACGGAAAAAACCTCTGCTCCTCCATTCAGTTCATTCAGTGGGCCAAGTCCATTTACTCTGCTACCACAGCCCTCTCATAACATACTTACGGACTCAACAGGTACAACCATAAAGCCTCCAGCACAGCCAAGCCCCTTCGGAAGTCCTGATGTAGGGGGCAATCCCACGTATGCAACCGGAAACGCAAGTCCCACTTCAAAACCAGGCTTATTCGGTGCTTCGATGGGCACGACCACAAGTGGGAGCGTCAGCCCCGGCCTCGGGCTATTTGGCGCCCAAACAACTACAGCCACCGAGAAAACCCAAACCACAGGCGGTCTATTCAGCAACACTAAACCAGCTGCGAACCACACACTTTTCAGCAACCCAGCGCCCACAACCACAACTGGGAACACGACTACGACGTCCGGACTGTTCGGTCGCTCATCGAATAAAGCTGATGGTCGAACCTTCGGAAGTTTTGGTACCTCAAACACACAGTCGTGTATGTAGCTACGTTATCCAGACTGCTAGCGCACGTGCTGACCTCTATCTATTCCTCACCTAGAACAGCTTTTACTTTCGGTCACGAGAATGGAACCAAATTGACGCCATTGCGCGTTGCAAATGATACCAATCGCCATGAATCCGATACTCACAAAGATGAATTCCGACATATTTGTGTGTTATACCCCTATTATTCGGCAGATGAGCTGAGATTAATGGGCTGTCGGGATTATCTGGGAGAATGATAGGAGTCAGGTATTTCGTCAGACGAAATCATTACTGCTGCTCCTGTAAGAAGCCACAATGGTAGTGAACGAATTACAACGTCGCATCTGACTGAGGAACCGTGGGATGCGCAGTTAGGTGAGATTCCTTGCAAGGCGAACTATAGCATATCGAATGCGTTCACTTGTCAGCAAAACGACTATGGGGTCGATGAAAGTAGTGAGTAGGCTAATATGGGCAGAATGGGAGGAGTAGATATATTCTACACTTTAATGCACTCCACCTCTCGTCACATAGTTCGAGACCAAGAGTTGTCGCATTGTAAATAGTGTACAATGTATCGAAAAGAGATGTAAATTTCCACTCGAATATATGTATCCAGATTCAATAAGCAAGGATAGCCTAACAAGGTAACTTTTTGTGTCCATGTAATACTCTAACTATATATGTTATCACGAAGGAATAATGCCTTAGCTCACACCGCCTTCTTTCATAGAACGATTCCACGGCAGAAAATTCTAGCCCCGTTGATGTTATCTTATGATTCTCTTCGAGAAGTTCGCAATGTGTCGTTGTCGTCGATGCTGGCGACCGTGTGCTTGCCCGTTTCGGTGCCGTTGATTACAGCGTTACTCTCTGGCTGTCGGGATACCTTGTCGGCAAGCATCGGGGCGAACATGTCCCCTTCGGTGTCTAGGTCGCGGGACTCGTAAATCATGGCGTAAAAGTGGCCGTATATCTTAGTAAATGTCTCCATTCGGACATAATGACCCGGGTCGAGCAAGGAGTCTCCGACCATGGTTCCTGCCGGCGCATCTATAGGGATGAGGTAAGACACCCATCCTTCCCTGACTGGTATTTCATCTTTGCCGTCGAAGTAGACGGCGGAAAGGGCATGCTCTATCGGGTAGTTCTGGTTCGGACCTCTCAAGTCAGCGGAGTTTACAAGAAGAATAAAAAAATTACATTGAATAAAGGTCACCAAGTAGAAGCGGAGGGCAGCAATTCAATGATCAAACATACCGATATCTCTTCTCTAAGGCTCTTCATGAGATTACGTGATACTCGCAGCAGGCCCTCCCCGTTCCTGCAGTCATGGTTGCGAAGGGAGCCAGCAAACATGGCCGCGGGGCTCCGAAGCCATTGTGACACTTTTGGTATTTCATCAACCACACCCTTTGGGAAGGGCTTGGACTCTGGCGTATTAGAAGCCATTTTGTTTCTGCTGGTTGCGACTGGACAAGTTAGATAGAGGTTACGACATGGGATATGTGTGTTTTCTCTGACTGGTGAGGAAACCCTTGCTATTGAAGGCCAGTAGGCATGTAAGAGAGAAGATCAGGATGTTGACCCATACGCTGCCCGAGACTGATGATGGTAGAACTCTGAACTCTGAATATGAAGCAGAGAGAAAAATATCTCGCTGCGAAATCATTATGGGTGCTGTTGCAGTTTATATGGAGGATAAAGCATATAATGTTTGCCGACTGGGATGGCGTGAGTCAGTGACTGATGCGTATGTGGTATGACAAGGGATAGAGAATATTTCAATATGTCTTAAAAGTACAAACATCATTATATATACCAACTTTGCATGGCTACCATTCACTCCACGTCTTCCCCCAGCTAGGAAAACCAGACCGGGATCCAATGACCCCCTCGCATTGACCTTTTTACACAGGGAGGCGAACAACAAGCCACATTTTAGGATTACTATACCAAGGGAAATTATTGGGTATATCTGCAATTATACCCTTTGTATCCAAATATTTCTCATATGGGCATAGAAGCATCCAGTAGCACCACAAGCTTCCTCTACTTCATGCCAGTTCAGCCTCGATAATGCTCTCTAATGATGACGGGTGCTGCCATATCTTGAGGACCTCGAAACCGGCCTTCCGAAGCAGCTCCCTCCATCTCGTTTCTGTTCGATCGGCTGCGGATATCAAATGCATAAGACTGACATCAGAGACGCTCTGATATAAGCTCGCTCCTTTGCTCACAAGGACAGTCTCGTAGAGCAGGAGCTTCGAATATCCCTTCTTCATTGCGACAGCGGTTTGATTGAGGATGCGCCCTGCATCCGAATCATCCCAGTCGTGTAAAATAGCATGTGTGAAGTAAGCTCGAGCCCCTAAAGTAGCGTCAATTACGTCAGCCTCACCCTCATTCAAGGAAGGTTCATTTCAGGGGCAGTCTAAATTATCCCTGCAGGGCTGATCCCGGAGGATTTCGTCTACTGACCTCTTATGGGTTGAGGCGTGAAGAAGTCGTGAGCCAGTACTGTGATTTTCTCACTCACTTTCGCCAGCGCGAGGACTTCTGGTGTGTCCTGTAAAATAAGTTTTCCGCTCGGCAATTCGGGATATCGACGCAGTAAGCGTTCTACATCTACGCCATGAGCACCTCCGATGTCAACAAAGAGCGGTGCTTCGCTATTCGTGTCAAAGTCACTCATGATGATTTTGGTGTCGTAGATTTCAGTCCAGTCAAGCTTATAAGCTGTGAGCCCACGCATGAACCCGGTGAAGCTAGCTTGATACTCCGAATTTGCGCGGCATCGCTCGAACATGCCCAGCCGCTCGGGTGTTAGGTCCATATAGCATGAGTTTGTGGGGTCTAAGGGCTCAGCATAAGCTGTCTGTGCCAGGAAGTCTGGGAACTTCCGAGTCGAATCCAAACCGTGATGTGTTCTCCCTGACTGTTAGTATATTTGGGATACGCAGCATCTGAAGGGATAGCAATGAGCCTACTACATACCCCGACAGAATCGTTTGTGCGACAGGCTCATTGGTCTGCCCCAAAGCGTCTGAGAAGGCGGTAGCACCGAATTGATCTTCTCCGAGCTCGCGAATGACGTTTTCCGCAGCTAGAAGACGAAACAAGCGACCTTGCATACTTCGTCAGCGACACTTTGAGCCATTGCCTCATCAAAATGCGCCTACTCACGGATAAGCCTCAAATCGCAGGGTGTTCGAGCCAAAGCGTGGAGCTCAACGAGTGAGATCTCGCGTTGTTTGCTTAGATACCACGCCTCCCATATTCCGACGTCCATGATGACCTGCACGGCCATATGCGTATTGCCATTAATCCACGATAAGCGCCATGCGCGCTCAAAGGGCGTTTCCAGACGAGCGAGCAGTCGTCGCGTTGCTTCTGCGACGGCTACGCGATCGCCCTGGCCATCAAAATCATCTTCGCAATCGATGACTTGAATGTTGTCGAGAAGGGCGATGAGCGCTGCAGCTCTAGTTGATGGCATCGTGGGGGTTTGGAGATATTGAAATGCGGAGACATGTTGATCTGATGGCTTTTTCTTATTAGCACGAACCAAGATGCCGGGTTCCTATCTCTTAGCAGACTCTTAGTGTATAAGGAGGACTAGCGTGTGCTAGTCTCGGGGGCCTCAATTCACATCATTGGCGTAGAAAAGCGAGAATGTCAAGGGCCATATCATGAGACCATTCGAGAGCTGAGAAACAGACT
The DNA here is from genome assembly GCF_022495145.1 of Xylaria bambusicola. Taxonomy (NCBI): domain Eukaryota; kingdom Fungi; phylum Ascomycota; class Sordariomycetes; order Xylariales; family Xylariaceae; genus Xylaria; species Xylaria bambusicola. The sequence goes on from NW_025953562.1 coordinate 476,250, forward strand.
AGGGTTGAGTTTCCGGCGCCGGTCCGGTCATTGTAAACCCAGCCCCTGTCTTGAAACCCCCAACTCATAACTCATAACGAACTCCTGATCAGCTTTCACGATCTCCCGCTCCGTAGCGACACGTGAGTCGCAATGCTTTGAAACCTCATACGAAGTATCAGACCAGCCTAGTCTCGATGATCTTTGATGAGTTACTGGTTGATATGGGGCTGCGGACTCGTCTCACGCTACTGCCTCAGTATCTCTAGGCACAAGGTGGGCGCCTCATGTAATGACGATTCTGATACTGCTGTCATTTAGTGAACCCCAAAGGCGCTGCTGTTGTCAACATAGCATATATCCAATTAATGGTTATGAAGCAAGTAAGTAAACTGGCTTGCTTGAAGGGCAACCTATGAATTCTGATGTTTTTTGAAGTCTTCAGGATTACTAAAGTTATGCATTTGACTAACGTCAAGCCCTGAGCTGGAAATGTATAGTTGTGGCTGTGGTGGCATTCATGAAGGTCCAGTGGGACCACATAGGACAAATCATCGGAGATAGCCTAAAGGACTTGGCACTTGGCACTTAGCACTTAGCATATAGAATTTGGGATTATATTTATATAAGCTATTATCGTACGAAAGGATATCTAATTTAATTAAACTATATATCTATTTAATTATTAGGTCTTAGTTTTATTAGAATACTTTTGTATAATTGGTTACTTACCTAAAATATTATATAAAGGTGCCCAATAGTTATTTTAATACCTTTACTTATTTAAGTTTTATTAATAATAGAAATTATATATACCTAACCCTACCTTAACCTAAATAAAGAAAAAAATTAATTATATAAAAAGAAATAATATATATTTAAATAAAAATAATAAGGTTAATAGCTAAATTATTAGCTGGATAACCGGATTAATAACTTAACATTTTTAGCTTTTTTTTTATTAGCTAGTAAAACGTAGAAAAGGGTATATAATTATTATCATTATTATTATTATTATTATTATTATTAAGCTTATTTTAAACAAAGTAATAAGCTTTATAGTTTTAATATTTATAATTGCTATAATAGTTATTAAAGTAATTTAATAATTATATATAATTAAGAAATAGCTATACTATATTATTAATTAAAATACTTTAAATATAATAATACTTAAAGTAAAATAAAGTAAATAGGACCCTTTAAAATTAAATTAAAAGGGTATTAATATAATTTAACTAACTAAATAAAATTTAAGCTAAAATATAATATCCTTATATAATAATAATATTATAGCTAGGTAAACTTAAAACTATTTATTAAAGTATATTATAATAATAAAGTATTAGCTATTATCCCCTAATAGGGAAAATAAAGGTAAAAAGGGCGGAAATATTATTTATATAAAAATATTAATATTTATTATATAAAAAAAAGGAAAAAAAGCTTATATTATAATAATAATAATAATAATAATAGTAATAATATTACTATTACTATTACTATTATTATTACTATTATTATTATTATTACTATTATTATTAAACTTAAAAGAAAAGAAAGAAAAAAGGAAAAGTTAAAAGGAGGGGAAAATAAAGTTTTATATAACTATATAAAAGGTATATACTTTATATAATTATATATATAATAAATAAATATATAAGAAATATATAAAAGTAAATATACCTACTTATAATATTACTTATTATATAAAGGAAATTGTACCTATTTATATATTTAAAATAAAAAAGTATATAAATATATAAACCTTTATATAATAAATAATAAAATCTTATAATAATACTTCTTTTTAAATAAAAGCTATATTATATAAACTTTTAATATAAATTATATATATATTATAATAAGTATTATATATTAAAATTAAATTATAAATATAATATATATATAAAAAATCTCTTACTTTAACCTTTTATTTAATTTTCCCTTTCTTTTTTATTATATAATTAATCTTTTACTTTTTTTATTCCTTTATATAATTATTTAAGTATTTTAAATATTATAATATCTATAATAGAATTTCCTTCTTTTATAAGTTTAATATACCCTAATAATATTAAACATTATATATATTAAAAACTTAAGGCTACCTTTCCTAATAGACTATTTTGCCTTAATTGTTTAATTAAGTAGCCTTAAGCTATTAAAATTCTAAATAATAATGAAAAAGATATGCCTTAAATTTATCGTACAATAGTTAAATTATAAGCCCTATCTTAGAATATTACTTTTAGCCCTAACTTCAATACTCTTACGCCCTTTAATCATTCGGTGATCAACCCCACGGTAATTAACCCCAAATATCGTACTCCAATACTAATAATGTATAAATAAATTAACTATATCTAGAAGAACATAAAGAAATCACAGCATGAATTTATAGCTATAAAAAAATCTAGGTAAAAGCTTATATAATAATAATATCTAACTATTAAAATTTAAATAAACATTTAAAAATTATTATATTATTATAAAAATAAAATATTATTATATAATAAAGCTTAAAAACTATATATATATTTTACCTTTTTTTATTATTCTTTATATATTAATAAATAATTAAGTTAATATTAATTTAAAGAATTTATTTATTTATTTAAAGTACTTATTTAAAATAAAAATAATTAACTTTAAACCTTTATATAATAAAAAATTAAACCTAAATATTATACCTACTTTAATTAAAAGTAATATTATATAAAAGTAATAATTAAAGTTAATAGAAAAAAGCTAATAAATTTATTTAAAACCTATAAATTAAGCATCTTTAACCATATAATAAAAAACTTATTTAAAAATAAAAAATTCTTTTATTTTAAAAGCTTTTATAATTTTTATATAATAATTCCTATTTACGTTTAAAAAGTTAAACCTATTTTAAAAAAGCTTATTTATATAATAAAACTTAAAGTTAAAAATAAAGGTATTATATATAAAAATAGCTTCTTTTATAATAATAATAAACTTTTAAATTAAAGGTTATATAATAATATTATTATTAAAAAGTAAATTAACCTTTTAATTATTTAAATTAAAAACTTTTATATTACCTTTAACCTTAATATCTTTATAAAGGTTCCTTTTAGTTATATAAAATATATTTAAAATAATATTTCTATTTTAACTTTTAAAAAGCTTAAACCTTTTATTTTAGATTTTAATTTACCTAATAAGCTAAATTTAGAATTTAAATCTAATTTAAAATTTAATTTAAAATTATATTTAAGGAACCTAGGTTATTATATAATAATTTTAATTATTAATATAAAGTTTAATTTAAAGTAAGATTTAAAAGTAAAGGGTTATTATATAATAAGATTAATAATAAAATTAAAATAAGATTATTATATAATTATTCCTACTATTAAGTTATAAAGGTTAAAAAGGTTAATGAAAGGAAAAAGTTTTAAATTAAAAGATTAAATTATATAATAAATACTTAATTATTTAAATCTTTATAATTATTTTATATACCAGTAAAAAATTTAAAGAGGATAGAGTTTTTATTTAAATTATTATTTCTTTTAAAAATTAAGTAGTTTTATTATAATATAATTATTTAAATAAATTAACTTTTATATAATAATAAATAAAATATATTTAATATATATATTTATTAATACTATTAATTAAATAATAAATAATTAATAAAATAGGTTTTTAATTAAAGGCTATATATTATTATATAAGCTATTAAAGATTAAAATATATATAAAAATATAAATATATATAATCTTTTTCTATATAAAGGATATTATTAAACCTTAAGTTTTTTAATTAAATATTATATTACTTTTTTATTTTAAAGGGAAAAAAGGCATCGATTTTAATATCTTTTAAAGGAAAAGCTATTATATAAATTAAAGTATAAATAGGTAAACTTTTAAATATAAAAATTTCTTAATTAATTTAAAACATTTTATAAATTTTATAAGGTTTATTAGGAATAATATAAAGGTAATATTTCTACTTTCAAATTATATAGTTATTTTATAGCTATATAAACTCTAAAATCTCTATATAAAGGATAGGCCTATAAATTGCATAACGCATCTCCCACTTGACCTGGCCACCCAATTGACCGGGCCACCCCACCAGCCCATACAAAAAACGTCGGTGCGCTAATCACGTGATAATTCAATAACTTTACGAATATTAGTCGTATAAAATAATAAAATATACCATTAGATTCGTAATAAGAGGAGCTATTTAACGGTACCCCTTACCAATTTTTACGATTTATATTCGCGGAGTTATTAAGGAATACGCTAAAGTAAGCGCTAAAATAATCCTTGCTTAGCGCCCCTTTAGCATATTGCTTAATATCTCGCTAAATAAATTTTATAAAAAATAGTAAAAAATACCGTTGGATTCCCCTTTAAATAACGAATTCAATGGTATTAATTATTTTATTATAGGCCCAATATTGGTTAAGTTATCCCAGATTGAAACATTGGATTTTTATATAGGTTAGGGGGGTGGCCAGCTTAATTGGGTGGCCAGGTCAAGTGGGAGATGCGTTATATAGCAATAAGATTTTAATAATTTTTTTTATTCAAATACCCGGTCGTACCTAATTTATTAATAAAATTAATCTAATAATCAATTAATCCTATATAAAAGCTTTACCATTAAGCTTTAATTTTTTAATTTTATTTATTTATACCCTATATATAGTATAAAAAAAGGTAGTTACCCTATTAATAAATTTATTCTATACTATTTAAGCTATCGTACACTATAGCAATTCCATTTAATTCAGCAAAAAAACCTTAGGCGCCAATAAAAAAAGGTATTTCAACTCCTATATTTACCCTTATAAATAATAATTATACACTTATAATATTTATTATATAAAGGAATTATTTTAAAATACTTATAATACTATAAGCAATAAAGCTAATATAAATTTAAATAATTATATATAAATATATATTAATATAGCTATAAATTTAATAAATTAACTATTATATAAAAGAAAAAGTTATTATATAAACCTTAATTCCTATCTTTTAAAGCTTTATATATTTATTAAAACATTATATAAAGTTTTAGCTTAAAATTATATACTTCTTATATTAATAAATAGTTAAATAACTTTACTATTATATAAGCTTTAATTAATAAACTTTATAATATTAATAAAGCTAATTTCTATTAATAATAATGCTAGTTTATATTTATATAAACTTATAAAAATAATTTTTCCTAAAGCCTTTTATTATAAAACTTTATTATATATATTATTTAAGCTATTTTATTACTTATTATATAATTTTATTATACTTTTTATTTATATAATATTATTACTTTATATTATATTTATATTAAATATATTTAATTATATAATAAGTTATAGGATAACCAGCTTTAATTAAGTTTTATTAAATAAATTTATCTTTTTAGCCTTATATAAAAAAGAGGAATTAAATTCAAAAAAGGATTTTTTTAAATTAAAATTAATTTTAACAACTTATTAAATGCTAAACTTAAATATAATAAAATAATATATAAAAGGTATAATAGTAACCTTATTAATTAAGATTGGTAAGAATAACAAAAATAGAAGTTCCAGCTTTATATAAAGTAATAATTTCATTATAAAAATCGTTAATATTAAATAAAGCTTAAGGCATAACTTCAATGCTTTAAATTACTTAAATAATTCTTTATATAATACAAAATTACTAAGAAAATGGAACATGCGGGGTAATCTTAAGCGCTTAGGCTATCTCCGATGATTTGTCCTATGTGGTCCCAGTGGCCCACCGTCGGCGTTGGTTCTCTCAACTTGATGACACCTCCGAAATTTAAATGTTAGCTTCATGTTTATACTTCCTGATTTTCACTAAACTTGTTATAATCTAGTCTAGATAATTATAGTCTTATCGTAGTTTACCAAATAGAGACATAAGTTATAATGATCTAGACCATGGCAATATCTTGATCACAACACTGATCATACAGTACACATGACATCCCTGCTGAGTCTCGAATTCTTTTATCAAGCTAGCATTAACGGCCCAGAATAGGTGCACCTAAGTACATATAGTCGGTGACTAGTTCGTGAGTCTGGCCTCTTCTTCTGGTAGTAAACCATTGTCACCTCATCTACACTACCTGATAGACCTTGAAAGGAATATCAAGATCTTGTGTCATCCGTCATAATAGTGCAGGCTAGGGTTAACATGGGTACCCTGGTATATTAAGCATTTTGACAATAATGTCATATAAAATTATGTCGCTCTAGGTATTTCATAGGCGCTCATGAATCCGCTTTACGAAATATCCCACCAAACCAGCATGTGATGTCAACCCACTTCCCACTTCTAAGTCCCAGTTTCTCAACCATGTCTTCACTAACTGCCCTTTCAATAATCCCATTCCCCTCTGCATCAGTCTCAACATCAAGCCCGCATTTACGCGCCTCGAGTATCGTGTCTTCAACAGTGTGTGCATAGCTCGTCGGCCGTATCTTCTCTCCCGTGACCGTGTCCACAAAGCCAGCTTGTGAGATCGAGCCCATGTGGGAGTGCATATTTGTCAGAAGCAGCACTCCACCGGGGCGAAGTAGCTGTGATACGTGCGCGAAGAATACCGAGAGCGGGATGTGCTCAGCGACGAGCGTACTGATTATGGCATCCACGGTGTGAGGGGCTACAGATGCTGGAGGCCCCGAAGTGGCGAGCATGTCGAAAACGTCAAAGCGAAGTATCGGTTTATTCCCGGAAAGCTCAGGGGTTAAACTTGAACCCCCAAGTCGAGTCTTAGCGACTTCTAGCATGCCTTTGCTCGCATCCAGCGCGATTGTCTCGCTCTCGGGAACCCTGAGGAGGAGCGCCGTGTTGCGCCCGGTGCCGCATCCCAGGTCCACTATCCGCCAAGGCTTGGGTGACTTGATTGATGCTACGAATCTTGGAAAGAGTGTCTTGAGTTCTAAATCATCGAGCGCCTGTAGGAAATTGCCGTCGCTATCGTAGACTTCCGCCCATCTGTCGTAGGCCTCGTTGGTGGGGATGTAGCGGATTGAGTTGGAGGGCGGATCTACAGTCGTCGGGTGCGCCATTGTGGAAAGGGGTTAATTAACCGTGAACAATATTTTCGATCAACTGATCAAACCTTTATTAGTGATAGTAGTATGAATAGACTCGATTGATAGCGTATTCCAGGCGACGGAAAATGACCGCAGTTTATAAACTCACTGCGATCGGATGCTTGGCGTCGTTCTACATGAGTCACTGGCCGGTTGCCATTTCAGAACCGGTCCTGCATTATCAACTCTTACTATTCAAATTGGGTTTCCATACACCCATTTTATGTCCCTTTGAGAAATAAAGTAACGAATGACTCGTATAGTGCTCTGTTTGAACGCCATGACCGACCTCTATAATACGGAATCTCCGTAGGATACTGGTGGCACAGACGGTGTGACAAGGGCTCTAGCCTTGGCCGTATGACAGATGGAATATCACCAGTTCACAGCAGTCACAGAACCTCCGTGTAGTCACAACCATCAACATACAACCCCATACCAACTACTAAGCCAACGAACGACAGTGCTCATCAGTTTAGCATCAAAGAATTACTCGTTGCCATGCGGTGATTGGGAATTTACGCCGTAAGCAGTCCCGAGCTCGGCGCTCTCAAGTCATCTTCGAAATGGCGATCACAAAGAGTGCCGGGATGAGAAACTGGAGCAAAGCATCCCCTCTGCACACAGGTATGGTATTTGCAGCATTCATGCACCCGAGTAGGGCCACGGCCATCGTCCCAGAGTCTAGAGTTGGGACATCCACGAGTCGAACACTCGTGCTCCGCGCAGAAGACTCCTGCGGACGACACCCGAAGCAGACACGCCTCTACAGAACAGCTGTGGCAACAACAGTAATTTCCCAGCAGACAACCAACAGAAAGGACTTTGAGGGCGCAATCCCCGGCTGCGCAGGCGTGGTCCAGACAGTATCTTTTGCCTTGCGCAGGAGCTTCAATACACACTGTCCATCGACATGTGTGCTGCTTGCACCATTTCTGTCCGCTCGGCTTTCGTCGCACGCAGAATGGGTGACTGCATTTATGAGTTCCGCAGTAGCTGCTCTCTGCCTCTGCCACGGCGCTGCAAGAGCGGCACTTATGGCCGAGACAGTACCGCGAGCCTAGCGCCCGTATATCGACGCAGCTTTCCGTGCGGCATGTGTGGTATTTGCAATATGCCGTCCCGGGAAGTTGGTTGAGATGACAGTCGCCGACTTCGCACTGAGATCCCTCGGTATGGCCATTGCGGTCCCCAGAGTGACTGATCTTGGATAGAAATGCTCCCGAGGATGAGTGATGGTTTGTTGTGCTAGCGCGTCCTGCATTTAGCTGGCCAGAGCTGAATGACTGTTTATCGTGGCTTGATGTTATTCGGGATGATAGTTTGGTAGGACACACTTGTGAGTGGGCGGCAAATAGGCTGTTCATATTCGCCGTGTATGTCTGCTTAGGATTAAGGCTTAAAGGTAGGTTTTCGGGCACTAGTTGGCCTCGTATATGTTGCAGTTATTGTGACTAGGCGTAGCCTCGAATAATCCTTCTTACTTCACACACTGACGAAATTGCTAATGCCGTGCAGCTCTTCGCAACCTCTATGATCAAACAACGGTAAAGCTGGGGCCAAGTTGAGGACAACCCAAAGAGCAAACATTGCGACCGTCTCCCCCGTGAATGAACAAAGAGCTCTCCATCCACATGACAGAATGGAGCATCTGGAGATCTGTGGTGAGCGTGTAGTTTTGTTATATGGGATGCAGGTCTCATTTCTGCATGAACGAAGATGCATCATACTTCCTATACTTACAATTCCAGCAAAAGGGCTATGGCTTCTTCCAGTTCTAGGCTATAGATTGATAATTAGAAATAGAAGAAATGAAAGCTCCCGAGGTCGCTTTTCCCCAAATGTCAATAGGATCTGAGGCTTTTCATCATGCTCATCAGCACGCTGCGACACGTGGGGTTGAGGAATGGTGTTGGATGAATACATTGTGCCTACACAAACAGCGCGAATCGCGCCATCACAAACAAATATGAAGCGATATCCGCAAGGAGCACTTTGAATTCATCAATTTAATGCATAGAAAATCTAGCACGATGCAATTGTCAATTCAATCAACCTGATCATCGAGGCTGAGCGAGAGAGATTCGCGGGCTGTGAGTCAATCGGCGTCTAGCCAGCTGAAGCTAGCTAGTTATGAGGCAGTTACGTTCAAGAAGGACTACATAGATGCTTGAATAAATAAATGGAGCAACTCAGATCTTGAGATTCAATGCTTTAAAATCATATAGGTATTCTTATCCGAAGAAAAATAAATGCTTTGGTTCCCCTAAGTGTATCGTACAACATATTCACGAACACCAATTGCCGTAAGATCGGGGAGCATCTGATTAAATTATCATCATCATCATCACCACTTCGAAATCCCATCAACCACACCCCAAGACTCACAATGCCATCAAAATCAAATCGCATAACAAAGCGCAAATCGCGCTCATCCAAGGCGATGCCCCCAACGCCCAACCCAAACCCCACGGCTTCAGACCCGATCTACTTCTGGCGTCCGCAAGAAGTCGCAACAGGGTACTTATCACAATGGTACTCGCAGCCCTTCCGCGACCGCACAGACAACAGCAAGATCTACGCCACAGCCGAGCACTACATGATGCACCACAAAGCGCTCCTATTCGACGACGAGGAGATCGCGTCGGCGATCCTCGAGGCGAGCTCGCCGCGCGACGTCAAAGAACTAGGCCGCGCCGTCCGCGGCTTCGACGACGCGGTCTGGGAGCGCGAGCGTTCGCGCATCGTGGCCGAGGGGAACTGGTGCAAGTTCACGCTGCCCGTCCTCGACGACGCACAAACTGTTCAAAATAAGAGAGAAGAAGGAAAAGAAGAAGAAGAAGGAGGAAGAGTCTGGAAACTCGGAAACACCGACGCCGCAGAAACGATGCAGGCACCTAGTTTCCGGGACGTGCTACTCGCGACAGGGACGAGAGAGTTAGTCGAGGCGAGTCCGTACGACAGGATCTGGGGCGTGGGGTTCGCGGCCAAGGGCGCCGAGAGGAATCGGTCGAAGTGGGGGTTGAATCTCCTGGGGAAATGTTTGATGGAGGTGCGCGAGCAGTTTCGGAGGGAAGCTGAGGAAAAGGCGCAAGGGGAGGACGGGAAAGAACGGTGAGGTTGAACGACCTGCGTGGTCTTTAATTTTATGTTTTTCTTCTTCTTGAAACTGTAGCAGGAGGACTGAGAATGAGACGTCAGGTCAATCTTGGGTTTGAGTATGAAACAAGGTGACATCACGGTATGAATTGAATATAACCTCAATAATAACCCAGGTGAAGCTAGAAATTTGTCCTTTGGAGGGTTTAGTCTGTTGGGACTGGCTTGTAGTAAAATAAGAACCCAGGTCATGGATCTCAATTTTTTGAATTGTGGTTTTGACTATCTCTACTACGCTGTAGAGTAGTCAATTTGGGAACAGTCTCAGCACGGCTAGCTGAAGGTATATATCTACATGTTCCGCGTCCTGGGATGGCGGTGTCCCTCCTTCGCTTAATATACATTTTGATTGGGACATGATGATGATGATGCAAGTCGTCAACACAACGCCTGTAGTCCAATGCACAAGAGTGGTGTTTTGAGATCGCTCCCGTCCGCCTAAACCTCGTCGGCTCGTCCTTTTTCCGAGTCCCGTTAGTATTGTACATTTATTATAGTTCATGTATCGTATAACCGTAAGATGAGAAAGATCATCTCGCTTCATGTAGTACTTATATGTAATCTCTGCCGCTCTTCTGCATTTCGATCAATCTCCATCCTCTTGTCTCTGCGTTGTTCACGTCTTCAGGGGTACGGGTAATGCCGATGACATATGTGACGAGCTGAACCCGGTCTTCCATGCCGGCAGCTAGTTCGTTGGTTTTGGCGTTGCGGTAAACGTGAACCTCTTGTGTCCGGCATGTAATGATGAACACGGGAATCTCACCAGGCTCTAGCATGCGAGCCTTTAGGATATCAACGTGTCTGATGTCTAGAATTCGCCCATCTGACTTCATACCGGCTTGTAGATATTGTTTGGTCAGGGCTTCATAGACGGAATATTGGGCGGCTGAGAGCCATAATTTCAAAGTTTCGGTATCACCCTTGACGTATGCATCAAGGACTTCGGGCAAGATATAATCTCGCAGCTCCTGCTGGAATGGTTCGAGCTGAAAGTTAGGATCCATCGCCCGAATTTTTTTAATTACCATGGCGGTCTCATTCTCTGCAAAGAAACCAGCAACTCGGTCTGTGATACTTCGTGCCGTGGAGATCAAAGGATTTTCGGATTCCTGATAGACGTTCTTCATGCTGAATACACCCTGAACAAATTTGTTTTGGTCACGGAAGTCCCGCCAGGCTTCTTTCCATGCAGCATCCTTGTGAAGAGTAACGTTCGTTCCAGCACTGAAGAGAATTAGTAAGGAATGCGAAAGAATTTTGCCAGACAAGCACTCACTTTGGATCCTCAACGCCTTCTTCCATATTACCATGGATTGACGCAGAATTCTTCTGGCGAAGCTCGCGTGCTTTTCTTCGCTCCTCTTTCTCGACCCAGCCACCGTATCGTGAGCTGCTGCCATCATCGATGACATCTTTAACGCTCTTATAGGCTTCGGTATCACGAATGGGTTTAGTAGCTTTGTCAAGAGCTTCTCCAGTGATGTTGGCACCCTTTCGAACACCCTTCATGACGTTGGTATCCCAAGTCCAGGCGGCACCTTTTCCAATAGCATCAGCGGAGGATTTGAAGGCCTTTCCGGCAGTGGAAGAAACGGCGCCTGTGGTAGATTCATAAGCTTGTCTCGCACGTCGAACAGATTCACTCTCGGTGAATTGATGGGCTGAATCAGATAGTTGTTTTGTCGATTCGTTCCATTCTTTCGAAGCTTTGAATTCACTCTGCATAGTCTCCATGAACACCTGCCATGGGGTCTTGTCACCATGGGGCGGTGGTGGCGGGAGATCTTCTTTTTTCTCATCCTTTTTCTTGTCCTCTCCTGATTCCTCCCCATCTTCTTTTTCCTTTGTCTGCTCCTCAGATCCAGCCTTGGCCTCCGACTGAGCCTCGGAGGTACTCTTTTCTGATTGCTCCTCAGGTTTTGGTGATTTCTCGGGTCGTGCAGGCTGTTCCTGTAGCCATGATGATGTTCCGTGAAAACCGCGCGACTGTATTGCGGCTACGGTCTCGGGAAGAAATGGAGATCGGAGGGGGGATAGAGGACGGAAGGGAGCTGAAGGGGTTCGTGAGGGGCTAGGAAGCGCAGTGTTGCTTCGTGCGGAGTTGGGTGTATTCGCAATTAACCTTCTGTAAGCCGGTGACCTGCCGTATGAATGGACAGCCAGTGAAGGCGTCCTTGCGATCGAAGCGGGAGTTGTGCTCCGAGTAGCATGTCGCAAAGAACTCATATTTGTCCCGATGTTTTCTGAGGCCTGGTTATTGAAAAGATGGCCACAAGGGGCGGTTTGGGGCGGGAACAAGAAGAGGCAAACCCTTCGTCGCTTGCGACTTCGCTTGATGGAACTTGGGAGAGGGCCTGCGGATCGAAAAAAATGATCGGGACTTGACAAGCACCCCCCGATTACTTGCTTAGCGCCACCGTCTTGGCGGGCACTTTAGCATGTTCTGGTTAACTTGTTAATATTGCATAGATAAGTAGAAATGGATATATGGATATAGTTTACTTCATATGTGCTTATGCCATCAGATGCCTCAAAAGCAGGCCTCTTGGTCTAGTACCTAGTCTTGGCTAAAATTTCCGAGGCGGGTATTGAGAGGGTGTAGATATTGATATCAACCTTCAGATCGGTGCCAATTTACATAACACTAAGCACTCCCTCCCCTAGTCCAGCGCAGGACGAGCGATTCACTCACGAGCTCACTCATTGCGCACAACGTCAATGCCTCGAAGATGACCCCGTCGACGACCCGTCTTCTGGTGAAGACCACCTCCAAACTCTCCGCCCTATCTCTACGGCCCGGTCGCCAATCGACACGGGCGTTTTCACAAACATGTCCACGACAAGCAGATGAGCAGCCGCCTGCGCCCGGGGCCCCCAGGCCGTCCCTCCTTACCAGATTCGCCGACAGTCAGCGCCAGAACTCGGAACCTTCACAAACGCCGGGCATAAACCCACAGGACAGCATGTCCACTATATCGCGATTGCTAGCCCAGAGCACCATTTCGCGGGCAATGAACCAGCCCAGCGGCGGCTCGATCCTCGGCGAATCAGAATCAGAAGAAGAGAGCTATGGCCCCGCGCACGAACCCTTCCACTTCCACATCTACTCGCACAAGCACAACACCCACATCACCGTCTCAAGGCCAGACCGGAATCCCATCGTCTCCATGTCCACGGGACAAATCGGCTTCAAGAAGGCGAAGCGCGGGACCTACGATGCCGCATATCAGCTGTGCGCCTACGTAATCGACAAGTTAAACCAGGGCGGCTGGCATCGCAAAATCACCGCGCTCGAGGTCGTGCTCCGCGGCTTCGGCAGCGGCCGTGAGGCCGCTACCAAGGTACTACTAGGCAGCGAAGGGCGTCTGCTACGGCCGCATATCAAGAAAGTATCCGACGGGACAAAGCTGAAGTTCGGTGGTACGAGAAGTCCCAGACCCAAGAGATTGGGTTAGAAGAACAAGGATTCAAGCTACTGGTATACAAGGAAAACGACGGTTGAAAGGAAGAGTTCTTCAAACCGTTCAGTCTACTAAGCGTAGACGTCACGAGATCTGTATCATATGTTATAGCCATCAAGCATGTAGAAAATTTCCATGTACAATTTGAATCCAACCCAGTTGTGATATGCATTCCGTAATTGCTAGAGTAAAAGGAGTGTGAACACCATTGTATGCCCGCCATGCACCATCCCCCGCAAATGACACAAAAAGAAGATATTTTGGTATCAATCAGACAGAATAAGTCATTCCATAACGCCTATGCCTCCAACCACTACCATATCCTCACTTCGAAAACGCCATCAAGTGCAAATAAGTAGTGAATACTTTCCATGCGTCTATTCTCAATCACCTTGATCACCTCCCACGAGTCGGGGCTCTTTCTGCAGCAGGCAAGCGTCTGCCACTGCTATCCCGAACTGCATTATTCTTCCCCTTGGACTTGCTACTGGGCTGATAGTCTTGGTCGGAGTCGGAGTCTCCATCCTGGCTGCTCGTTAACATCCGGCGGGAATTCTCAGGCCTCAGCATCCGCGAGCCCTCGTGGGCATCTATGTCGCTATCATCTCCCAGCAGCTCGCCTTCAGCTGTGTCGACGTCTGGTGGCTCGAGCCAGTCGCGAGGCACGACGCAAGGTAATGCGACGCCGATGCTTGCAGCACGGTTGAGCCAGCTGGGACCGGGCCGGCCGGTCAATTGCTGGCAGAGGTAGCTGGTGAAGTGGTTGCAGTTGCGGGTGAGGATGTTGTAGGCGGAACCATCGAATTCGATCGAGGCTCGACGGATGATAGAGTCGATCTCGGATTGGGTTGCGAAGGTAAAGCCTTGTAGGATCTCGGTCCGAAATGTGCCACCAGGTGGTTCGGTCTTGGGCTGAGTCCAATACACGCCCGTCACGCCGGGTCTATCGTGTCCTCCATACGCGTATTCCTTGCCGTTAATAACAACGCCGGAATGAAGGAGAGAGGTGCCGAAGGTCCATAATACGGAAGAGAGGCGACCGGGCTGTTAGGCAGATGCTCGATTAGTATTGTCATGCCGCTGCAGGTATAGACAGATATAGTTTGTAGTTTAGAGTGGAAGGGAAATGCAAGGGACAAGGTTAACTTACAGAAAGCAAATCATAGACATTGATAACTATTTCGGTTCTTGTCAAGGACAACGTTGACCTGTGTGACTGGCGCGAAGTTCTGCTAGACGAGGATTTCTTGGATGACATGATGATGGTGGTGATGATGAAGGTAGAGAAGAAGAATACAAAGGTTGCAAAGCGAAACAAACCGTGGTCTAGCCAGGTAGATAGATATCGGAACTCGTCCGCTGGAAGGAAAGGCTGTGGCGGGAGGGGCTGAACTGTTTGTTATATGCTTGTTGAATGCCTACGGCCAACCAACCATATGTATATGCAGTGGTGGTGAGAAATAACGCCAAGGCACAATAGCGGCGTCTAGTCAAAAGGTCAAAGGGCCTAGATAGGCACACTATTGTGAGAGTGAGAGAGGTCTAGAAGCGGAGCGACAAAGAGAAAGGACAACGAGGCTTTACCTAGTTTCTACAAATACCTTAGGTAATTGGAAATAACAGGTAACATATTGAATGTTGCCTGGGCTGCCTTACTGTGTACTGTGTAAGTAAGTAAATAAGTAAATAACTAGGCAGGCAGGCGAGGGAATGTAAACATGGGTTGGAGAGCCGAATGCATTTGCATTGTGCATCAACGAACGAAATGGGGTCGTTTTCCGAAATAGATGGTGCCAGAGGATCTGCATGACAGCTGACTGGCTGGAGGAAGTGGCCTCGATGTTTCAAATGTTCAAATGCTTCAAATACATAAGTAGGTACCTAGCACGTAGTACTACACGTAAGACTTCAGCGCTTTGGGCCACTGAAAGCCCCAGTATAAACCCAACTCTGGGCAGTCTCAGGCGGGGGTTCCGAACAGGTCTAAACTGATGTGGACCATTGTTCAAAAACCCCAGGTTTGGGGCGGGTCTTGGCTCGAGGCTGAAAAGCAGGGCGAAAGAAAGAGGGGACTTGGATCTGGAAATAAATGCCCATATCATGTATTATTTAGAGTCTGGGTATTACAGAGTAAGCAGTATATCTATCAAAGAGGGTTTATCGGCAGAACAGGCTTGGCCCCGACTTACCCCACCTTACAGGACCAGACAGGTGCCTATTAGAGCTTGAGGTCTCTGCAAAATTCACTAAACTTCACTGAATTTGGTGAGAGCTGGCGGGGCTGGGGGCTGGGGGGTGAATGAGCTTGGAAGTCCAATTTCGCCGAATCCACTTTGCGCCGCAAGCTTTTGAATTTTTTTTCTCTCTTCCTTTCTGCCCCTCATTAAAAGGTGATCTTGGAAGAAGAAGAAAAAAAAAACCACAAATCCTGACTGGATTCCCAGTCCATTGCCTACTTTCCTCCCCATTTCCCTTCATCCCTTCCTCCCTTCCTCTCCTCCTCACAAGGTCTGCCTTCGACCACACTTCGAAGCATCAAAGAAACACCCCAAATCCAAACTAATAAATAAATAACACTCGGTCATTGACTCGAACAAACGTCTCACCCTGTTTGTTGGACGAGACCTTCGCGGCTGGTCCACAGTCGTAAATCCTTCACCACGTCTCCCTCCACCTTCATTCCTCGCCCTTTCGCTTCTCTCTCGCGCATTGTTGTCCCCTCCGCAGCTAGCTCTGCCTTTCTCCTCACATCTACATCTCCCCGAGTGCCTAGTTGCACCGTCATATACCTCACCTCTCGTACCTACGCTAAGCGACGTAGTGCTCCCAAAATGCCTCCCAAGAAGAATGCCGTTGAGGAGAAGGTCCTCCTGGGCCGCCCTGGCAACAACTTGAAGGCTGGTATTGTCGGTCTTGCCAACGTTGGCAAGTCTACTCTCTTCCAAGCCATCACCAAGTGCAGTCTTGGTAATCCCGCTGTAAGCTTCCCGCTGCTCTGGGTGCCTGTTTCTTCTCTCTGACTAGTCTTGGGTAGAACTTCCCCTACGCCACTATTGATCCCGAGGAGTCTCGTGTCATTGTGCCCGATGAGCGCTACGACTGGTTATGCGAGAAGTACAACCCCAAGAGTCGAGTGCCCGCTCACTTGACCGTCTACGATATCGCAGGTCTTACCAGGGGCGCTTCCACTGGCGCTGGTCTCGGTAACGCTTTCTTGTCACATATCCGCGCTGTCGATGCCATCTTCCAGGTCGTTCGGTGCTTTGATGACGCCGAAATCATTCACGTCGAAGGTGATGTCAATCCTGTCAGAGATTTAGATATCATTGGAGAGGAATTGCGGACAAAGGATATCGAATTCACCGAGAAGGCCATAGAGAACCAGAAGAAGAAGACCCGTGTTGGTGGTCAAAGTCTCGAGGTGAAGAAGGCCAAGGAAGAGGAGGCCACTATGGAGAAGGTCCTTGCTTGGTTGAAAGACGGCAAGGATGTCCGAAAGGGCAACTGGTCCCCCAAGGAGGTAAGACATCACTATTTTCATTACTCGCATATTCCCCTTTTTATGATGACAAAGGGCCATAGCGCCTGATCTAATCCCAGCTCTTCGAGTGTCTCAATTATACAACGCAGAGAACACACTGAGATAAAAAACTTGCTCTGATTTCATATTCACATCTTACCTCTGTATATAACACGGTAGCCAAAGTTACATATGTTAACTGTGTGTGAACAGGTTGAGGTTATCAACACCCTATTGCTACTCTCCGCAAAGCCGGTTGTATATCTTGTCAACCTTTCAGAGAAAGATTATACGAGAAAGAAGAACAAGCATCTAGCCAAGATTGCAGAATGGATGAAGGAGCATGCTGCAGGCGACCCCATCCTTCCCATCTCGGTTTGCTTTGAAGAGCGCTTGACACGCTTTGAAACCGAAGAAGCAGCTGCTGAGGAATGCAAAAACCTCGGAATTGAGTCTGCGTTACCCAAGATCGTTACTACAATGCGGAAAGCATTACATCTACGTAGTTTCTTTACCACTGGCACGGATGAGGTCCGGCAATGGACCATTAGAGAAGGCACCAAGGCACCCCAGGCCGCTGGTGTCATTCACACAGACTTTGAGAAGACATTTATTCAGGCTGTCGTATATAACTACAGCGTACTGAAGGAGGTGGGCGACGAATCCGAGGTGAAAGCGAAGGGTAAGATCATGACGAAAGGCAAAGACTACGTCATTGAAGATGGCGACATCTTATTGATTAAGGCCGGTGCAGCCAAGGGATAAGCGAATAGCGCCCGATTCAGATTTCTAAATCTCGGTGTGATGCTTTCGTCTTAATAATTACGATAGGCAATTGATTAAGAATTCTGAAATCAGCATGTTCCGTCTCAAGCCAAATGTGATGTCGATTCATGTCGGTGTACGCTTACGCAGTCGCAGTCCGTGGTAAAGTTGATGTGGGATATCGTGTTGCAATTGTATCTCACTACGACGTTGGGCGTTAGGTCAAATGCAGACGAAGTAAGCTATTGCTGGAATTCTCTTTACTTTCAGACAAAGCAATCACTGCCACATTCCCTAGTTCGTTGAAAGCGGGATGTCATAATGCCTATTGTCTCAAACAAAGACATCTGGAACCATGAGGAGGACCATACCGCCATATTCCGGAAACAAATGAAACTGCGCTCAAAGACTATCATCCAGTACGGGGGTCACCCGCTGCCAGAGTCCAAGATCTTGCTTCTTCTTCTTCTTCTCACCTCCTATAAGATTGGGTCGTAAAATGGGAGTTTCCCAGCTAATGTCATCTTCTTGATCTCAACCATGGCACCAACTAAACGACCCGGCGGGCAATCAAAAGCCCCCGCAAAGTCCTCCAAGCGGCCTCGTCTTACTGCCTCGGAAACCGCGACCAAGACCACAAAGAAAAAGCCAGCCAAAATCAGCTACCCAGTCGCTGCGAATAAACTCCCCGGACAACCGGTCTACTCGCCCAACGTCGACACCAGCGACGTCGACGAAGAACACTATAAACCCCGTGTGCTGAAGAAGCGCGGTGCTGCCGCGCGGCTGGATGGCAAGAAGAAAGGGGCGGACAACGACGACGGCTTCCTCTCTGCGATGAGAGCTCTCCCCGTGCGCAGGACGGCGCGTGAGTTGCGCGCGGGGAGACGCCACGCCGAGCAACAAGATGAACTTTTCACAGACGAGGTGCCGGGGACCAAAGCCCCGCGTGTCGCGGCGGGCGGCGGGGATGGCGATGGTGATCCGACCCTGGACGCCGAGGGCGAGGACGAGGAGCCAGTCACGAGCGCGAAGGCCGACGATATCCAGGGATTCCTGCGCGAGATAAATTCCGGCCTAGTCGGGGACGCCAGAAGCGACTCCGTCGCGCGAAATCCCTTTGCAAGCGGTGCCGTGGATGGCGGCGATGAAAGTTCTAACAAAACCCGGATTATCACGGACGCGGCTCCCGTGACCATGCCACGCTCCTTCCAGCCCGTCCACGGCGTACAATTCGGGGCCGCGGCGCGATACCTCGAGTCCATGAAGAGCAAGGGGCTGAGCACAGGCGACCATCCCGTGACCACGCCGAGTCCTTTCCAGCCCGCTCACGGCGCACACCTCGGGACGGCAGCGCGGTACCTCGAGTTCATGAAGAACCAGGGGCAGCCGCAGTACACACCTCCCTCACCATCGTCATCGTCATCCTCATCCTCTTCTTCCTCGGAAGAAGAAGACGACAACGACAACGACAATATCAACGAGATACTCCCATCTGCAGCTTCAGCACAACAGGTATGGACATTCGAAGTCCCGGGATTATACGATTACTCCGACCTACTAAATCCCCACCACGACGACGATCTAGGCGCGGTTGACGAACAATTGCCTGGCGATGATAATAACGGCCAGAAGGGAGTCGTAGCAGAAGAGGAAAAACAAGAACAAGAGAACGAGGGCTGGCTAGTCTACCCGCACAGCAACGTAATAGACAGCTATCTCAGCACGCACCTGCGCACGATCGCCACGACGCTAAATTTCATGGCGCGCGCGGCAGCCGCAGGGATCCGCATCGACGACTACGACGCCCTCGCCGCCGCGGGACCCGAGCAATGGAGCCGACTCGCGCCTTCGCCCGAGTGCGCCGCGGAGGTCATCGCGGGTAGATTACTAAATATGTCCGTGTCGGATATCTGCGTTCTGTCCCTGCATGCGCGCGCGCTGCAGGAGGAGTTGGCGCACTTGGGGGTCGAGATCGAGTAAGTGATGAAAGGATGGCGATATTGGTTCTGCGTTGCACAAGTACAAATGGTATTACATTACATGAATGAAGTTGTGCTTTGATTCGTTGATTTCTCGGGGATAACTAGGAAAATAGTAATATATCATTTCAAGCCGATCAGTTAGTTTATACGATTAACTGCCACCATCGCACGTGTTGGGCTGGCAGAGTCCCTTGTTCCTGATTGTTTAGCCGAGAGGGTGTATCATGGGCTGGATATGAGCAAACTCTAGTTATATATCACAAACAGCCTCTTAGAAATCAAGTGTTGGCATTCTGGTTTTGACCTACCTAGTAATTAGTTCCATATTGAGAGATAATTGAATAAAGAAACAAAAAAAAAACTGAAAAAATCTCGCTAATTAATCGCTGAATGATATCTCTACTCTGATTATATACCACCTGACCTCGCTTCTCGAAGTAACAATTCGCTAGTTTGATTCATCCCAGCCCATTCAGATGCTCAAGTTTCGCTTGCGGGTAGCGGGGTGCCGTTCCATCCTTTGGTCGCTAAGGCTCCCTCGTCGGATGGGGAAAGGTAATTTTGTATCCAGGCCGCTATTGTAGACTCTCCTTGCCGCGCTTTGTTCGTCTCGACCTATACCTATACGTCCCACTTCCTTGATCAGAGGCCCAAAAATGTCAGCCACCATCTGGAGCGAGAATCCCAGCTTTTCGACGCAATCGGTGATGCCGTCTCCATATTCGCCGATGCAATATTCTTTATCTTGGGTTTCGCAACGCTGAAGCCCATCTGGATCAATGAATAAGCCGGCCAAGATCATGTTCTCAGTGCCACTGTTAAAATCGTCCGCAATTAAGAGATGAAGCAAAGCACACAAAGCCATGGAGTTGTGGTCTATATTCATCTTTGCCGTATCGTTCTCTTCCGCGCTTCCGTTGTTTTCCGAGGTTCCATTCTTGTCTGAGGCTCCATTCGTAAGTGTTGTAGCTAAGGACAGTGGTTAGCTGCAGTTGCTCATCGGCAGATCATCCGAGAAACAACTAGGGGCGCAGGCAATAGAAGGTTGTGAGTGACTTTAGCATGGTACAGAAGGCAGGCAACAGTAGGAGTAAGGAAACAGTCCAAAGAGGCGAGATTCGCAACTTACATGCCACTTTCCAGGAACCAGTCGCTTTCCAGTACTTCTGTAAGCACTTCTCTCTGAGAAAACCTAAAAGATTATCGCAGAAGTCGAGTAAGCTATCCCATTCAAAGGATACCAATCTCACGTCCCGCTCGCGGGCTGTTGCCACTTCTTGCAATACCCCCATTACATTCACAATCCCTCCATCCCCCAACCCCAGCGCTTGTGTGTAGTACTCTTTCTCAGCTAATTCGAGGTCAAGGAACGAATGACGGAGTGCCCTTTGCAGCGTTTCGGCAGATAGTATGTTCCCTGTAGGTGAACGTATAGAGCGAGAAGAAGTACCTGATTTCCAGTAGCAGGAAAACAATTCGGCAGTATGTGGTTTAAAAAGAGACCTCACTAGCAGAGTCTCTGCACTATCGGAAAGATCGGCGAAGTGTGCTATAGTGACAATAGGTTAGTAGAAGACATCAAACATGACAATTAGGGGGCCCTACAACTCAAAGAATAGCGGATTACCTGTTGGCTTGGCAAATCTTCTAGGCAGGGCCAGCGGTGCCAAGCAATATGATTAC
The DNA here is from genome assembly GCF_022495145.1 of Xylaria bambusicola. Lineage (NCBI taxonomy): Eukaryota > Fungi > Ascomycota > Sordariomycetes > Xylariales > Xylariaceae > Xylaria > Xylaria bambusicola. The sequence continues at coordinate 497,919 of NW_025953562.1, forward strand.
ATTTTATCATATTCGAGCTTAATTGCTTTACTAAAAGAAAGATCAGTTGTTCGTTTTCTAACCCAAAATTTCAGTCAGGCGTGAAGAACAGGTAAAACAGTAAATAAATTTCTCGGGGAACCCACAGACATAATCCATCTCATCCCATGGGTCAACAAGTTTCATCTGGAGCATTGATACATATAAATGGGCTACTGGCACAAGTGAATGATAAAAGTTGAAAGACTGGGACATGGATGCTTTGTATTGCTGTTCGAGCCACAATGCCTGCATGCCGCATAATGGCGGGACACACTCCATATGTGCGAAGACAAAGGCAGAAACTCTTTGTTCGCTTAGAGGAGTATTAAGTGATTTAAACTCCAACTCCCACATCTCCTCATATCCTTGAATAAGGCATCTAGTATCGTCGCGGTGGGCGAGCAAGGATAAACTTCTCGGAGGATTATTGTCTCCAAATAACTTCAGTTGGTGTTTATACCCCAGAAAGTGATATAATATATTACCGAAAGAGTGAAGTCCTAGAGTGATCTCTGCGTAGATTTGCATGGATGCTGCAATCCAGAGGGGGATTTTGTCTGTAATATTATTATTATTGGCCTCCAATTGCGTCCAGCCACTCAGAAGCTCATCCAGACAAGGCAGCATATGAGGGCTGTCAGGATCCTACTCCTTTATCGAAGCGTCATGCAAGAAAGCACGAAGGTACGCTCCAAACAAGCGGACATTTTGGGATGCCGATCCCATACCAATCCATATCAGAAGACTTCTCCGAACATATTGGATAATATCTCGTCCACAGGTTGCATAAATCTTTTGGGCATCACGGCAACACCACCCCGCCATATTGTACATTCTCGTCCTGCTTTTATTAAATACCCATTCAGTGATATCGTGCTCATTCGGCATACCAGGGAGATGTGCCGTGGCCTTGATCTGGGCTTCACAATTTGCTCGAATCAGCCTATCAAGAAACCACAGTCAGCATAGGCCAATAGATCTAGGCGGGGACGGGAGACTATAACTCACCGGATAGCTGTATTGGTAACAAAGGCAGCCGAAATCAGAGTTAATTGAATTTCTCTGACTTCTCTCCATAGGCTCACCAAGTATTTCTTGACTACATCCAGATCGTCAAAGAATAATCGCCAGGCGACTATAGACGCTGGAGTTAGTTTGGCCTCGATATGTAATAGTAAGAAGCAAATAATCCTGAAAGCTACCCACAGTATGCCTCATCCCACAATATGGGCAAAGAGTAATCTTCCTCAACTAATTCGTCGTCGCCCCGAGTAATAGACGCTTCTGCTAGATATCTTCTGGCTGCTTCTAGAGTGGCCAATATTGAGTCTCGAGGCGGGCCCGAACCTTGGGCAATCAAGCCGTTCCTTGAAGTCATCCAATCAGGCTTCTGGTGCCAGTGCTGGAGGGCCTTGGATATGAAGCCGAAATATGCGAGTGCGCGCGGGGGTACTTTGCCTCGGGCCGCGATTACGCTGAGGGGGGGGCACAAATATGTAAAGCAGACGATTTTCTCTCCGTCAGCAATTTGGAGAGGTGCCCCGAGTTCGGCTGCGGCTTTAACAAGCCACGTGATAAAGCGCTTCTGACATGACTGGTAGAGCAAGTAAGTGTTCTGACCAGTAAAAGGGTGCTGGGGGTTGAAATATTGCTCGTCGAGATTGGAGGGTTTCCCCTGTGGGTAGAGACGCCCCATAACTTGAAGAAGCTGGCAATTGGCCGAGATTAGTTAGATGAAAGAAGCATATATAAGTGTCGAATGTGATGAGACGGGGGAGAAGGAATAATATCAAGTGCCAAGGGAAATACCTATGCGAAGACACAGATAGGTAGCAGTGTTATGAGTTGAGAGGTGAAAGAGGAAGAAGGAAGATGAGCAAAGGAGTAGGGAAGCATTCTCCATTCCACCTTGACCTCGGAATTCCGAGCCTGTCGATAGCTCTCGACCCGCGGCCGAATGGGGTGCTTTCCTTTCCACCTTGTAGCCAGGCCATGCTCTCCAGGGTTAGGTATGATGTTGATGTGTAAAACGCGGCGGAAAGAATTCTTGTCAATGGTAGCCCGAGTCATACTGCCTAGGTGGAGATAGGGCAGGCGCATGTGCTGCTCCTCTCCCCTCTCCTCTACCATGGTAGTAGGCAGGCAGGCGCTGCTAGTAGGTGGACTGCGACTGCCTTGTGGACTAACACTGCATATACCTTGGCCCATGAACGCGTGATGCAAATATTCTCTTGCTAGCCAAGTGCCGCGTACTCTGGATTGATCGACCCAGGAATCAATTCACTGTATGTGATGCTGAAAGTGATAAGAGGTGAACTGCCCCCATGGTCGATATAGCCTCACAGGGATGGAGTTCAGTAGCCCGACCCGGCTGCCTGGTGGCGGGCAATGAACGAGCGGGATGCGTGTAGCGTAGACAAATGGATGTATAGTCAGCCCTACCACCCATGAAAGTAGCTATCTCATACATACCACATTAGCTAGGTACTTAGGTAGGTAGGTAGGTAGGAGTAACAAGGATGTCAAGGGGTTAAGTGGCCCAGCTAGTTACTCATTCACAAAACATGTACAATTTCAGAAGCTGGAGAAAGAATTACGGTACTGACTAGTTTGATTGCTCTATGGATATCCTTCTTTTAACTTGCAGATAGCCTCCCAGCTATTGAGGAGATGGTAGGGGATGAATCCCGAACAGAGTATCTCGGCCCCGGCGAGAATGACCCATACCACCGTAAAGAGCAAAGCCAATTGCCAACCCAAATCACTTTTACTCCTATTGTATAGGATAGACTCCAACTGCTCGTAGCCATGAATTCCTATTATACGCCGCTAGTACTCGCTGTCAAAACTCACTTATATCATCCAAGCTTTCCAACTTCTATGGTACCTGTCATCCAACCGGTGATTAATCCTTCAGCGCCTTGGAAAGTCAACTTACATCCTCGCCACGTCTCCCAATCTTCTATCTCCCGTAAGAGCTGAGGCGAAGCTCCCAGGTCTTCATGGGAAATACAATGGACCGCCAAATGGCATGCCCGTAATGGGGATTTCGGGGTAGCCGGTAGAAAAGAGGCTCAGATCACCAGTGGCACCAAAGCGATGCAGCTCACCCCTTGCGAGTTTCTCCCAGAACTCTTCGCTATCGTTCATCACACTCTGCTCGAAGGCCGGCGTGTGTGTGGGCTCTGGGTCAAGCATCGAGCCAGGCGTGGGATATGTCTGAGCCGGGGACGAATGTGGCTGATGCCATGACACGTTTGGATACCGCCGGGACTCCACATGGGGCTCAGAATGAACCTGCGGCGTTTCTATGCGGGCAATGGCTTGGGCTTGGCTGAACGGACGAGTGGGTTCAGATGTCGGCGAGGAAGAGTGATTGATAGCTGTAAAGGATGCAGGCGGCGCGGACCGGATCGAGCCCCCTTTCTCCACGTCACGAATTCGAAGTCGTTCTGATATGTCTACAACGTCGTGCTCAGATGGTTGAATAGTACCAAAGTCTTTCAACGCCGCGCCCAGGGGCCGATATTCTTCAAGTCCGCCACCCGTGCCACCCTCCCGTACTCGCAGTGTCGCATTGTTAGGTCGTCCGTTCTGGTCGCTATATCTGCAATAGTCCTGCTTAATCGTGCTAAAGTAGTCATTCATGCCATGGAAGATCTCCACATAGGTAGATGCCATCTTTTGCCAAGTAGCCATTTTCAGCAGTGTCTGGAATGCGAGTGCAGTCGGTCCGCGACTGAAAATGTCTTTGAGAACATCTTCGCCCGTGTCTTCATAATCGAAACTCAGCATGTGTCTCTCTGTATCCATCTGGGGGAAATGAGCGCCATATAGTCCAACAAAAGAGGCAGTCCAAATGCCAAAGAGGACAATAGTAGATTGCGGCAGCTTGTCCTTTTTCTGGCAGATCTCGGTTAAATCCACAATACCCCTGGCTGCCTTGAAGAGCTGCTCCGCACTTGTTCGCCAAAAGCCTGCTGGCGTTTCTTCTCTCGTGAAAGTAGGGTGGTCAAGAGGCCCTTCTGGCTCGCGGCAGCGTATTGGGACAAATGGGACATATTCTCGATGTAGCATGATGAGACATACAAACCGAAGCATGTGCAATAGAACATAGGTACTTAGTGCCTGGTGATTCTCGTGCCTGAAAAAGTTTAATCTTGAGAAAGTAAAGATGCTCGGGAGGGTCGAGTCGAATCTTTCCAAAGCCTTCATTAAGCTGTAAAAGTCTGACTCTGCGTGCCAAGGAGGGTATTTATCTTCGACACGGCCGCCTCGGAAGCTATACTTGGATATCTCGCCCCATAAGTCCACTAGCTGTATGAATCGACTGAGTACGTTGTCATGGTTCCCACCGCGCTCCAATTGACCAAGACGGCTAGTTTGAACTTCTATGGCTAAATCGAACATCTGCTCAGAGCAAGGCAACTGGATATGGAGGTCGTCGCCACGTATAATTGATATTCGATATTTTCCACAGGCGAGCATCCTATCGAGGATGAAACAGCTAAACATGATTCGCCGTCTAATTTCTTTTTGTAGAGCAAGTTGAGACTTGCAGTTAATGTCTTTCATCAACCGCAAATCGGCGGCGCCCCGAATCCTTGGGTCTCCTATTTCGCCTCCCTCCACCGCAAGCCCTAGGAACTGAGCCATTCTGATCGCTGTACCAACATACATCCAGGCCTTCATGCCGCCGGTCTTCGGTTGCGTTTGACTCCACGCGTAGAGACCGAGCATGAGCAACGCCGCCACACGGTCTATGGAAGCAGTATCCATCATTGTTTGCACTGGTCCAAGAGCCATAGCTAAAACATCTGCATAGTAGTCCGACGCCGCAGATGGGTCCGGCTGGGAGGGAGGCGGGCGAGGCTTTGTGTTACCTGATTGGTTATTACACAAATGTGCAGTGTATCTGACTAGGTCTGGATGGAAGCGTGCTGTCAGGGTCAAGATACCCAACAAAACTAGATTGCTGTCCAAGCTGTGTTCGGAATGTAGAGCTTTAGATCTGCGTCCTAGTTTCTCTTTTATCGTTGGAAGGTATAGGAAGGAAAGTTCTGGGCCGAAATGTATCTTGTACAGATCAAGTACCTGATGCCACAAATCTTCAGTCAAAAATGGAGCAGATAAAACATCTTCAGCATGTGCCATCGCCCTTTGACCATCATCCTTTGCTATGTCGTCAATCTTTTTTAGCCGTTTTCTATCCGACCCCCCATCTCGCTCTTGTTTGACAATTGCCGGAGGCTCCGAACGTTTAGGAGGCGCAGGATCGGGAACTTTGAAAATGCACTGGCTTCCCGTCTTGATGCAACTCTCGCAGGGTGTTTCGCCATTCTTATTTTCACACTTGATTTTGGACTTACGACATCTCGTGCAAGCGATGCTCGAGCGCATTGGAGGACGCATTTTGGGCTGTCTCTTGCCCTCGTTGCTCGCAATAAGCGGTTTCATCTCGTTCATTCCATACTCGTTAGTACTTCGTTCATCTCCCACCTCTTCTCTCTGTAGTTCGGTATCTGATGGCTCAGTTTCTGAGTATGCCCGCGCAATGGGAGACGATGTCTTAGAGAGGGTACCGGATGGGGAGTATGATCCCGCAAGCCTTGGCCTTGGTGTTGCGCACCCTGACGTGGAACTCAAATTCTCGTCAATTTCTGGGGGGTTGGGAGGGGAAAGAATCGAATGAATGCGAATTGGGGTAGAAATTGTGGCGGCCGGGTCTTGTAGAGACCCAGTACGTAAGTCCATCAAGCGTGAACTGAAAAGTGTTTTCACCATACAGTCAGCGACGAATTCGTGAAGTGCCTAGGAAAGCAGGAAAATATATAATAAGAGAGCAGGTAAATAGGTTATATATATTATCCACGGAGATCGTGAAGCTTATTTTGTCTTTCTGAAGTGATAACCGATAGTGAAAGATTCCAGATAGGTTGAGAGTCCAAAAGTGTCCACTTCCCAACCGTTACAAATGTAGCATGAAGGAACAAGGCTAGCTGCGCATTGCTTAGGTGTTGGTTTCAACAGAGCTGTACGATAGACAGGGTGGTCCAAGTTGATATATATGCAGGTAGCATCCAAATTGGTACTATGACGTGTCCTAACGATCTTAGGGAGGTGTACTCTTGTGATAGCACCGAAGAGACACCAAAGGAAAGGCCCTCTCAAACACAGTATTAGTGTATGCGTTAAAAAGTGGTTATATAGGTTTGAACGTCGTGGGCTTCTTCGAGAAGTTGATATTTATGGGATTCGAGGCAAAGGATAGAAGCAGTAAGGGCGTTGGACGACAGAGAGAATGAGGGAGAAGTGAACAAAATGTATGCACAAAAGCCTCCATTGTTTGGTGGCGGTGGGCAGAATGGACGGTCATGTCTGAGGTGGCCAGGATACTGAGACCCATCCAGCGGCAGACGCGGGAGGATCGGTACATGGTGTCTGAATCACAGTATACCGTGATGGAAACCAGCCAGAGTAGGGCAGCCGAGCGAATGATAGGTATCAAAAGATCGGTAACCAATGAGCGGCAAGGGAGTGCGGACAATGCCGTGGAGAGCTATCGAATTCGGGCGCGTGCACGAGGGCGGAAGAACCAACAATGTCTTACTGCAGTTGGCAAAGGATAGATTGATGGTTCAGCCCAGGACGTGAAGTTCCTCCTTTGCGCCCCAGCTTCGTCGCGGACAATAGTAGCGGTGACACTAACAGGCAACTTGGGCCGCATCTAGTCTTACAGGGCTACCGGTACCGCTAGACATTCAGGAGGAATAGCGTTGGTTCGAGACGAACGTCTATCCAGAGTATCGGGACGTGCTAGGTATGCTGCAAGAGCAGGACGTTTTTCTAGGCAGGCCAAAGACAAGCGTCGGCTCGCAGCACTAATGGCCATACCACCCGAACAACAAGCACCATCGTCACGGCTGTGAACAAGGGGGCGCGGGTCGGGTCGACAGCACTAACTAACGTTAGTCCCTTCAAGGTTGTATCAAAGACAGAAGAAAGACAGGGACTCTAGCAGAGACAAGAGTAATGAAAGTATCCCATACTTAGCAATAGAGACATTCTAGCGGGAGACGCAGATGAATGCATCCTGACCATGCAGTACAACAATGTGGTATTGGCTTTCGACTTGTGCAGGGGTTGCCGCATACAGGTCTGCCTACAAGCCGGCGCCTGATTTGGCCGTCTACTCCTGGGTTCTGGGTGTTAGTTCGGTACTGTGGTCTGGACGTTGCCATCTTGGCGAATTTGTGTGCTGCAGTCGGGCATGCCAAAGCGCCGATCAAAAGCGGCTCAAGGGCAGACAGACAGGCAGGCGAGTACGGTAAGTCGATTAAGCTGTTGAAGAGACTCTGTATCATCATATCTCATATCGGACCAAACTTGGGGAGAGACTTGGCCCCCAGATGAGCCAGTTAGCAACAAGTTAGTGTATGGGGTGTTGGGCTCCCGTGTCGCGGTGGAATGCCCAGGGTCTGAGAATAGAGGCATGTCAATTAGACTAATATTGACTTGAATCCGATTTCCTTTGGACAAGGATGAATGGCCTTTGCACTCGCCTTACTTCGTAGTGAGGAGGTGTCTTGGATAATGTTGGTGATGGAGGAGTTGACAGACAGCTTGCTGACAGACGGTGTGGGAGGTTTCACAAGACCGGTGTGGTAGCAGCACCTGCCTACATATGCAAATACCTAACAGCCTCGGCACGCCATGTTTTACAAATATTTTCATATGTAGAGCAATAGGTACGAAGTAGTCCATACACAGGTGTAGTATCTTTGAATCCAATCCGTGTTTCTTTTGAAACGGTGAATTTCCGAGGCAGTACATGGCCTGTCAAGATATGATATACCTACCTACTACTTGTAGATGGTAATCTTAGCACTTACATTACTTGATGCTATCTACCTATATAAAATACATAGGATTTCTACGTACGTAGTATATCTACATATTTATATATTTACATATGTAAGTTCTGCAAGGTTGGGTGAGTTGGGGGCGAGGGGGGCTTAAGTAAACACACATGCGGAACCTTGTCTCACCAATCTCAGACTCCTCATCAAAGGACTATTACCTGAATTCTGATTTCTGAATTCCCTTCATTTTGATCTCTGGTAGATAGTGCTTACAGACACTCATAGGTGATCTATAGGTAGGTGATAGCATTCAAATACGCACTTACTAGGTACCTAGGTAGCTTCTGACTTACATAAGGTACTAGGTAGTAATTGAGTAAAGAGATAGGTAAGGCTTTACGAAGTAGCTAGGTACATACTTAGGTACCTAGGCACTTACATATACTGTAGGTTGCTAGTGGATGGATTGCCCTAGCTACACTGGGTCTAGACGCTGAATTCAGAACCCCTCACGCCAGCGTCGGCACTAAATTCTGGCAGGTTTGGTGTACATAGTACACGATACCTATCCACCTGCTCTGACGCAGTGAAACACCGATGACGTCTACCCATCAACAGCAACACTTGCTCTCTTTACATTGCTTCATCGTCTCAGCCACTTCAAACATCCCGGACTAAGTGCTATCCCTTGGAAGCGCTCTTGGTGAGAGGCCTCACTTTTGCACAGCCCGACTGTGGTTTGCCTCTAAGCGCTTCTCAAGGCTTGGCGACGTGAAACCGGGACAGTAACCCCAAAGATCCTACATCATCGCCGCCCACTTAAGCGCTGTACATGCACTTTAGAGATACCTACTCCTTGAAGACCTTAGACATTCAATCCAATACCTTTTAATATTCACGCCTTGAAACATTCTTACTTTGTGGTCTAGATTGAAGACTGACCTTGTGCCTACCGCCCATCGCCATCGACATCTCCAGCTTCATCATTCAACACCGACTGGGTACCCCACCTCCAATCATGGCGTCAGGTCACAATGTAAGTGTTGCGCCATGTTGCTGCTGGCATTGCGCTTCTGCGCCTACGCAGTTCACACTCTCTTTTCGTAATGCTAAGGCCATCGTCTTATCGACAGGACCCGAAGCTTCTCTACGCCATCCAGGGCGTGTCTGCCTACCATCTCGCTTATGGTAGGGAGGAACCATTGACGCCTGGCGGCCCCCAGACATTGTCGCTCTTGATGGTCCCAACCTCTTCTCCATTTGCAGACCCCTCGACCTTCGACGCGCAAGCCGATGCGCCAGCCGAAGACTTCTATCTCCATCTCCACCTGCCACCGGAGCTTGATATCCCTCTCCCCGCTACCACCCAGATTTATCACCAACCTCCCAGGAGCTACCTGATTCCTCGATGGGATCTCGGCCCCGACAGCGGCGCCTTCACTCGCCTCGAATTTCCCGCTGTAGGAAGTCGTCCTGGTCTCCAGGAAGACGTAGATACGTTTGAGACAATCCTGGCGCAATGCACTGCCTTCCTTGAAAGAGCCCCCCCGCCCAAGGCTGCCAAGATGCGCGATGAGAAGCCGTCGCCCTCTCCGGCAACAGGATCCAAACGCTCCGCAACAGCTTCCGGGTCCAAATCAAAACCTGTGACCGAGGAGCAGCTTCCCGCCTACAACCCCGCGTCTTATAAACCCGGCGAGGGATATGTCAAGGGCAGTCACAGCTCCGCACACGCCGGTCAGATTGTGCTTATCGACGAAGATGATGGAAGCATTATCGGCGAGTTGTCAGATGGATTTCAAATTGTCGACTCTGGTGTTAAACCCGGATCCAAGGGTAGGCGCGTACTGATCTCGAATTTGCGAGAACGCTGAAACGGCTAACCAAAACGATCTGCAGACCCTGTCGAAATCACGCTGCCTAGTGAGGGAAACCAGCTGGCCGTGGTACCAGCGTCGGCAGAAACACTCGAGCTGGAGTTACATCCAGCTTACCAAAAGTCGTTTATCGTGTCCAAGGCCGCGTATGCGTCCAGGCTCATAATCACAACATCTGATTTCGTAACCAACGCCATGCAAAGCGGGTCGGACAGCTTTACAAAGAACACGAAGGCTTCAAATAAGCCTTTGACCTTTACGCCGGCTACGCACGAACGAGTGCGTCGGATCGGTAAATTCTCTGGGGGGGTAGCAGAAATGTCATCCAAAACAGTCGGACAGGTAACCAAGGTGGCCCAGAACCTCGGCGCTCATCTGGCGGGACGAGGCTATAAAGACAGGAGCGGGAAAAAGGGATATAGCCCCGACGGCCAACCTTTAGATAACTTCAAACCGGGTCTCCTCAACAAAAGCTTGATGGCTTTCACGACGGTAGCGGATGGAATTGATCATGCGACTAGAAGTCTCCTCACTTCGGCCTCTACTTCGGCCACGACTATGGTGACACATCGATGGGGTGATGAAGCAGGGGAACTTTCCAAGCATCTCGGCGGCAGTGTAAAGAATGTCGGGCTTGTCTACGTGGATGTTACAGGCGTGTCTCGAAAAGCCATCATCAAAGCAGTTGGGAAAGGAATGGTTGTTGGAAAAGTCAAGATTGGCAATGGCCAGACCGCTGATGTTGTAGTTGGCGATGATGCCAGGCCCACAGCGCCGGTGCGCAGTACAAGTGGCTCGATACGCAAGGACTCGGCAAGCATCAGTGGTGCGTCCACAAGAACATCACCAAAATAGGTCTGTTTGTAACACGACGGAAAGGGGTCAGGACTTGGGTTAGCAAATCTTGAGTAGCGAAGATCAAATAGATTAAAGCGAGATGATATCTATGTTGAATTTGTTTGGCCCCATTGCAGCCTGTGCGTAAGTAAGGGGCTGAAGCCTGTATACCTACGCTAAACGGTTTCATATATCTAGGTAGACACCGGCCTTGGCACACCATTGAGTGCTGGGATTGACAAAATAGACACAGCTTACACGATAACCTCCCTACTCGCTGCCATCGGTGTACTATATACTGGGGAGAGAGAACTTGTAGAATAAGGACCGGCCAGTTCGAGGCTGTAATAGCGACAATTAGCAACAGGAAGTAGCAGCTTGAAAGATAGTGTGTATGCAAAATCACGTGACCGATGCGCTGAATCAAAATCGCGGTCGACGGGCCAATCAGTCAACCAGCATTCGACCGACGTGTTGACGCGACACTCTGTTGTAGGCGGCTATCTAAAGTGAGGGTATCCCTGTGAAGATGCATGAACGACCTCGACAACTCTGTCTCCCATAATAATGACTTCCGCCCAAGTTTTGTATGTTCCTACGAACCACAACTTCGGTATCATTCACCCCTCTGGCCTCGCTCTCCTCCCACCTAACTAACTATCGCCGTTTTACACAAGGGACGGCATATTGCAAACGATCACTGCTAAAACTTGAGACATAGGAGCAATACTAATCGACCTGAGAGACCGGCTTTCTCACACTCATGTTCCAATGTGTCGATACGAGTGTTTGGGCTCAATTGTTCTCATATTCCAGGATATTGGTGATAAGGTCCGCTCCGGGAGACAATCCAAGGTCTTGCAAGGGTCTGTAGCCCTCATTCTACTCTTACTGGCGATACCCAACTTGTAGACTGACGTGAAACACGCATTAGCGCCTCCTCTGTCTCGTCATCACCATCCTCATCCTCTCCAGCGCCATGCTCCATGAAATCTTGCTATCCTTGTCGGGACACCCGTCACCTTTACTCCGGAATGACCATTCCAATCCCGGAGCATCGGCCCTCGTATCGCCGCCGGAGAGACAACTCTTAACCACGGCCGCTCATCTCAGTGACCTCCATTGCAACCTGAGAGAACAGACCAATCACATCAGTAGTACTCACCCTTCAGCCATATGTCGCGCCGTCTCCACCGCCATAGTGGCTATCCATCTAGCTTCTTTTCAACGTAAGATTATCGAGGTTGAGGACGGCATCCTGCGCAAAGATGCTGCGTTGGTGGGCGCTTACAACATTGTGCCCTTGACAGCCGTCATTGGTCAGTTCTCTGACTGGACCCGGCGTCTAGAATGGCTCTGGGAGCTAGTTCAGTTTATGAAGGACGACAAGGGTAGAGAAGATAGAGTACCTTGCCAGGCAGCGAAACTTATTGACAGATTGCGGGATGAGCTGCAGACTGGCTACGCTGACATCTCCGAGACCGCTCAAAGTCTGCTTCAAGTTGCTGAGACTTCATGGTTGAAGCAGGTTTCGACATGGGTCTTATACGGGCGGCAGCCAACTGTGGGTGGGTATGATTTTTTCATACGTGAGGATGGGGAGGAAGAACAGGGATACAAGATTAACTACGAGTTGCTGCCAAAATTTGTGACGCCATCGACAGCAGCTTCAATGTTGTTCATCGGCGTTTCCATCAATAGAGCTCGGTCAAGGGCGTATTCAGATCTTGGTGCCGGTGATCTTAGTCACGTCTCTTCACAGCACCGGGAACTCGCGCAGCTATCTTCGCCTCTTAATGGCGTAATCTTCTCACGAGCCATCACAAGCATCAGATATACTCTGTCCAAAACTACTTTACAGAAACTGTTGCCATTGGCCAGGGTGCAAGAAATATTGAAGGTATTGAGAGAATTTTTCTTGATCGGCCGTGGTGAATTTGCCATTGCCCTGGTGCAGCAAGCCGATGAGAGGGTCCGTAGCCGCTGGCGGCGAGCTGACAACTTGGCCTATGAAAGCAGAGATGCCCTGAGCACGGTGGTAGTGAAAGAGGGCGAGGTATCCGCCGTCTTAGCCAGGACCTGGGCTTTCCTAGGATCCATGCAAAGCGAACATGCCGACGAAGATGAAGCACTCGAGCTTGCTAGAGATCTTCTGCGACTGCATGTGTCCAAGTCTACCGAAGCAGCAACGCCAGCCAAAGTCTCCCACCTTGCCACGAATAAAATACTCGATGCCATCGTACCTACACCTTTCCGCAATCTACTCTTCTCAGTCCCCGTCACTCTCACAATGCAAATACATTCGCCCCTTGACCTCTTCCTCACTCAATCCGATCTCCAAATATATACCGCGATCAACTCATACCTCCTTTCAATACGACGCGCCCACCTTCGCTTAACAGACCTCTGGAAAATCACCTCTCTCCGGCGGCAACACCCACCACCTCCTAGGGCACCCTACGGAAACACCAAACAAGGTATCGCCAAAACCAACTTACTTCGCGAACGCTCGTCTCTCCGGTCCTCCATCATGAGAGGCACGTGGAGCACCAGTAGCGCCGCGATATTCTTCCTCGGGGAAACAGAAGCATATCTACAAGTCGAAGTAGTCGAGGGTCTATGGTCTCATTTCCACGCCTGGCTAACCGGCACCGAGCTCAGCCGCCCTACATCATCGCGAGACGCCCTCATTCCCGAGGACCCGGAAACCCCCCATCCCAACCACGACCCCCAAACCCTCAGCACAGCCCACCGCCAATACCTCAGCGCTCTGACGCGCCGTCTCCTCTTAACCCAGCACGCGTTCACGACCCCCCTACACGACCTACTCCTACAACTCGACCAGCTCATCGCCCTCGTGCACCGACTCCACGGCGTCTGGGTCGCCGCCGATCTCGAGGCAGACGAGGGCGTCGTCGACGCATTCTCAAACCTCGACGCGGAAGAGCGCGATGTGCGCGCGCAGCTGCGCGGCGTTGAGCGACGCGTGAAATTCGGCATCGAGGACGTGATTTCCTCCCTGCGACGACTTAGTCTCGACGCGGACTTCCTAGCTGAGATGGAGGGCGACGACGAGGGCGCTTCTGAAGAAGACGAAGTGGACGCGGACGGGGTCGGCCAGTACAGGCCTCATCGCGTGGGCGGCATCGATCGCTTGCTGATGAAGCTGGATTTCGGGGACTGGTTTGGGCCCGCGAGTGGAGATGATGGGACGGGATGAAGTGTTTGGTTATTTATACAATTGGCGGAAACTATGTAATTGATGCGTTGTAATGGTTTATGAAAATTCGCTCTATATAGTGACTAGGGTCCGAATCAAAGTACTCATCCTATATGGAAAATTCGATATATTACTAAATGATAGGACTCAATTACGCACTCAAACCTACCTCCCTACCTACAATGTCAAGGATACACTTCCAGAAACAACATCTCATAAACCACTTGTTCAAACTCCAGTGTGACAAATTAAGCATATTTCAATTCCGCGAATTTTACAAGCTGAGCTGCTTAGATTCACTAACAAAAGTGTCTAGCATCTATCAGTTAAGCTCGCAATGTGAATAAAGCCTAAAGTTTATTAAAAACATCTGCGCTGGCTATATTCTCCTCATCCGAGACTATATTGCCGTCAGCAGTACGCAACGCAAGCCCTCGCTCTATCTCTCCATCTACTTTATTTATTCCGCGTTGCAATTTCTTCTCCTGACTTGCGGGAGAGAAGAACTAGGTATCTCGTCCATCGCCTGGTGAGATTCAGACCCGTTTACTTTCTCCTGTCCGAAGCCACAGGAGATATATGTACCTTATAATGTACGATGTGAATTCCGAGGTCGTGAATGTCCGGCTCGATAGAATAGAGATTTGGGAAAGGTGTTGTTAACAGTATGGTAACAACCAATGCCTAACTAGGCAACAAGAAGCGCCCAATCAGAATATAGACAAGGTATAAGTACAGTTTAAGTGGTATAGGCTTGGAACTAGTAAGCTAAGAATGAAGATCTTAGATGAGATACACAGAGTCAGCTATACAGCACAGCTTCAATGTCACAGCAATGCACAGCCAATTCCAGGGCAACAGTACTCTTCTTCATATCTAGTAGGTAATTCTCTACTACTAGGGTACCCCAGCACGAAGCCGATTAAACACGACAGAAAAGTCCCACCCAATGCAAATAAGAATGAATAAGCGTGAGAAAAAATCCTTCCCTTCAGTTTTTTGCTGTGCACCTTCCGAGCCCGCGTACGTGACGAGGGCAGCCCAATTGGAAGAATAAAAAAAAATGATAGAAATATTCATATACACATAATTGGCTCAAAACCCTCGAGCTTCATCCAAAATACCCAATGCTAAACGCCGTGAATATGTGCGCGATGCAGTGCGCTAGGAAGGAGCAGGCACAAAAACAAGTGAGCGTGTAAAAGCAATAGTCCAATCGACGATAATGCAACGGATGCGATAGCCCACTTTTTGTTCTACAAAAAAAGTAATAACAAGACAAATGACGAACCTGAGCATATGCACCGGCAACCAAGGGGAAAAAAAAAAAGAGCAGACTCCGAAATCATGGAACGAAGGGGATGATGTTGTTGCGTCGGGCAACTAAGCGAGGGATTAGATAGAGATATGTGATAAAATACGAGATTATAAGAATTGAAGAAACAAAGCTCGTGAAGGGGGAATGGTTGTAATGAAGCGGTCTTGTAAGCGATGGCTTAGCTGACCGAGAAGTGCTTACGAGGCGTTGGGGGTGGCGAAATGGCGGTCGCAAAATTACGATGCGACAACAATCTTTGACCGCCCTGTTGCTTCTTCACTCTATTTTCGCTAAAGTGGATGACAATGCAATGTATGTGTAGTACTCGGCTCTGACGATGCTGCCGCCTGGGCTGGAGCCTTCTGTCGTTTGGATATATGCTGATGCCAATTGCCTAGTAGGCAGCCACAGCCTTCTGTGAGCGAAGCGGGCTCTGCTGGTGATGCTCCGAGAATCGGCGGTGAAGTAGGTGTTGTACAAAGGAGCGGGGTCTGACAAATTCAACGTCCGGCAGGCTAAAGCGACGAATTCGATGTCTGTTGGTTTGCCAGCGAGACTTGATGCAGTCATCAACGAGGGCAATTAGGCCAGTCGCAACAACAACGCTATAGGTAATGAATGTTAGTTAAACCGAGGAGTGTGGTTGTGTATAGGCCATGGAGTATCTGATCAACGTGCTAAATGATCATTGAGAGAAATGGAGACATATTTACTTACTCTGCGACGTCTGTCTGCACATCAATCAAGCTCTGGTCGCTTATCCACATGTGGTAGGGAGGAATCCATCCACCAGCATGTTCATCAATGGCTATTTGGTTCGGTGATCGGGTTTCAGGAACCATATGGGCAACCGGGGTACCGTCGCCGTCACGGAAGAGGTGAAATGATAGAGTTCCCGTCAGCTTGTCAACAATCCGCCTCCAGGCATACTTGTGTTGCCACCACTCGAACTCATACTTCTTAGCTTTGTGCCCACGCCGTTGAACGTCAACTCTAGCGTAGTTTGAGAACTCTAGCTTGATAGTATTTGTTGGAATGGGTCGCGCCCTTTGCTTGTTGTCATGCATGAGAGAATGCTCAAAGCTGCCTGGGAATTCATCGTCAACTACTGCTGTTGAATGGCTTGTTCCTGGACGGCTTTTGGCAGAAAATAGCGAGGCAGAAGTTGGTGAGCGACGGAGCGTCGGCCGGCATGTGAGAGTCTTTACAGCCGTTGAAACAGATCTCTGTAACTTGGGATGGCGTGTCTCCATCGGCTCCATGTATTTGCGCTTAGAATTGCAGACCTCGCGGCCGGAATCTCGGCAATAGCGTCGTAAGGAGAATTCCCGCTTATTCAAATCTCTCATCCGCAAGTGAAACAGCTGAATTGTCTTTTTCCGCCGGCCAGATACAATTGTATCCACGCGAAGGTTCATGTTACCATCTGGCGTCAAGTCATCATGGCGGATAATAAGCTTGTTCATAGACGGGAAGAGAGCAGCGAAGTCCTCTGGCGTTGAAGGTCGAACGTTGATATCCTCAATCTCATGACGATATATGGGTAAAGGGGGGATTTCGGGGTATTCAAGGCCGTCATCTTCCTCCAGGTCTTCACCTTCCTCATAGGATGCCCGTGATGAGTAGGTCTCGACGGAGGAACGAGGATATAGACTGGTTGCCGGCGATAAGTCCTCGTGATAACATGACGACTGAGTTCTCGGGGTCCGTGGGGTTGAGCCTTTTGTCGATGGTAAAGGACTGTCATATAAAGATGACGGGTCAGTGCTCCTTGATTCATACGAATCGGAACTATGTCTTGTATGCCGGGTGCTGGTGGTGTGATTTGAAGTGTTGGTCTCTCTCCCTCGAGCCATGATGACTGTAATATCAGAAAAGGAAACAATGTACCGGTTGCACAGATGAAAGTTTCACACCAGATGTCGAAGGTGAGAGGTGGTGGATGTTCCTTATATCCGCTGTAAAGTAGGCGTGTCACTGTTTCAGGGTCCTTGATGACGATGATCGAGTGGGCCGTCTGGGCCACACAGATGCGATTCGGTATATAAATACCTTTGTAGTCACTCCCTGCTGCGGCCTAACGAAGAGGTAGGTAGGTACCCTCGATCTTGTCGATGCAAGAGAACAATCCTGGGGTACTAGCGCTGGGCTTGGGCCGTATAAGAGAGCACCAGGGTGCGTGCCTGAGGCTCCGAGGCAGCGCTCCAATAAGTTCCTGGGGATCAGAACAAGGTGTGAGCTGAGAAAATATTTTTTTTCTCTTCCTTGCTCCCTCTACTATAGAGGACAAAGCATGTATGCGTCAATTGAAAGACAAGGTTGGTTATTAATTAGATGGAGTGACTGGAGCAACATGGCACAACGAGAGACGTGGGCAAGCACTATAAGCAGGGTGAACGAACGAACACTGAACGGGGGAGAGGACATCATGGGCAGCGAATGCGGGCTGGGCTGGGGTGTGAGCTGACGACAGGCTCATGTATGTACCACTGAACAGCGTCGATGGCAGCCAAGGCGAGCGGTCCGGAGAGAAGACCCGCGGGCAGCACCGGACATTGGACGACACTGTGCATCATCGAGGGAAGACGCTCGGTACCTGATGACAGGCAAGCATGGTGTGTCAGTCATGGCTCTGCAGAGCAGGACTTTCCTCGGCCTCGGGCGAAGCCATTGGGTCAAACCCCGGCTCGCTCTCGAAGCTGGCGAACAACTGCGGGATGCATCGAGTCTTGTCTTCCCAGACCAGAGAGAGGACCAATAGTGTGGGGGTGGGCAGCTGCAGAATCTACCCAATGCTGGGCCCGGCCGTGCCCCGTCTGCCTATCTCGATGTGCAGGGAGGCGACAGCACGCACGCATAGGATATATTACCTCGTTGGTCATAGGCAGTCGAGCAGCTGTCCCGTCACAGCATAGCGTACGAAGGAGACGGGCAGACAGGGAGCAGGGGGAGGAGGGCGGCCAGAGCGGCTAACATTGGTCGACGTCGATGAGGACAGGCACATACCTACCTACCATGACCATGACTCCCATGCCTCTTCTATACCTGACTATCCAGTCGCGACAGGCAAAGCGGGTAGCATGGAGACACACTCCAGTGTAGTATTGCAGGCGTCACTCACCATTCGCGAAGCCCAGGCTGTGTGTGTGTGTGTGCTAAGCACATACTTCACATACTTCACATACCTACCTCGATAGAGGCTGGAGAAATCTCTTGGTGGAGGAGTCCCAGATGGATGAATACGACTACATACCTCCTCCATTGTACTAACCTAGTCCATCCTGGATGGTGGGTGGAATAGGGTGGAACAGACAGACATCGAACCACCAGCCAACCATCGAAGCCACACGTGGTTCAATTGCGGCATTTGGCGAAATCCATTCTGGATTATCCCGCACTACCGTCCCTACTTAGACAGAGAGTGGCATGTATGTTGCGCCGTCCGTGAGGGTCGTCGTGGTAGGTAGGTAGTTAAGGTAGTCATCCGCATCCACTGCTTACCCAGGTATCTACTATTGAATATGTGCATTGGCAGTAGGTAAGTACCTAGTCATGATCCGGGAGAGAGAGAGACTCGCTCACAGACAAGAGAGAGGTGGGGTGGGAAGAGGGAAGAGACCACACGACGACAAGGACGACGACAACGACAACGATGATGGTGGGGGTTAGATAGATTCGCTGGTCGTAGTCACTCTTGGGTACCGGCTCTACCTCCCGAGGTGCTGGGAGATGACTGGGACAGTGCTGGGATGCAGCCATGCGCTACCGGGCCCATGCTGCCACACCTGAGTTAGGTACCTATCAGATACCTCCCTACTTATCTTGCTGTGCTCAAGCCCAACACGCTCTAGGGGGTTTAGTGCTTTACTGTACTGGACACGTAGGTAACCTTATCACCACAGGTGGGTAGCATAGCGTGCTGCTTGGGTATCTAGCGCCAGCCCAGGCCTTTCCAGCTTGGGGAGCAGGGTGCCGAAATGGGATGCCGTGCGTTTCTTGCTTCTCTTGCTTCTCTTGCCTTTCTTGCCTTTCTTGCCGTGATCTGCCCAAGGTCCGATGATGAAGAGACCAGAAGGAGATGAAGGAGATGAAGGAGATGGACGAGATTGGACGAGATTGGACGAGATTGGACGAGATTGGACGAGATTGGACGAGATTGGACGAAGACCAAGGTCAGCGCCAAGCGTGCCACCAACGATCGTGGCTGGTGGTGGCTTTAGCCATTCAGAAAGACTCCCGCGGGTATCTCGAATCCTCTATCAATCCTATCAATCAAGACCTTTTTTTTCCCTGCTTTTCTCCCAAGCAGACCTCATCTGACCATATTTTCGTCATTGTCGAATGAAGGTACATACGGCAGGTAGGTACATCTAGGTAGACGGCCACTCAGCGATTCAGCGCTTTCAGTCGAATGAAAAATTTTCACTCTCTCCCCTCTCCCTCCTCGACGTAGGAACGTTGCTCTCTCGGGTTCTTTTCAGACCAGTTGGCCAACTACGAAGCCAAGTCACACATCGTCGTCGAAAAGTGTGTGTGAATGTCGTGTCAATTCTGTAGCTATTTTCAACGCCCTCGTCTTGACTTCTCCGTCGACACCATGTAGTCGGTGCCTATGGATTTGCATCGCCTTCGCGGCAACCATTGCCGGCTCTGGTAATGCACTCCATTCGACGCTCTCGACTCGCCGACCCGCCAATTGAACCACACATGGCCATGCTGCGGAAGGAAAAAGGGAAACCACCAGAGACTGGGCGCTCGTGAGTCGGTAGGGGTTCCGAGTCCACGACGCCCTCGCTGTCGCTTATCGCTTTTCGCTGTTCGCTTTTCCCAGGCGCAACTTCGTTAAAGCCCGCAGCTTACGACCGGCGATAGTAACAGTGTTATCGAGTGCAATGCAGCATCGGCGGCAAATAGGAGCCCGCCTGTTCTTGATAATGCTACCTCGGCTTCGCCCTCAATTGCCATGCGTGGAGCGACTAACCTCAATTACCTTTTACACCTTTTTTTATTATTCTCCTAGTCTTTGCCATCAATCACCTCCCTGTACAGCATACCTGTTTAATCGTTCTCAACTGCCCTGCTGTGCCCCCTTAACTGTGAACGCGGTCACCACGTAGCAATGAACGCCATAAGAGCCGCTGGTCCAAGTTACCAAACCTCCTTGCACCACCGATTCTCACACCTGGCAATCGATGGTATACAGCGATTTGAGTCATTACCATATTAGTAGATACTATAACTCGTCAAACAAGCCATTGTCAAAATACTACAGATCACCAGTCGATCTCCCGGGTACTTTTCAATTCGAATTCCATGCGCCAGGAGCCTTCACGATCTCTTCGTAACCTATCTACTATGGTGGATGGGGGAATATGTCTGATGACGCCTCTGTCCTCTTACTTCCGTGGCCATGCATTCAACACTTACTATTTCGTCTAATTGACTAGTCGAAGCGGCCGTTCTACGATCCTCCGCTGCGCGCCTGCATGTCACCTTTTCGGGTCGCGGTGTGGCATTCGCTCATTCGCTGGTTGGTTGGGGCCCGACCTCCACGTCAAATGTCATCGTCCGTCAGCCGTCCCGGGGACACTCAGGCACGTGTTTCAGATGCCCCGTAAAGCGCTTCTCTTGCTGAGGCTGTCCTGCGGCACGGCGCAATGGTTGGCCGCCAGGTGTTATGCTTCTTGATCATCTATCATAGAGCTTCTCGGAAAGGGAAAGTTCCCCGGCTAGGTCACTGTGACCCCCGGTGCAGCAAGCAGCTTATTCCATCACCGAAGATTCTAGCTCCGACCTATATGTTCTCAGCATATCGTACGCTCACCATGCCTAACGGTAAGGCGCCTATCACGCTTCTCCGACAGCGGAACTTTACCCTTCTTTCTTCGCTTCGAAACATACGTTGGAAGCCTTGATAGACGATTCGTCATACAGACGACGAGCGAGTTATAGGATCGATCCGCTAGTAGAAGCTGGAGCGCATCAACACCCAGATGGCGTATCAATTTACCAGACCCAATTCAACGCCAAACAAGTACCTCGCAGAGATGCGCGGAGCCCCCAGGAGCGATCCTCTGGACACGTCGTTCTGACAATTCAAGCGTGCATTAGATAGGTTCTATGTTACTTACATGTTGTCTCCTATTTTACACATGTACCCCACAAACGCGAGATACCGAAACTGGTATGTCGTGTGGAATTGGTCAGTTGTTCAATCCTATTGGACTGACTTAAAGGACCAAATGGTGTCATTGACTGGCTCTCAAGAACCAAAGGTTCCTAATCTGGCTTTCTTGGGACCAGTCCCGATAAGAATCGAGTAAGCAGCCGTATAGCTCTAGTCGTGGGTCTCGAAATGGTGATGTTTTCAGATTTGGTAGTGGGCACAAGTGTACTTGATTGCTTCTAATAGTCACGCCAACCAGACCGTTATCATTTGCCTTTCCTATGGTCAGCCAAAATTCCCACGAGAGTCGCCATCACCTTCCGTCATGTCATAATTGGTACTGCCAAGCTGTCTGACCTTACATCATCGGTTTCAAGACATTACCAGCTGCCAACGGCGTGCTGCGAGATATCCAACTGCATCTTTTATCATACACAAAGCCGTTGCTTCCGGGGCTCGAGGTGAAGATCTTCACGATCAGCATTCAACAAGAAAGTGAATGCTATCGTACAAGCTGTTCTGAAACGCCTTCGACAGCACCGCATTTCTTGATGACGCAGAGCTCGGTCAATCAGCTTAGCAGTGCGGCCCATGCCAGCTCTTTGCCACCTCGTGCCGCCCTTGGGTGCTTGTGTTCCGCATCCTGTTCATTGGACGGATGAAGAGCCGCAAGAGTCAATCCGCTGGGAGCCCAAGCTACTCGCGTGACTCGTATGTGGCGAGGTGAGTGGCTCGATAGGATGAGCGCAAACCCCAGAGATCCGACATCCTCACATACGCATAAATCTATAAATGTCATCCACTCATTATTCGTCCAGCTTGATGTGTGTTCATCCGTCCACTTACCCATGCGGCTCTTCAGCGCGTACAGGATTCGTACAATATATGCACACTACGCAAGGCATTACCTTGCGCATTCCCGTTAGGCACTGACCACCGCTCATAGCTGCGTCGACAATGAAGTATTTGCCGATATACTTACGTAGCTACTATCGTAAGAAATATCTTCTGATGAAGTACCACGTTGCAATGACGAGTTTCATATAGTTCGTGAACAACGCAGCCTTCTTTCGTGTGTCGGAATATAACACGTAAGCATCATGTCTAAAATGACCCCTATCAAGATGGACTATTGCTTCTATTATCTATACTTGCTCGACGATAATATCGGCCCAGAGCACGCTCCACTCAACACGTCAACTAAAATACTACCAGCCTAGACGAAGTTTGCTGGCAAGTGACATGATATAATGAGATATGCTAGAGATTATTCAGCATCTAGGGCGTGAATGCATCATTGGGTTCAATGCTAGATATGACGGCGGATATACTTCATAAGTGGCAAAACAAAGAATGACTCAAGGACCCAGCTAGGAATATCTTGTCGTAGTATCCAGGATCGTAGTACGAGCTCTGGGGAAGCCATATTGCATGAGAAGATCATGAGAATGATATATTCCGAATGAGCTATTGTAGCTTCGACCAAGTAATAGCAGGAACTCGGCACGAGAGTCTATACTGACTCATCATGCGGGCCGTAGCGGTACGGCCCATCTCGTAGCCGCCGGGCCTCCGTTTTACCATCGGCATGTTAACTCCACCGGTCCACCGTATTAAGGGAAATATAAAGTCCCCCCTATTTATATAAGTCAGGTTTAACGCGTTGCTTTTTATATCACTGCATAACCGGGTTGGTTAACCCATTTAAAAGACTCAGCGTTCTGGATATAAGACTGGCGTGTCCACTACACTCACGAAGTCAACTACCAAACCCAATATGTAAAAACAGGCACTCGTGCTTCTGGTCATCACATCATGAAGCGCTGCAGAAACATTCACACCTAGCAATATATTAAACTCCTTCACCACCTACCAACTGTCAGGTGTATTAGTTCCAGAGTGAACAGAAGCCTTGAAGCAGTCACATAGCAGGTAGGTACAAGGGGTCAATAGCCATAGGTAGGTGTAGGTTGGTGTTACACGCATACACACCGTACTAGCTGAATATGCAGTTCGCCTTGCACTTCGGTCGTATGAAAGGCCATTGTAGGCCGTTCATGATCATTCAAAGACATGCAGGCAATATTGGAAAGTGAGGTTATATAGACCTCGCTTCCTGAAACAGACGCCTTGGGACCTAGGCGGATAGGACTAGCAGACCAGTTGTATATAGAGTCAAGTCAAGCCACTAACAGCCGAGAAGGGGTTGGTTGGTCAAGGACTCATGAAGCCCTGGTTGTTCATTATAATCTGAATTCCTCAAGTTCCAAGCTCAATATCTCTACCCTTGTGGTAGCCAAAAAGCATAACAAGATTGAATCTATCAGGTGAACAGGCGGAACAGGAGTCTGCATGGTTCATCTCTCTACTGCCATGTGGTGTTCGTCTTGCAACCCTCCAAATGAATGGCAGAATCGAGTTGACGGGAAGCTCTCCTAGGATGAAGTGGAAGATCTGGCCGAATGTACCGTATGCTGGACAATATCTAGAGACAAGCCACTTGCAAACAACGATCTTCCGGTAAAATTAATGTCTGCTTTCATCCCTAAAGCAGCAGGAATACGACCTCGACAGTCTCAGGTGTGTTTCCGAGCGAGGTCGTTTTTTTTTTTTTTTTACTAAAATCCGGGACCCACGATGGACCTTGGTCAGACGACAAACTTATTTGGCATACACAAGCCTCCTTAGATTAGGCACAAAATGGATGTTCTTCTTCTTTATAAGATAAAAAGGACAACTCCCCATCGGCAAGAAGCATGTATTGCATGACGTGTCGATAAACTTCAAATGTGTGTTTGCCGTAGTCCACATTGACACTAACTCCGTGGCTAGGACAAACGGGACCAAGTAGCCCGTAGACTTTGTCCCTCGGATCAGATGCCTCCGATATCGAACCAGCAAGTATACTTTCTTGTATATGAAAACGGCATGCGTGGCGAGACTAGATCGTCTCAGATGATATTTTCCAGTGGGCTCTCTGTGAAGAGGGCGCTCATGTCAGCATCGTGGAAACAGCGAGCAGGGTATTCGCACAGTCGCGTCCCTATTGCCCCGGGTTTATAGACGGATAAAAGAGCAGTTGAGAGCGCTTCTTGAGTTGATTTCAGACAATTCCAAGATATGTAATGCGGGCCACATAAGAAAACGGGGTGCTCAGTCGGGAGGCAACTTCCTGCAGCATCCGTGTCCGTGAGAACCAGGGTCTGCTAAAAAGCTCCACTATGCCTGATTGTATAGACTTGCCGGAATCTCTTGAATCATCTAGATAGTCAAAGATTGTGTTGAAGGTGTCGGCTTCGCTGACTTGAGAAGCCTTATTTGCTTCTTGTTATAGTCTAGAGGGAGCAATTCGTACATAGCTTGCATTTCGCTCCAGTTGAAAAATGATTTCTCTACACTGCTAATACAGAAGAAAGTATGTTAACAATATGTGATATTAGAGTTTCGGTGCCGCATGAGATGTGATGCTCTTCATAAGGGGATGTTGCCTGTGAAGATAAGCCAATCTTTACAATTCTACGGTAAAAATCGCCGCGTAAACAATTATGGCGTTGAAACACAGATGTTAAACAATCCAACGTTGAACCAATGTTATCAAGTTGCCATATCAATACGTTGCTTCACAAATAGTGTCTTTCAAAGCCTTACGGCACTGGTAATAGAGCCATGGTTTTTACTACGCGGGTCATCCGAAATGTCTTCTTTACCCGGTCATTTAGCATACAATTGCAGGAGGCTAGCCTACTCTCATGGCAAGACCGTGACGAAGCCTAGGCACATGATACGCACGCCATGAAGACTTCGAGAGTGACAGAAACGCAAGTCTCACCAGAAACAACCTCGACATCATATTTAGTGATGGGGATTGTACCTTGATCATGATCCTGTAACAACACTTTGAAACCCCTGGAATAGGTATATCCGCCTTGTACATATAAGGTAGATGTATCTCTAGACCGGGGCGGGCGGATATTAATCATGAGCCTCGATCTTCTTACATTATAAGCTAATATTCGAAATCCAAGTCTTCGTTCTCACATATATATCTCGCGCGTGTTTCGTAATTTCATGGTCAAGAGTAACAGCTCATAATCGACGGGCTATATAGAGGGATACACAAGAGCATCATTTCCCTCTCCAGTTACTCGTAACCATCACATGTGAACATAGTCAGCACATATACAGTTCATATAACATTTTTAGTTGTGATTATTCTTAGGCAACACCAAGCCTCTACACGGTATCCCTCCCGACACCAGCCTCTAAGGAGGCCAACTTCCCCTTTTCCTGCGGCAGAATGGCCATAGACGCTTCGGCCGCTTTCTCTATGTCACTTTCCACACCCGCGTCCGGAGTGACTGGATCCTCTATCTTCGATATCTCTACTGGCACATGGTCACGGACTACTAGCCAGGTAGGGTACACGCACAGACCTAGAAAACCACATGTGTGAGCAAAGCAGGTGATGCAGCGGCCTTCAACACAACGAGACAAGGAATTTACAAAAAAAAAAAAAAAAAAAAAAAAAAGGAGAGAGAGAGAGAGAGAGAAAACGACAGAAATTCACTTACCTAGCAATATCGTGTTCACAGCCAACGGCACGCGACCCCCGTACCACGCGCGCGTATTCAGGCCGTAACTAACGGCCTGCCCAAAGCTCTCCTGACCACGCAGAATGCCAGAGAAACGCGTGAGCTCCGAGATATTGTCCGTCTTGGTAGAGACGAGGTAGTACAGCCAATTCTGGAGGCCCTGTCTCGCGAAGTCCCAAAGCAAAATGACGAAGTACCCCTCAACGAAACCGGCATCCTCCCAATCATACGCAGGCGGGTTCGCCGTGTACTTCTCCTGCACAACCCACCCGTAGACCCAGGCGACGATGTGCAAGGCCACGGCGTACCAGAAACCCCATACGATGCGTTTCTTGACGGGCACGCCGCGGTAGTCCAGGAGCGCGGACATGAGCTGCGAGGATAGCAGCGTTCCGAAGTTCGAGGTGAATCCGATGAGCGCCCGCGCGCGGATCCCGAAGTAATATGTCTGGAAATTCCCTGCGTATTGGTTGAAATACGCGGCCCAGAACACGGGGAGGAGAAGCAGGATCTCGCGGCGCGTGCTTACTTCCCAGAGGGCGCGCAACTCCGCCTTGAACGACGCCTCGACCTTGATGATGACCTTGGTTCCGTCCGCGCGCTGGACTTTCTCCGGCGGCGACAAGAGAAGCGCGATGGGCGCCGCGAGGGCCTGCAGCGCTGTAAAGACGAGGTATGTGGTGTAGCTTACTTTTCCTTTCTTCTTGGCGTTTGCGTCGTTGTTGAGGGCGAGCACGATGGCGCCGCCGACGAGGGGACCGCCAGTACGGAACCAGAGCCATATATTCAGGTACCGTCCCCTTTTCCCGGGCTCGGGGTATCCTAGCGCCACGGCGCCCTCGCTCGCCCAGAATAAGCCCGCGCTGAAACCGCATGTTACCGCGCCCACGAGGACGAGCCATTCCACGCCGTACCGGTTGTTCAGGTACAAGCCCGCGGAGTAAATCGGGTATCCCACGGCGCCGAGGAATAGCGTCCGCGACAGCCCGATGCGGTTCGCGAGCGGCGCCCCGAAGATGCAGGTGATACCCAGGATGCCGAAAACGAGGGCGTTGGCGGCGTTCACGAGATACGGTTTCTCGGCGCCGCCGGCCCCGAGCTGGTTCATCGCGTTCCAGAGGCCGGGCGCAATGAAGCCGACGGCGCCGATGACGACGGCGTTGAAGAGTGTCGTGCGGTACCAGAGCCGTTTTACGGGCGGCACCGCTGGGGTGCTCTGCTCGGCCATGGTTGGTGAGCTTGGTGGTTTACTTCGCGTGGTGGTATAGATGGCGGCAATTGGATTTTATGAGCCGAGCTGGGAAAGCTTGGTTAACTACTATGAGTTCGAGGTGAGGACGGACGCATATTGGCTTAAATCTTGTGCCGTATGTGCGTCGATAGGACGTTTGTTATGTTATGTATGTCCCGCTCATACTCACTTGCCTGCCTCGGGATGCATGCTTGGGTGATGACCCACACCGATGGCGACATTCTGTTTTTTCCCCGTGTATAACCACCTTGTCCGGAGGAAAAGCTTGCATGATTGGTCTCGTTCGAGTCCTGGCGGCCCATAGCACTGACCCTCGCCTGATATAGGATGAGAAAAAGCTTTTTATCGGTTTGCGTGCTCGGTGAGCTCGCGATCAATGGTGGTTTTAGGAAATTTGTGGGTGTAGACGATTGTGTGAGCAGTTTTCTTTTCTATAGCAGAAGCGAAGTTCTAGTGCACCAGGAAGTCTTCACGTCCCTTGTATCACCCCCGTATTTGGTTCTTTCTTTCCCGACTAGCACGCTTGCTTCTTGTAGTCTTCCCAAAGCTGCTCGACCGGCCTTCCCAGAATTCCCGTCCAAAAAGTCTTCTCCTCGTACTTGCTCGTCCTCAGCCCCTCGTTCAGCCGCCTCACCGTGCCCTCGCCGAACCGCTCCTCGAGATACTGTAGAAAATATGCCGTGTGCTGATACCCGGCGTCCCACTTTCCCTTGATCTCGTCGCCTTTCCGCCAGTGCGGCGGTGCCAGACCAGCGCCTAGACGGACCCAATCTGCGACCCCTTCAATCAAACCGCCTGGTGCGTGTCCGTGACCGTTGTGCTGGTAGCAGTGTACGAGCTCGTGGACTATCACACCCTCGATCTCATGACTGCGCCTACTGGGTGAGATGGAGGCGATATAGTGGGATGAGAAGTGAATCTCCTTGTGTTGCTCCGGATCAATGTCAACGCCTGTCGTGTACGCTACCCCGTCCATAGGTCTGACTATGAGAGTCACACTGCGCGTACTCGGCACATGAAATTCTCCTTTGGGCTGAACGTAGAGAGCCTTCTGGACTATCGAAACTGCAGACGGAAGCAGAGTCGATGGAGTGATGCTTGACAAGAAGATGGATGTCCCTTCGTCTGTGAGATCATTGAGGTGAAGGCGTAGATGTGGCTCGAAGAACTCCTTAGTCGGTGTCGCCTCATCCTCTTTTGTTTGCGATTTCTCTTCCTTGGAGTGATTGGGGAGTTGTGTCGATGTCGGCGCCGAAGTCGCGGTGGCTGTAGAGTCTGCGGGCGACATGCTGGGGAGAAAAATGGGTGGTGGAACTGGTGTTGTGTTTGGGGGCAGAGACATGAGAGGGAGAAAGAATTCTTTCACGGAGACGAGGGTGCTTATGCCACGACTTATATATGTATGGAAGCCTTGAGCTATGTATGCCCAGGCGTGCTTAAGAAACAAGGTGCACAGCCACGGGGGAGAGAAGCGACTGGTAGGAGCAGTGCGTGTGAGCGAAGGTCAAGATATGAACAGTTCCAGCTTTCTCAGATCATTACAGTAGGAGAATCAATTCAGACTCTGCTAGCTTATAAATCACGTACATACGTTATGTGGCGTTTCTTACGAGAACTACAACAGTGAATCTCACGATGAGGAACCCACGGTCATATTTGCTGTCATCAAGTACCAAGGTACTATGTACTTACTTGAGGGATAGAGGCTGCCCCTCACTCCCGACTCTGCCCTCACCTTGGGCGGATATGTATGTTTTAGGTACCTGGCCTAGGGATACCTATTCTAGATTAGCCCTGTTCAGAACCGAGCATCAGCAGAATTATCAATACCTATAGTACATACCTCTGACCTAGGTATCTACTTCTAATCAAATAACTAGCCACTACATAATTACCTTATAACTAAGGCATACTATTAAGAACGAAAGGAATAAATAAATTACAGTGAGACGCCTTATGGAATTGGGACCATGAAAATAATACGAGAGCTGTTGAGCTAACATGGAAAACCCGGAATACATGCGTTAGGTATATGTACTTAGGTACTTATTGTAGGCGGTACCTAGTTCGGCGGGGCAGCGCGGGCGGAGTGACAGGGGTTTATAGTGCTTATAACCAACCCCTGATTGGCTGCATGTCTCTTTCTTGGCAAGGAATACTCTGGCAACAACGGGCCAGTGACTTGTTGTCATATCAATATTTTTGTTGTTGCCAATGTCACCAGAAGCCAGACACACAAGTACCTCCACCAGAGACATTGATCATCCATCCATCCATCCATCACCATCAGCTTCTTTTGACCAGCCTACCTATGACCTGTCATCTACCTATCTACCTCACATCACATAGGTATCCAACACAGCTCGTCTCCGTCTCTCCGACTCTTGACTCTATGCTGGCTATATCCCGTGCGCACAATTCCCTCCATGCGTGTGGCAAGCCTCAAACAACCTTATCCCACCTCATATATTGCCATATAGCCATATAGCGTAAAGAACATCCAGCTTCCCACGAGCCTCGAGCCGATCCAACCAGCGACCGACGCCTCCTGTTCAGCATCGCAGCGCCTCTTTTCATTTGCATTGGCTGTGTCACCCAGCTCTCTCCCAATCTCCACACTCAATCGACGCCGGACCACCTCGAGTCGGCTGCCGCTGTCATTCGCCATTCGCGCTTCGCCAACGAATAACACCGCATTTTGTCCGCCCACGCCGACACCCTGCCAGATCCTCAATCCTCGGGGATCATGGCCGAAAGACTCACCGATGACCAGGTCCAGGGCCTGCTAGCCATCCTCAAAAAAGACACCACTGTCGATGCCAAGGTCCAGTATGTCACCGCCGTCAAGTCCGGCATCAAGCAACACAATGTCCCCGACAGCTGTGTCGCGCCTCTTTTCGAAGGCCTACGCCAGGCCTCGGCCTCCCAGCACGCTGCTCTCGTCAATGCCGGCTTCACCGCTCTAAATCACTTGCTCACGCGCTTGTCGCGCCAGGAGCCAAAGTACCTGCATAGAGAGGCGAAGCAGACCCTGCCCCTTATTGTGGAAAAGATGGGCGACCAGAAGGACAAGTTCCGGACCTTGGCCATTCAAGCCATGGCTACCATGTATGCCCACGTACCTGCCGACGCTGAAAGATTCGTTCGCAATACTGCCATGGTTGGTAAAAATCCAAGAGCTAAAGAAGCAAGTTTGCAATGGTTGCTCCAGGTACGCATTGTGCTCGTTGGCACACTACTCTTTGCAAGACAAATGGGCGCTAATTTGACTTAGATGCATAAAGAACATGGCTTACAATTCCGGTCGTACGTTCCGACATTGATGGAATTGCTGGAAGATGCAGATGGCATGGTGCGCGACGCCTCCAAGTCGGCCGTCATTGAGCTTTTTAAGTGAGTCAGCGCCCACCAATAACCAACTTTTCCAATCTAATACATGATTCAGGGAGGCGCCCAATGCGGCAAAGTCGGATCTGAAGAGGCAGTTGAAGAATTTCAAAGTCCGTCCTGCCATAGAATCAGCTATTGTGAAAGAATTGAATCCCACTGGGATGAAGGCTGATCCCGAGTCTCGCCCGGCGTCGGCCATGCAGGTTCGACCGAACGTCGCTGCAAGTTCTTCCTCCTTGAGTGACAGGCCGGTTACGCCAATGCTTCCAGAGGCTAGGACCGAATCGGTTGAACCCCTATACGTGAACACCCAACGAGAACTTGACGAGATCATCAAAGACATGCATCAGTGGTTTGAAGGCAGAGAAACTGAACAGAATTGGATGAAACGAGAGCAGAGCGTAATTAAACTGCGGAGGCTCATTGCCGGGAACGCTTCAACGGATTTCCCCGATGTGCTCGTCACTGGCTGTCGTGGTTTATTGGACGGCATCCTCAAAGCCGTAAATTCGTTGCGGACTAGTTTATCTAAAGAAGGATGTGCTTTGGTTGAAGACCTAGCTATTACGTTCGGCCCTGGAATTGACCCAATGGTGGAGTTGCTAATGCAGACCTTCATCAAGCTTTGTGCTGCCACCAAGAAGATAACTTCGCAACTGGCTAACTCTGCTGTCGATACTATCGTCGGCAGGACAACATACACTGTTAGGATCATGCAACATATATGGGGTGCCTGCCAAGACAAGAATGTGCAGCCGAGAGTTTACGTGACTGGATGGCTGAAGACTCTGTTGAAGAAGGAGGCTAACCACAAGAGCCATCTGGAGCATGGCGGAGGCTTGGAGTTGATAGAAAAGTGCATCAAGAAGGGTCTTGCGGACCCTAATCCAGGCGTTCGAGAGAAAATGCGATCTACGTACTGGGCGTATGCATCCTCTTGGCCAAGTAGGGCCGAAACGATCATGAATAACTTGGACTCTACGGCGCAGAAGCTCCTCCAGAAGGATCCAGCCAATCCTAACTCGCCGAAGAGGTCGGAACCAGTTGCTCGTCCAGGCTTGGGGCTCTCCAAAAGTACTATGGGTAGTTCCAAACCTTCTCTACGTGAGACGATGATGGCTCAAAAGAGGGCCCTAGCGACCAGAAACTTGCCGGTACGGCCAGGGTCCGCAATGGCAACAATTTCGCCAGTGCGGACAGGCCCGACCACTTCAACTGCTTCATCGTCACAACCCACAACTCGAGCTCGTCCAGAATCTTCAATGAAGTCACATGGTGGTATGTCCGTGGCGCCTATGCGGCCAGCTAGGAGGCGACCCGAAATTGCAGCCCGACCCGCCACAGCAGGCCCGTACTCAGTACGGAGCCATGACGGACCGTCCGCAGAACGGTCAAGTCCGGAAAGTGTCAAATCAAAGGCTATAACTCCGAAGACAATATCAGGGTCTCCTAAGCGGACGGCTCCGAGAACTCGTCCCGGTCATGCTGCAACTGCAAGCGAATCAAACATTACTGCGGTGACACCGACCAAAAAGCCCCTAGTCAAAGCTGCTGCTTCTCCGCGCACAAGTCCCGCCAAAGCCAAAACAACACTCGGTCACCCTCCGTCAAGTAGTCCTTCCCAGGACGAGAATCTCACATACGTTGGCATGCCAGCTATTGAAAATTTAAGTCTAAAAGAAAGTTTGCAACCCTCGTCGCCCCGGATCGTGGTTTCGTCACAGGAAGCATCTCATGATGATGAAGTTACTTCACCAGAGGTTGCTGTATCTCCAGAAGCTGATTCAGCTACTGTACCAGAGGTTGCTTCTCCTCCCGAACCTGACCCAGTCACTGTTCCAGAGGCTGTCGCAGCCGAAGAAACTGTTCCTACTTCTCCACCAAAGGTAGGAGAGGACGAGGCTGTAATTCTTCCTAGCACGCCAAAAGCAACACCATCAAAATCAGTACAAGTGTACGAGGACCCCGTCGTTGAAGATCAGGCAGCGCCTGAACCACCACAGCTGAATGACTCTACGCAACGGCCTGCACTTGGAGATATCCCTGTCAACGAGGATGCAGTCAAGCTTTCTCAACTGTCAGCAGAGAATAATATCACATCCCCGCCTTGCTCACCGGAAAAAGCTCGCCAGAATACCCGCCTCCTTGAGAGTGGCATCGCGCGCGTCAAGGGTAAAAGCTTAGATGTGCATGGCTTCCGCAAGTTGCAGAGTCTGGTTCGCGAAAATAAACTGCCTTTTGACGATGATAAGTTCAATGCACTCTTGATAGGGTTGTTTGATTATCTCGAGTCTCCCCTTGACGGTGTTTCTACTCAAAAGATACAAGACATCAAAGCACAAGTTCTCGCCACTATAAAGCTACTTCTTAAAATGCATACCGACAACTTCCAACCTCATGTATCCCGGGGCCTAGAGGCGTTGCTGCGTACACGAAGCTCTTATGATGCCCGTACGCATATTGTAGCTGGACTCGAGCTTCTCGCCGATGAGCTCGTGCACATCGGCGACGCCGCCGAGATCACCGTCACAATGACACGTTCTTTAGGGCAGATGGATCTTGACACAGTTGGCTATCGTGGCTTGAGCATGGGCTTACACGTGCTCAAGGAGCTTATCGACTCACGTTCCTCGTTCATTCCGACGGACCGCGAAGTGACCGGGCTCACCAGTCTCGCAATTCGATGCCTAGACTGCAAAGAGAGTGGTGTGCGCATGGATGCTGTTCAGCTATGCGTTGCGCTGCATGCACGCCTCGGAGACGCTAAATTCTGGGAGTCTTTGAGGACGGTCCGTGACGATCCGAAAAGCTTGATCACGTATTATATTGTCAAGCGCCAGCGAGAGACAAGAAGCACTCCGGCCTAGATGTTGTGGTGCTGGCCCTTATGCTGGTTATATTTCCTCCCTCTCTACGTGTTCTTGTGGGCTTTCCTGAAACTATTGCGTCTGTTCGCTCGGAGGGTATCGGCTGGTACCAGGTCCTGCGTGGAAATGCTTATACGGTAGGCAGCTAGTTGAATTGGGTGTACAAAATCTGAGGGCCGCAAAGTAGGTGTTTCTTCCTTCTCACAAATGGGGCATTATAAAAGGGTTAGCAAGTTGGCGTTAGTAGGAACATCGGTTTGGCGTTTTCGCGCTCGGGTTGATTGATACCCTCATACCTAGCTACCTGGATTTTTGCGGTTTTTCTTCGGACTGGTGGGAAGGGAAACACAGAGAAGAGAAAAGGAAAGGAAAGGAAAGGCGGGCTTCTTGCACTTGAT
Organism: Xylaria bambusicola; assembly: GCF_022495145.1. Lineage (NCBI taxonomy): Eukaryota > Fungi > Ascomycota > Sordariomycetes > Xylariales > Xylariaceae > Xylaria > Xylaria bambusicola. The sequence continues at coordinate 531,719 of NW_025953562.1, forward strand.
TCGCGTAGTATATTTTTTGTAATCATGTATAAGCAGCGCCTTTGTTGTTTATTCCTAAATTTTAGTTTACTGAGAAGTAAGGTTTTCTGAGAAGCGTGTGTGTTGTGTTGTTTGATGTATCTTGCTAGGTGCGGTATGCAGGGATGTATTGACATATATAGCGATATTACTAGATGGGTGAGTACTTGGTGCATCGATTATTACTTACAGCATGTTATGTTGGGTGAATCTAGATTGATATAGTTGTAGAGTTGTAGTCGATATACCTAGGTATCAATCTTTCAAGACTAAGTTTGTGTAGTGATTCTATTTAATCCATATTGATGCGGTGACATGGTGAGAAAAGGAATTTGTTTATTTTTTTTTTTCCCGTTTTTTTAAAGATAGAAATTTGGGATAGAGCGATATAGTTGGACTTAGGTTCAAGTTATGGGAAATCGCCTACTAGATTTAAAGACTTGTCTCTTAAATGAGAGGTTGAAGTGATAGCTCTTTTGATGCGCAGTACCTGTTTTGGCGTCTTGAAACCATTCTTCTCGCGAACGTCTGCGATTAGAGTCAGGTCCTTTCGGACAGAAACGTTTGGTTGTCGGTGGGGATGCATCTCAGCATTATAGGCAACAACAGTTGCGATATCACGCCCTGGGGCAATAGGGAAACGATTGTAGACTTTGACCTAATAATCGTATGGTGTCACCGCGTTCTTGATCAGGTCGGCGTCGGTCGTTGCGGTGAGACGGTTTCGTCTATAGTTTCTCTGTTTGGATACGCTCTTCTCACTGAAAGGAGCGAACTGGTCAATGTCCCGAAGTGCTTGGCGGTACAAGTGCTGTTTCCCGTCATTTTGTTGGATGATGATTCTGTGGTCATCAATTGTCAATCTCAGGTTGCCGCCGTAATCCCAGATGTGCGGCGTCAGAGTCGTAAGTCAGAAGTTGTTGTATTCACTAAGTCCTATCTCCGGATACCATCCGGGGATGGCATCCCTAGACACTGTCTGCTGCGGGACAGCGTCCCAGCAATTGTTTTTCTGCCCGCTGAGTTAATACTTGGTTGACTGTAATTAAGATTAGCTACAGCTATAGAGAGTATGTTGCAACTGGGCAAGCAAACTAGTAAAGCAATAGGGAAAGATAGGAGAGAAACACCCACACGATCAATTCCTTTGTTCTCTAAAGTTGACATATACATTGATAAACAATGCAGTTAAATTCCTCCCTAATGATTCTTGAACAAAGGCCTTGTATTCATACCTCTCGCCGAGGTTACTAAACAGTACATATGCTGTTACTGTATTACATGTATATATAATTAAGTAAGTTCATCTTAGATTTAAAACAATTTCACGAAATATTTCCTCAGCACCATCTTGCGAACTTATTCAACAGTTCCAAAGAAAACAAAATGCTATATTAATATTATACGTCCTAATATTAATCAACAACAAGAAACGAAAAAGAGTCAAGCCTTAATCTCTCCACTAACTCTAGCAAAATGTGCCGCACAGCGATTGCAATCGTTTCTCACTGCACCTGCGTCCGGTGCAATTTCGGGGATGTACTAAACGCAAGCAGAAACGGATATTACCCTCACTACGGGACAACGATCGTCAGTCCTGAGGAAAAGTCCGACTTAGAAATTTGGTTTAATGATGAACTGCGAGAGTATTCGTACATCGTGGTCAAGCCGGATGATCTTTGCGGATTAGTCGCTCTAGATGTTAAGGGGAATTACCTCTGCTGTGAGAAAACGCCCGATATATCGGAGATCAAACATGTTTTTGAACGAAACCCTGATGGAGGCGCGGATAGTCTGTGTGACGAGTGCATGAATTACTGTTTCAAGTTACGAGAGGAGGAGGGGAATAGTAATTCTGATAGTGGTGATTTGGCGCACTTGATGGACCGGCTTGATGCGTCCGAGGACGAGATTCAGGAGAGTGAGAGCGGGAGTAGTAATCTGAGCCAGGGGCGGGGACAGCAGCAGGAGGAGAGACAGCTTTCGATGCAGGAGAGGATTTATCGGGGTGTGTTTCAAGTGCTGGGGTGGCCTGAGACTGCCCCGATACCCTTTGATCCTATTCTTGACGCTATGCCGCCTCCGTAAATTGATACCATAGGTAAGTGGTGTTTTCATGTTGGACTTGATTTTCATAAATGGACAATACTTAAATATTATTCATGTTTATAAGCCGTTATACTTGTAATTTTTATAACAAATGTGACTTTTGATTTCAATACTAGTTTGAAAAGATCTTACACGTGGTTTATCACTTTTAGGTAAATATTACATGTGCTGAGAGCCGAAGCTTAAAGGACTCTTAGCAAGTAAGATCAGTACATGGAGATCTTGGAAGAATTATACGTGCATAGCAGGTATGTATGGAATTCTTGCTGACTGAACTCGTTCTCACTCGACTGCTATCTTACTGCCACATGTAAACCAGGTAAATATATTGTGGCATGGTCTCGTTAAGAATAGTGATATCTGAATCGGAGGCACCACATAAAAGCAAGGTCAATTCCCAAAGGCAACTCAGTTGATAGATGACACTGAAATAGAAGTTATCAGATTTAGAAATGTGTTCACTAAGGACTTGATAGTTCGCCTGGAGAGTAGCTAGACTATGTCTACGCTCACGGTAAGGCACTTATACCTAGACGAGATGTACAAATATTTGCTGTTTAGCTATCACTTCAATCTTTACATATCACCTGCTGACTGCGCATGCCGCGGTTGACCTGTTCGCGCCGTGGATCATGGAGATGGCGACGGCAATCCCGGCGGTTCAGTTCGGTTTATTAGTGCCGTGGTAAGATTTCTCCACGGGCCGAATCATAAACCTAGGCGATTAGACACTTACCAATATTCAAGCTTGGAGCTAGGTCATGTACCAGCGCGCCAACTTCTATTAGTTCTTCGGGAAGGGCAGATACCTGTTAGTAAATGGTAGTATCTTCCAAAATCTTATAAATGAAAACATGGCGAAGGACCCATCTGGTGACAGTACACAATATTATATATAGAAGCGCGGAGGCGCGATTGTGGGACATGCGATCATTTCATCTACATCTTCTTCAGAGACTTCGATGTTAACTCGTGAAAATAAATCGATCAACTACTTAGACCTTAGTTACAACACTGGGAAAAACACTCCTTTTGAATCGGCGAAGATAACGCGAGGCGGTTCCGGCCGTCTGTTACTTACTTACTTGGCACCTAAGGCTAGCTCGGGTTACATCCGACCAGCAGCTCCGCACGTGGCAATGAACACCAGCTCACAGTTAACCAATAGATAAGTACAGGATCTCCTCGGCATCTACCTATCTCATTTATCCATAATTAACATGAGATGTAAATCTACTGTATATCTAGGCGATCAATGTAGCCAGTCATTGTACTACAACTTCATGTCTTCTTTCCAACTCCTCAAAATTGCCCTCCTTCTCCCTCGCCGGTCCAGATGACAGCGCGCGCATACGGACGGTAAACCCCCCGGTAGTTCAGCTTCATTTGCGAATGAGGCGTCGAAAAACGAATTGACCTCTCAGAGCTCTTATCTCGCGCAGGTGCGCTCAGCGTGATCCACCTTTTCCGTGCCTATCTCGTCATGAACCCTGCGAGCTCCCTATTCGAGCAAGCTCTGGTCTACCTAGCTCTCTACCATGCTAGGGTAGTTCGTAGTGTAATCGCAGCCCGGCTGCTCGGGTCTAGGTCAAAGATGGGAATGATCGTGGGGAGGAAATAAAATAAATCACTTCGCTCGCGCCCCCGGTCGGAGCTCGTCGGTTCTGAAGTTGTGTTCTTGCTGGTGTCGATTGACCTCGTCGTTGCCGTCGCCTCGTGCTTTTTGATCCTCAATTGTGTCGATTGTCTGTTGTCGGCTTGTCAAGATGTCTGTCGCGCGTCGAGTCCTCGCTCTCGCGACCTTCTCCCAGGGTGTCCTCGGTGGTCTCTATGCTGGATTGAGCACTGCCAACCACACTTGCAACCTCAGTATGCATGCAAAACCTCTTGCTTGGACTCGATTGATGTGAAGCAGGAAGCTGATCGTTTCAACTGTAGTCGAGCCTATCCTCTCATGCTCTGATGGAGCGCAACCCGGTCTCACAGATACGTGCTGTACTGAGACATTCGGAGGCCTTGTTGTAAGAAAGCCCTTGTCGCCGCAAGAGGAAATATGAATAATCCAGTGTGGTATTGAGATGGTTAAGCGTGCTGACGATGTTATAGCTGCAAACCCAGTTCTGGAACACCTACACGGGACGTGAGGCGCACGGCCAATTGCTCCCCAAGAACTCCTGGACGATCCACGGCTTATGGCCTGGTAAGTGACGCCCGCTTCGCGATACGCAATATTGTGATCGATTGCTAACGCGCTATACAATGGACAGACTTCTGTAATGGTATGTGAAATAGAATCTGTATGAGACATCCACGGGATTTACTCTAACACTTGAAAAGGATCATACACGCAGTATTGCGACTTGTCGTAAGCACTACCATCAACAAAGACATTACCTTTGCCCGGAAACTGATTAATCATTCCTCCAGCCGTCAATATGACCCATACCCGGACCCGAACACCACGACCGGCACGCCGGAGGGCACGCCCGTGAAGCCGTGGAAGGGAGAGCCTATTTCCAACTACCTCAAGCGTTTCAAGAAGTTCGACTTATTAGACTACATGGAGAAGTAAGCAGAATCCCCTTCGCAACCCGCGACTTTCGCGCCACACATCCCCTCAAATCATGCGTGCATCCTAATTAATACTCGCCACCCACAGGTTCTGGACAGGTCTCAACCAGCCCAGCTGGGTCCTCTGGGCGCACGAGTTCAGCAAGCACGCGACGTGCTTCAGCACCTTCGACACGGAGTGCTACGGGCCGGCGTACGCCAAGCACGAGGAGGTGCCCGACTTCTTCAGCACGACGGTGGCGTACTTCCAGCAGGTGCCGACGTGGAGGTGGCTCGCGTCCGCGGGCATCGTGCCCTCCAACAAGACGGGGTATTCGGTTTCCGCCATCGCGGACACGCTGGAAGGGAAGTTCGGCAAGCTGCCTCACATCGGCTGCACCGGGCCGAGATACAACGAGACCGAGGCCGGCAAGGGCTCGGGCGATAATGGGTACACTGTGCTGAGCGAGATGTGGTATTATTACCATGTCAAGGGCCGGGTGCAGCTTGTCCAGGGCGTTCCTGTCGATACTACTTTCCCTACGAACTGTGCGAAGACTCCTGGTGCCGTTTGGTACTACGAGAGAACTCCCTGCTCCGTCCGGAAACACTGAGCTAGTTGAGCTGTAAATCATTGACGACCTGAGCAACATCGTCTCTATATAGACTCATGGCCCTTAAGGACGAAGGTTTATAATCCCTAATGCAAAAATCAATAGATGTCAAATCAATATAGGCACGATCAAAGATAAATTGTGAAACGCTCGCTTCTCTTTTCAGCTTCTTGTGGGCTATTACATATATATCTCTGTCCGACTTTCCCCGTAATTTACATCCTGATGCTCTGAAGATAAATTCCCCAACGCCGAGTCAATGAATTTAGCCCCTCCTATCCTACTCGTCATCACCGAGCTCCTCCACCTGCGGCGCGACGTAACCAGTTCTCTGTTGAGGGGCGGTCTGTATCTGAGTTTCCGTCGCTGTCGTCGAAGCAGTAGCGGGAGCCGCTTCGCCTATTGAGCCTGCGAAATGAGCAGCCGACTCGGCGTTTATCGCAGACTTCTTAGTCTTCTTTTTCTTTTTCTTCTCGGTCTGTGTACATGTCAGTCTCTGTTCCTTTACTTCTCAATATGCGGTAAGCGGAAACCAACCTCATGCCAGGCCCAAACGGGTCGGAAGCTGTCCATGAAGGAAACATCTTCCCAAAGGTTGGGATATAGCCATAATCCAGGTGGGACAACGAAGTAGGTGACGCAGAACAAGATAACGCGGAAAATGGCCATGGCGAAGAAGAGACCAAGGAGGCCCAAGAAACCCCAGCTGAGATAGTAGACACCCTGTCGTAGTGCTAGCGGCCACAGGGGGTATAGGACCAAGGTGAAAATCACAACTAGGGCGAGCGCAGCGTAGACCTTGCGCATAATCTGGCTACCTTCGTACAGCCAGACGTAGTACATGTCGTCGCCAGCCTCCTGCTGGGGCTCTACTCGAACAGTCCATAGGCCCTTTTGGCGCTTCGCCTTCTTGGCCGGCGCATGGTTATGTCCCTCGTGGGGGTCGACCTTGGTGACGCGCAATGCCAGCATAGACATGGGGAGAAGCTTGAAGGTATTCTCGAGAGATGCGCGGTCATGGATCTCGGGTAGTGCCGGGTTCTTCGCCCGAGCCTTTGCGTAAGCGGGGGATTGAAGAGCGCGAAGAGCTCGCTTGACTGTTCGTTAAAGTGTGTCAGATACCAGAGTCATGAAGTGTCAAAGCGTATTGACGTGATAACATCGAGACGTACCTCTGAACATGTCCTTGCGGTCACCATTCATAATGCATGTCCTCGGCTTGAGGGGTTGGCTGCGTAGGAAGTTGGCAAGTGCGATGGCAACGGGGTTTGGCGGCCCGGGTCTGATAGGGCGAGCCTGTCCCGGAGGAGGCATTCCAGGTTGCGCTCCCTGCGGTGGCGGTCCTGGCCTTCCCTGAGGGCCGCCCTGAGGACCTCCTTGCTGTCCGGGCTGCGGACCTCCTGGGGCTCCTCCTTGAGCGGCTTGTCTCTGTTGCATCTGCTGCATCTGGGCCATCCGCTGGGCCTTGATGTGTTCGACGAACTGGGGCACGGTCATGCCGTGTTTCTGGGCTTCGGCAGCGAGCTGGGCTTGCATGGCCTGAATCTGCTGCGGCGTGGGCATCGGCATCCCGTTAGGACCTATGGGCATGCCTCCGGGACCACCAGGGCCTCCGGGAGCCCCTTGTCCAGGGTTGGGTGCTTGCATGGTGACCTTGGTGTGAGGTCGAAGGTGTTGCGAGGGGCTAGCAGTTGACAAGGAAATTGAGAAGAGGGCACCGTTGGTGGGTAGGTGGGAAAAGGCAGGGCGAATCTTGCGCCTGAAATTCCAAGGTTGGATTCTCAGCAATTAATTATTCTGACGAAATGGGAGTTAACAGGCTGTCATCAATGAGTTGCAGGCTTGGCGTCGGCTTGGGATCCATCTCCATATCTCCACGGGCCTCAGGCCCACTTCCAATCGTGCTACCTACTGTAGGTTTATCTCATCCATGTCTCTCCGTGGTTTAGCCGCGCGTTCGCCAAAGCGGGTATCTAACTAAACTGTATTACCATGTGTACGGGATACATCCATGCGCTTATGCAGTGTTACAGGCAGAATCGCATCTTGTAGTACTAAGTATGTATCCTCTACTTTGGAATGTATCATGGATATGCCACCTTTCTCAGTCCCGAGAACCTATCGGCATGAAAGCGTCAACGACTGGGGTAGAGACACGGGAACACGGGAGTACCTGCAGGGCCCAACACCAAACAAAACTTGCAAGGAACCTGCCTACCAAACAGGCCGCAAAGTCGTGGCCGTCCACTCACTCACTTCTTGTTCAGTACCTGTAGTACCTAGGTTAGGTAGATAGTCAAGATACCTAGTGCAGCATTAAACGCTGGACTGCGTGTGCTCACTGTTACGGTAGTCGCGGTAGCTACCTCAGGTGACCTGACCTGACCTGATCTGACACTGACAGGTCAAAGAAGTCTAGAAGACGCCCAGCTAATCAATCAATCAATCAATCAATCAATCAATCAATCAATCAAGCATTCTTTTGTTTCTGGCTTCATTTCGTCGTCTCCACGTTTCTATCTATCTCTACTGTTACAGCCAATAATATCCAGCTAATATCGATGAAACAAACACCTGAACGAGTCCTCAGGCCATTTCATCTGCCTCGGCGACTATTGCTCAGGTACCGTCCTCGTCGGGCTGCCCAGCTGTTGTTCGCTCTCCTTCAGATTGCCCTTCCCCAGATCCAGACTGTCAATATCCGATCGACTCGTCTGAATTACCGCCCACGCCTGCTGCATCACATTCGCCGTTTAATATACCATATACCGGTATCTACCTAGTGTTCGACATCCTACAATGAAGTCGCGTGTGAGATAATATTATGATAATAATAGTAATCAAACGACACGAGGCAGAATCTAACAATGACAGCACATGCTTACATCACGCTACATGATAGTACTTGGTAGTAGGAGTAGTAGGGAAAACACTTCCTACCTACATAGGTAGTACTTACTTACCTACAGTCCACATCAGTAAGTAGGTCGGTCGGTAGTGTACGCATGCACACACAGACGCAGACACACACGCACACATTTGTGTACGCATGCTGCTGGATCCTACCTACTTCGTAGGTATAGTACGAAGTAGGTAGTGCCTGTTATTTTGCTTTGACGCGAGATCCCACATATTATTAGAAGCTGCAGGCGGCACGAATGAAAACATCAAAACAAACAACTGGTTTTGGCAGCACAGCCCTGAGTTTTGTCAAAGGTCTAAATGTCTAACACGCCGCGCCGCGCCTCACCACACCACACCACACTTACTGGCATAGGACTGTAACAGAGCTAAACGTCACAGATAGACACGGCAATTGTTCGTCCGACACCTCTAGCAACGACCTCCCTGATTGGCCTTCAAGGCATTCCCTCGATTCGACGGTACGGTGGGTAGCGTAAGTCAGGCTGTTACGAAAAGTCTCTGCTCTCGCGAACCTGGTGGGTGTCTGCGGCAGACGAGATGCTACTCTCTGCGTAGTATGTATGTCCATGCAGAAGTCCATGTATGTCCTAATCCCAAAGCAACGCGTGTTGTCCACTCGACACCACGGCGTCGGGGATGACGAGAGACATGCTCCTGCGCCGTTCATTACGGATAGTCTCCAGATGCTACACGCGATGACCAATCTTTGCGGCCCACGAGACACACCCTTCCGTTGCGCTGTGGCGAGATGACCACAGAAAATACAAAAAAACGGACCAAGGTGGGCTACTAAGCCTTCTTAGAGGAAACACAACCAAGGCATTCTAAGACATTGGACTGGCTCAGAGGCTATCCGTCATCTTACAAGTGGTGGGGTCCTGCATTCTGGTGTGTGCCGCCAGCCATCGCCTCTCTGAGAACACCCCGGTTCGTAAGCGCCGAGTGGCCCACGGCCTGAGCTTCGCAGCCTATCACAGCCACGGGCCGATGCATCCAAATCGTCGACGCTTCCTCCTGGAGAGGCCATCCCAATATGAGGCACAGAGAGATGGTCGCTTGCCCGCTCAGCTGCGTCCAGCCTAATGCTAAGTAGAAATAAGTGCGCTACCGAATGTAACTCTTCAAGACCTGACCTGCCGTACATGTGAATCTGCTTTAATACCCCAGAACTGCCATGGTCTTCCCGGTCGAGTGCAGTCCTCTCCCTTCATAATCCAACCAACCGCTGGCCGTCCTTCCTTTCCTGTTGGCTCGACAATGCACAAACACCACCATGAAAACACTTAGTGGGATGTTTTCTATATGGACCCAGTGCTTTCCTCGTTGTTGTGAGCCCGTGACTTCGGATTTCGATGAGAAGTCTTGTAGCTCTATTAATCTTAATAATTCGTTCTCTATTGTCTACGACAAACCATCCCTGATGCCGCAACCCACCGTGGCGCCACTAGGGAGGACCTGGGAGGTATTCACAGAGGAGCCGGCTCCGAGGAAGAGGAGAGGGTCTGGATGGAGCAGTTTCTCTGCGAGGAAACGACTGTTGCCATCTAATACCTCGATACCGCGCAGGCCGCGTATATCAGCACCTACCAACTTCCGCCATGTCTATTCGGAATCATTTCACTTCCCCGTCGATTCATCATCGCAGGTCAAGCTTCAGCCAACATCTTTCCGCCCGCTTGAGCTTAACCTCAACTCATCTGACACGCAACTCTCACCCATCCTTCCGCACCTCAGCTATCCCAGCCCGCCTGTCACGCCGCCACCGCGGGCTTATGCTGGTGCAAGCCGTAGTCGTTCTAGTAGCCCGGCGGTGTCACACCAGCGAAGCTACTCGTCCATACCGTTTAGTATCCCCCGTCGGCCAGTGAATGGGGGTTCTGTGTTCGACTCGCCTCGCTCAAATACCAGTACGCCACAGCGCCTCCAGCCCCTGAGAATGAGGGCGTATACATCCCCGGCACCCCCGTCGCCCATTGCAGAGGACTTGGTGGAGAGAGTTGCCAATGCTATCCTAGAGCGAGACAGACTGCAAGAGCGAATCGATGATGTTGTTGAGAGACAGAGTATATACGTCAGCAGCAGGCCTTCTACTGCTCATGGACATCCAGGTTTGTTGCTTGACACTCACGAGAAGTCACATCAGCAGATGGACCTAACTGTTATGGCAGAAATGGAGCCTATGCCGGAGGTACCAGCCATGCCTCCTAACGCTCCATCGTTTAGCGAACGGCTAAGCTCAGACCATATTCAGAGCACATCAACCAAGCCACCTGTACGGACACGATACGAGGCTAACTCGTCGAGAAAAATGGAAGGAAGGGTTCCACCTCCCCCGTTACCGCTTCGATTACGTCCCCCTTTGCGTAAGAAGAAATCGTTCTCGAGGGCTTCGAGGGTATCAAGTTGGTTGTTCCCCGCTGGCGCGGAGCACAAGAAAGGAATCAGCTTTGATTCCATTACAAATGCCCCTAGACCTGTTGCAGGTGGTGAGGGCTTCTACCAAGTAGCGCGTCCAGAAAGACGGCATCGATCCAGCTTTGATAGCGAGAGTATCGTTTCCGATTGGACTGTTGAAGAGCAAACTTTACCTACCAGTCTATCACTGAGCAGCGCTACAACTCCAAGGACCGTGGGTCCGTCGACTCAATCCCGGCAGCGCAAAAGCGTAGGCATTGCCTTCTAATATGATTTTGTAGCATAGTATTCCATCGATTGGTACGAAGATGCCAATGTATTTAATCTTCTCATGCGCCAATTGGCGGCCAGCAACGATTGGCGTCGAAAGATACTGGACTCTGGCACGAAGTCTAGATAGAGGGATGGTTTTATTGCTTTCTTGATACCATGGACCTGGCTTTGACAATGAGCCTGGTGCGTTTAGACACAGGCTGGGCCAAAAAGATGTAGATGATCGGGATGGGGTAACGGATCTTAACGTTTAATGAAACTCCGAATCATTCATAGACACCGCGTCGTCGACATCTTTTCGTGTGAACTCGATGTAGTCAATGATCTAAATAGCGGTGTGATCAACTTCATGTGAAAAGAATGAGCTCTTTGAAGTGAACGAAAGCGTCGACGGGCCGGTGTCAGCTGGCGCAAAGACTGAAACCCGAGTGAGACGGAACCATCGGCGCGCTACCTTTAATTCCCCTGTCAGCCCATCAGCCCATCTGTAAAGGGAGTCGTATCGCGCTCATCGCCTCGCTACTGTAATAAGATGGAGGAAGGTTCCTCGTCCTTCACTTCAAGATGACCCTCTCAGAAATCAAGAACCGCATCACTTCTTTGGTGAGCGGAAAGCAATTCAGCTATAGCGCTCTTCCCGAGAACGTCGGCCAAGAGGAGCCCCGGAAACGTGCTGTATCATGGGCTGAACGACACAAATCACTCCTCCGGCTCACCGGGGTTGCACTACTCTTCGCCATCGTAGGTATCTTTGGGATAAACTTTACGTACGTCTAGAACTGTCTTTATCTATTGATGGATCGAATTAACACTAGGGATAGGAGAACGAACAAAAAGCATTACTGTGATCATGTGAAGTCTGGCTTTCAATGTGAACCGGCCGTGTCTCATTCATGGGGCCAGTACTCGCCTTATTTTTCCGTGCCCTCTGAAATCCCGAATGGTATTCCAAAGGGTTGCGAGCTAACCTTTGCGCAAGTGCTGTCGCGCCATGGAGCTCGTGATCCCACACTGGGCAAGAGCTTGCTTTACGCGATTCTCTTCGAGCAAATACATAACAACGTGACGGACTATAGCAAACAATACAGTTTCATCAAGGATTACAAGTACTCTCTTGGCGCCGATGAACTTACAGTATTCGGTCAACAACAGCTAGTCTATTCCGGCATCAACTTCTACCAGCGATATGAGAAGCTGGCAAGAAATGTTTCGCCCTTTGTCAGAACTGCCGGCCAGAAGCGAGTGGTAGATTCGGCGGTCAACTGGACGCAAGGCTTTCACCAGGCACGCTTGGCGGACAAGAAGGCCAAATTCCCCGATGCGTACCCTTACGAGCCGGTCATACTCCCCGAAGTGGAAGGGTTTAACAACACGCTGAGCCCAATGACATGCACCGCGTTCAACGAAGGTCCAGACACAGGAAATGAAGCCCAAACGATTTGGGTTGACACGTTTGTGCCGCCAATTGCAGAGCGGGTCAACAAGAACCTCATTGGAGCTAACTTGACCAACCACGACATCATCCACTTGATGGACATATGCCCATTTGAGACAGTCGCCAACAAAGACGGCCACCTGTCTCCATTCTGCGATCTATTCACTGAGGACGAGTGGCACGGTTTCGACTACTACCAAACACTCGGCAAGTGGTACGGCTATACCAACGGCAGTCCACTGGGACCGACGCAAGGAGTTGGGTTCGTCAATGAGCTCGTTGCCAGGCTCACGGGCCAGCCGGTAGTCGATGCAACGACGACGAACAGCACGCTAGACAAGTCTCGCAAGAGCTTCCCCCTCGATAGCGTGCTCTATGCGGACTTCAGCCACGACAACGACATGTCGGGTATGTTCGGGGCGCTGGGCCTGTACAATGCCACGGAGCCCCTCTCGAACACGACCAAGGCTAGCCCGAAGAAGACCAAGGGCTACGCAGCCAGCTGGGCTGTGCCCTTCGCGGCGAGGATGTATGTGGAGAAGATGCAGTGCGATGGCGTCGAGGAGGAGTTCGTGCGGGTGCTTGTCAACGACAGAGTAATCCCGCTGCAGAACTGCGACGTCGACGCGTTAGGCCGCTGCACCTTGAGCAAATATGTGGATAGCCTGAGCTTTGCCAGGCAAGGAGGGCATTGGGACAAGTGCTACGAATAGGAATAGATGACGTTGGGCATGGGGATGGGGATGCCGCATGCCCCAGACTACAGGAGACGGGACTAGACAGACAGACAGACATTAGACGCCAAGTTTTAGAGTCGACGATCCAATCGTCTTTTCAGATTGAGGGCGTGGAGGACGGATAGAGGGGGAAGCATGAGTTTCACGGCAGAAACATATACAAGTTTGATAGATAATACTCTAGAGTGCCTAGCCGTCGATCATCAGAATAAGGTGGGAGGGGGGGCAGCGTACCTGCTCGCCTACCTACATGCTGTAGAGTAGAGAGCCATTCTCCGAATGGTTACCTACTAGGTATACGATTGCAGCCGAATTTCAGCTTCCATTCCACACACACCACATATACACAAACATGGATTGACCCCCTTTTTCTTTCAAAGCATGTATGCATGCATGCATCATATATCCAAGATCACGACATGACATGACATATCAAATGTAAACGGTTCGCCCTTTTCGTATGACGAAACGGTGTCTCTGTCTTACACGACTTTTTCTCGGAAAGGCACGAGGCAGAACGAAGCCCCCCCGACCGACCGGATGTAATGTATGGAGATGGAGATGGAAATGAAATGAACAAAAAAAAAAAAAAAGAGTCACGAGGCAGATTTGGCCCTTCCGACTTGTTCCCTCCGATTGTGAGACATACAGATGGCTGATTTCAATGCGAAGTGGCTTGGTGGCGCTGATAGGCTGGCCGAGTGAGACATTTGAATCCATGGTTTACGTAGAGAGATAAGTATGATGCCTTTTCTCTACATAGGTGTTATCACCGTGCGTTGTGGATATACCTATCCAGGTGGAGGTAGGTAGGTAAGTACCTAAGTACCTACACTGCCCTTCAGGTGGGTGCACCTGAGGCGGCGCTACTGTGCAGCACTGACTGTGGACTTTCCAGGGAGGAGGTAGGGCAGGTGCCTATCTAGGCTAGGTACTTACCTAGCGAGCCTAGGTATCTATAGTATAAGTATACGGCAGTGGGGTTCGGTGCTGTGCATTGGTGTCGGTACTGTCGGGAGAGCAATTAGTGACCTTAGCTTTTGCTAATTACCGCTATAGGCAGTTGGACCTATGCGCTATAAGTACATAGTAATGGTTCACCTAGCTAATGCCTAGAACTCGACCTGCCTTCCTAGAGCACTGCTAAATTTAGCGGAGTTTCAGTAGCTAACAGGTGGCTAGTTCTACCCGTAAGTACCTACCTAAGTAAGTGGGATGCACGGAGCTACGTATGGATTCGCAATCCAATTGGAAAAGAATACAAACTCGCGACTAACTAAGCAAAGGGCTCTCTCCCACTAGTAGCCGGATCATGTAAGCATTCTGACGACGGACCAAGCCAGCAACTGAACTGAACTGTGGATGCATGAATGAACGTTGTCGTCCGTCCGACAGACATACAGACATACACGCAGGCCGGCAGGCAGGCAGGCAAGCAGGCAAGCAGGCAGACATTGCGCCTGACGATCCCTCACCCATCCGAAGGACACTGTGTGGTGTCATCGACGACGACAACGACGACGCACCACCCGCTTCCATCCATCTGCCAAGGTTGTGTGGATAGAGGTGAGAACGTGAGTGGCGAGCCCATCCATCGTACCAGATATTGTACCTCCATGCTCCTCGGAGCTATCCACCAACAAAACGTCCATCCGCTCCCATACGGGCCATACCGCGCGTGCCCACGTCCTACATCTATCTCACCTGAGGCCCGAAGATGGCTGTCAGCCCCGTGGGGACATTCTTCATCGTGCTCGTCGTGCTGCTAGTGGTCGCTGCCGTCGGCTGGGTTGCCTTTACGCAACTGCGCGCAAGGCGTCTAGGGGTATGTCAATCTCTACTTTACTTACTTACTCACTCACTTGATCATCTTCTCCTTTCCCAATGCCGTGCGCGCATTATGCTTGTCTCACAACCCCGGGACATCGCGGCATCATACCACCACTCCTCAGCTTCCGTCATCAATTTCTCCCTCCCTCTTCGCAACTGCTTTTCCCAATCGGAGTGAACATCCAAGCCAAGAATATCAAAATACCAAATATGCCTTTCCCTTTCAAACCCTACTAAGCCCCTTACATCGACATTCGCATTGGGACCCAGCTGACATGTGAATACCTTACCTCCTACAGCTTCCTTCCCCACCTCTATCCTCCTACATCCCCTTCGCGCGCTCCTCACATCAATCCGCCTATGGAGCCCCACAACCTAGATCCGGTGGCGTCCGCGGGTGGATAAGCGACCGGTTCCAGTCCCTCAAGAACCCGCGCTCGGCAGCCGGCGCATACGAACAGCCCAGCGCACCCGGTGGCCACCGCGGTGGTGGCGGCGGCTTCGGACCACTTGATCCGGACGACGCCTGGGACGCGCGCGTCGGCCACGAGACCTACGGCGGCGCATATTATCCTGAAGACCAGGAGCTTGAAGACAGAGGGCAACGTCACGGTCGCACCGACGGCCCGTACGCCGGCTCCGGATATCAGATGAATCTCGCTGGCGACGGCATCGATGAGCAGAGGGGGCGCAGCCCTAATCCCCGTGGTCACAGCGGTCTCGAAGTGCCTCCTGCTAACAACGCTGCTGCGAGAGGCGAGACCGGGCAGCGGAATCCTTTCGACGATGCTGCTGAGCCGAGCAACTTGAGCTTAAGAGGTGTTAGCCCGCGACCCATTGACACGCGCAAGGCCGCTGCTGCGGGAGCTGCTGGTGGTCCTGTACATGATAGTCCTACGTCGATCTCGGAGCGACGATCTGTGTTCAGGGAGGATGTGTGATTCGGGTTTACTTTGGACATTTGCAATTTTTTCAAATTTCCTCTGGGGCTAGAGTATTGGAGCTGTATTCTTGACTCTCCTTAAATTTCTCTGCCTGCCACCCGCTTGATGGACATTTCTGGCGCGATAAGTGAATCGAATTCTGAGGTCATGGACATGATGGTCAGGATACGTTGACCCTTACGCGCAGTCTATTATCGGAGGCAGCATTTCTCTTCTCACTTAGTATCTTCTCTCGTCTTTCTTGTTACTCTTCCCTTTGAGTTGTTTGTCTCTTCTTTTAGTGGCAATAGGGTAGTTTTGGCACGGCATGGCTGGGATAGGTTGGGCGTTTGGGCGTCAGGAAGACTGATATCACCTATGGAATAAGAGGTCGAACGGTTTTTTAGGACAGGAGGCTTTGCGGTATAAAAGTATTAGGCGTCTTTTTGAATATCATTATGAGTATTTTCCCTCTTCTTTTTTCGTTCGTTGGTTTAGCGTGTGTCTGTCATTTAGAAGTGCTGTTGAAGTTGAAAGCTGGCTCCTATTATATGCTGTTGGCTCATTGAAGTTAGTTGGCTGTTGTAATACTGCGTTTCTTGATTTCATTTAGTTGGTACAACACTGTTATGTTATAATCATGTTAGTTACACGGGAATGAAAACTTCCTTCATGTAAATCCCAGATTTAATAGTTTCGAGCTTCCACTCAGGGTTCCTTGCTCAGAAAAAACTAAACCTGTTTAGTAGAATTGAATTATGCGCCACCCCCACCCATACTGAACATAGATAAAAAGAAAGAGAGAAAGTTGAGGTAATCCAAAACATCAAAAGAAAATTGTACAACTATGACTCTGATAGTTATCGACCTCGGCCGGACTCGAACCGACAATCTCTAGAGAATCTGCTGCTATATAGCACCGAAATCTAGCGCCCTAGCCATTAGGCCACGAGGCCCTTGGAAATGTCCCATAACCTTTGTATGAAGTTTGCGGTTTCTATTACAGTATTATAATAATGCAAATATGGAGCTGCAAAGCATAATGGGTGATTAATCAGTTACAGAACAGACTGATGCCAGAATTTAATGAGGTTGTTAGGAGATGATATGTTACGACATTTGACCGTGGAGCAGGGTTTGTCTTGGTTGATATGGTGGGGTGGTGGGATGCTGTCATTGTAGAGACCTTTCTGAGTTCGGGCAGAAGCTGGGGAATTGTTTATATTAGATATCGTGAATGATGAGATGACATGGTTTCTCTCACCTGTTAGTCGATGCTGTTTCTTTGAAGAACTTGGGTTCGTTCTTCAGAAATACCTTGTTTATATCTGGCAAATTATTGTTATTGTATCTCGCTGGTTGTTTCTTATAAGGAGAGGTATAAGATGAACAGCTTAATGGTAAAATGTGGAAACCAGAATGTGAAATAATAGTATTGCCCTTCCGGTGAACATCTTACCTCAGGTAATTACTTGCCGGGCTAGATACTTATGTTGTATATGATTCATATAACTTCATGATGACATAGAGGAGCTGTGGGACACAGAGGGACAGTATAGGTTGTGTTACGTCGCTTAATATGAGCTGCATATAATAGCATAATCAATACCAAGAGGGGTAGAATTGTAAATATGAGCCCCGAGAACCCCGCTGTAAAGAATCCTTGTTCGCGATCGCGCCGCGAAACGCTTCGCCCTCTACCTAAGATTAAGATGAATGATACTCTCTTGTTTTCAGTATTCTATCTACATACCTAACCACTCTTCCCCGCGAGCATGGTCAAGCCATACAGTAGTCGCAAATGGCTACAGCAGAATACGACGCCAGATGGCTTCTAGCTGAACTCAAATGCCTTAATTGTCAGCCTCCATGGTATTCGTATCCAGACCCGAATAGCTATGGTACTATCGACCCTATTTTCCAACGCGATGGCATCGTCTGCCTAGCATACCGCGCTGCTAGAAGGACAGCTCTCAGCCGCAGCCACCGTAAAGGTCAAGCCCAGCTGCGAAGAAACCTTCAGGCGCTAGATAATACGCCCTTCAAACATAAAGAAGAGGTTGTGATGAAAATATCCGACAACATAGGGCCCGAACTGAGGCAAAGAATTCTCGCCTGGGTGGATTTACCGGTACCCAATCCGAGGAAACGTTTGTTCATACCCTCATTCCTAACTATATGGAATGCACTGTTAACGTTGAATAAGGACCCCGCGCTCACGACGAATCCATGTCCCCTCGAACACGATCGTCGGAAGCCGTCACTAGTACATTAAGCTCACGGGAACACGACTCTGCGGATACATCGCAAATACACCGCTCCCCTAGCATAACTGAAACCAACGCCGACAGCTCTCAGCGCATACCTATATGTGTAGACACAAGCGCGCAAAAAGCTAGTCTTGAACATTCATTTTCGACAACACCTGTATCTAAAGCCAAAGAGACCCTACCCGACCAGCTTTACCGTATTCTAGAAAAATCATATTCATATGAGCAGGAGACGTTCGTGGCGCATATTGGAATGTCATACAAGAATTCGGACATCTGCCAGCTCACACTCAACATACACAGCGGGCACGTAGAAAGCTGTGCTAACACACTCTTCGGCGTGCGCTTAGAAACGACCAACGGACTTAGATATATCAATTCAGGTAATGCCCAGATCCTGCCCAGCACATGGGCTACAATAAGCGGGTGTAGAGCGAGAGCTATAGCGCCGTTCTTCGGCCAGCTGCTCGATACGGCGATTCGGGAGAGCCCTACGTATCAAGAGGATGTCATGGCGCTCTGTTCAGACCATACCAGAGCAGTGTCTATGGTGATATCCCAAGACGCGAACGATGCAGGCGTTTTGATTTTGCACACGAATCTGTATACTTGTGTGAACATATGGGATCAATTACACTCGGTCGAATGACGGGACTTACTTTATTCCTTGACACGTCCGCCTTCGCCTCCGAGAAACAACTCCTTGCCCTGAGGTACCGTCACTTGGCCGTCACACGTTTCGAAGTTCGCTTTCGCGAACTGCCGGTCCGTGCTCGTGTAGACCCGGACGAAACAGGAGCGCCAGTGTACCTTCTGGCCTTTCCCCACGACCCATCTCGGCGTCGGCTTCGCGTCGTCGAAGGAGATGTTCGGGTCTAATTGGTCTATCGTAAAAGACTGAGATAGTCAGTCACCTTATTGTATCTAGAAACCGGTGTACACGCACGTACCATGGTGAACTTCTAGGTGTCGGAATCCAGCTGCTGAAGAAGATAGTCTTGGTTTAGAGAGATGATGGAATTTGTTCTGATAAACGAATTCAACCCTGAGAAAACTTGTAATTAATCTTAATGGGTCGCTGTTACATAGGACTATCATAGGATCTTTGTGCCCTCTCTAGGTAAGTAGTCTTAGCAAGATCCAATACCTAGGCAGGTAGCTGTATTTGGGCAAATTACTTAATGCGGGGTTGGCTGATTGATGGTGGCAGAATACTATTCATCATTGTCGGCGTATTACTAACAATAGACCGGGTCGTGAGAAAGACATACGAATCCATTTGCGACTGCGACCGTTTTAGAATCGAAGGAAATTCCATCTTCGGTTATGATTCAAACATCTTCGAATTCCGTGAGTAAGCGGCGTGGTAGTGTTATGTGTACGTGTTACACGCGTACAAGCTGGACATGCAGTTCGCCATTCGCTATGGACGTGGTGCAGGCTGTCGCAGGCTGTTCATGATCTTCGAGAGACGTGCAGGGCAGTATTGAAAGTGAGGTTATGCGGACTTAATAACACAATTGCTAAATCTTTGCTTTCTGTAATATTGGGCTAACATTGGAGATCCTGAAATAGGTGTACTATCTTAGTTGTGGTCCTTCTTGCCATCTAGCTAGTGTCTATCTTTCCGTGATCTAGGAAGGGATATAAGGAGTAGGTCAATGTATTACCTGAGTAATGCGCTTTGTATGAATTACATTCGATTGCATGGACACTTATCCCTTAGTCACCTTTCTCCTGAAGGTAGTACCCTGATTCTAGCATTTATTACAGTCAAATCATATGGCCGTCCCAGGGATAAGACAGATAAGGGAACAGCAAAAAGTTTGCCCTCAGCTGTTAAAACATTAATCACATTTAGAAATATTTCTTTACAGGCATAATATTAAATCTAGGAAAGTTAAGCTAGACTCCCTAAGGTTGCTAAAAATCCTTGCGTTGATACCCAGGCCGAAAATCTCTCGTACGATCAACCCCTTAACCGCCGCTTCCTTTCCCAGCGAAACAAGAAGAACGAACAGTAATTATTTTCACGTTATGATCAACCCTTTCATCTCACCACTGCCACAGAATGCTCATCATAGACCCTCCGTCATCATCGTCATCATCATCAGCTCGACCTTGTCCTACCATATCATTGCAGCTTCTGCTGCCCCGAGTTAGTACTCTATTATAAGGCGAGTGAGCAAAGAAAAGATCTTGTATCCAAATACTTAGGAAATGTAAAAAGATGTAAAGCCCTTCGGACTCATACGCAACGCTAGAAGTGTGACATACCTCCTCGGATGCCATTACACATCAAAATACCATTGAATTACGAAGAATTCCCAACCATCATTCTTCGACAAGTACTCATTCAAGGGTTCGCCTTCTGTCAGCCTGACCGGTAGCTTAGAATCGGTGATCTTGAAATGATCAATGATCCGGTAGATCACCTTTCCATCAAGCCTTGTTAGGACAGCAGTAGCAAAGACCTTTTTGGCCTCTTGCACAATCTTGCTGACGAATTGCTGCCTTTCAGCAGAATCCAAGAAGTCAAGGCTTTCCCCGAGATACTCTCTGGTCTTCTCTTCAGTAATCAGTTCATTGACTTTGTCATCTGTCATGGACTTGAGAGGAAGCTGGGTGCCTTCGCATTCAATGTGACCGTCTGTATCAAGGTTTTCGTTGAGGATGCGAAAGAGCTCGGCGTTGGAAGTGGCCACGCCGCGAATCGCTTCAGTACTCATGATGACTTCAATTATGGAGGAATTTATCTCGAAAATTTCCGTCAAGGAAAATAAGCGCGTGAATGAGTATCACGTTAGAGGTGGTGTTTACGATAATTAAAAAGAAGGAGGGGAACAAGAGGAGGTCATCGTAGTAGGAAAAAGAGTATTGATATAGGATAGTAATAGGTTGCACCTGCATCCCTTACTATCAACCTATCATCACGGGCGTGCCATATGACATTCATTGTTACACGAGGCTCCCTTAAGACCGTCGAGCCTGCGCTAAGGCTATGTATATTGAGCCTTTATGATGTGTTCCGAGTCTCCCTGGAGGCGACCTCATGACAGTAACTTCAGTAAGCACAAACATGCCAAATGACCAGCAGCGACACAGGCATCCCTGCTGACTAAAAAGCTGATCCTCCTCGCTATAGCAACCATAAACCGCCATTAGTGCGCTTTCGCAATGAATGTGTGAACATATCCAAAGAACTAGTTTACTAAAGTTTGAAGCGTTCAGTTTCGTAATCAATAGAGCTGGATATAGTAATAAACAAACCGTATTAGATCGATGACTGTGGCGGCTACAGCTGTAGAAACCGCCGCTCGCGCTTTTAAACAAGTGCCTGAGTTCATCTCAAGGGCTACCATAACTTCTATCAATTTCTGCTGATATAATCTGTAAAACTTTCACTATGGTATTCGAAACTTTTAAAATGGATGGGTGTCACGAAGCCACCTGGAGAGCTATATTAACTTAAGCTCTTCAAATTCTTCGAGTGCCCGATAGCTAGCATATCTAACGTCGATTTCCATATAGTCTCCTTAACCTACTATCTAATATGTAACTACTGGTGTATATGATGCTGAGTTGTACTTATAGTCGTGGGGCCAAAATTTACCAATGCTGCTAGTCCTGTTCTTCACCTATCCCACGCTCCTCATACAGCTGTCTCACTGTCCCTGGCTCGTGATATAACGCGTGCCCTAAGTCCAAGTAGTTTGGGGCCCCATCCACATCAATACTTTGGCAGTGGGTTGCCCAAGCAAGGTCTCCAGGAGAACCCTCCGGCCCAAAGTCTTGCCAAACCTTCAAGTCCAAGCCTCGAGCAGTAAGCTGGACTGAGAAGTCAGTAGCACACCGAGGACAAGCACCTTTATGTTCGTGGCCGTTGGCTATTGTCTTTTCTACGGCCCTATAAAGCTCAGAACCCAGTGCGTGAGAACTACCCAGGTGTATATGAGGGCAGATTGTTAGGTGTCCAATTCCATAGAATGATATTCTATTATGGCCTTTATAATACCGCCACGTAGATAGAAGGAGGAATTTAAGGTCACCGTTTTGAGTCTTTACGATCTTGGGATATGCTGAGTAATTAACCTCAAATAATGTGAAGACTGCAGTTTGGTAGTTCATGACATGATATGGTTCCAATAAGAGTTTCAGATATGAATCATACTGTTGTAAGCGAGCTCTTTTCAGAGCAAGCTGAATATGGCAGTGATCAATGCGTATCTAGCAGGAAATAAGGCGAGTGTCCGTTCGTATCCTGTCTCTGTGGCCTCTCTGGAATGCTGATTGATAGTAACAGGAGGATTCATTGCGTTGAGTTGCAGGGGTATCGCGCTCGCGCATGCAATGAAGGGCCATGCATTCCTCGCATACCTACTTGTTAGGTTGGACTCTAGCACAACTAGCAAGATATGAAAGGTGATCGACGCGAGAAAGTTTGATGGTACTTATCTGTTTCTGGAGGATGGCTCGTAACGAGTCGCAAGCCAAGGAAAACAGAATAAGATCCTTATGTTCAAGGAAATCAATTATACATAAAACCAACTCAACCGGCAACTGTAAAAGGCGGCTGTCGCTCTGTTCCTTGCGGGACTGTCTAATAGGTCGCGTCCATAGTAATATGAAGATGTCGAGTGCGTATTCTGTGACTTCCATATTGGTAGATAAGTGGTAGAGGGGCTGGAAGGGCCAGCCCTTTCTTATATTTGGAGTGATGGTCGGGATTTGTCGAAGAGTAAGGAACCTTGATTAGGTGGTTTAGATCTATGAAGGTGAGAAGCTGTAATTCTAGCTGAAATAGCCTCGACTTTAAGGATTAAGTAACATCAACCTTTTGACATTGCACAAGGAGGAAGGCCCTAATCTAACCTGGAATCTATCGATCTTTATAAAGACCTGGCCTGCCATAAAGTTAAATGGAATCAGCAATGGTTGAATGCGAAAAATAATAGGCTGTTCGAATAGAAGATTCATCTCACCTAATGAACAGGTCGAGTTTCGAGTTCTCTTAAAGTTTATTTTTTGAGACTTGGAGGGGGATAGCAAAAGCATCGCTGCTGTTTAAACTTCAAATAGTTTCCAAAGAACCTTAATTCGGAAGTAAGGCATGTATTTAAGGTTCAACAAGAATCTTATATCGTTGCCAAAGTCCTACTTGTTTGTAGCTTGAGAAGAAAGACCTAGCAACTAACTCTGGCCTACTACATGTCACTGTACGATTAATTTGTCGATATTATTAGCCTTATATGGACTAACAGTGAAATAACTATCTACCACTGAAAGGAATCAAATCTAACGTGCTTTATGCATCATCTGTCATAGCAATTTGACTGCCCTCGGAGCTAGAAACGAGGTAAATCTTGGTTTAGTAAATGTCTCGATAGACTAGGTATCAGACATCATTGGAAAGCTTTACCTGAGCCGTCACTTATCAAAAAGGAAGTTAAATATGAAGAATTTTAACTGTGAAGTTTAGTAGCGTTTATAGAGCTTTACCGTATAGTGTGTGTAAGCGGCAACGTAGCAGTTCGCGATGCATCCCTAATAGAGCTGGTAGCAGGTAATATACTCTTAATCCTAACAGTATAACCAGCGCCGCAGACGAAGGGATGTCTGAGAGGGTCTTCCCCTGATAAATTATCATCTGACTGAGGATACAAATGGCTGTAGGTAATAGTAGATCGAAGTGCTTCCGTACTTTGATTCACAGTGTATCAAATGGATACAGTTTCGCCAGCAAAGCTTTCCATTTTAGGGATAGTGACCTGTCCCTACGCTGCATTTTATGTTCACAACTTATTGCTACAAATGCCGAATGTCCATCATCTACAGAATCTCCCCTCCCTACTGGATCTCAAGTAGCACTGCCTGAGTTGCATTGACCATGATGTCGACTTTCGAGTCGACAAAATCAAGTATCCTGCTGTCATCCTTCACTTTCTTCTGCTTTCCCTTCGAAGCCCAAGTCCACTGTAAGCCAGCGTAAGTCATACCATTCTGCGCCAAAGCGCCTTTTTCTGCATTGAGATGGTGCACCATAACCTTCCTGCCAGCATTCTTAAGTCCCGATAGAGAAAATTTAGCAGACGGGCGATCACCGCTACTGCGCTTCTGGTCCCAGAGTTCTAGGTTTAACAGGGCGACCCGCGCCAGCTTCCCGTTATCGTATGCGCCATACCCGGCATAGAGCCCATTGTGAGGCATCCCGACATCGAGCTCTACGACTTGTGTCTTTCCGCTCTTCCCAATGAAGTCGGCCACGAAAGGTTGTGAGTAGAAGTGTGCTGTGACTCGAGGCCCGCCCAACGATGTCTTGACTGGTCGCCACATTTGAAGATCCGATCTCACGATCTGTTGCCAGTTGGTACGGCTCACGTTCATGCTCATGGCGCAGAGCTGGAAATCCAGCGACCAAAGAGCTGACGCGAAGTTGTTTGCTTTGATTACGTGCTCCTTGTCGCCCTTACCGCCGACGGTGTACCCTGCCTCTGTGAATGCAAACTCGATGGCAGAGTGGTCTTCTTCAAGATATTTGATGTTGGGAAGGAAATTGGTAAGATTGGATTTTGTCGATGTGTGGCGTATGTATTCTTGGAAATTGCCCCAGTTGGCGATTCCATGTTGATTCTGGTAGTAATGATAGGCGACCTGTTTGATGCTTGGGGCTGCAGCGTTTAGGCCGCTCTCGAAAGTTGGTTTGGTTTTGAGGTCGCCAGCCGAGTATGATGCGGTGTCGAAAGCCTGGAAGATGCGCTTGTCGCCTAAAGAGGGAATGGCATCTATGAGGCGCCCCTGAAGGTTCTTGAATCTCGTCACGTACTCCTCGATGGAAAACCAAGGATAAAAGGTAGGCTCATTGCCTAGTTCGAGAGCGTACAAATTGTTCATGCCCATTTGTTCCACACCCTCGCGCGCCCAGGCTATAGTATGGCTGAATGTGGTGTTGTAAAACGGCACCATCATCTCAAATTTAGCCCCAGGCCAATTCTTGAAGGCCTTGAAGTAGGGCGGTCCGAGGACCAGCCTGTCACCCGAAATCTTGGTTTTGGGCCCAAATTCCGTTGCGGGAAAGTTGGTTGAATTTTCCTGTGATGGGTCGTATCGGCCATGGTCTCCAGACGTCCCACCCACCCTCAGCAGAGGTGTACCGCTGGTGCGGCTCAAAACGGCGCTAACTAGGTTCTGAGAGAACTCATTAGGGTTTCCCTGAGCATCGAAGGAGTAATCAAAGAATGATGATTGCTCGAATGCGAACCCCGTAAAGGACCGATCTATGACCTTGGACGCGTTATCGGGTACGGTTGCGGGGACTGTGACATTGTGTGTGGCTGCATCACTCGAAAAGGGGTAATTGCTTAACAGCAATGCCACAGATAGTCGTACGATAGAGAAAGAATGCATGGTGTCTGCTCTCGTTGCAACTGATCAACCATTATGCTCTTTCCCTTACATGGCGTGATGTGATGCCTAATTATATAAGCTAGAGAACATGAGAGGCTGTGTGGCGATTCTGACAAGAATCCCTGTTGTAGGGTCCGCTAGCTATCCCGAGTTTGCCAACAAATCATGTAGTGTTGCTGGGCGATCGGTAAGATTATGATATAACTTAACTGCGACGTAAGCTTTTATAACTATCGAGTCAATTGTATTGGAGGTTTAACGAACTGTGTACGATGTGAGACCCTGCAATATTCCACCTACGTAAGCTGGGTAGGTAATTAATTAGAGCGATGGTGGCTATGTCGACGCTATCTACTACATACTAAACTTTCATTTCACTGGCTCTCAAATAGTATAGATGATTTCTTTAACCTATGTTCGTAACATTCATGGACAGTGCTATTTCGGCGAGTGGTCGACTAGACCAATCAGACTCTACGACATATTATGAATATCATATGAAAAGAATTCTCGACGTACTGGTGTATAATCATTGAATAGTCAATTAGTTCGCTAGTTTATTTCGCACATCACCCGCGTTTTCCCTTGCCTATGTTTTCAGTGCATTATCAATAAGACTCAGACAGCATAATATGCACTTTGTGAACCACCATACGTTGGTGCACTAAAAGATATTGTATATGTCTCGCCTTAAGATTTAATTAATGCTTTAGTTGATGTAATCCTGAGCTTTAAAGTTAAAATTGATAATGCAACGACAGCATAGATGTAACACTTGTAGAGTTGTCACTAACTGTGGAAATTATGAGAAAATATTAATAGAATAAATTAAATATATTCGTGATCCCCGGAGTCGGTCATCGTTACCATCCTTGGTTGCCCCTTATGATGGGCATTTACTATCATCTTGACGCAGAATTGACAGCGGGGTTGGTCAGCAACTGTGACCCTTCATTTCAAAGAGCTCTGTACAGTCCTGGTCTACCCCTCATATACCTACAACACCTACTCTCATTCATCGATTTATATTGTTTTTATACAGTACTGTGAGTAGTGTAGGAGACAAGTCTTTCTAATTCGACATGCAGCTTTGAAGCACACAGTGAGATCATACACACTTTACTGTCATTACTCTCAACCATTGAAAGTTAGCAGAGGTTGTAAAGTGGCGATAGGATCTGAATTAGCCCGGTAACCTAGATTCATCACATGAATGCCGAAACTCGTAAGATGGACCGTCAACGACAACATCTGCTTCGTTGAATTTGTATTATGATTCCATCGCCTACGCCACACCGTTCTTGACATGGTGCTAACACGAGAAGATTATCTTACTTGTTTAAGGAATTCCAGTCCAGCATAGATATAACCTTTAATGCGAAAGCATATTTCATACTTTTCCAGACGAACCTAAGCAACTGACTTGAATTCTATTCACTTCAAGTACGCAGGCTTCAGACTTTTCAGAGAAGATGTCACCTGGCCGAAAACTTGAACAACAAGTAGCGCGATCGGCTCTATGTCCTTGACTGGGTAATATTTAGAAATACTTCAAGTGGAATACCTAATCAATTACAGAATATAGTCAATACTTACATCACACTCAATCCAATAACAACAACAACACCTCCACTACTGGCTTCGTGGCCCAATGGCAAGGCGTCTGACTACGATCAGAACTTGAAAACAAGTTCACACGCGCAATCAGGAGATTCTGGGTTCGACCCCCAGCGAGGTCAATCTTTTGCCATTTTTAATTAAACCTTTTTAAAACTTATCTAAGAAATCCCAAATAAAGTGCCGCTCATAAAAGACACGTTAGTTGATTTTTTTATGTTTTATGGGATTGGTGGCAGGTACGGTAGGCATAGCCATTTGGCCCTGCAGAGTGGATTCCTGCAATGAAAAAAAGGCTTTCTACTATCCAACACCAACACGATCTAATTGCTCAACTCATAGATTCCAGGATGAGAGTATGTACTAGTATGAGTAAGGATGTTGAAAAATAATATTGCTGTCTTCTATCCAATTAGAAAGAATAACATGCATCAAATGCTTTGATGAAGTCTAATTCGCTTAATGCATAGTGCGATATCCAGTGCTACTTCTTTCGTCCAAACCAGTCTCCTCGTCAATTTTCTTTGGCCTATCACTACCAGCGATGCTTCCAGCGGCGCTCGTATCGTCGTTGTAGGCGAGCGTGACCTCGTCGACCTGGTCTCCAACCTCAAGCCATGTGTCGCTGCATGCCGGGATGGGGAACAGTTTGCAGCAGATCCAGTACACCGCTGCAGCTACGATGAACCCAGCGAAGAAGTTAACGTTATATATGTACTATAATTCGTTGTGATTAGTAAATGCTCTTTTTGATGGAATAGTAGAGGGCCTGAGGGGCCGGTAACAGTAGGGGTAACTTACTGTAGCACCTATTGGGACATTACCGCCATTAACAGCGCCGACGAATCCCACAACGTTGATCAAGATACCAGCGATGTAACCTGCGTATGCGCGCCAGTTGACACCAAAGGTAAAGTAATAAGGGCCAGTGTTGCGTGCGTCGTAGAGTTCCTTGACTCCAAGATAACCGCGACGAACGAAGTAATAATCGCTAACCATGACGCCGGCGATGGAGCTCAAGAAGACAGAGTATGCTGATAGGTATGTCTCAAAGTTGTTTGACGACGAGAGGAACTGGTAGGGGCAAAGCGCAAGGCCGATAGCTGCACACAGATATCCACCACGACGGATGTTGATGAATCGCGGAAGCAATGCCGTGAAATCAGTACCAGCGGAGATTGAGTTCGCGGCAATGTTGGTGCCCAGTTGCGCCAGTGCGAATGCGAGGGCGATGACGAAAACACCAAAGCGCTGTGCGGAACCACCATCATCACTTATAAGCAGTATGTTAGCCTCAGTCCTACGCATATCCATGAGTATTCATTCCCGACTTACATGAATCTCTCAAGTAAATCCAGAGGATCCCAGATAGGCTGCGAGCCAGGGTAAATGATGACGGAGCTAGACGAGACAAAGATACCCACGAAACAGGTCACCGCGAAGCCGATAGGGATAGTCAGCAGCTGTGGCCAAAAGGCGTCACTAGGTTTGGTAGCAAAACGCGCGAAATCCGGATCATTGACGATGAGCGTGGCAAAGTTGGCAATGGAACTCAAGACACCCTTCACAAACTCCCAGGCTAATTCGCTGCCCTCTAATTTTGCAGGTTGGTTGATGATGGGACCTGGACCGCCAGCTCTGACCAAAGCCCAGATAAAGAAAGCAATGCCGGCGGTAGGAACGAAGTAGGCCTTAACCGTGAATAGGTGACGGACCTTGTGGACGGGAAACCAGATAGCCGGAAGCGAGACCAACCAAAAGATGAAGAAGGATGCGTAGTCGGCAGTCGTCGTACCGGAACCGGCGGCGAAGGTGTTGGGAATGGTGTTTCGATCCCAGCTAAGCCAAATGCTTCTAATCATGAGGTATACGCAGTGTCCGCCGATGTAGGCCTGAACACCATACCAGAAGGCGGCGAGGACGGCACGGTTCAGTACCGGCCATAGACTACCCCAGATACCAAAACTGGCACGATTGACAACGGGAAAGCCGATATGATAAGTCGCACCAATGCGACCGGTTGTGCACACGAAGGCACCGGCGATAGAGTAACCAAGCCAGACACCGAGCCATGCTTGCCACCATGAAAGGCCATTGACGATACTAGCAGAGGAGATCATCCATGTATTAATGTTGAAAGAGTCGGCGACCCAGAAGCCGACAAAGTTCCACGGGCCCCACTGCCTCCGGGCCGGCTCAACGGGCTTCAGGTCATTGTTCGTCAACTAAGTAGTTGAGGTACAGATGTTAGTCTAAGTTCGGTGCCGGTATGGCCGCGGTGTAGATGGGCGAGCACGTGCCCACCGAGGTACCGTAGATGGGGCGCCGGCGGGTATGAGAGAAACAGGTCACTTTACCATAAGCTGGGCTGTGGAGAGGCCCTCCTCATTGTCCACCGCCACCTTCTCGATCCATGACTTGCCCCGGGAAGTATGTAACCTCTGCATTGTCGTCGTCTAGCGAACCCCACGGGGGTGTCGACGGTTGAGAGCCTCACGAGCGTTTCTGTCGAGTAATGCTTTGGTAATATCCACCATGCACCAGCACCAGGACAGGGGAGCAAGGGGGTTCGGGATAGGTGCAGAGGTAAGGTTTGCGGCACCTAGAACTTTAAAAGCTAATGCTACTTCATCCAACGATGATATCAGATATTAGTAGCTGAGGTGCCGGGGGTAGGGTGTGATCAAGTAGGGCGTCCAGCAGAGTACATATGTAGTATCAGAGCACATCAGCTCGTAGAAGGTGATGGGAGTTGCAGGTTATATATACAGTCCACAACAGATAACAAATGAAAGCAGAGCCTGCCCTGTCGTCCGACTCTGATGGACCTGGATGCTAATCCAGGATTAGGGGCTACCTACCATATCAGACGAAAGACACAGCGCAAGTTCCTGCCGGCAACACCATGGACCTTGCAATACATGATGGCCTTTCCCTCCCCCCGCTTCATCAGCGACCAGCGGTCACTTGCTATCTCATTAGCTCGAGCCAGGTGACGGCGACCCATGCTGGGGCTTGACGAGTTCCGCCGGTGTCACCGTTGGCGTAGAAGGACGGGCGACAGTGCTCATTGGTCCGTCGATCAGGAGCAAGTGCTCGAGGAAATGTAAGTGATCCAGCCCCCTCGGCCCCCTCCTCCGCAAACGCCCATGCACATGATTGCCAGACCAACAACCGCATCTGGGCGGAGCGAGGACAGGCGAAGACAGGCGAGGGCAGGGTTCGACGTCAAGTGCCCCGCAACAATGACGGGCTTGGCTTATGGGCCGGCCTGTCTAGCGCCCCAGTAGGTCAGATAGGTCAGATAGGGCCCCCGCAGCCTGGAGATATATTACTCGATCTCATCGAGTCAACACTTTGGTGGTTGCTAGAAATCTTTCGGATGCTTATCGGTTAATGTATGTATGCAGCTTTATCTCTTTTTTTTTTTTATCAAAATGAAATTTTTCTTTCTCTCTGGCGCATGAGACCATAATATCAATTTGAAACAAACCGGCGTTACTTCCTCTATCTAAACGTTCTCTTTCCCGCGGATTTCATATCCATCAACAAAATGGTTTCAACACTAGCCTCGACGCCTAGGAAGTCGTATTCAAGAATTCTGCTGATCCCAAAGTCTTGGTCGCAATGGTGACGTAAATGTCTTCTTGTCAAGAATAAGTAATACCTACTAGTAGATACTTAAGTACAACAACAGTAGGTACATAGGTACCTACATACCCAGGCCATAATTAAGGTTATCGTCAACGTGTTATCGCGATAAGATAGGCACTACCGGAGCAACAGCAGGTACCTAGCCTACCGGTAGGCATGCTAGGGGCTGCTAGGGGCTGGGATCTACTTCGTAATGCTACCTGGCAGGCGGCATCTAGCCTAGGCCGCTAGAGCAACTACAGCACTGCTGCTGCTAGCTAGCATCGCGTAGGTCAGGCCACTAATCAGGCAATTAATATTCTCGTGATAAAGTTCCTATTGAAACATTTTTTTACTAAAAACATTTAGGTGATAGTAGAAGTTATGATCTTCCAAATCTCGGCGCATCTCGCTATCATCCTTTTCCCCGAAGCACCGTTGAACCGAGTAATTCATCCATATCGTGAGATGGGTGGAATAAAATACCTAGTCTCTCTCTCTCTTGTCCTGTCCAGCTACATAGGAACAGCTCAACTCTGCAGCTGCACCCAACTTTTCATCATGAAATCAGCAGGCTGACCTTACGAACCTGTCAACAGGACCGTTACATCTATGCCTGCATACGAGATGAGACATTCATTCCGACGAAGTTCAAGTAATTGACAGAACTTCAGAAATGCGAGAATGTTCCCAATTGGCCACCACCTGCCAATGAGAGCAGAATTGGCTTGGTATCATTCCAAGCAAGCAGATCTACCTATCAAACCCATATCAGAATTTGTGAATGATCAGCTATTTAAGTGCTTTTTGCTACTGGCTTTGAATACCTTGTGCGTGTAGGTTTACCATGATCTATATCCAGAGTTCATAATCTTGTTAGCTCGGTATTTATGGCAGACCGCATCAAGGCAGCACTGGCTGCCTTGGGATCTGATGGAGACTCGACAGGCAGCACACCAACGCCAAGACGAAGCCATGAGCTGTTCCTCCGCTATTCTCAGCCGCAAGGGCCCTCGTGCAAGTCTCCGGTATACAAATTTCGAAATTGCTAGCTCTTTGAAGGGATGCATGTAGGTACTGGCCCTATGCAAAGTCCTAACGTTAGTACCTTTGCATGGCACGTGATTTCGCGTTTGATGTGATGTTCGATACCTGATCGTGTGCCTTCCCGCTCTCAACTGATTTCCGTGGTCGGGAGGCAAGGGCCAACGGTTGCCTAAGGAGCGACGACGTGCACTTTCAAATATTTATTTTCCTCACGTCGTTGATTCCAGTCATTTCCATTCAATTCAACTCAACGCAATACAGCTCAATTGAGTCGGATTACAGCTCGTTCCCCAGCCATCTCTACCTGTGTTTGCGCTGTGCCTCAGGAAGAGCTCAAGTTGCTTTCTTCCAGTGTCCTCGTCCTTCATCACATAAGATCATTGGTTTATCTTCATCACCTGGGCAGTCTTGTTATTCACCATTTATCATCTACTCAGGTGTTCTGACTATTCATCTCACTTCACTCATCATTGCTCATACAGTATTCCCATCTTCTACGCTCTGTCTCTAATCCCCCAGCCATGCCGCCACGCAAGAAAAAGGACGCTGCGCCTGCCTCCCCTGCCTTGGATGGCCTGCACATAGCTATCAGCGGCTCCATCCCCCGCCGTACGCAACCCACAATTGAGAAGAATTTCATTGTGCCATTGGGTGCTGTTCTGGACAAATCTGTCTCGGATTCCACTACTCATCTCGTGTCTAGCACGGCTGACTTCAATAAGCCATCAACTAAAGTCATCGCTGCTCGAACTAAGGGCATTCCGATTGTCACATTCGAGTGGCTAGAAGATTGTCTTGATAGACAGAAGCACATGAATGAGAAGGCCTACACTTTGCCTCAGAATGATACTGCCTCTGCCACTACTACCGACAATGCTGACGGTATTGACGTCTCTATCCGAACCCGGGGCACTCGCAAGCGACAAGCACCGGAGACTGGTGGTGGCGACACCCAACCTCCACAAGCCAAGAAGGGCAAGGGCAAGGCTACGCCTGAAATCGATGAACCCGAAGAGCAAGAACCCAAGGTTGCCGAGGCTCAAATAGCGAAGTCTCTGGATGTGAAGATCCCCCTCGATGAAGTTGCCGACCAGCAATATTACAACTACGATGTGTATATCGATGGCAGTGGTATCATTTATGACGCCTCGCTCAATCAAACCAACGCAAAGAACAACAACAACAAGTTTTATCGCGTCCAGGTAAGTTTACATAACTGCACCTTGCACAGTTACCGCAGTCGGTACCGTGTCACATACCCGTGCCCGTCTACGCCCCAATAATTACCATTATAGTAGCCACGCATGTTGCTCTTTTCTAAACTTTTAGATTATTCACACTATGCTAACACATGATCTTTAGCTACTGCGTTCTGCTACTGGCGACTACAAAACGTGGACTCGGTGGGGTCGTGTAGGCGAGCGTGGCCAATATAGCGCCCTCGGGTCTGGCTCATTAGATGACGCCCTGAAAGTATTCAGAGAGAAGTTCAAATCCAAGTCAGGGTTGGCATGGGAAGATCGTGGCGAGCAGCCGAAACCTGGCAAATATGCCTTCATTGAAAAGTCTTATGAACCCGATTCGGAAGAGGAAAATGATGCGGATGAAGCCGAAACGAAAGTGAAAAAAGAGGACGAGCCAGAATCGAGGTTGCCAAGACCCGTTCAGGATCTGATGCAGCTTATATTCAACCAGGAGTATTTCACAAACGCCATGTCGGACCTCAACTATGATTCCAAAAAGTTGCCTCTGGGTAAACTCAGTAAAGCAATGATTACTCGAGGCTTTCAGACACTGAAAGATCTATCAGCTTTGATAGATGACCCATCTCTCGCAGCTTCCCAGTACCTCACCACCGTCAATGACGCATGTGAGCAGCTATCGAACCTTTACTTCACTGTTATCCCTCACAACTTTGGGCGCAACCGACCACCGGTTATCCAGCTCCAGTCAGAGCTAAAGAAAGAAATAGAACTTCTAGAAAGCTTGGGAGATATGAAGGCCGCGGAACTCTTGATGAAGGGTGATAGAAAAGAGGATCTCAATGAGATTGATCGCCAATTCCGAGGGCTATGTCTGAATGAGAGTAAGCCTACTTTAACCCCCTCTGTACCCCCGATAAATCACCGTGCATTAATTCGTTGGGCCTATCACGTTAACCTTAGTGCCAGTGACACCACTCAATCAAAAGAGCCAGGAGTTTTCCCAATTGAGCAACTACTTAATGAATACCCGAGGTCATACTCATAATGCTCGGTTCCAGATACAACAAATCTTTCGCATCGAGCGCGACGGGGAGTTCAACAGATTTGATGCATCGCACAAAACTCTCCGTGATCGACGTCTTCTATGGCACGGTTCGGTATGTATTGTCAAATCACAGCGAGAAGAATAATCCAATATCATCGAGATACCCTAACTTGTGGAAATTTTCTAGCGTTGCACCAATTTTGGTGGCATTCTAAGTCAAGGTCTTCGGATCGCGCCACCAGAGGCTCCAGTCTCGGGCTACATGTTTGGAAAGGGTATATACTTGGCCGACATGTCCTCAAAGGTAGAAACATTTAATATGACCTGTACTAATGGGAGACACTGACTGACGACCTAATAGTCTGCTAACTACTGTTGTTCATACATCTCTCATGGGCAAGCGCTTCTACTTTTATGCGAAGCAGAGCTCGGCGATCCCTTACAGGAATTGACCCAATCTTCTTACAACGCTGACGAGACCGCCAAACAAAATAACATGTTGTCTACTTGGGGACAAGGTAGTACAGGGCCTAATCTCTGGAAAGATGCAGAATGCGTTCATCCATCCCTGAAGGGCGTGAAAAGTGAGTAATCCCAATGCCTCGGGGAACATTGTTTCAGTCTCTAGTTCTGGAAAACACGTGTAAAATATCTTTTCCTAGAAATACCTCAATTTGAATGTCCACAAGCACAGTTAAACTAATATTCTATACTTTAGTGCCCGATACGACTGTTACGCCAGGCCCGACCAACATTCCAAACGCATATCTTCAGTACAACGAATACATCTGTTATGATGTGTCACAGGTACGACTGAGATATCTTTTCCGAATTAAGATGTAGATGCCAGGATCTCAAGCAAAAAAAATGAGCCTTAAGCGAGTAGGGCAACGCCAATTATCGCGCTAGAGTTGAGGCATAAATGGGAGAGACTCATCCACTTTTTACCACCTAAACCCGGTGGCGTTTGATTTAGGGGCAACATGTGTCTTGTGTCACTTATGACAAGGCGGAGGGGTAATGGTTTGTGAGAAAATATTTGCTCGGGACCTTGCTGTCTAACATTTCAGTCAATATTCTCTCTCTCTCTCTCTCTCTCTCTCTCTGTTCTTCTGGCTAGGTAGATAGATAAATATCGTAGCCCATTAGAACCATCGCGAGTGTCTTCTTAAAAGTGATTGAGTAGATATATAGCTGAATGATAAGATAAAGCTTTGGCATCGAGGGTTATGTCATTATAAATTTATAGTCCAAAGGCGCTATTTCGGGACGTCTTTTGGTCTATTGTTGCTTTTTAAATATAGAAACTACGTTAAGTAGGGAGCTACCTATTTAAATATATGATCACTTATACAGCTCCTCTTCCTGGATGAGGATGATTGTCTTAGACATTTATTTGGGTATATTCTCAACTAGTAGTATCAATAGAAAATGAAAGACGATAAGATAACATCAAACACCACGGAGGAGGAGGGGTTTTACGACGCTGCTGGCAGGTGATGTTAGGTATTGTTGCACTGCGGTGGGCGAATAATTAATTCGGCCCTTCCGGGCGCTCGTGGGATCACGTCAAGGTGGTATTGTATGCTCTAGCTACCCAGCTAGGATTCTATCTCACATGCAATCGAGCAGTGTACTCAATGAATACATGGTCTTTTTTTTTTTTTTTTTTTTTTGGACCTTGGTTTAGCCCCTCTCCACCCAAGTGTGACAGGCGTGATATAATGATGTTGTACAATGGCCTTCAATGCCTGTTCTCATGTTGAATAAGTCGAGTCGTAGTTATGCGAACTAGGTAGCTGGTGACTTCTCATGGGACAGAGCAACTTTAGATGCCTCAGCACGAAAGCATGAGTGACTTTGTTCTCTCGGTAAGGTGAGTGTTCTCAAGAGTCTCTCCTTTGCGTAGCAATAGAATTCTTTATTACTACTCGTGCGTCGGCCCCTGGAAGACCCCGTCCTTGATCGTGTACCAGCCTTTCCATCCGGCGGCGCCAGCCTCGTGCTCATGGTATGTCGGCGGGCAGGGGGGAGGCTCCGGGTTGAGCTGGGTCTTGCGTACCGAGGGGTCGCCGCGGCTGAAGCTCATGTTGTGCCAGTCCGCTGCGCGAGGAGCCTCGTCCTCGGCGCGGTCGCAGCAGCTCCATCTCAGCGTGCTGGAGGTCAAGCCGTCGTCGTCGACCATGATGTATTCGCCATCGCCGAAGCGCTGAGGCTTGTAGATTGCTTTTTGGGGGCGGTGAAGGAATCCCGAGTGCTCTGTGTGATTGTCAGTTTGCTGCATAGCATAGCTCCTACAATGCGATGGCTGCAACCATGGGGGTACGGTATGACAGGCAGGTGTTGTTACACGAAGTTTTTCAAAGCCCTTTGTAGGGCTATATACGGCGAGCCGCTCCGCCTACAGCCCTGTGGATCGTGATATACAAGCATTTGCTTTTTGTTTTCCATCTCGGATTGGGTGAAATGTATGTTGGAGGAATATAGGCTACCACATGATTGCCACTTCTTGGAGGCGGGACGGAGACGAGCGGGAAAGGGGGGTACGAAAGAGACAGTGGAGGGGGAGACGGGACGGGGAAACACATACTCTAGCAGACCCAGGGATTGACGTTCTCCTCTCGCTTAACAACCTTCTTGCAATGGATACAGAGAAATTCAGCTGGCAAGACGCTAGGGTCCGGCGGGATTCGGCCAAAGTGATTCTCCCTGTTGAATTTCTCAAGAAATTCCGGGGCCATGCGGACATCGGCCTCCTGTTTCTTGATCTCATCTTCCAGTTTCTTCTTCTCCTCGTCTTCCCGTTTCTTCTTTTCGTCCTCCCGTCTCTTTCTCTGGGCGTCGGCTTCCCGCCGTTGCTGGATGATTCTTTTCCGGTAGGTAGCAGGGCTACCGTGAGGAACCCGGAGACGAAGAAAGATGCGTTTCTGCCGCGAACGATTCATCGTATGCCCTGTTCTCTTGTTAGAGAAGGTGGAAATGATGTCCGTGGTTGCAAGAGTGTGATGGAGATGGGATGGGAAAGATTAGGGGGTTTAAAGGTGGCCGACAGACAAAAGCAAGAGATCTCTTGGAGGATATAGGCAAGACAAAGAGGAAGAGATGGACATTTAAAACAATGAGAATTTAACAGACGAAATGGGGTTTGTGGGAGAAAGGGAATAAATAATAAACGACCTGCCATCCGATAGTGGTACAAGAGAGGTTACCTAGGTACGTACAAACTCCCGTGTGTTGTATTCCAACATATTCTTCTTCATTGACTACCATTGCGGTGACAAGATCCCTGCAGCTGATATATATTACACGTCGGTTTGGTGGTGAATGTACCCAGATGACTGGTTAACCCGGTAGGAGATGTATCTCTTACTATAGTTGACCTGTCAGCTTGGAAAGCAAGAACTGGATTCAGGGAATTAAGTTTATAGGGTAAACACAACATTTCTTATCAGGAAGTGAGTTGGGATCAGTACCTTCTGAGCCACCCAGGTAATGACGGCAATACAGTGGCAATAATGTGCCTTCTATAGGTTGTATTGATTTACCTGGACACACATAGGGAAAGAGCGTGGCTATAATTCTTATAGTAGCATGTAGACTTCTATTTCCAGCTTTATAGATCACTATGAATCATACAAATTAGCCCATAAACTGAATATTATGACAGAGCCAGTCTATTCATCATCAAGAGGTAATGGGGTGTGTTGTCTGGCAGGTACACGTGGGCTCTGTTGCCATTGGGTATCCTAGGTGATTCTAGTATCAGGTTCATTGCATTTCTATGTATCCTCCTGTCGCTGTCGTCTCTAGTGCATATTTCACCTGAATACAAGTATGTATTCAATGTCATGATCCACGGCGTCAGGTTGAATGATGACATTTAGATAACTTAAATCTACACTTTTATCATTAGTGCCGACTTCATAGCCACAATTGTGGCCCAATAATATGAGCTCTTTTACATGATAGCCTGGCAAATGGCTTCTAGATTCCCAAGAAGACATGACATTTGTGATAATAGTAATCCTTATGACAAACACCAGATGTAGTTGAATGGGGCACGTGACAAAAGTGACAGCAACTGCAGAATATACACTTAGACCAGTGGCATTTATCCCTAGTCTAGTCATCCTATTAACAAAGGCGCTTAAAGTAGAATGTAGTACCAAATAGGGGCAGCTACTGAAACATGCAAGAAAGTCACTAAGCATAGGCCAATCATATGATGAGTTAAATTATACAATATACACATTTCCAATCTTTTATTAAACACCATGAAATAACCTGCTAAGGCACTCATTCCTTCCACCCTGTATCCACAAACACCATGTAAGACATGCTGGGATCAAACAACTGTTTGATCTCTCCCAAAAACAATAATGGTTGCCCGGTGAGAATTCTCCCGAACGCCGAATTTCATGCAGATTAGCGCTCTATCAGAGGAATGAAACGATGCGGGTATGGTATAATAATCAACTGTAGCGCTCCCTCACAGCCGTACGCCGAAAGAAGATTATCGTGAGTCATGTACTGAGTTCTAGGATTCGCCACAGCATTATCGCCCTCCTTGTGCCCATCGTCGTCTTCGCTCTTCTTTCTCTCTTTTCAATTTTTCTTCTAACGCCTGCTCCCGCTTGTCCTCTTCGCGTGCATACAACTCAGCTCGTCTCTCCTCTGTATCGATATCCGACATTCCGGCTTCCATATCGCTTGACCCTTCGGAGTCGTAGCCATACCTAGGTCCCATATCATCTTCTTCGTCATCGTAATCGATAAAGTCGTCCAATTCCTCGTCATACTCGTCCTCGTACTTACTACGACGGCCCATTCGAGGAGGTTCGAGAAGTCCACCACGTCCAGGGCGTTGGTCACCTCTGGAAGATGGGCCTTTCTTAGTCGCGGCTCCCGGAGCAGGCCGTGCAGTTCCTGCGTAACCGGTTGTTGCAGTCGCTGATTTCTTAACCTTCTTCTCGGCGACGTCATTTGCAGCAGATCCTGATTTAGACTTGGGACCAGTCTTTCCGTCTTTTGCAGCACCAGCTTTGGAAACAGAACGTGCGGGTGCACCTGCAGGAGCATTACCACGATTCGTAGTACCAGAAGGCCGTCCGGTTCCAGTGTAAGAAGTACTCATCTTTCCCTTAGCACCCGACCCTGCGCCAGACTTTTGCTCTGGCTTGGCAGTTTCCCGTTCTTTCTTCACCGAAGCCTTATCAATAGGTTTGTGTTGGATCATACCAACTTTACCCATAACCTCTTGAGCCTTTGCTGCACGTGCCATTATATCCTTGAAAGAGCCTTTTTTGGGAGGTCCTTGTGATGACTGTAACGGCGTCGGTGTTGTGGGAGAAGGCTTCGATTGGGGCACTTTCGCAGCAGCGGACACAGGTTGGTTCAGTTTCGGGCGGCTTGCTACGTCCGAGGGCCGTTTCGATTGCGTGGTGCTGCAGGACGCAGCGGGTAACTTGCCGTTCGAGGTAGAGGTCGTGCGCTGGCTAGTAGGGGTTGGTGGCTCGTAGCGTCCGTTGGTCGAAGGTGAGTTGGTGCGGTGAGGAAGACTGGATGGTTTTATTGAAGTTTGACCTAGGCCAGTAGCTTTCACTGGTCGCGAGACTGAGTACGACCGCTCTACAACTCGACCATCCGCATCACGGGTCACCTTACTAGTTGAGTAAGATCCATCAGGCTGCCTTGCTTTTGTGAGTTTTGTTGATGTTGCACCATTTGAGCCATCTTCAGCCTTCCGCTTGATCCCCGATGACGTGGCTACTTTAGGAGATGGGGCGGATGACGGCTGCCCGCCGGATATCTCTGCGAGGAGGTCGCCGATCTGATGTCATACCCGAGTTAGACAATCAAACAAAGTGGCACAGGAAACGTTGAAGGGAAAATCAAAGCATACGTACGGGCATATTGACGGGCTCGGATTAGATGAAACGGCGGAGGATGTTCGTGTGTTCGCGAGCAAAGGCGATGGCCGTTAGAGGTGGTCGTGGGCCTGAGGAGTCATGAGTGGGTGGGCTGTGTTCGATGTGACTTTTCCCCCAAGACGCTGATTAATGCCCGACGGAAGATGGTCGTAAGCAGAGAAAACGAAGAGGACTCCAGACCCTGATATAGAGATGCTGAGGGCCTGACACTGGCCGGGGGGACGGATGCGGAGGGGGGGAGTGCACGAGCCCAAAAGCAAACAAAGAAGTTGGTCGAAAAGTCAAGGTTGCGCAAGGAAACTCACAATCAGATAAGAGGTCTCGTGCTGTTCTTTGAGACTGTTGTCTCGGCGGACGGAGCTAACTGTGGCTGGAGAGGCGCGACGTCATTGGACATTCTGTGATTTGCTGCCACGCTATCGCAAGCCACACAGATGCTGGGGCAGACTGGGATTCCGCCACAGCCACCAAGAGGAGCCTCACTGGCTGATTACCTAATCCTCAAGGATGGAAGCCTTGGAGCTCAAGTACCGAAGTATCTTTTAGACACCCGCCGCGCTATGCGCATATAGCTGGCTAGCTAAATGATAATGCGACCCTAATCAGGTGATTGGAAAGCGGGATAGCTGCATATCTACCCCCACAACAAACCCACGAATTATGTCGCTACGCAAAAAAGGCCCGCGAACATTTTATGTACTGGAACTTTTTGGATCGCAGTCATCCTCCCACTTTCAACCTCGTCACACCGAACTTCTCACAGAACTCGAAGGCTCAGTCTCCGCCCAATTCCGCGGTTAAATCGATTGATTTCTCGTGTTCGACACACTTCCAACTTTCTGTAAGTCGACATACCTGTTCAGCTTCTACTCGCCATATTGTCTAGCGCCTGCTATCCTTCGCCTTGAGATTGCGCCGCTCTAACCTGAATCTGGACGAATAGTACCAACCACAAAAATGAAGCACCTCGCAGCTTACCTCCTCCTTGGCCTTGCTGGCAACAGCTCGCCTTCTGCTAGCGACATCAAGAAGGTCCTCGACTCCGTGGGTATCGAGGCTGATGATGAGCGTCTAGAGAGCCTCATCTCCGAGCTCGAGGGCAAGGATGTCAATGAGGTACGACCGCCCATATAATTCACTAACTACACGAGAACATTCGCTGACAACAGTCTCTAGTTGATCGCTGAGGGTTCCTCCAAGCTTGCCTCCGTCCCCAGCGGTGGTGCTGGTGGTGCTCCCGCTGCTGGTGGTGCCGCTGCCGGTGGTGCTGCTGCCGCCGAGGAGAAGGCCGAGGAGAAGGAAGAGGGTACGTTGATGCTATCCCCTCGCTGCGTTGTAGGTCCTCGATATGCTAACAATCACAACAGAGAAGGAGGAGTCCGACGACGACATGGGATTCGGTCTTTTCGACTAAGCGTCCTATATCATTTACGGCAACGAAGTTACATGATCTTGGGGAACGGACACAAAAATGGGCTACGATGGTCTTGCATGGCTTCTGGCGTGGAGGGATTTGCCTTTGATCATTGTCAGGGTTTCCAACGTCAAATGCGTTATCTGGATTCGATAACGGGCAATATATCCGGTCCTGCTTCTCCAATGTTCATGCTTGTCTGTCTAATTCGTGAGAACTTGCGCTCTCTCTGAACACTGTGTGAAGTTTTCGTCAATCGCCCTTTCTCATCTTAACCAAGCGATCCTCTAGTTTAAGCTAGTAGTTTTGTGTGTAATACCCGGTTCGGAGACAGCTTTCAGATGATGTTCAAGGTAGCTGATGGTAGGCGCCTCCTGCGTATTTATACCTAGTAATGTTGCATGAATTTGTACGGCTTTGAATCCCTGTAGAGTATGATGTGACTGCGGCTCAACGACGGCCTTATCACAATTCCTGCTCTTGTAATGTTAGCTTAATACTTTTCTTATTTCCTAAGATCCTGGTTACAGATTGATCGTGTTTTAATCCCTCATTGCCTACCTAGCTATATGATGATCATTTGGTCATAATACCTTGGCTACGACATAGTCACCATATATAGTACCTTTAGAAAGTAATATCTTCTGAGTGCCCCAGGTGCGCATAGCATTTATTAAATTGCAGGTTTGTGGTGGGTAACGTTCAGCGAATCCCGGTTTTCCTGCCCCACTAATTCAATGGACGAATGATTGGCCAATGTCCAAACTCTCGGACCCGCTAAGCTGCCGTTGCCCGATCAACCAGCAATGAGTAAGGCGTGAACTCTGTGGGGAAAGATGACCAGCCCTGCAAATGTCCGTCCCATCCAAACACATTGCATCTTCACCTTTGCGACCTGCACCAACAACAGCACATTCGACACCAACCCCGACCACCATTCTGGGACGGCCATGGACGATTTTCCC
Organism: Xylaria bambusicola; assembly: GCF_022495145.1. Lineage (NCBI taxonomy): Eukaryota > Fungi > Ascomycota > Sordariomycetes > Xylariales > Xylariaceae > Xylaria > Xylaria bambusicola. Next base: position 574,078 of record NW_025953562.1, read on the forward strand.
ACGTACAACATCCTTTAGATAGATTCGATTGCTCTCCAGATTGCCGATTCGACACGCTTCGCCCGTCCGCTCCATACATTCCGCACAATAAACAACACACCCAACAAAATCAACACCCCCAGCCGCCGCCATGGCCACTGCATCGCCCGTGCCCATCGGCCTCGATGCTGGCCAATCCGCCGCTTTAACAAGAAAATCATCATTACGATCCGGTTTGAGGAGAAACACCTCCCGATCGGCCCTGAGCCGTGCCGAATCGAACCCTATCCCTACCGCTCACGCGTCATCTCGATCTCAGTCGCATTCGCAGCTTCCCGCTGACGGCGACAGCTCCGACGACGAGATCCCTCAGCCTATCAAGCTCAGTGCTTTTACCAAAGCACTCTTAAATGATGGCGGAGACGAACCAGACAAGGACTACGGCCGTGTCCGCACCCGAGCTCAGAGTCACCGGCCTTCGTCGCCGCCACTACACATCGAACAGCCAAAACCCGTCAAGCGAAACATCAATCTCAGCGCTTCAATCTCCTCCATGGGTGAAGAGAGACGTCGCACCCGTGCTACCAGTGCGCAACCATCCACCCGACAATCTTCGCCGGCTCGGAGCCAAACCAGTGAGGACGCCGGCCCCGTCCGCAAGCGAGTTGTGCGACTGAGTACTGCATCATCACAAGGTTCCGCTGCCTCGGCTGGATCCAACTTCAAATCTACCAAAAGACGGTCCACTTCTACTTCAGCTTCGGCATCATTATCAGCCTCTGGGTTACCGAGCAGAACTCGGGCTCCGAGTATCGACAGAGGAGTCGAAGAGAAAGCCAACATCTCGGAGATGAGAGATCAAGAAATCATCACGCCAGGCCATCAGGGCCGCGTTGTTAGAATAGTGGGCTCATCAGGCAGTAAAGGCAGAACTGGTAGCTCTGCAACATCTTCAAAGAGCGCAGACTCTGCCTCTCACGGGATGAACGACATACTAGACGAACCACAAACAGCTTCACGTCAGCAACAAGAATCATATATCGGAAGTGTTTCTCGCATAGGCTCTAATGGCTCTCGAGCTCGAAATGATGAGAATCAAGGGCTGCAAAGCTCCATGCGGGTCAAGAGGGTAGTTCCTGGGAGCTTTCTCATCGGACCAGTTCGTCGGGGGCATAGAAGACAGAGCGAAGAAGATGCAGAAAATGCAGACAATCTGCCTTCCAGTCAGGATCCCAGCAATCAGCAACCGCACGGCGAACCAATCGACAATCTCGCGGCCTCCTACTACGCTCAAGACCGTCTTAGCTCTGGGAGCCCTATTAGTGCCAAATCCCTAGCAAGACTCGGTGTGAGTCGAACATCGCCTGCAGAACAAAACGAACCTGCCTTACAATCCCATAAAATCTCTAACGATGAGATTGTAATCCCTCCTCCTCCATCTTGGCCTAATATGTCTCTAAGGCGGGACCAAGAAAATGAAGCCCCGCCAACCTTCAAAAGGGAGAAACCGGCGGACGGCCTTCTACCAGAAACAGATTTTGTGAAGCCTCCAAGTCGCCCATTAAGCACGGACCCGAGCGCTCTGCGCAATCTTTCACCAGAACGAAAACCGTTGGGTTCTCTCAGCCGCAATACGCCACGCCGTGCCGTCCCGCCGCCACCTCCAAAGATGTCCATTTTAGACGCAGCCACATCTACAGCTGGTGCAGCTACCACATCTGAAGTACCGAGGCGCCGAAACTATATGAAGGTCAACGGAAAATGCTACTCCCGTCTAGACTGTCTCGGCCGCGGAGGAAGTGGTAAGGTTTACCGAGTGGCTGCCGACAACGGCAAGATGTTCGCCCTGAAGCGCGTTTCCATTGAAAATGCGGATGAAAGGACAGTTAGAGGCTATAAAGGGGAGATTGATCTTCTCAAAAAGCTGAGTAAGGTCGAACGAGTGATTACACTTATCGACTACGAAATGAACGATGAAAAGCAAGTTTTGAGTCTTGTAAGTCTAACTCACGCTATATTTACCTCATATCTACAGGTATGCTAACATAAAGTGAATAGGTAATGGAAATGGGTGAACTGGATCTTAATACGCTCCTACGTCAAAGGTATTCTCCAGAGAATGCCAAGTTCGACCCGGTATTTGTGCGTTATGTCTGGCAAGAAATGCTCGAGTGTATGGCCGCTGTGCATGCGTGCGACATCGTGCATTCCGATCTCAAGCCCGCCAATTTCGTGGTCGTCAAAGGCCGTCTCAAGCTCATTGACTTTGGCATCGCCAATGCAATCCAGACTGAAGAGACAGTCAATGTTCATCGCGAAGCACAAGTTGGAACGCCCAATTACATGAGCCCCGAGAGTTTAATCGATTTCAACACAGCAGATTCCAATGGGCGGCAGATTAGCAGTCATTCCACCCTTCCCAGATTATGGAAGCTGGGAAAAGCCAGCGATGTCTGGAGTCTAGGCTGCATCCTGTTCCAACTGGTATACGGAACACCACCATTTGGACATATTTCGAACCAGATGGCTCGTTGCCAGGCTATCATTAACTGGGAATACGACATCAAGTTCGGGGACCGCGGCATCGGCGAAGTTCCGGTGCCGGCGAGTCTACTGAGAACTATGAAGCGATGTTTGAGCCGCGACCAGCGCCTTCGCCCAACCTGCGAAGAGCTATTAGCCCCTACAGATCCATTCCTATACCCTGTTGAGACCCCGGAGGGTTCTCTGCCTATCACGGAAGAAATGTTGAGCAGGATCATCCAGAGCGTGGTATCGAGGTGCCGCGAGCGGATGCCCACTGAGGCCGAGGTCTTGAGTGTCTGGCCACAAGCATATTGGAGCAGCGTCGCCAAGGCCATCGGTCAAGACACGAAGTCGGTTCAGGGCAGGTGATTACACAATGGCTGCTGGTCATACTCAATCGACTTGGCTGGAAGCCAAGTCAACGCACGAAATCAAAAGCTATTTGATAACGAAGATCTACGACCACGGAAAAAAAGAGATATGTAATGCGGGAGTTCGAAGCAGGGGAGGAGAGATTAGAAATTTTGGGGTGTTGGAGAAGATGGAGGGTTGTGGCATTATTGTTCACGGTTTGGATTCGAGTGTTGGATACAATACATTCATGTCCTGCCCATTATCCCACGGGAAAAAACTGGCTTTGTTTCACTTACGACTTTGGTTTGAGCCGCAGCACTATATTCCCCATCAGTTTTGTGTTTGACCGGGTGGTGTACATTTTTCCTGCGGCGTTCCGGAGGCAAAACTGGCTGAAAAGCGCTACCTACTTGCTCTTGTATAGAAAGCAAATGACCCAGCTAGATGGCCTTGACGACGATAAAGACTTCTTGTTCAGCGATTGCTTCTGCTAGTGCCTCGTCCGAGGACGGCGTATTATATCCCATTTCTATAATAACAATTCGCCATTCGTTTTATTTTCAATTGTGTCGGTGTCTGTGCTCTGATTTTGGATATTGGGTATGTTGTGCTAACTGTGAATGTGAACTGCTAAGGCGAAGGACTGTGATGTCTACTATGAGAATAGAGTATAGTCGGTTCGTCTGCCCGCCGAAACATCTTCTGGTGTTGTTACGGCACCCTCCTAATGCTGGTGACGAAGGAAGTAGGGGCGAAATACCTAACTGGATTATTCACATAATTTCGGCAGTCGTTGATAAAATGCGTTATATTTCATACACTACGCTATACACTTAAAGACATGCCTACTATAGCAAGCCCAGTGCTGGTGAGTTCATATATCTCTGCGGTGTGTCCACCATGTCTTACTGTTCTGTATGCAGGCGCAACAAGACATTCGTATTTAATGGATAAGCTTTTCTAGTGAATTCGGGCCTTGATCGAGTAGAAAGTGTATTTCTGCACTATCTTGGAACTGGGTAGATTAATAATACGGTGTCTAGCTTTGGATGGAGTTTATCTATAAATGTGTTTGCACGGAGAGAATAAAGCGAGTCTGAGGTCATCAAAAGTCGGATGAGCAGATATATTTGGTTCATTTGCATTTTGAATGGATACTTGTTGATGTGATGTGGAATGATTACCGAGAAATACGTTGCCGTCTAGTCCTGCGAGTATTGGTGCTGTGCTGAGCTGGTTTGGCTGTTTCACGAGGTATTTGACCCCTTGCGTGCGTTACGTCTTTTCCTATGATGATGATTCTACGAGGGACGAGTTCTGACGATTCCATATCCGCATACTTAGAGGGATTTGATACCTAGAGCTTGAACATCTACTGTATTACGGAACACCCTGATGTCGGAGACTGGAAAGGGGTTGCTGGACCTTTGTCCTGATTCATATAGCCTATACAGCAGGATTGGAAACGACACAGTATTGTTATGGCGTGGGAGTCAAAGTGATACTCGTGACGGATACTGAGGAACGGCTTCATCTGTAGGTATTCAGTTGAAAAGTAAACCTAGGCAAACCGGAGCTTCCCTGTAGGCGTTAATTGGATATATGACGCCCCAGTGTTTGGAACCAGGTTCGCGTGATTAACGTCTGGCGAGGAGCGCACTATATAGAACATGGCAGTGTTGCTCACAGAAAACATATGTGAAATACGGGATATTAGTATCTGATTCTTCAAAACTCAGCATGTCCACATTGTGTTGCACCATACATCGAGACAAGGGGTCAGATATGATAAATGTACAGGTAATAATGGTTTATGTTGAGCTCCCAAGTGCGCGTGCGACTCTAAATACATCGGCCCTTCCAAGGCACTTTGTAGTGGTACAGTTCTGGACATAGAGAATCCCAAAGTACTTGCGGGAGGCCCACGGGTAGTGGTCTCGAAGCCTCCTTGGAGAGGCACAAGAGTAGTTGTAGGATATCTCGGCTGGTTCAGGCGATGGCCCAAAGCTTATGAGGTCCGGGCCCTTCAATCTCTTCACATCCACTACACCCAGGCCTGTGTTTAAGGCCGTAATTGAACCTAGACCCGGCAAACACTCCTGCTTTTCTGATGCCACACCTTCGTACATTGATATTTCTCGGGATTTTTCATGAAGTTGACTCTAAGAGCTTCAGCTCACTGATTCGCAACATGGTGTACTTGTGCTTGCTCGTGACCCGCTGAGACCTCCTGTTCCGCCGCTTTGTCTTGATCTTAATCCTTAGAGGCTCGCTTTCCGTTCCGAGGACAGTAGCTCGGCATTCGAATAACTGCGAATCGATCCAAGGGGTGCCTTTCAATGTGTAATCCCTCGATCCTAGTACCGAGGCTCGGTCTAGCCTCAGTACATCGCCTGGTAGGACACCGGGCATCTTGAACGGTAGACGAATCTGATCGCCTTCTGTCACGAGGTATGGCCGCCCGTGTATGTGAGCTGTAATGTAGTGGCGTGGCTGCGCACGCAGGAGAGGGAACAGTTGAGAGAGGGATGCCTTGGCTTCGACGTCTGAAGGAGCGGTGGGGGTTTGTTTTTGCGGACTGGGAGGTGTGCTGGGAATAGGATTCGTGGGCGAAATAGGCGGTATCTTGCTTTGTGATGGCGATGCGGCTAGGTCGATATTCTGCATCATGGACCTCGTCGTCGAGAGAGCGCGTGATTTGGGTATGTGGGAGGCAGATGGCAGGCGCGGGAGAGGCGTCCTCAGCTCCAGAACGGAGCGCAAGAGTGATCTGCTCATCGTGGCAGTTCAATGTGAGGCAGAAATGTCTAATTGGCGGGTTTAGTCACACAATTCTTCCTGGTAAGAGATTCGTGGTTGTGATGCCTTCAAGCTGTAGAGTATCGAAAAGGGCCCACTCTTGGAGAAAAATAGAGTGGAGACTAGCTGTTTTCCTGGCGCCTGCACTCAAAGAGTACTCAGTACTTGGTGGCATCCGTGAAATGCACGCTATCAGGAGTATATAGTACTTTGGCTCTGCAAGCCGGGCGCCAAAGTGGGGCATTAGGTAATCCTCTCTGGGTGGCGGGATAGATGCGATAAGGGACTTTTTTCTACTGTTTATCGGGGACTGGCCAGGTGAATCGACCGGAGCTGCGACGTCCTCTGTATTGAAAGGCGACACACGAAAGCGTCCAACAACATCAACACCGACGACAGCGACCCGAAACAAACTACCATAATCCTGTTCAAAGTCCCTCTCGAGGGCAAATCTACTCGCCATGCCTCAGAACGAATATATGGAAAAGCATAGGAAGGAGCACGGAAGACGATTGGTATGTATACATAGCATTATTGCTCTACTTCCGCCACCTGGATGGAGCTATGTCTTTACGAACCCGAGCGTAACTGCTAACGCCTGTTCTCCCAAAGGACCATGAAGAAAGAGTACGGAAACGAGAGGCTAGAGAGGCACACACTCTCTCAGCCAAGGCCACCAACCTGCGTGGCTTCAGGGCCAAGAGTGAGCGATTACGCCTTCGACACTGCGATGCAGGTCGCTACGATTTCACAAATGCTGATGGTGTGCTATAGTGTTCCAGCAGGAGCGACACAAGCATAAGATCCAGATGAGAAAGCAAATCAAAGCTTTGTATGTCGAATTCCCACGATCGATATAACACCCGACCATCTACGACCGATTTGAGCTACTCGGACCGACATTTGCTGATGGATTTCTAGGGAGGAGAAGAACGTCAAGTCTGCTGGAGAGAAAGACCCGAGCCAACCTCTCCCGAGCTACCTGCTCGACAGAAACAACCCGCAACAAGCCAAGTCGCTTTCGAGCGCTATCAAGAATCGTCGTTCAGAGAAGGTATTGCACTATCTATCTCCGAGTTCATGAGATGTTGTCGTTAAGATTATATTGCAACGGAAGCTAACTTTGCTGAATATTAGGCCGCGAGATATAGCGTGCCCATACCGAAAGTGTCTGGTATGTTGATTGCTTTCAAAGCTTGGGAGTAGAATTGTTATTGGATGCAGAGTGAAGAATACTCTCGTTTTCATTACTCTCTATTAAAAATCCAAGCGTTTTCTTCTGTGAACCAAATAACTGACACCTAGCTTTTTTGTTTCACAGGTATCAGTAAGTCTCATTTACCTATGTTTGTCTTAAACTCAGCGCTAACAGTAACCAGGTGAAGTAAGTTGCCGGAATTGTATCAAGGCATTTCCGCAGACTGATAGAATAATAGGAAGATATGTTCAAAGTTGTTGCTACTGGCAAGCGGAAGGGCAAAGGTAAGAGCAATTCTCAGCTTTAGCGCTCCCTGTTTTAGCTCTGTTTCTTGTTGAGGAACCCCGGTATTCATAGGGTTTCCCTCTTCCAACCTATTTACAATTGGAAAATGACCCCTATCTAGAGTATTTACTAACATTCAACTTAACAGGCTGGAAAAGAATGGTTACTATGCCGACATTTGTGTATGTGATTCTATCATACCAGCTACCAACCTTAAATGATCAACTGGGCAATGGCAGAGACATACTAGGAAGGAGCTTGAAGGGGTTTCCGCAGCCGATGGAGTTGAGAGACTTAAGTTTTCCAATCTCCTCGGCGCGTATGATGTCCTCAGAGAACTTCCTAGTCTTGTCATTCTGTCTTGTCTGGTTCATCGTCGAGGTGATAGTCAACTACCGCCATCAACAACAATGTCTTCAAGGCCCATTCACTAACTTTCGTTAAATAGTGGCCCTGACTTTACTCGTCGACCGTAAGTTGTAATTCACTGTTTTGATTTACCAATCTTCGCCCATGCACACTGGGGCTTCATATCGGCGCGCGCTCGATATTGTGGGAGCTCAACGACTGCTATGGCACTTGTAACACGTTACACGTATGGTTGACCTTGCTAACATCTTCAAAGTGTAAAATACGAGCGCTTTATCCGCCCGATGGGTTTGCGCTACAAGAAATGCCATTTAACTCATAAGGAACTCGGAGTCACGGTCTGCGTCCCGATCATTTCCGTCAAGAAGAATCCCCAGCAAGCTCTATACACGCAGTTGGGATGTTTGACACGCGGAACTGTAATTGAGGTAAGCAACATTCCATCCGGTAACACCGCTATCATGCTCACGTGTCGTTCAGGTCAACGTCTCGGAGTTGGGTCTTACCACAGCTGGTGGAAAGGTAGTATGGGGTCGATGGTAAGTTTGTTATCTATATCCCAAACGTATTCGCATTTGCTAACTCTTTTCCTAGTATGTCACTTCCAATTACTTACTCTCTACTTTCGTGCTCAACGAGCGACCTCTCCAGGCACTTCTGTGTAAAGTGAAATAGCTGACACCCTTCACAGATGCACAAATCACCAACAAGCCCGAAGAAGATGGCTGCGTCAACGCCGTCCTGCTCTCTTAAAACGCCCGCGGAAGCTAAGGGACGGGAGGATAGGGGCAGTTAGTCTACATGGTATAAAATGCACACATTGGGCGTTTGTGGCGTTTTTCTCGCTTATAGAAAAGAGGGGTGGATGAAATCCATGCAAAAAATATATGGGAATGTCTCTCTTCCACAGAGGTTTGGTCATGATACCAGTAGATAGTGATTACTTAGCTGGGAGGAAATTAAATTGTGAATTAATTGCCTTCTGAGTTGTAATGACCACCTAGTTGTTTGTCTGCCATGTCTCCAGAATATGATCATATCTAACATATCCAACTATAATGAAGTCGGATACCCTAACATAAGCTGGTGTCGAGTATCATTCGTTTTTCTGGCTGATAAATTCAAGGAAAGGAAAGACAAATACCGGTAAAACTTCGATTGATGATAAGATAAACCCGCTAGATAGAATGAGATTTACAGGATGCCCGAGATTTAAGATGTCCCTAACTCCCTGTGATTTTTCTTTCCAAGGCGCAATACAAGAAGAGCAAGTCTTTCTATCCTACACTCAACGCTCGACAAGCGCTAGCAGTTTCCCAGGAGCAACCTTCAATCCATTACATTTTGCTCGCACGCCATGTCTTACCTGGTTTTTCCCCTGTAACCCGTCGCTCGAGAACGTTGGCTGTCCATGTCGTAATATGCATACCATCATCCATTAATTGTATAGGACCGTGTTCCCCGTGCTAGATTACAACCTACTCTTGCCGGCTGAAGGTATGGGAGAATGGTTTTGGAGAATGGTCCGTAATTCTTGAACGGACCAAGCGGAAAAGTACTGCCCGTATTAATTGAATTATTTGTATGACGGCGAATATCAACGTCGAATGAAGAACCACTTTAATGGATTTTCCATGAACCCAATTTTACCGCAAGAGCAACGCTTGATCATCCTTCACGTTTTATCTCGTTTCTCCAAGATTATGTCGTTAGATAGGAAGCTCACGCAAGCCAGAAACTGCCTCGCTTGCTGCTTTTGCAACTACCTGCCACACATGGGTGACCTGTATTTTCCGGCTTCGGTTGCTCAGCGATGCAAACACGACGCTATGTCGAGAAAGAGAAACGATATTTGGGAAACAGCAAGACTTCATAGAGTGATTTTCAAAACGCACTGCCTATCGTCGAGGCATAGCCAACTTTACCGGATAGACGTCGATGATCTTAAAGAAAGCAAGTGGAAACTGGCCCCCTCTGTCACATGACATGAGTTTTGGGCCCTCATCACATTGATGAGTCAACAAATAGTGGTACCTTGTTCTTAGCGAATTATCGGGTAAACAGATTCATCATAGAGAATCGCGAAGCGCTGAAATGTGTAGTCTGGCAATAGTGTGACGCTTGTTGCTACAGCTATTCAACTTGGTCGGCTTTCTTTGGCGGAGCTGTCTTCTTGGACGCTGCGAAAGGATTTGGCGGCAGGCTAGCTACGCCAGCTGTAGTAGGAAGTGTTGATGGAGTCGTCACAGTAGCTGCTTGATCTTCTGTGGGATGTTTTGCACGAACTTGAAGACTTTGAGGATCGACCAAGCGTCCGCTAGCTCGCATATCAAGAATGGCTTTAACCACGTCCATATCTTCGTGATCTTTATCATTAAGCAACATCCGTTGCTTTAGGGTCATGCGGCCCCCATTACGGGTTCTCTCTTGAAGCGCCGCTTCACGGACAGCCGGATCATGCTTGAAACGGCACTTGCCCTTTTTACCACAGGTGCCACCTGTAGAATAGTATTTGCAGTGATTGGATGGATCAGCCCGTGTAATGGGTGGAGGGGGTAAGAAGGTAGTTGCAGGCTTAGAGGTTGTCTGTACTTCGGGTTCATCATCTGATGAGTCGGACAGACCTGGCGACTCGTCTGCCCGCATTTCATCCCCTTCATCGTTGGCTGCTCTTTTTCTCTTCTCGATACTCCCCTTAAGCTTACTTAATTTTTTCTCAAGTCTTTCAATTTTTGCTTGGTCTTTATCAATCCGTGTGGTTGCAACTTTCGGGGTTTCATCAGCTTTAGATTCAGATGTCGCCACCGACGCAGAAGCAGCAGCAGCAGCTTTCTTGGCCTCTATGCGAGCCTTCGTGGGATAGTTAGCCTTGCGCTCAGCTAGCCAAGCAGCCAGATCCGGAATTCTATACCATATGATTAGTATTGTATAAAACTAGCGATGACGGTAATCGATTCTTACACTGGAGCGTCTGCACCCAAGAGATCACTCAGACGCTTCTCTTCGTCATCTACGGCGCCTTCGCCTTCGCTGCTCTCATCCCCGGGTGTTAAGCCGAGCGTATTGGTCTTTCGCTTCTTCTTTTTGCTGTGAACCGCTGCATCAGGCTTCTGAGAAGGGTTAAACCCATGAGGCTTTTGATCCCGGTGGTGGCGAAACTTTTCGCCTCGGCCGCCGTGTCCTCCCCGACCACCTCTATTTGAATGTCCAAAACTCTCACGGCCACCTCGGGTGCCATAGTTATGAGCAGTATGGGGAGCATGCGAAGAGGCCGAATATGACGCCTCGGGAGCAGGAGGGTAGCTGTAGGGAGGCTGACTATATGGTCCCGGTCCCGGACTTGACTGGTAAGGTGGCCCATACGGACTTGCACTGTGAGTAGCACGGTCACTGCCGTGTTCAAAGCCCATTCGCATGGGGTTGGGTGGGATCATTGAATTATCTGGCTTGTGGCCACCTCGGTCACTTTGGAACCCCCCCCGACCCCCCCGAGTTGAATATGGTGGATACGCGCCTTGGTCGGGCCAACGCTGCGCTTGATCATTTGGATAAGGATATGGAGGGCCATGCGAAGGCCTTGCAGACGTGCTAGGATACTGAGGTTGATACCCTTGTCCCACCGAAGTGCTATACGCCTGAGGATTGTAACTAGCAGGATACGGAGGAGTAGCGTGATGGGGAACACTTTGTTGGTGAGGAGGGTAGTGATTTACTGTAGGAGCACTTTGCCAAGGGGCACTTGCTTGCGGGGCGGCGGTATAATGACCACCAGGGGGGGGGGGAGCATAGTCCGGCTGCTTGGGATAATAACGTGAACTTGAATTGTAGTCATGATGACCTCGACCTCGCCCACCTCCACCATACGAAGATTGACCACCACGATGTGAACCTGTACTATACGAATGTGGTTGGTTATATGAGGGGTACTGTCCCGGAGGGGGTGCAGAAGCTGCCGGAGGTGGAGGGGGCGGCGCGTAAGGATAGCTGGCCATCTTCTATTCAAAGAAAGTCTTCAAAAAAGCATTCGATGGTATGGAACGTTCACAAAAAAGCAAGTATCTGCGGTTTCACATTCTGTTAGATATGTTTCAAGGTTTGAGACAGGATCGGACAAGGTATCCTCCACTCCTCAAGCGGACCGTATCAATATCGTGCAAGACAGAGAGTGATAAGGGAAATGAGCCACGGCAGAACATACAGAAATCGTTGGGAGACGTGATGGTTTAAGCAGATGTTGTTGGCAGGTTAGCAAAGTCCAAGCTTGCGAGTGCGTCTCTGGCAGATCTAACGACGCGACTAGGTAGCTGAGATTAACAAGCTATGGCGTTCATGTCCCATATGTCGAAAGGGAAAAACTCGGGAGTTGAGAAAATTTGATCAGGCGAGGGATGGCAGAAATTCACTTGAAGGTGCCCAGTGTGCCCAGTTTCGATAACGAGGAGGGATAAGAAGCACAATTCGAAGGTGGAGGCTGAGATTGCAGTTGATTATCGGGGAGAGCGTAGGACGATGGAAGTATTGGTTTGTTCTGAGGACTTAGTCAGGATGAGGATGATGGGATACCAGGCTGTCCCCGGTAGATGACTCCAGCACTTGTGGAGAAATGCGCATGCAGTTATGCAGCCATGCGAGCCCATGCAGGTACAGAAGGGGCTTACCTAATCCCCTAATTTATCTTAGCCCATTGTACCCATGCGTACCCATGCACGCAACTTGAGGCTAAGTGTACCTAAGGGGTCTCATGGTGGGGGTTCGATTTTGAGCCTACCAAACCTCATGACCTGGGCAATAAAACATGCGTACACCCTCGACGATAATTCCTAATCGCAACGGGCGCGAAAAATGTTCATTTTAGTGAGTGAGGATAATGACATCGACGTATATCTACTCATCCGGAGCTAACCAGAGCGGCACAGACCAAGATCGCGGATCTGGTGCAGATCCCCCCATCACAGTTTGAGCAGCATAGCCGTGTAGCCATTGAGAACAACATCAACGCCAAGTACTCCAACCGCGTGATACAGAAGATTGGCCTTTGTATCTGCATGTACGATCTCCTATGGGCATCAGAGGGACTGATAGGACATGGAAACGGACTGGTCAACGTCAATGGTACCCGCTCTTCATTCTTTCTCTGGTCTTGCTGAGTATGGGATGCGAGGGTGACTGACTGATTTGATTCTCATTATGAACAGTTGAATTCCGTATGGTTGTCTTTAGACCCTTCAAAGGGGAGACTTTATTCGGAACGATTAGTAGCGCAAACCCAGAGGGACTGAAGAGTGAGTCAAACTGGAGCTGTTGGGTTCAAGTGAGCTCTACCGGATTTGAATCGCTGACCTTATCTTTACTAGTTCGAACAGATTTTTTCGAAGAGATCTTTGTGTCCTACAAAGAACTGCCTGAAAATACCGAGTAGTAGGTTATTCAATACGTCATATTACGGCGGTTATGCATATTAATACGCCTTAGCGATCATAACGAGAAAGCTTGGGTTTGGGTAGTCGACGAGGATAGGATGCATTACGATAAGAACGAAATGGTCCGCTTCCAAGTCCTTGACGAGACCTGGAATGACCAACTCCCTGACAGTGGAGGGCAAGAAGCCCTCGATCGGGCCAGGAGCGTCCCGCCCTATGCTCTCAAGGGAAGTATGTTCAAGGAAGGATTAGGAGTGTGTCTCTGGTGGTAAAGGACCAGCAGTGTTTATGGTGAGACGGATGAAGCTCAGCCCCCGTATAAATTACTAGGTGCGCTACTTGTCGTGGCAGACACAGGCGCGATGCGATAGGGGGAGGCATAAGCATATTTTGGCGTTGGGGAGATGGAAAAGGCGATTGCCATGAGTCTGGGAAGGCACCCACAAGCTTGATCCTATTTCTATTTCTATTTCTATTTAGACTTGATACCCTCGAGCAATCGATCCTCTACATCATCAAGTACCGAATAATGCTCAACGACTGCCAGATTCTCAGCCTCCGTCTTGAACTGCTTGTCGGGATCAACTCCCGGGCCGAACATCTGAGGGCCAGCCTGAGGACCCATGGCGCCCATCTGCTGGGCCATCTGATTCGCAGCTATTTTCTAGTTAGTTGCTTGAATCGCAATGCCAGGTGGCCGAGGCAAAGGTTATGGTAGACTTACCATTTTCACTACCAAGAATAAAGTTGAATACGCTCTGTAAGCCAAAGATGCACAGGAAATACCAGCTGATACTAGACATCCACCTGGGATCCATCTCCTTCGTCATGACGCCAGCTTGCAGCATGCTCTTGAACTTGATAGTAATCGGGAAAGGCAGCTTGATGATCACAAAGCCACTGAAAAAGGCGTTGATCCAGCTCATAATCAGGGTGTTTGGAATCATCATAGCCATGTTGTTCTTCATCATGCCCATCATACCGTCCATAGCGTTGGGATCCGTCATGGGGTTCGCGGGAGGTTGGCCACGACGTTCAGGGTCCTTCAGAAATGCTCCAGACTCGTAGGCGTTGGTCAAGTAGTCGCGGCGCACGCGGAAGGACGGGGCGGACAGCACATGGAAGTTGCTTCGCGTTGCAACGCCGTGAACCATGGCACGCTGCTCCTTCAATGACTTTGCATCGAACCTCTTCGGTACAGTGGCCATTAAGACGGAGGCATAGTGACGGAGGACACCAGTCAAGACCTGGACATCCATTAGCTGAAGAACATGGCGACGTGATTGAAACAAGCACGGGAGAGCGACTTACCATGACAACGGTGATGGGGAACAGGATCCAATAGCTTTTTCGGAAACGCAATCAGCACCATACTCCTACCAAGTTCTCTCGAGGTCAACTCACAATAATTGGGGATCCCTAGGGATCGTCTGCACGGGTATTTGAGCCATTTCAAGTCAAAGAATGGGTTGCGACCAGTGTGAAGCGAGCGATTCGTTGTCTTGATGGACTGTTGCGTAGAATACCTACACGTACCCGACGTCAGGAAGCAAATGCCTAGGTAGCAAGTCGGATTGTAAAGTGCGCGGTTGGTTTAAGACAAGCCTCAATTCGCCAGCCGCAAAGCTTGGGCCGGCACACAGCGGGTCGCGGGCGCGGGGGACCCCTGATACCTACCTGTGTACCCAGGTAGCACTCAGCGAGAAATGTGCTCCACACTGCCGGAACGAGCCACGTTCCAACTTTCACTTAGCTACACTTATCAAGTACTAACTTTATATACCTACCTACCTACACTTACACACCAGTGCGACAGGCGACAACGAGCTGTTTTTCTTGTCCTTGAATCCTCGAATACCCAATTCGACACTCTCTCGTGGAATACTGGCAGAAGAACAAGAAGCGCGACCACAAAATGACGTCCCAGGAGCGAATCACCGTGCACAACTTAGCAGGTAAGCTCCCTCCCTCACCTAGCTCTCTCCAGCTTCCCAGCAAGCCGACTAAACATCCCTCGCAGATCTAAAGAACACATCCGACGATGCGATACCTAACTACCTCAACTCGCTCAAGTTCAAGCAAGACCACAGCCTCATCGACACGCGCCTAGCCCTCGGCTACGGCGCCTTCGCCATCGCCGCCGCCTGCTTCTTGTGGGACTACAAGCTCGGGTTCGAGAGCACGAAGTGGTTCACGGCCGCCGCCGTGGCGCTGTACTCCGTCATCAACGGCGCGCTGACGATATGGATAATGTTCGTGGAGAAGGGCACGGTGTACCAAGGCACTTCTCCTAATGGATCAAAGGTGAGCAGACGAGAATTCCCAAATTCCATATCTCTTTTTTATATCTTTATCGCATACACGAATAACTAGATTGTTAACGAAAATTGATAAAACTAGATCTCCGTCTCGACTTCGACAGTGAAGAACGAACCAACATACTGCGTCGCCGTAGAAGTCACCCCGAAAGGCGGCAAGCCCAGCAAGATCGAGTTCAAGCGCTCTTTCACCGAATGGTTCGACGCGCAGGGCCACTTCGTCGCGCTCCCTTTCCAGATCATGCTCGCCACGACGGTGCCGCTGGTCGCCCAGGCCGATCCCAAACGTGCTGCCGCCGCTGTCCCGCCTTCCTCTGCGTCCACCGTGTCCTCTGATTTCGTCAACGTGGATTCCGAGACCCTTGATGCCCTCGCTGCTGCTGAGACGACGGGTGCTGAGAGTAGTGCTGCGGCCGCTGCTGGTGGCAAGAAGTCGAAGAGGAGAAAGGTGTAGTTTGTCCTAGATAAGCTTAGTTGAGCTTTTACTCATGAATACATGCATTGATACCCTCGTCTCCAAATAATCCCAAAGTCATCTCATGTGAAGTACCTACGAATCTTCGGTCTTATAGCATGTCTTGTTTATAAGCATCTAAGGTTAATCAAAGTCACTGAGTCTTACTCAGCGACAGAGTGGGTAGATGAGATGCATATGTGAACTTCAGCTAACTGCCCCATTGTGATTTTTGTTCATGTTGCGAGCTGCACTATGTACTTGAAGAAGATGCTCATATACAATTAGGTTTGTTATCTGGGCACTCGACTCGTTTCTAACAGTATCTCTACTTTCATCGTCGCCATAACTAGAATCTATGTACTAATCAATCCTTTAGTCAAGATAGAGACGCGGGTCGGCGGCTATGGTCTGAAGACCTATATACTAGCCCAGTCCTTCCCAAGCCTGCCTCGCCTTAAGCGCCGTGCGACGAATCTCTCTAACCGAATCGCCACAAGCAGCCGCAAGGGGACGCAGCAAGTCCCTACGATGCGGCAGGAGAAGGTGGTTGTCGTATTTGCTCTCCGTGAGTTTCTGGCAGAACTGCAGCGTGTGCATGCGCGTGGCGATGGAATCACGTTGTCTAGCACCGGCAGCATTGCGCGCAGTGGTGTAGATAGACACTAGGCCTTGAATTAAGGCCGCAAGATGTCCCCGGAGCTCCGCAGGATCTTTCTCGAGAATGTGAAGGAGGACAGCGAGTAGAGAGTCCGTCTCTACGCCTACTTGGAATGTGGATAAGGATCGGATTCCGATGCGCACAATGCGAGCCGCTTCAGAGGAGTAAATGTCATAACTCAGATGGCGCAGGATAGAGAAAGTTCCCACGGCGCGGTTAATCGCCCCATGCTCGTCAACTCCCTCTCCCGGGAAGCAGCGGTCAAGGTACGGAATTACGTTTTTGTGGTTGAACCACCCAGGGCCAAGCTTTTTCCGTATCGGGTGGTTGATATCCGACAAAGACTCTCGTGGCATCACCAACAGGCCAAGATTTTGCGCGAAAAGCCGGCCCATCATAACATCTGAAGGCGCTTTATCGACTACTAAGGTAAGGAGTTGGTTCTGGTCTGATCCGGTGAGCGGACGGGCTATATCGCCGGCGAGATAATGGAGGATGCTGCGGAATGTTCGAATTTTTGAGCCAGTAGTACCAGTGTCATGTGCATGACCCATCAAATCATGCATTTTAGAGATAAGACGTTCTTGTGTCTGTAGCCGCTGTTTGACGAGGGAGCCGTTGTTTTTGGCATCAAGTTTGTTTGACAAAACACAGACCAACGCGTCCATCACTGCTCTTGCTGCCTCGGAACACGGCATTGGTGAAGTCATTAAGACGTCAATTAAGTTATCGAGCACAGGTAAGTGTATCTAGTGTAGATTTGTTAGTATCCTTTCTCAGTCAAAACCATCGGATAATTAGCTGTACTCACTTCTGTACGTATTGCCCCCGGCCATAGACCTTGTATAATACCCAGCGATAGTGGCGCGGTTCGAAAATTGTTGGCTGGACTGAGCTGTGATGGTAGCACGGATTCTTGTGCCGAGTCCTCACTCTGCAGATGAAATAGACCAAAAGCTTCATAATCTAGGTTAAGCGCTCTCTGCTCTTCTTCGCTTAATGTTCTGACCACTGATGTTGCTAATTGACCCAGTTGATTTAGAAGAATATCCTCCCTTGAAACTAAGTTAGGGTCGCTCCCGTCCAGGTCTGCGCCAAGGGTAACAGTTGTAAATTCGCTTGGTGATGAGCTCGGATTTGAGACGGCCGTGAATCGACGATAGAGCTGCTGAATTACGAAGACATAGTATGCACGTCGTGGACATTTAGCACTAATTTCTTCAGTCGCTAAAGCTGTGATCTTTCCGGTGCGGTTGAGGTCAACACGAGGGACGTCGTTCGCATCAAACTGATGCTCGAGACCTTGAAACGTCTCTTTTGTGAGCTCCGGGGTAGCATCCCATGTCGATCCTAGCTTCAAAGCTCGCTTTAGCGTCACATGGATCGTATCAACAAAAACGACCAGGAACTTTGGGTCTGCTTGCTGGGACAGCATCCATTGTAAGCTTTGTAGGAAGGTATTGATCAAGGCCGCCTCATTAACCCAGCATGCTGCAGCTTCCAACTTCCCTGAATGGACTATTGCGCATAGAGTGCTAGATACGTTCCGGATCTGTAAATTTAATTCATGCGTATTGGTTTGGTATGCGTGCTGAAGAGAGCGTAAATATTGTAGTAGAAGATGCTCAAATGAAGGCGGATAAAGGGGTACTGCATTCCTCAGGGCCTCTTCACCTGCATTGAGCAGCTCCTCAGGTACAATCTCGTGAGTAGAATCGAGAAACTTTTGACCTTCGAGGGGACAGATGATGGCCGGTTTGGCAAGTAAACCAATGATTGTTTCACAGGTGGAATCGGAGCATAATTGGCGAATAGGGCCATTCCCACTGGATACCTGACCAACCAAGGCTCCCAGCCCTTGCATTGCCTCCACCAGAACACCAACATTTTCAAGGGGCGCCGAAGGTGCTGAATGATCTCTCCAGAACGGCAAATATAAGTCGTTAAATAGCGTATCTCCAAACAATTCATCCGAGAGGAGAACCCGGTCCTTAGGCTGGGTCTGGTTAAAGTCTAAGTCAGAAACGAGATGTAGTCGCAACTTCACTAACGAGCTCATGAGAGCTATAAGATGCCTTTTATGTAAAATAGAGGTATTGTGCTTAATAGTTGTTTTAATGTGTTCCAGTGCTCGCGGCACCAGCAGCGCAAACGACTGGGGAGTTGCTCCAACGACCGCAACAAGTAGACGCCCTGCTTGCGCGGTATACTTTGAGTCTGATATATCTTCCTTGAGATCTTTCCAGGCATTGCCTAAGAAAGATTGAGCATGCTCTCCACCAAGTCGTTTTGACAGTGAGCACAGCACTTTAAGGGTTGCTTTGATGATATCTTGAATCTCGCCATTGCGGACTTCATACTTAAGGGAGCTCCATATAAGATCTGAATGAGGCACAATACTTTGCTCTGGAGCCTCGTATTCGGTTAGACAAGCGTCTAGAGTAAGTAAGATATCCACCTTGACGGCGACTGTCTGATCAACCTTGTCTAACTTGTCTATGAGAAAAGGGATAGCGGATCCGGCCACACGGTGATGTGCAGAGAAGCAAGAACGCAACGTCAGCTTCAAGTCATCGGTAGTCACGGTGGTTGGTACCGTTGAAGATCTGAGCGAGATGGGGAAATAGGCAGAGAATGCCTTGAAAATGTCTGATGTGACATCGGTTGATGGGTTAAAGTCGTGAAGAAATGTTTTTAAGATTGTGAACCACACCATAAGATTCTCGGGGTCTCTTTCATTTTGACACAAGGTGAGGAGTGCAGGAATAAATCCGTTCGCATTACCTTGCCAATGGCCTGGTCCATAGGCCTTGGCGAGGGTACCCAAAATACTCTGGAAAAGACGGTAGATCTCTAAGCGCGTTTGAGGAGCCTGTAACTTGAAATCATCTCCCAACTTACAAACACCCTGAAGGATGTTTTCACCAAGAGCGGGTTGAAAGTGCTTCATTACAACAAGCTGCCTCAGTGCCTTAGCGGACGCTGTAACGCCGGCCTTATGGTCATTTTCAAATAGTGAGCAGAAGAAGGTAACGAGTAATGTAACCTGATCGCTCTTCAGGGTATCGTCTCTTCTTGACAACACTTGTAGAGTACTGGCGAGGAAGTCCAGGGCTTTGGCCCTCGAGATAAGATCATCGTCACCTGATGACTGTAGCCATCGCTGGATAGATGCGGCCCATTGGCCCACGGTAACCCTCTTGTTGGCGGATTCCTCAATAGCTGCGAAGATGTCAGCAAGATGTTATTGACCGAGTTGTAATGTAGCAGAAAACTCGCCTTGGGCGGCTTGTTCAGAAATGTCGTGTAACTCATCATTATCTGCAAGCACATATTTCAGAGCAAGCCCATCAAAGCTGGGGCTTGCTGCCATATTGCTATTCAAAGGCAGCTTGCCTGGCTTTTACGGCCTAGGCCGTATGGAGGCTCAGTGATGTTGAAGATTAATGAGAGGTTGTGGTCCTCTAAACTCGTGGATAGTTGCTGTCACTTGCAGTTGGGTTGTCACTTGTTTGTTCACCGCGGGGGTGTTCGAGTGTTGCTATTGACTCATTGACGGATACAACCTGCGATCTCCAAGACTGTTGTAGCCACCAATAGCGGCCAACACCTAGACGTATGTTATCCTGGTAAGTTGATGCAGCACTGGGGGTGGTTGTTAGATTACCCTAGGCACAACTTGAGATCCATGGAGCTGATATCCTGTGTAGGTAGGTAAAGGTACCGAGATACATCAACAACCCCGCCATAGAATCTCGCAATAACAAGGGTCCGTACGTCACTGATTAGCCTTATCGGTGGTCTAAAATGTAACCATGCCTAAAAGAGTAAGAGGGGTAGCCGTGGGGGACTGGCTGGGCCAGGTACAATTCAAAGGGCTGTCAATTAATTGGAGGGAATAAAAGAGGAAAAAAAAAAAAAAAAAAAGAACAAGAAGAATCTGACTCCGGTTCTGGAGCCACGGCTTGCTTCTTCTACCTAACCCATAGGCCAGCCAGGTTGATTCAGAATGCGACAGACTGGATGGTTGTTAGTCACCCACCCATCTATCCACTACCAGATCTCGCGACTATTTCGACTATTCATGATTCTTAGTGTCTGACCTATAGTCCTAGGCTAAACACTCGTTTTCAGTTCTTCCTTACTTGTCAACCGTATTCGCTGACATTCTGCGTAAAGCGTGTCTTCCACTCCGCGCGTCACTGTCCTGGGCCTGCACTAGGACTTAGGAAACTGCCTGGGGTGTATCTAGTGGAGCAACGCAAGGTGAGGATTTTCATATCTGCCTCAAGGGGCAGTCTTCAACACTACGTGACACAGCATCATGTTTTCCTCATCAAGTTTCCTGTAGACTGACGTGATGATACACTGTCTAGAGAACCATGGCCTCTAACCAAGATGTTCCTAAGACTTGCAAAGTTATCTTGGCTGAGTCTATCGCCAAGCACTTGTTGACCGAAGTCACCGATACGCTAAAGTCAATACAACAAGATGCTGATGGAAAGCCGACTCTTGTGGCCTTCCTAGCTAATGATGACCCGGCTGCTGTGAAGTATGCTGAGTGGTCCAAAAAGACTTGTGAGGAAAAGTAACGTCATCCCCTCTGTTTGTTTGCTAGGCATCGTCAACTCACACCTGAGTTCACAGCGGCTTCAATTTTGACTTGCGCCAAGTCACAAAAGAGGCATTGGAAGATGAGATCATGGCAGCCAATGAAGACAATAAAGTCGATGGCATCATTGTCTATTACCCAATCTTCCCAGGCAATCCCGCTCACGACAGGTACATTCAGGAGACTGTATCCCTCGCAAAAGACGTCGAAGGTCTCTGTCACAAACACATCTCCAACATGTACTACAACGTGCGGTATTTGGACCCCCC
The DNA here is from genome assembly GCF_022495145.1 of Xylaria bambusicola. Taxonomy (NCBI): domain Eukaryota; kingdom Fungi; phylum Ascomycota; class Sordariomycetes; order Xylariales; family Xylariaceae; genus Xylaria; species Xylaria bambusicola. Next base: position 595,322 of record NW_025953562.1, read on the forward strand.
GCAGAACCTGAAGAAATCCATATTACCATGCACACCTCTTGCTGTCGTCAAGATCCTGGAACATCTCCATATCTACAATTCCATCCTTCCTTCTGGTAACCGGCTGTTCGGGAAGACAATCACCGTTATCAACCGATCCGAAGTCAACGGTCGTCCGTTAGCTGCTCTTCTAGCAAATGACGGAGCCACAGTGTATTCTGTCGATTTGACAGGTGTGCAGGTCTTCACTCGTGGCCAAGGCATCCGTCAACCCCGTCACCAAGTTCAGGACAAAGAGGGCTGGACTTTGGAGCAATGTGTTCCCATTAGTGATGTCATTATCGGCGGTGTGCCATCGGAGAACTACAAGCTCCCGACCGAGCTGATTCGCGATGGCGCAGTGTGCATCAACTTTTCCTCTTTCCGGAACTTCGATGGTCCTGCAGTCAAGGAGAAGGCGTCGATCTATGTCCCTTCAGTGGGCAAAGTTACGATTGCTGTACTATTGAGAAACCTTGTTGTACGTATATTCCAACCCTGAATTGTGCTGAAGGAAGTGATCACTAACCAGAGGCAGCGCTTGATTGCCAACCGCCCGTCAACGCAGTCTGCTTCTGAGAGTACTCTGAAAGCTAAGAGCGAGGCGTTTGTAGAAGGGTGAGGTGCAGAGCGACTTCTAGATTAGTAGCTAATTGTTGCATTTATCTGATGCTTACGGAGTTTGGTAACTTATGGGGATAAAAAAAAACTATGCTAGAATAGTCAGTCTTGTTTGTTAATATCATATTGTTTGTTGTGATGTTATTGACACTCTTTGGCTTGTCTCTGTGATTGTCTCCTTCCAGCCACCAGCCAAATTCTTAACATCACAAGCCAGTTATTGCTTCTTTGGGAGCAATGTAAAAGTACTGATTGGTCAATTGCTCAAATGACAGCCCGTTATAGCGCTTAGCCTGTCTTGTACAGGTGGCTGTTGCTGCTAAGTGCTGACTTTAAGTCTACATAGACACTCCACCGGGTTTTCTTGGACGGTAACCATTCATATAAACCTTCCACCATGAATATCAAACACAACAATTGAACTATGGTTAATTATAGTTGATTCGGACAGCGAAGAGTCGGTGAAAAATAACGAAGAGGATGAGTATAGCAAGCTAGCTTTGCCAGTAGTACCCCTAGTCACCAGCCAAGAGAGCCCGAGGGCGGTCGGTCCATTTAGTGCTAGGGTATCTAGTTCAGGGTTGGGAAAATCACCTCATCATCTAGGCAGCACGGTGATCTCCACAAGACAATTGCAAACACATCGGATTTGCCATATGTGCCTCGCGTCATGGACCAAATTTAGATGGAGAAAAATGGTTGTTCTGCCTGGCCTGCCTAGTTAACAAGCAACTGCCAACGCCAGGTCACAAGACCACGCGAGGGATGGTGGTGTTTTAACCCCTGTTAGCTGGCAGGCTACAGCGGGGCAATCAATGCCTAGGGTCCAGCAGAGTAGAGGAAACACGCCAAGTTCTCTCCAGTTTTGTGCCTCAGGTACAGCCGTACCGCTCCTTGGGTTGTTGACAGAGGAAACAGCTGAGATGATATATAACCCTCTTGTCCTGACCTGACCTGTTCAGTTGTTGCTTCCTTCTCTGTATCCCTTCTTGTGTCCAAGGCTTTGTTGACATCTACCTGACAAGTCATCTTTTGTCAACCCCTAACCTACTCCATCACATCACTGACATAGCGGTCAACATCTTGCGTTCCTTCTCTACCCTACATTCTCTTTCTTTCATTGTTTCATCCTGATCCATCCTTCACTTTAACGAGAATGAGTGCATCACAGCTCCCCAAGCTCCCAGCCGCTCACAATGAGTTGGCTAGCTACATTGCCAAGCACCCCAACGTGCCCATGAAAGAACTCATGGAGCCATATCGCAAATTCGAGGCCAAGCTGCGTGAAATGTACGCCCAGGAGCGCAGCAACCCAGTTCTTGAAGATCCATACCTCAATGTTCTTCCCCTCCTCACCAAAGATACCCCTTCCATTCAGACTCGCGCTCGCAACCTCGACAATGAGAGCCAGGAACAGAAAGACAAGTATATCATGCCCCTTCCTGATGACAAGCGCCGTCCAGACGGATCAGCCGCTGTCGTGGAATCTCTCAAAGAGTTCCGACATAACTTTGGAGTGTTCTCTGAGTCGTCCTTGTCCGACCTGAACTGGGACAATGTTGTCGCTGCTGGGTCCTCTGTTGTCAACACTCTTCTTCCAGTGCCTCCCGAGTACAAGAAGTCGAAGCGAGCCTTGCGCGAATACTACCGTAAGTAGAGCGTTTAAAAGATCACTGATGTGAAGTAGCCTCATGAGAGATGTACCCTGGCTAACTATGTTGTTTAGATGAGAAGTTCTGCCCGGCATCTGATGTTGATCTCTTCTTGTATGGATTGAACGAAGAACAGGTGATTGAGAAGATCAAGGATATCGAAGCTAGCATTCGAGATGCGATTCTCTCTGAGGTCACTGTTGTGAGGACCAAGAACGCCATCACGATCTGTAAGTATTCGATCATCTGCATAATTCTTCATACAGCAAAGCCTAATTCTTGTAAATAGGTAGCCAATACCCAACTCGTCATATCCAAGTACTTTTGTCCCTTCCCCTTTAATTGCGCTTTACTTATAATAGTCGTAGATTGTCCTGCGTGTGTATAAGTCTGTCTCTGAGATTCTTACTGGGTTTGACATTGATTGTTCGGGTGCGGCTTAGTAAGTGCTCAGTCCTTTTCCCAATTTCCAGTTCATTCACCTCCCTCTTTATGACTTTATGGCATTTCTCCCTGTGAAATCATGTTGCAGATGTGTCCAAAAGTTCTTGAGATGGTAGCACATTATGCTTGAGCCCACTGACATGGGACGATATAGTGATGGAAATCAAGTTTACACTACTCCTCGTGCGCTTGCATCCTACATCACTCAAATCAATCCGATTGATCTCAGCCGGAGAAGCCCTTCGTACGAGAATCGACTATCGAAGTATAGCCATAGAAACTTCGAAGTCTATTGGCCCGAGCTCGATCGCTCTCGTGTGGATCCCACTATCTTCGAGCGGAGTTTCCAAAGAACCCTTGGCCTGGCTAGGTTATTAGTTCTTGAGCGACTGCCCACCGCAAATGCCCGTGAGCAATATATGAAGAAGCGAAGGGAGGAGCGTGGACGACCCCAGGCGCCACAGCGGTTTCAACATCGCCTTTTTGGTAACATCAAAGATGTAAGTCAACCTTTTCGCACAGCATGTCCTATCAAACTAGGACAAAGTTCAAGCATACTGACGCCCTGTTAGATACACGAAGACGAAGTTGCAGATTGGGTCGATGAGACTGAAGTTTCTAATTATCATACATTTACTGTTCCATATGGAGTTAAGTTCCATGCAAAGAAGATTGAGAAACTATGCTACACCAAGGACTTGTGTAAGTACAATTCCCTACATGACCAATTCGAATGACGTCCCTATCTAGTGAAACGCCAATAATAATATGGGATCGTGGTCGACTGTTCACTCTTCTAGACTCATGACAATGATTATATGCTGACGTATACTAGTGCTCAATGCTGAATGGAACCAGCCTAAGGAACGAGAGGTTTATCGTATGTAGTACCTATTTCACTGCATACTCTAGTTTCTTTGAATCGTTCAAAAACATTCTAACTCCTGCACAGTACACAGGCACCCAGCCTTCTTTGGACGGGTTGAAGATGTGAGTCTATGAGTTAAGAATGCAATTGAATTAGCCTAACAACTTTGCTTAGGTCATTGGCGATTGTTGTGGCACATGCCCCAAAGCCCAGACACCTGAAGAAATTGAGATCGCTGAAAAGGAGAGCGAGATTTATGTCTCAGGAAATGTGTCCTTCCGTATCGATGACCCAGGGCGCCAACAAATCGGCTCCTTTAACCCATTGACCGAGGATGATTGGACAGAGATGGCTTATGTTGGCAATACAGCTCGCCTTTGCCAAGCTATTGTTGACAAGGATCTCGAACATGTCGAGGACTGGCTGTCACAGGAAGGTGCAGACCCGAATACCAGAGACTATACCGGGAGAACACCACTTCACTTGGCTGTGATTAGTTCCACCCCCGCTATTGTCAAATGTTTGGTTGATCATGGCGCACGACTGGTTGCAAGGATTGCCGATGGGCGGACAGCACTGCATCTTGCAGCGGGACGCGGTAACATTGAAATGGTCAAGATACTGTTGGAGAAGAGCAACGCGAATGAAGAAGAGGAAGAAGAGAAGGTGGACCAGCGCCGCAAAGCTCGCCAGGAGAAGGCTAAAGTTGACACGGGCTATGCTCCGCGTGATTCCGGGTTGTCTGACGGTGACATTTCTATGGACGATGGTTCAGATGGAGAACTCGTTGATGATGAGTCATCGGATGATGGTGTTCAGTCTATTGCTACGGGCTCCTTCGTCAAAGTCGATAATAAGGACGAGCCGAAGTCGGCTGAGACAATTCCACTCGATGATGACCAGGTAAGTACAGAGCAAACCACCAAGACCGGCATACTAGGCAAGGCTAACGAAGTTGACACGAATTTAGAACGATCCAGACTTCTATAAAATCGACGCAATTGCATGGGACTCAAAATGCTCTCCCCTTCACCTAGCGATCATTGGAGGTCACTGTGAGATGGTCAAGCTGCTGTGTCAAGAATTTGGAGCTGATGCTCTGTTGCCCGTCAAACTCGGTGATGGATCATACGAGCACCCCCATGCTGCAATTCTGACGTTGGTTCTTGCTCTTGCACTTCCACTCGAGCAAGCTGTCCACATGTGTGAGACACTCTTGAGTCTAGGAGCTACCTCATCTCAAGCCGACCTCACTGGCGTCACAGCCTTCCATCGCTATATCCGGGTGAGTCGCTGCACTACTGAGCTGTTACTCGACTGTGAATGTGTTTGGTTACTTACATATTGTGCTGCATAGAACAATAACATGAAAGCCATCGATTGTCTGTGGGAGCATGACAAACTCGGTCTGAAGACAGCCATCAATCACATAGCAGTATCCGGATCTGATTGGAACATGAATGCTACTAGCCCTCTAATGACAGCTATTGACCAGAACAATCCAATTCTTGTGCTAAAGTTACTTGACGCTGGAGCAAAACCAGAGCTCGATTTTGATAGCTGGCTGCAAGGTGCAAAATTCTCCTCCGACATAACGCTTGGTGTAAGTTCTCGATTTCATCATGCAGGCATATAACACTTATTTTTGTCATCAATTCGTCTAATAAATTGTCAGGATTTTGAGAGAAACCAAACGAAATTTAGCGAATCAATGGAACAGCCTCTGATTACAGCAATTCGATCTGGACACCCAGAGTTAGCACTAGAGCTCCTCGAAAGAGGTGTTGACCCGAGCCCGGTCACTAAAGCAAGCTGGGAGGTAATCAAAAATGAGTGGGCACGACGTTGGAGAGTAGGCGAAACTGCTTTAGATGTTGTGAGACATCTATTGAAAGAATTGCGAAAATACAACGGAGAACCAGTCACGCCCAGACTACGAATGAACAGCTTCGGGTTCAACAATCTGAGGGGTGGCCGTTCCACTACTTCGTGTGCCCCTGAAGCGCCGAGTGGAACCGAGGAATTCCTATCTCGATTCTCGGAGGGAACTTAGTAAGTCACTCTCAAATTTATTCTTATTTTTCGAGTTCCTTTGAGAGCATAAATCGCTTTCGTTAGGAAGGTTATGGGATAAAGCTTTAGTGATACTCGAAGTGATTCGTGCAAGGGATGTTACTGACCATATCCGTTATAGTCAGCACTGGCTTGTCTCTAATGACATCAAACGGAAAATGGAAGATTATAAGCACGATCTGGAGGCCGTCGCCAAGGAAAAGAAGAGAATTGCTTCCTTGAAAGGCCTTGTTGAGAAAAAGGAGGCCATACAAAATCTCATCTCGCAGCTCGAGAAAGTTGAGGCGGCGCTTGTAGAGAAGCGTGCCAAAACTTTCAAGGAGCTTCATCCGAAAATCGAGTGCATGGAAAATCCCCAACCTGACGAATATGAAGATACATCCCGAGGTGATTACAGTTTGAAGTTTAGCTTTACAGGAGTGAAAGATCTCACCTCAACTAGGGAAACTGCGTATATAGAGCTGTAAGTCAACTTCCCCAATCTATACGTCAAGTATGCCATCACTGGAACTTCAGGCACTGATTTCATTTAGCTTCGAAGCGGCATGGACTGGCAACATTGACAAGATCAAGTCATTGGCATTAGCTCCCTGGGGACCTGAGGCGAAAGAGCCGCCGCTGAAGGTAGCAGTGTCGGATTTGGCAGGCAACAACCCTTTCTCACTCGCGTTCCTCAAAGGCCACTTTGACACGGCTAGAGCTATCCTGGAGATCGTACAAGCACAATGGTCGCCGCCAGATAAGGAGAAATCACGATATAAGATAGTCGATGCCAACGAAGATGAAGAATCGTATGAAGACTCGGAGGCTAGCGACAGTGGCAGTGAACCCGAAGTTCGCATGGAGATTATCAAAGACCAATTCACTATTGATAATATTGGTCAGGTGTCTATGCAGGTCAAGAGTGACGTGCTGCCCTCGGCTATCCTGGATTGGAAGGTTCCAACGTTCGTACTGGGCGGCGACAAAGTCGAGGACGCCGTACTTTCTACCCAAACCCTCCTTGCTTTCTCCATGTTTCAGGAGGATAGCCAACGGTTTAATTTGCTTCTCGATCTGCACAATCAGTTTGTGAGAAAGTCAGAAGATGAAGACGACTCTAGCAAGTTCTACGCATTCCCTAAAGACGATTTTGAGTATGCAATTCAGACGGGACGCATCAACATGCTTGCCGAGGCAATCCGCCGAACTGGTGCGGGTATTCCACTCGAGGAGCTCGTGAAGAAGAGTGGAACCGAGATGAAGGTCAAGCCTCGCTACTATCAAGGTCTTACAGTTTACGGCAAAAAGAGAGCCGACTGGGCTGCGGCCGGCCGCAACCTCGTCGTCAAGCCTACAGGTACCCAGGCTCCGCCTTTGCTTACAGCAGCTTTGAAAGGCTCAATTGAGTCTGTCGAATGGTTTTTGGGAGATGCACCCATGAGACACTATCGAGAGTTTGGCACGTCTTCGATTGCCAAAGAAGATCAACGACTGAAACATCTCAATGAGTCCTCTGGGGGCTTTGATCGAGCTATCGCAAAGTGGCTTGGTATTCAAAGTAAGTTCATTCATGTGTGTTGAATTCAGACTGCTGACAATTTCGCAGATGACTATGTTATTCATTGCGCTGTGCTAGGTCCCATCGGAGATAGAACTAATAGGCTCATCGAGTATCTAATCAAAGTTTGTCCAGCGTCTTTCGAGGCGAAGTCGGACTTGGGTTACACTCCTCTGTTCTTGGCTTGCCTGATGGGCAGGCCGCAGTTCGCCAAAACACTTATCGACGCCGGGGCCGACCAATCAGTCAAGGATGGTGGATTCAACAACATCGTCCATGCGTGTGTCATCAATTATCCAGATCTCGACCTGCTGCGACAGATGCTGGATCTTTTCGATCCTGAACTGAGAACTCACATGTTCCGTCAGCGCAATAACCTTTCGTGCGGCGGCAATACCCCCCTCCATCTCTGGCTAACAGAGTCCTATATTCCGTGGTCTCGCCTGAACGGCGATAAAGACAGCACTCACGTGACGCTTCTTCGTCTGCTCCTCGAATACTCGAAAGGTGAGGAGTTGGAAATATTGAACGGTTCCGGTGACACTGTCCTTCATACAGCCGTGTTGCGGTCGTCTGCCGATCAAGCACGAGTTCTCCTCGAGCAGAACCCGAAGTTGCTCTTCCGTGAGAACACTGTCGGCCGTACTCCGGGCGAGATTGCTTACGATCTCTACACTAACGACAAGGTTAAGGAGCCCGATTCAGTCGCAATCAACGTTAGATCCTACGATCATCTTGTGGACCAGAATCCAGAAGAGTTCTTGCCTAAGGCAAAAGACAAGAAAACAAACAAGGAGCAGACCTGGGAGGTGGTCCAGGAGTACCTCGCTAAGACGGAAGGGAAGCGCCGCCTCGTGAGTCTCAACGAAGCTAACGATGTCGCTCGACGCCTGGGTGAGAAATACTTATGGCAGCGCTATTACACGAAGACCACGAATCAGAACAACGAGGATGATGATCACGATGCCAATGACGATGCGAAGAAAACGAAGGAGCCGGAGCCCGACTTTGTTAACGTCAATTACAAAAGTGAGAGAGATCAGGCTTGGTATGTTGAGAAGGAGAAGGTGCCTGGTGCCGATTTGTGAGATCACTTCGAGCTACCTTCGCTTAAGTTGATTTAGGAGACGCTCATTTGCACTGTTCGGTTTTAGTACAGCAAGCCGCAAGAATGTTGCTTTAGGAGATAGCTGTGACTAGCACGATAATTGACTCATCTGTTCCCAACGCATAAGAATAAATATGGTGATATTACGTGCTAATGTGAGAGCCACGGTATACAGTTTGCATATCAATGGCCATGTAGGCGGGCTCCATTACGGAGCCGGGTAGCTCTCGAATGCAACTTGCTTCGGCGAATCGGGGATCGTGCGCTCTAATCAGCAGGTGCTTATAAAGTGGCGTAGATCTAGCCCCTTCCCCGGCCGATGTCCTGGGAATACGAGAATCCTAAAGAGGCAGGCAATGGTTCAATTTCCAGTCAGGGTCAGCGAACAGGAACATATCACCTATGTGAGTTATGGCTCTGACATTACGAGATGCTTACATAAGAAGCCAATTATGGCGGCGACTGGGCTCGCCGGTTAACTTACCGAGGCCGGTTGACTGTAAAGCTGATTTCTTACTATGTTCTCGACCCCATGTTCAACAAGTGCTGCCCCAAGATAAACAGGCAACTATGGTTTGCACCAATAGGGCTCTAAATCTAATAGTATTGGCAAAACCTCGGTAGCAGAACCAAGAGAGATACTTTTTTCGATTAGTGTGTTTACTAACTGCTTTGAATGTTAGCGATTTCCTTGTCATCTGGAATAATCACTCGACACATCATTCCTAATTGTCGACTCGTGTATGCTCTATTTAGCGAGCAACTTTATTACAGGTTATCTACATTATTTTCATGTACCGGTCCTATATACTTAGGACCAAGAATGTATAACGTCATTAACGACTTGTGATGATTAACACAATAGCATAATGAGGAATGTCCCTTTTGTTCCCAAATACATCTTCGGCAAATATACTGCTTCCTCTTGCGTCATTGTTAACTACTTGCGTTCAAGATCGGACTTGATAGTTTTAGCCCCAATAGCAGCCGCATTTACATACTGAAACTTGAGCGCTTCGAACAACCGAAGTACAGGTGGGTATGATCGAGGGGATAGCCTATCGGCCTCCGGATTGCACATCAAAAGTTCCCGAGGTTCCGAGAATCCGAGGAGGATTGTCACTCAGTAGGTAGGTAGCCAATCGATAGTATTGATAGATGAGTTCGGACAACGAAATTTGACTTTGACGAGGACTGTGATGTGTCTCCACGTTGTCGAAATGGTTGTAGAGTAGTTGTTGAGGCTTGCTTGGAGTAAGTCATGACTTCGTAGAAAATGAGGAAGGCCAAGAATATAAGTACGGGAATACGCCGCTCTTGTTTAGGACTCGTTTTGCGGCCAAACAAACAAGTGTAGTCTTCTAAGATCTACACTCGTCCCAGAGCTGCCGAAAACTTCCCCTATCCCCGCTCTATAAAGCAAAAATCATCGGAATAATGGCTATCAAAGCTAAAGCTACCCTCGCCCTGGTTGTCGCTACAGCCGCCAGCCTTGCCAACGCTCAATTTGGGCCTCTTCCAAGGGAATGCACATTCACAGCATACACCAGTACAGACGTAAGTCCACGCTGGCGCGATTTTTTCCACCTCTTCCCGCCCAAGGACATTTAAAGGTTTTGGGAATGTCACCTGGAAGTAGTAAGTGTGTTTGAATGAAAGATTTATTGACGTTGGTGAATAAAAGTGCTCGGGCGAATCAGTGCCTAAGACCGTTCCACACTACGCCGATTGTTGGGTAGCTCCTCTGCAATCATACAAGCTAGAAGGCCCGGAATGCTACGCCATTACAGTAGAGGCATTCGCCGACCAGGAGTGTGGCTTTCCCAACGTCTACAATTTCGCCGAAGCACATCCCATCACCAGAGCCGGATGCTATAACTTCGCGACTAATCCCCAGAGCGGCTATTTCTTCTTCCGTAATTGTTGAGAAATTACTATGGAGGACTCATAATGTGGAAGAGGCTCTCGTTGGTTTCGTAGCATGTTTCTGAACTTGCGAAATTGTAATTAGGGGTGACATAATATCGGCTCTCCTACTTCATCTCGAAGCAGCTATCTATTTATATTGCGAAAATTCAGGAACAGACTTAGTTACCAGCACCACCTATTGAAAGCATTACCAAATACTAATCAACGCAAAGTCCACCTGCCATTATCTGCACTCATATTGAGCGCTGCCCATTTCAGCCTGGATCATATGATAATTTGAAATATACTTTACTTGACTTGAATTGATTGATTGAATTTGCACAGGGTCGTGGCGTCCCCGGGCTGTTCTTCCAGGATTAATATAAGATGCACCTTGAAGGCTTGGCCTATATGGTAGCAGTTTTATTCAATAATAGATTGTCAGAAGATCGGAAACTGAATTAAGTATACTATACATTCAACCGAATGCAATGAAACCGACTTTCGCCTCTGATCCTATACGTGCCTCTTTCATGATACAGTCTAACTATGCTCTAAGCTCGCTGGGCTGTTCATAATAATATTGAGGTACCTCGTCAGGTTTTGAGTTGTGTCCACCCGTTATTACTACAGTTGTGGAAGGGTTAAATGAATAGGCCTTCGTTTGAGAGTCATGAAGTTCGGCGACTTGTTGCCGTTCTTTATGTAAGCTCTTCCTCTTCATGAACACGACACCGGCTACTATGAGGACTAGGATCCCTCCAAGTGAAGCCCCAACCCCTATCCCTGCCTTTGCGCCTGTCGATAGTCCGTTGGATACATTATCCGAGCTCAGAGGGATAGATGTAGGCGCGACTATTGTCGATATGCTGGAAACTACGTTAGAAGTTTCAGTTGACGTTGTGGGAGTTACTCGCGAAACCGTTTCCGAGTCGGGTGAAGCGTTGACCGTAATATTAAAGTACGCCGAACTTTGCTGAGCATCCGAAGTGCCATGGAAGAGCCAGAAGAAGAAAATCGGAGAACTAGAGAGTTGAAGCTCGTAAGTTTGAACGGTCCACTGAAAGCTTTGCGGCAATATGGTGCCGTTGGCCTTTTCTATAACACCGGGATTAGCATTACAGGAAGGACCAATCATCCAAGAACCGTACGCTTATAAGTGAACTGTGACGATCGTCGAGCGCTGCCACCGGCCAAGCTCTGCTGCCAGAGTTCGAGTCTGTACTCTTTCCACGGCGTTGCGAATGCCACGACCTGAGTCGATCCTAATGGCCAATGGCCATTTCTCGCGTATGGACCAACTTTTGCTGTGTCTTGGAATATTGGAGAGACGAATTTAGTACCCATCACCTGTGTAACGAACGATAAAGGGAGAAACAATAAGGCGAACAAATGCATCTTGTGAGACGGGGGTGTTGTTGATCTTATGGGCTGCCGTTCAACATTTACTCATGCATGACGAGTCACAGGAAATGAAAATTGTCGAAGATGATAATAGTAAACTGAGCTCATTTCAAACAGGCAAGGGTGAGGCTATATAGCCCTCCCTTTACTCAGATTTCACAACAAACAGTCTAGGGGCCGTCTCTAGCCCAATTGTGGCACAATACTAGGCACTCATCCAAAGCTTGAACAACCTCCTTGCATGAATTAGCTGTGTGTTGGTCGGTATCGACGCTTTTCGCTCCCAAACATACAGCTCTTGGCCTTGTTGATGGTACAATCAACAACGTGGAATAGCCAGACGATTCTGGCACATTTTAATTCATGTTGGTATGCATGTTGGTTATATATTACATGTTGGCTGTAAACCCCTGTCGATTGTGGTGTAGCCTACGCCGTGCTACTCTGCTGGGCCAGGCCCAGTCCCGTAACGTCGGGATTTACGCAATCGGCGCGTAGAGATGCAGGTCTATTCGAATAAGAATAATGGAACATCTAGAGCGCGATAAGTAGTGTGAATCGAACAGTGATATCATGCTAAAGTCCATCGAAGAATATCCTGGGCAAGTCCCTTAGCTACTTGATCATGGTAACAAGTCCGACTGCTGTTGATAATTTCAAACAAAGTTGTTTGGCCCCCGAGAGATACCCGCCCCCGTAATCTATTTAGGGTTGTTGTGAGATTCCTTTGCGACGTGGCTGACACAATCCGCGCTCGGAAAACCCTGTCCTCGATTGTTCTCCATTCTGATGACCATTCTTCTATTTGATTCAAGAAGAAACACAAGTCCGACATGGACAGTCTAAGAAAAATGCGACAAATATCTCGTCAAGTCTATTTGGGCCTTCTGGCTTTATTTGTGTTGCTCGTATTTCTTGCTACTTCTAGATCTTCACTAGGAGCGTCGCCGCGGGGTCACCTATCTCAGCAGATAAGAAAAAAGCAACCAAATTATACGACTACCGAGTCTATCACAAACAACACCTTGGGATTTTCCAAGATCTTCGTAGTCGGCCTTCCGGATCGCACGGATAAACGTGATGCGCTCGCTCTGACGAGCACCCTTACCGGGTTTCATGTCGAATTCATTGATGGCGTCAGAGGCGAAACCATCCCCGACCAAGCAGTGCCTCCTGGAGTTGATAGAGCAGCATTAATGGAAGGCAACCTTGGCAGCTGGCGGGCTCACATGAATGCGATACGAAAGTACGTGTTAATCAGAATTTGGCACCGTCGCGACGATACGAGTTAACATGACCACTTCAGAATAGTCGAGGAAGACATTGAGACAGCTCTGATCTTAGAAGATGACATGGATTGGTGAGTACGATACTCTACCGATACAGTGCACAGAAGTTGACGACTGTTGAATTGCGGTGTAGGGATGTTCGCCTGAAGAAGCAGCTCTCACAGATCGCTGAAGGGACCCGTTCCTTTTGGCCGTCTGAGGATATACCGTCGTCACAGTATGGTGATACCTGGGATGTGTTGTGGCTAGGACAGTGAGTTCATCCTGGTTTGATCAATTTCCCAAGGCCATGCATCATCACAGTTTGAACCCGCTGGGTACAAGATAGATATTCATGATCAACCATGATGCTAACCTGAATGGCAGCTGTGGTGAAATATTTCCTGAAGTACTTCCTGAAAATGAGGGGAAGCCGCGGTATCCCAAATTCACCATACCAAATGACGAGACTGTACCACCTCTCAATAAAATCACTGGCCTCGTTGAGTTTGCTAAGCATCCAGAATTTACAAGATGGGTCCATGTCAGCGGCGGGCCAATTTGCAGCTTTGCATACGCTCTCTCACAGCGTGGTGCCCGTAAAGTCCTGTTTGACCTCTCTATCGACCATCTAGGAGGGCCATTCGACAACGCATTGGCAGGACTCTGTCGGGATGGTGCCTCGGGAAATATAAATGGACTCCGAGCTAAGTGTCTTACTGTCACGCCTCCTGTCTTTTTTCATCACCGCGCAAAAGGCCCTGTCAAGAGTGACAGCGATATTCAGGATACAGCCAACACTGAATGGCGGGGAAAGGGTACAACTGAGAACATTAGGTGGAGCGCGAGGAATAACTTGAGAAATATGATGCTTGGATTAGAGATCGAGAGTCAGTTTTAAAAGATACCTCAGAGAATATTTATTCAAACGACTTGTACACATAGACGACATGGACTTAAGCGACACCTGCATTTACCATATAGGCATATGTTAGTTACCACAACTGCTTGGCTATACCAAAACTAAATAGGCGTCAGAGGCTTGACTAATTTTGGCAGAGAAGCGTGTCCTATTTATTGTCCGAGGTGTGATGAATACTTATAGTGATCAAAAAAGGAAGATTCAAGTGCTTGAAAGCACTAGGAAGTGCGGTGAGTGTGGATCGAACACACGACCTTCAGATTAATGATGAAGTGTCACTTCAGTCTGACGCTCTCCCAACTGAGCTATCCCCGCTGGATGAATATTTCGACCGGTTATTGCAATTCTGATATGAACGTATTGCCAAGACCGGTTGTGTAGTGGAGAATAACCACATGGCTCGAAAGCTGATCCCATCGTGAAGATTTCATTCCACATCATTCATAGGCATATTGAATAAGCTCATAATTACCAGCTCTACTCAACGATAAGGATTGAAATGGAGAGGAAGATAACGCGCGTTTTCTTTATCTATTTGTTACTCTTTTAAGTTTATCACTAATCTTCATATTCTACTTGCAATCCCCTAAAGTTAGTTCTTTTAACTAAATAGACGGGAAGTAACCCTGTCGAATATCTCTACTTCAAGTATTTTGCTTTGAACGGAATGGTTGAAAGGAATTTTCTAACATCTCCAGGCACTTCCAGGAGCTTGAAAAGCCATTGGAGAATGATGACGAAGGAGGCAGGCTCGCCCATATGCTTGGAACCACTAACAAAACTGTATAACTAAAGTAAGCTTCAAGATAAGGTGTTATATCAGCGTAGAAAGACATGATCAAGGTTTTATGCTCTAGAATGGGAGATAATGCATACCGAACTTCTTTGGGGTCACCATGCTGTAGACACAAATAGTAATCATCGATAGGAAAGATCTCGTCCTCCATGCCATTTACAAGGAGGAGGCGTGCGCATCCCTGACGGTCGAGAATTCCACTTTTAAGCAGAGAAAATCGCTCACTTGCGTCTTCCTTGAAACGCTCAAAGTTGGCTCCGTAACCAAACTTATAACAGAGCGTATGCGCCAAACTGTGTATCGTGTTAATTAATTGTATCTTGATCTAAGATAAGGCAAGAGATTAGGACTTACTCGAATGGATATTCTAAGGTGTCCACTGCATCCAGCCATTTTGGGTCGAACATGCTGTATGAATGGAATAGTTAGGAAGCATAGTTATTTAAAGTTTCGAGGGTAATGTTTCATTTTCACATGAAAATGAAACAAAGGGTAACACTTACTGATGACATCCGCCCCCTAACGCCACCACACCTTTAAGCTTATCAGGATGCGTATGCGCGAGGCGTATCGAATCTACAAGACTCAGCCAGTGGTTACCTCTTTGGGCTATAAAGGTACTGACAGTAGCCACCGGTGCTAAAGCCCCAGTTCACAATCTTACTTTGGTCAATCTGCACCTGCTGGCCAACCCAGTGGAACATGCTTGACCACACGCGGTCCGGTGAGCTGGGATCTGAAGGAGCCCCAGGATTGTCTCCAGTCCCTGGAATCTCAACAACAAGGAGCGCGACTCCAAGTTCAGCCCATCCATCTTTCCATACCGCAAGCTCAGTTCTGTAACCGTCCAACCCGGTGAAGATGATAACAAGGGGTACCTGATTATCCGGAGATGCATGCTCCGGGAGATGGTAATAACCGGGTAACGCCGTGCCGTCCCCAAACGCGGCATGGATATGCGGAATCGTCACTTCGGTCATCGGATACTTCTGGAGCTTAAGACCTGCAAGTGCAGCCTCTTTACCTTTCACCCATGCGATTTGCTGGTTCTCAGAGCGAGGAGCAGGGAACCGTGCGATGCGATATAATGCTGACGCTCTCCTAAAGGGTATCAAAATGCGACCCGTCTCACCAGCACGTCGACCATCAATAAGAGAGCAAACAGAAGTACGTACATGAATAACTCCGAAGCTTCATCTCTCTCTTGTGAAGCCTCTGCTTGCGACACCAGTTCTGCGGCCTTGGCGAAGAAATGCGACGCATATTCATCCCAATTGTAGGGTGGCTTGAGGCCGGCAGCTATAATACTCTTGACTACAGGCTCGAAATCTTGCGAAGTGCCGTACATGAATGGGTATACGCCCATGTCACACTGCGGACCACGCGTTACTATTTAGCATTCAAAGAGGGATATCAACAGCATAGTTGGTCCGTTGTGTGCAGAAAGTCAAAGTCTTGCTTGCACTTACTAATGGCTTCCATTTTGTCTCCCAGAGAGCCTCGAAACTCTGATGGTGCACAGCTTGCTGCGATAGCTTGTCTTCAATGAAATACCTGCCTCCAGGAAATGCCATTGTGTATGTTTTAGAAAGTACAGCGCAGGAAATGTTCGAGCACGGTACAACCATAAATAATGTATACCTATATTTATATGGAATCCGTTAGCTGGTTGCTGACCTATGGAGAAGCTATCATATACCTATAAGGTTCGGGTGAAGGTCCGGACTATTGCCCGGACATGGGTGTGGGGTGGTCCGATGACTATAACCAGCAGCCAGCTGCATGCTTGAAGCACTCATATGATATCAGCAGGAAGTTTATGCAAGATTTATCAGAGGCCTTCCAAAATTCATTTATTATCGCGGTACAGCATAAGAAGGAGCAAGATAAGACGACATATTTAATGAGCCCGCCTCCAACTCGCTGGGCATACGATGAACTCGGCTGTTATGATCTTGATGACATTCCATTTGATTTGGGCGGCCGATTTACTGCAGAAATGTATTATATTCTTTTCTTCGTCTAATCTCTGCGGGTCATCAGTATGATCATATGATATTTCCATTTTCATAACAGGCGTCTACTCGTCTCTATGTTATGAAATGGGATAGTATTTTACATCTGCGCCTTTTTGCTCTACGAACATCAGGTGGCTCTTCTGTCCGGTAGTCAAATGAGAATTATTCGACCCCGCCAACTAGTAGGTACCCTCTCTAGAATAGATGGGCCAAAAGTAGGAGATTGCATGTTGTAGGCAGAAGAAATCCCATTCTCTATGCTAGACTCTCTTCTATAGTCAGTCTAAGTAGCGCTATCTTGCGCAGTAGGATTTCTGTTACCCTCAGTTTCTCCTGTTCAATAGCCGCCGGGAGACCTACGTAGATCTCACCTTCTGATGCCTCAGCTCAAAATTCAGTGCCATTTTATAGATAAGAACATTGAGAGTGAAATACTGCTTTATCGATAATGCGTAGCTAAGATCCAGTTGGGTATGAGCCGGGTTTTCTGCCATCAAAAATAGGTCGTTGACATAAAGGGGTATCACGTGACTACATAGACTACAGTCACTTTGTGTATAGTTCTGGCTGCATTAGTCTCTGCCCTCGTAGGGACTTTTTCTATCTGCAGACTCCAGAGGGTGAAGGTATGCGCAAAGTCGAAATGATACTACAAGTTGTGTATATAAATCGATTGAATAGGCTTTAATGGGTCGAGGGCGATAGACGCAGATCAAACTCCTTTTTTTTGTTCAATTGCATCAATTTACGCATTTCTTATCAGTTTATATCGTATCGGAACTGATGTCGGTAATGGAGGCATAACCACGTCGCGACCGGCGCGGATGGAATATGAACCAAAAACAGTCACCAAATTTGACATCATCGCGAATCACTCTTAAGTTCACAGTCGAAATGTTGACTTCCGGGGGATACCGTAGCGCATTTACGGGTTACTCTATATGACTAGAAGCGAGCTACGAAGTAGATCCTCATGAAAATGTGCCTTGAGGCACTTCCACGCTCAGCTTCAATGGATCCATTCTTTGCTTCTCAATGGACCAACAGACACAACAATGGCACACTCGCGACTTCGGAACTAAAAAAATGTCGCGATAGTGAGGCCGATCGGCGATTCCCCACAACAAGCTGAGTGCATGGGCAACGACTGACGAGCCCAATGGATGCCAAGTAGGGGCCCTTGAGTGTCTCAACCCAGCACTTTATTCTAACCCCATTTCGATTAAAGATTAGTCAACTATATAGATTCTACACCAAGTTTAATAGGCCATCGCACTCGTGAAATCATGACGCATACGGTCGCAACGCATTTTTATTTGCATCGAACTGCTCTGAAATAGAATCCCATATGACGTGAGTGAGCATCCTGAATCGATCTTCGAGGTTACTGTGGAATTAGTGGCTTCATCTAACCCTCTATTTGGTGAAGACTACTTGTAATTGCCATGTCGGAGCCCAGCTTCAGGCGACCATAGCTACGAGAAGCGAGGTAGTCCGCGGTCGGAATAGTAATGCCGTTCCCCGCAAAGTAGCGGACTTCGATGGAGTTTAGCACGCCATCCCGAAATCCGCCAACACGCGTTATGAGACGCCCGGGGCCTACAGAGCATAAGTGTACACCGCTGGGACTGTAAGCGATTGCAAATCATGTGGATCGTGTTCTTGATGCGGAGAAGTGGGGGTAAGCAGGAGGCAGTGGAGGTCAAAATCGGACAGGGGATATAGATGTCATATTGACAGTATCGGCATGGTAGATGCTTCGGCCCCCGATTTGAAGCGGCTTACCACCTATAGGTAAGGAAGTATCACTAAGATAACATTCTGATAGCCTATGCCATGTAGTTCATGTAGGCAGCCATTCAGGGGTTTCCGGTGTGCGGGCCCGAATCCTGCGAAGGAACGACTTTCGCATATATAAGCCAGTAGAACGATAAAGAGTTGAATCAAGCTTTCTCACTGCTTCCCCCACGAGCAATTATCGGAGCTACTGATCGCCTGATATCGACTTTGTTTCAATATGGCAAGCACAACTGGAGCCGCTCCTATTGAGAAATGGGGCGTAGAGTCGGAAAAGAATATCGGCGTCGACGACGCCCAGGCTTACAAGGATAAGGTGTGGGTAGACACAATCCCATGGGATTACAACCTGTTCCGTGAGTTGCTGGAGAAATACAGCAAGGTCGCCCCGGATCAAGTTGAAGCAGAGATTTTCAAAATTGTAAGAGACAACATGGCCATACTCCATCCTACCCAGGTGTCACTGATGCTCCAAACTTTTCTGACCATAGTCCCATACAGCGCGATAAAGCATGGGCAATCGCCAAGTACCCTTGCATAGGCTACTTCACCTTCTTGCGGCTTCTGGAGTTCGGCGGAGAAAACCCAGTGATGGTCAAGGCCATTGAGCGCCTCAAGGCGCCAGGCTCGCAGGAGACTTTCCTCGAGCTCGGCGGGTTCATTTGCCAAACGATCCGGCAGCTCGCCTACGAAGGTGTCGACTCAGCACGCCTCTACGGCAGCGACCTGCACCCCGAATTCCTCGAACTGGGCTATGAAATGTTTCACGACCGTGACACCCTGAAAGCCACACTCGTAGCAGGCGACTTGCTAGTCCCGGATGAAGAGTACGCGAGCAGCGCAATGGCCAAAACGTTCAACGGCAAGATCAACATTGCGCACGCGTCGAACTTTTTCCATCTATTTGGCTGGGATGCCCAGCTCGTTATCTGCGAACGCATTGTAAGGTTCTTCCGTCGTGGGTTAAGCAGGGAGACACCGGCGGTCTTGTTTGGGTCGCATCTAGGCTCCGTTCAACCAGGCCCCATGAAGGCGGGAGGATTTAGTGTTTACGCGCATGATGAGAAGACGTTTCAGTCGCTATGGGATGAAGTTGGCAAGAAGACGGGCACGAGCTGGAAAGTGAGCATGGAAGTTTTGTCGGTAGCAAGTCCAAAGGTGAACCCTTTCAGCGATAACGCGAGGCGCATGCGCTATATTGTAACTGGTGAGCTCTAAACTATGAGCCAGAGTAGCAGAGGCAGGGTAATGAGTTGCACGTCATTATGTAGCTATGTAGCTACTTACCCCTATTTCTGTCATGTAGGAAGTTAGTTACAATGTTGGTAGTCAAGCGGCCAAGCCCTACAACTATGAATCATCCTGATTTTGGCCTATATCAGCTAGAATGACATACTCAATTGTATAATTAGTGCAGACTTTTCCCTACCCCTAAGCCTCATCCCCGGCCAATTCCCATACGAGGCAGCATGGCCACAGCCTCCTAGCTCAATGATAGCCCACGTTAGTCTAATCCCAAGTGCAGTTTTCTACAACAATTTCAGTCGTTGCAGCTGAAATCTGCTAGATTAAGCCCAAACCTTGTGAAACTTTTCATCAAAGTCTTGCTTTAGTAAGGTAAATGCCTCTAAGACATCCGCCAGGCCTCTACCTTCCCCTTCCCAAATCGGAGGCTCGAGGGGCGTGGCGGTCAGCTTGTTGGGCTTTTCATGAACCGCACGATCTTCCGTGCCGGAATAATTATCGTCATCGTCGTCTTCATCCTCCCATGACTCGACTACCTTCGCTTTGGTTATTTTACTGAGCGAAGTATCATGCTTCACATGGTTCGTAGTTTCTACCATTTTGGGGATGGTGTCTTTGTCATTCACTTCTTCATCATAATCATCGAATCCGACAAGGTCATCGTCGACAATATTCTCTGCCCGAACGAAATTCGTCAGACTGGTGACAATTGTGGCTAACACGAGGGAGAAGTCTCGAAGGAGGAACCACACGTCTCCTTGCTTGATCCTGTTGTCTCGTGTGAGAGCGTCGTAGTCCCCATCCTTGAAGAAATCATAGATATATGAATTGAATGCGGTAGACACGTCGTGGGGCCAGATTGGGATGTACGGCACTGCTGATTCTTCGAGAAATACACCACTTCGGATGTTGGAACACAGGTCGCGAATGCTCTTGAACTCATCTGAGAACCCCGATAGGGCCGAGAAAGGTGATCGCAGCTTGGTAGCTGGTAAATCACCTGCAAGTTGCAACATGCGCGGCTCCTCACCCCCGACCGCAATTCCACTGAAAGGCAAATGTCTGTCGGGGACGTTGTGCAGGTATTGGTTGATATAAGTCCCTGCGTAGGCCTTAAAGATCTCCAATGTCTCGTTGTTGTGAAGTATCAGGAGATCCTCAGCTTCTTTGGGAAGACGCGGAAGCGTAAATGAGGCCGAGTCAGTACCTAGGTTATGGACTCGGATACGGTTGAAAAGATGTGCAAGAACTAAACACATTTTTCTCAGGGTACCGCTTGCATCTCTGCGAATATTCGAACAGAGACGGTGGAAATATCCGCTTTTCAAGAGTGAGTGAAAGGCGAAGACAGCATTCTCTGTGAAGTACAGATGTCCCACAAGTCCCGCAAAGTTTATTGGTTTACCATTGGCCGATAGGAGGTGCTGTCTCTGAAGATACTCAACGGAAAACCTCAAGTGATGTTGAATACACTTGCCCGCTTCTTCACCACCTAGGTACAACCTATTCTGTGTCAAAAGAGACTCGACAATACCCAACACGAAAGTAGATTCCCCTGCAGCATCAACGAGGCCTAGCAGCCGGAGAATCAAAGTCGTGGTCAAAGGAAAGTGGCCTTTAAGGTCAGGCAGCCGAGAAGCCATGAGCTCGTGGGCCCGTGTGCGACTAATATTGGTGAATACGACATTACCAAGTAGGTCGAATCCTCTGCGTCCCGCTCGCCCAGCTCCTTGTCTATAATTCAAAGTAGTCAAGAAGAGGGATTCTCCAATGAACGCAACGGTTTTGCAGGGCATGTTTATACCAAGAGCGAGGGTGCCTGTCGCGATCACAGCAGTTAGGTACCCCTTGCGAAACAATATCTCAACAACCTGTCGATATTTCCTATTCATGCCGGCGTGATGAACGGCAATTCCACGCTCCAAGGCCGAAAATAAATGTGGCTTGACAATTTCGTCCTTCAACGAGTCGATAAACCCCTGAAGCTCTGATGGTGTAAGCCGAGAATTGTCTGCGAAGCTAAACTGTTCCAGTGGCTTTTCTGGATCGAAACTTTCCCATTGGCTCACCTCAGCACTGGCATCTTCCCGCATCCTCTCCTGCTTGGTTAGCTTTTCGGTGCTTTTCTTTGGAGGCCTTTTCCCCTCCCCCGACGCCCTCCATACGTTAAAGTCTCTGATTTTTTTCTGCCAGCCTCTGTCTGATGTCTTCCATTCTTCTTCTTTAGACTGAAGCTGTTCCAGTATGAGCTCAAGTACGCGTTCGCATTCCACGCGGTCATAGTTGAACAAGATTGCAGGTAGACCATCTCCCTTGTGTAGGTCAATTAACAGTGCAAAGGTTCTCAGCCGTTCGATCTTCAGAGATGACTGGGTAGGGGTAGTATATGTTTGTTGGATCACCTGTGTGTTAGGGCTGCCGGGCTCTAGGTCTCGGCAAATCTGGTCAAAAGGCGAAGACTCGTCCTGCATCCAAACAGCGAGAACACTCTTGAGTCTTTTTGTCCACGCAAGCACGTCGGATTTCTTAGGTATACTAGAACAGATTCGGGACGGGTGTAGCGATTCGTCTAGTGGAAACCTGTTAGTCTGGAACTTGTCCATTGATGTCCACAGGCTGAGTGCATCTCGTGGTTCAAGACTAAGTTCTTCAAGATCGACTCCTGTTCTAGAGATAGCAATTCAATCAATAAACCCGTTTCAAAAAAAACTCTTAAGATATAAATAGAAGGTCCTGACTAACCTGTTGCCCAACGTGGCAATTGGGTGAATGTATTCGAAGTTAGAACTCGCTCGATTTGATCCATCCAATCCTGGGACTGGAAGATGCTCGCGACGGTGCAACCCTCCGAACTCAACCCTTTCAGAAGGAGCGTAGTGAAAAGCTCGAAGATCGGAGTACCGACTGCCGTGGGTTATCATCTTGAAATTGAAGCCTTTAGAGGTTTGGGATACCCTAAGCCAGTCACAGAATTCCTCGGGATTTCCAACAGTTGCAGAAAGAGCAATTATCGGACAAGGCGCCATGAGCAACAGCTGTTCCCATACAATACCATCATCAGCCTGTCCGATACAATGGACCTCGTCGAAAATAATGCGCTTAACTCGCTTTGACCAAGAATTGGCATTTGTAGGGGAAAGCAGCATGATTTGCAGAACATGGGGGACTGTAACTAATATCTGGCAGCCTGTCGGGTTGTTTACTCGGTAATCGCGCGTGTGTATAGCCCAAACTGACCTTCCTTTATGATGGTAAGACTTCTTGAATCGAGCCTGGATCTCAGCAGCAATTTGGTTGACAAGAGCCTTTGTGGGAGCAACATAAACTAGAACGCCATCGTTATCTGCTCGAAGGATTTTTTCCATAGCGTAAAAGGAGATAAACGTCTTGCCGGAAGAAGTAGGAGCCACGATGAAGAGGCCATCATTAGCATCGATACTGTCGAGCACTGAAACTTGCCACGCATCTGGCTCAAACGGCACGCGGTCGTCTTTGCGTGAGTCGAAACTCCGTTCTAGGAAAGGGCCACAATGTCCGAGCTGGAACTCATAAGAACCCAGAGTTGGTAACGTAGGGTGGCTGGATTCTAAAATCCGTGGCTGAAACCCTAAATGGCGCGAGAGTAAGGGTTGATTAGTCAACACTTGGCTCGAAATTCCTATAGCTGAGCTTAGGAGTTGCAAGGCTGCTGAAATCTCCTGGGTTGAGCCAGGCAACTTTGAGGTTTCTATGATCTGGTTGAACAACAACGACCCTATGCTTAATGCTGCTGGACATCATAAGACAAGGTTGAATCGCAGATCCTAGGGCTGAAACATACCTGGTTGACTACTCGTTGCGACCACCCGCTCTTCCCAAGCACGATAAAGCGTGTCACATAGGTATAATGACACTTCAGCGCCAATTGCTAACCTGTCTTCCTTTGTTAGACTCAAGAAGTACTTGTTGGCTTTCTGAAAGCGTCCGATCAAAGCCTTCTCTTGGCTGAAATCACGGGCTACTGTATGCCAGTGACGGAATGTGTCACTGCTTCTTTCCTTCAGCTTTCGAGATTGAATAAGCAGTGCAGTCTCGCGAGCATTATTCTTGCCTGTAGCGCTTCCTATCTTTTTCTTCCCCTTCGATGCGTCCACAGCCGTCCGGTTAGTTGGAGCTTTTTTCGAAGGTGCTGAGACGTCTACTATAATAGTTTTAGGTTCGATCAACTTCCCCGACGCGTTGACTAGGCTAGCAGAGTATGCCAACGTATCAGCCATGAATTCTTGATTTCTCTTCCTAGCATAGAAGCCTGGTTTCTTCTGTGCTCCTTTGGCTTCAAGGCCCTTTTTTGCGTTATGCCAGTGTGTAAGCTCTCGAAAAACTTTGCTCTCACTCGTTTCTTCATGTACATCGGTCGTCTGAAGATGTACAGATGCAAGAAATTTGTTCAAGACGCCATGGCTGAATGGAAGAATTGTTGCTTTTGACGGATCATAAATGGAAGTCGTCTGGGTAACTGGGCTCTCCACCTCCGATCCTGTCAAAGTTTGCACGTACTTGTTGCCGAGTAGGGAGATACTGGCCCACTGCTCAACACAAGTGATCAGTGGCTTTGCCTTGGAAATTAATGTGGCAGGAACATGCTGGCCCGTTGAAAGGGCTGTGTGCAACGACAAGAAGAGTGTTCCGTCGACCAGGTCAAAAAGATCCCAATATAGATCACTAGCTAGCGAGTCTCCTAATTCCGATTCCAGGATTTTGGTTGCTTGCTGACAGAAGTTACTTAGAAACTCGCTAACACATTGTTGCGCCTGCCTTCTTGATGTTGATGCTCGCTCTGCTAAGCGTGTGCAGCTGATTACTACGCTGTGTAGAATCATAGCTGTTGCCATGACCCTGTGATTTTCGTCTCGCTCAGATTGTAAAACCCTATGTAGTGCGACAACAGTCAACAATTCTCTATAGCTTCTCCCTTGGTATAGAGCATAGCTAGGTTTCGATAGCTCCTCTAGCTCCCGTGAGCCAGAAATTGGAAGTAGTCTTGGAGATATTGTTAAAGATCGTATCCGAGGAGCTGCCGTTATCATAGGCACAATGACCTAACCATCTCGTTAGTCGGTCTTGGGTGATTCGGCCAGTACAACCAGGTCGCACTGTGATCATCAATACCTACCCTGGAGCTTCTGAACTCGGTGCCATGAATTAAGGCTACACTATGCCTCATTTGAAGAAATTGGTGAATCATGTACTGAGACACTGCTGAATTCTGCGTCGAACGTCCCGAGGCAGTCTGGCCATCGTGGCACATTAAGAATGACGCCGGGTATTGAGCTAGGTGCTGATGAAACTGCTCGCTATCGATCGAGGGGAACAAGTACACTAATCCGGTATCCTCATTCCAAAAAGTCCTGTTGGCAGACAGTTGGAGATGCCGAACTAGAATAGTTCTTGTCATTTCAAATTTGTATGACATGCATTGCGGTGTTGCCGAAGGTGTACACAGCCTCACTTGGTTATCAAAGAACACGATGTGAAATCTGCAGCCTCGAACTTGCAGATTCTTGAGAAATGACTCTACTGCAAATATTGCGTGCAGAAGCTGAAATCCAACTGGGTTCAGGGTATGTTAACGACAAGGTATCACCGCTGTAGAAGGAAGAAGCTTGAGATGAAGAAAAACGACGTCTTACTGTCGTAATCAACGCCCAAAGTGGTGACACTATGGAGCAATAAGGAATCGCCGTCGATGAAGAACAGCTGTTTCCCACCGAAATCACCAACTATGTCGATTCTGCGCGGATGTATGGTTTCGTACCACGCAGCAAGCTTCATACGGCTCTCATTCTCCATGATGAGTGATGAAGGTACGTGGCAGAGAAGGTCTTTCATCAATGCACTTTATAGATATACAGGCGTCGCGATGGGATCGGGGTAGGAGAAAGTAACGAACAAAATCGCTGAAGATGGCCGACAAGCTCACTTACTACCAGTAGTTGGCTACCTAGTGATAACTTGTTGACGGGCAGGAAAAAGGCATTACCCCGCTGCGGAGTTTGGGTAGCTTTATGTTTAAATAATGCATTTTGTTTGCTGCCTTACAATGCGATGATACGGCGATGTGCGCTTCGATTGTGCTCGGCTGGTTTCTAGGCAACATAACGCTGCCCTATCGATGTATCGGCTGTCTGCTTATGCGCACAATCACACAGTGGAGGTGACAAGTCGCAGGTTTGTCGCTGCGGTCTCTGGCTGCGGTCTGTGACAATCATCTTGAATGGATTCTTTTCCTGGCCCGACGTGAATAGCCTCAAGCCTGGGATGGGATGCCTGTCGACACATGCCCGGATCTACTCCAACCTGGCATCAAAACCTGGTGTTCTCAAAGCGATTGAGTAATTGAGGTGCCCGCCTACGTGATTGAGAGGCTAGAGATTGCTTGAGAAGATCGCATTAGTATTACAATCAAAGGTTGAGGAAGTAATGAGGTATCAAAATTGCAGAAACTGAGGTATCATGTTACCTGTATGAAGTAGGTACCTAGGTACTTTTGGGACGGGTTTCTCCTGGATAATGTGTTCCTAGTTTAGTGGATTCTAGCTGCCCCATAGTGCTGAGCTACGCTGTGCCTAAGCGCTAATGATGAGAGCTCGACAGGTGCTTACCTAAGGTATTGAGTATATGATACCGAAGTCCTTACTACCTCGCAACAGGGGTCGACATTATGGAGATGTAGCATCCCGTCAACGCTTGCGATAGTTAAGCCAAAGCTGTCAAACATTATGAGCTGCCTATCTTGCGTTTGCAGAAATGATACTGACGTAAACATCTATTTGCCATGCCAGCATACCTGCGTATTCCCGGCGATATGTGCTTGCTTGCTCACTTCGTTGCTTTTTTATTCCCCTCAATCCTCATCAATTGGTGATCGCCAGAAACAGACATTCCACATCTGAACAGATGCATCTTTTCATCTAGACATGCAAACAGGCTGTTTTCCGTTGTTTTTGTTCGACACCATGTCTGCCTTGGCCCGCGTATGGCTCTACCCCTAGCCATATCAAGCCCCTTACAGGGCTAGAGATGGGAGCCGACATGGCGCATGGCGCGAAACTACCCAATTAAAACTCGAGAAAAGCAGTTGTGAAGAGGTCTGTGTTTATAACAACCGAAAAAATGGGTTTCATAATGTAGAAACAGGGAAGTTCAAGATGGAGACTGCTTCTCGATAATCTTTGACCTCATTCATTATCAAGTAAACACCGTGCTGTATCAGCAGTGAAGTCGCAGCATCATTTCACTCAATTTAGAATACATAGTTCTTTAGCTCCAAAGATGTATAAGACTAATAATACAATGCAAAGTCCATTGGACATTTTGAGTTTGAGCGCTCTCAACTTTTCTTTTCTCTCTAAGCTTCTATCGCCTCGAATAGTATGGTCTGTTTGCCACACTGCTCTACCAGGTTATACTGTAGCTGTCATCCTCCGAGTGCATCTACTATGGATTGACGCGTATAAGATCGACAAGCTCGCAGGTTGGGTTATGAGGTTTACCGGCCGTAATCCATGACAGAGTCTGTGCATAGGTACCAGAGAACTGCCAACAAACAGCCCAGTGATAGTATCCGTAGTCATCACTATATTCGGGCTGCTCTCCAGGAACGAACTTGCTATCGTCGAATTCCCGAACGCTGAAAGACTTGTTGTCATCGTCGAAGCCGATGTCAAAGTAACCACCCACGCCAAGCACAGGGACGCCAACATTCGAATTAGACATATAGGTGATGTCCAGCACCTGTCCACGATACGGGGAAGGGGTCGTGGTGTTGAGTGTCGGGTTCGCGAGCAGGAAGCCTACTTCGTGGCCTCTGTACTGTATGAAGCCAGTGTAGTTGAAGTACCACTGGTATGACGGGTCGCTGACGGTAGGATGCGCGGTAGGTTCGTAGCTGATGAAAGTCGGCGCTGTCGAGCCCGGCAAGTTGTATAGCTTCAGGTAGCCATCAATTGAACTGTTGCAGGCTTTGCCTTTCACTTGCAGAGCGAAAGGTCCCTCTTGTTGCAACTGAGTCTGTGCTGACACCGCGCAGATGGCGCTCAGTCCAGAAAGGAACGTTGATAATCGCAATCGCATATTGATTGGGTTTAAAGACTGACTTCGCAATGTGCAAGAATAAACGTGTTAAGCTAGACAATCTATTACCTACTTTATTTACATTCTGGTGTGTTACCTTTATGATTTTATATAACGAACAATTCCCTTTCCTACATGTGCAGCATTTCAGACATCTCGTATTCAGTGGCAGGTAATTCTGTTGCCTAATGAGCATTATAACCCTGAAGGTGGTACGCCAAGAGCAACTACCAGCGATCCCGACGACGATCTCGAGTAAGACTAATAGTATCTTTCAATTTACATAGTACCCTAGGAGATTTAGGTCAGGCAGAAACAAATCCCATGTTTCATGAAGACATGATTCTGAGGCGCAGGCGACTATCAAATAAGCACTTAAGACTATGATTGATATCTTAGTTGTGTACATTTGCGCATGTTCAATCGCTGTGTATTAATGGTGAGTATTACGTCATATTACTCATCCATTACATTTCGAAGAGTTTGATGAATGATAATCCCTTGGGATAGCTAGGTGTAATAGCACTTATATGTTCTGCTTCAGTAAAATCTATGATATACCGTTTTAAGTCAGTATGGGAGGAGTCAAAAACTTTTAATGTACTATTACAACTATGCTATGTTATAAGCCCTTGCTCAGATGAATGGATCTAGCAGAAGCCTATCGAACAAAATACCTAGGCAGATCCTAGGTAAGTTAGTTTCTAACATTACAATTTCACTAGCCTTACCTGCAGCACATTTAGGCGGAAATGACTATTCCCGTCTTGTTTCCATTCCTGATTAATATGCCAAGGATAGACCCAAAAGCAAAGTCTCATGTCTACACCACATACCTACACGAACCGGTATATGTTTCATCCAATTGGAACAACAAGGTCATTTGGAAAATGGCACGAGGAACCGATGTTCTGGCTACCTTCATTTATCAACTACGACCTCATCAGTCATGAAAACCGTTGATACAGCGTTCTCAATGACTGCCAAGAATCCTTGACGAGGAAAAACAATACTAGTCCCGGAAACCAGAACCGGCGCAATGCCATTGCTAGAACCAATTAACTCGAATGGAATGAACAAATGGCGTCTTCTCGTGTAACTTCGAATGTCGCCACTCTTAATCGATGACATTTCAATCGAGCAGATCCAAAGTTCTGTATCTAAATAGACGAGAGTCTCATTGTCCCAACCTATGAACATTCGGATCGTCCGATGTAGTAGACATAACAAGGGCTGTGGCTTCCCGAGAGCACTCTCTGGAGTCGTTTCTGTCTCGTGGAGTATGTGCTCCAAGTAGTAGACTAGAAGCTTCGGAGAATCTTCCTGTTGTGATTTCTCTAGCTCGACTGCTAGGAACCTTGAGCTCTCTGTGAAGAGTAGTCGTTGGCCCGGCGGCACAGGATGGCCACGATGAGACACAAGGGTGACTTTCGCTTTCAAGGAAATGCGTCTTGCCGTATCGCAGGTCTCATAGAGATACAGAGCCGAATCACCAATCATGATGATATCAAACCCGGTTATAGGATTTGGAAGCCAGGCCCAGGTACGATCAAGAATATCAGGTCCCTCAATTATTGAATTGTCAGGGGCCGATTCAACCGTCGAACTTGGGATCCAGTATATAGAATCAGAAGCGGCCTCGCGTACCAACAGCTTGGACCCGCTAGGGCTTAACTGTAAGTCGCGGACTGAACTCATAATTTTAACTCCAAGGACCTTGCGACCGGCTTCCATCATGTTCCCATCACCTTTTGAAGTGGACCATACTTGAATTATACCTGAAGAATCCGCTGTTGCTACATAGCCGCCAACGCTCCATGTTACGCGTGTCACCATTGCGTGACGCCTATGTGAGTATAATGTGTTCTGAAACTTGGCGCTAGAGGTATGAAACAGAACAACTGAACCATCCTCTCTGCCGACTAGTCCAAACTGTTCGGAGCCCATGCTAGTCAGGCTCATTATCTCGGTGACTTCCTGGCTGCGATCAATCACTGTTGCAGGTTGCGCAATTGATTCGCTTATGCTCGACTCATCTGATAAACTCTTCCTCACGAGCGCCGATGGTTCCCAAACTTTTGTTTTAGCCTCACGAATATCATAAAGGCGAAAACCATCAGTGCTGAAAGCTAAGGATCGGACTTCATAGTCATCAGATTTGATGCAATAGAGTAGAGTGAGAGTATCGAAGTCCCAGAGCTTGACGGAACCTCGCATATCACCTGTCGCAAGTGTTCGCCCATCGGGCGTACAGGCAAGAATATATGCTTCGCCGGACACCGAGACAATCTCCCGACGAGTCCAAGGATCAAATACTGCGAGTTCACCGTCCTGTGTCGCAACGGCAAGAAGTTCCACGGCGGGATTACGGTTGAAAAGAACATCTGAGATTGGCGTGCACGCTAGTCCTGCCGTATCTCTCTTGAACCAGCAAGCACCAATTGAAATGTCCTTTTCAAGACTCCAAAGCTGTACAGGACGACCAGGACTCCCACGATAGGCTATCGCCATAATCGCCATATCGGGTGATATATCTGCGTGGAGGATTGCTCGGGGCGTCGCTTTTTTCAGCTGCTTGCAATCCTCCTTCCCTAAATACTGCCCGGGCAGCACAACGCCGTTAGAGGCAGAAAAATGTAGGACTGAGCTACGACTAGTAACGACCGTGACTGTGTCATCATTCGCTGAGAACCTTCCCGCTACAACAGGGTCTTGATGGTTATAAGTCCAAAGTGGTTCACCAACCACATTGAACATGGTGAGTCGACGGGTACCAGATGCAAGTAGTCGTTGGCCAGAGCTATTGAATTTCAGAAATCTGACTGGCTCCCCATGAGCAATAGCTGTCTTTTCTTGACAAGTAGCCGAGTCATAGACTTTGATATGGCCAGTTCTTTGACCAATAGCGAACAGATTGTCTCCAACCGCAAGGGATAATGCCCGTACTCCACGGTAGTCAATGTACGAGACGCAGTCATCCCAGCCAATATGATTTGTGCCGCTGAGCTTAAAGCCACCTTGTGGACTATTGAATTGGAGAAACATAGCAGAATCTACAGGACACAACGGTGCAACATGATAGAAAATTGTGGACGGAAAGTTGACTAAATTTCGAGAAAACTTGGACATAATTCGTATTAAGTCCGATGTCCAGTGTTCAATGAACTTGTACTGTTCGTCAAGGGGCGAGGTAATACACTTGACGCGCCTTTCCAGGTACTGTTTGAGGTTTCGTGCAGCACGGATTACATAGAACAGATCTCGTTTCTTGCGCGCGACAAATTCAATCCAAGACAGTACATTAGTTCGGAAAAAACGATCCAGTAGGGTTAGGACCTCGTCCGATTGAGCCGAAACTTTGATTATATGGTCTGAGAACAGGGTACACGCATAGTCTGCAAACGCAGAGGTCGTTCTTGACTGTACTTGTACAAGTGAGCGGTGCCTTGGTGGCCTCATCTCCTCGGACACCAGATATTGCAGACAGACCACGGCCAAGCGATGGTGGCCTTTGTCCTTGTGTATCGCCAAAGGTGATTGCAATTCGTGATCAAGAAGAAAGTCACGGACTGTAGCGTGGATAACATGTATAGTGCCGGTTTTGCTGTCTATGCGTAACAGCTGGCCACAAAGCCCTTCTACACTTCGTTCCACGCTTCTGATATTCGTAGCCAAATCCAACTTTAACGCAGCGCGCAATTCGAGAACGTTCAAGTTCCGAACTCCACAGACAGCCCAGGTGAGAATAGCCTTTGTGAGCTTGATTTCGCGAGTATTAGTGGCCATCATCTGTAAGATTGTAAAATATATGGAAGCCATGCCCTCAGGCATTTCGTCTAACACCTCGTCGACGCTTTCATCGCTATACACCTTTGCCAATTCCTCTAGAGCGAATTTTGCCCAAAGAAAGATACCCCTCGACTTTCTGACTATTCTTTCAATTAAGGAGTCATATTCGTCTTCGTTAACAGGGAGCATTGTGGCGTTGTCTCGGATATATGCACCAATGTCCTTGAGTGTTCGATCAGTATCGATATGATGGGCGAAGAGAGTTCTATCGAAACGGCTAAAGTGTCGATCGAGATCTGGACGCCTCCTCGTAACAAAGCATAACCTGATGGGAAACGATAGTTCAAACTTTGTTATCAAGCCGAAGAGCTTCGGCCCATCTATGCATTCGTCAAGTCCGTCCACAACCCAGTACTGTGTACTATGTAAGGGTGAATTGAATATTTCGTTCACGAATACTTTTCGCCATATGGTTCGTTCATCCTCTTTATCAAATACCATACCAATCTCCTGTATCTTGTGGAGACTTTGGCGTACTGAGGGATGACGAAGGGCCATTTGATAGGCTATTTGCCGTAAGAAACCGCTAATAGTTTGGTGTGATCTTCGCCCATATTGGAAGAAGTGGTAAGAAACATCGGCTCCCATATTTTGCAGGTGCCGGATTATATGTGTTGCAAGCACTGTCTTCCCCGACCCTGGTTCACCTGTGAGCCAATAGAGCATTGGCTCCTCGGCAAGCGAGTCCCTCCAACCTTCGAATGAATCAACACTTGTGATCCATTCACAAGTTCCTTCTGTCTTGCTTGCCTCAGCTGTAATAAGGTCATCCTCAGAATTATAGGAGATCATCAAAAACGTTTCAATGTCTCTCATTTGGGTCTTTGACTCTTCGGTTCTGTTCAGGAAGACTAAGAGGAGTGTTAGTTGCTGACGGCTTAACAAATGTAGTATCTACGCACCATCGCCTAATAGGTCCTCGACTGCTTTGGATAAAGAATTTCGAATAGTGACGTAGTTGGGATCCTTCGGGCTATCGAATTTGCAAATATTCCGGTGGTCGGCGTTGAGCGGCTGCGCCTTTTCTCCTTTGTATCCTATAATCTTCATCAGATTACCAAACAAGGCGAGTGTGAGGACAACTTACCCAAAACCGCAGAATCTCGGTCGACGATCAGTACAGAGGTTGCAGGGCTCGTTCTAGTCTTCAAGGTCTCATAGAACGACCAAATTTGAACGTTGTCCGTGAACATTCTGAATTCGTCGTTGATAGTTTGCAGAGAAGGTGATCCTTTGAATATCTCCGAGATGTACTGCCTTGAACTAAGAACTGTGCTAGCTCGTAGAATATTGTTGAGGAGTTTCGCAGAATCTGAGCCCTTATGCGGCGTGGCTAGAAAAAACATGCCTTGGATCCTATTAGCAAGGAAGTGAGCTGTTGGATCTTGCTGCGCTAATATGTAGGCCTAAGGTCGGATTAGTGGGCGGTGTTACGAAGAAGAATCCATAGCATTGATGCTTCAGGATACTCTATGGTTATCCAGGGAAAATTCATTCATTTAACACTCATTTTCCTACCTTCTTAATAACGATGCCACCCATTGAATGACCAATGAGGAGGATAGGTGTCTTATCTCCAGTCAGAATTGTTTGTTTGATTCACAGTGAAAGACGTTAATAACCTCTCTTGATCTCCTCAGAAAAGGGGATGTATTCATCTCTGTAAGTAGAGCCCGACCGAAATCATGGAGATCAAGCTTTGTCTCCTTGGTATCCGCCCAGTCGGCGTTGTAGCCAAAAGAGTGAACGCGAGCGTTTTGCAAGTCCTGTTCACGAGGCAGCCAAGCCTGGGGCCAGAAAAGCCTCATATCATCACCCTTGCACCACGTCTTGGTAGAGCCACCTCGCAAACCATGGACGAATATCAAATCAATGAGAGGGTCCGGGGGGTCATAAAGCAGATTTAGTCCGTACGCCCCCCATAAGTCCTCGTCGCTGCTGGCGTGTTTTCGCCTTGCCAGAGAGAATTTCTTGAATCCATTCTGAATTCTGCTAATGCTGGACTGTGATGATGTCGCTTCGAGCTCTGATGATCTGCTATTGAGCTGGCTGGGCAGTGAGATCGAGTTGAGTTCACTGGGTTGTCTTGGCTGCCGAATACGCAAAGCTTAGAAAAAGTGCTAAATATAATCGCGACTAAGAGCATACTTACCTGTGAACCCATCATAGTCATATCTCAAACTTTCGACGGTGTTGTACATACAGTAATTACACTAGAAATAGTAGAGCTGGAAGTTTTGAGTGTGAGTTAGCGGGCTAGATAATTTTGGGGGACTCTAAGGTGCTTTACGCAGTACTACACAAACCACCAGTATTACACCACTAAACGTTCCTATGAAGAATGAGTATCGCCCGACCGTGTGAGGAGGGGGTTTGAGGCAGGCTCTAGCACATGCGGCTAGTGTACCCAGTTCTTCCAAAGAGAGCCATTGCGATTGCATTATAGTGATATATGAGGGTAGGCCATGTATATATCAGCTTTTTGATAGGATAGGCAAGTCTGGCAAAGTTATAGAGGCTGTACAGCTAACTGAGGAATAATAAAAAACCTCTTACCCGACGGGGCAAGATGTCAATCCTCCCCAGATTAAGAATGTTAGATCGTTACTTACCCCATTGTTGACCAAAATAAGCTTAAACCCCATCAGCTGGCTTAGAGGCCTAACTGAATTAGCCCCCAGGTCATGTATCGAGCTAACAGGCTTTGTTTACGGCTGCATATGCACAAGACATGTGCTGCTGCCAACACTCTTTAAAAAAAAAAAGGAGGGGTAGCATCGTGGAGGTGTTCTCCACATACGGTGCTGGCGATAGTTGTATTTCTACACACTGGGTATGTTCAGTTGTAGCAAGCTGATAATCATTGGTATTGACATATTTCACTGTTGGCCCAACTCTCACAATGGTGTATATTCCGCCGGAGTTTACACCTGCAACTGTGCCGAAGAGTGAGGCTTACGAGGGTACGGAACTAGATGATGGGGTGAGAGCTGGTAGGCAATGTGTTAAAATTCCTGGTTATGCCCTATCTTCAAGATATCACGCTTGGGATGATTCCTTCATAAATTTCATGTCTAACCAATGGAAAAGTTCTATCTAAAGACACGGCAATTAAGTGGGTGTCTACATATAGCGCAAGCTTTTGGGCAGTAAGCAGTAAAATTGATACCATACTCTCCGATGGGACTGAGAAGTCTTATTTCCTCAAAGTGAGTGAATTTCGCGCGTGGAGAACAGTATTCTGACGTTAAATAGGTGTACACTGCTGAGAAAGCCAAAGAGATGGCCGTCGGGGAGTATGAAGGTAGTATGGCTCTTTATAAGGCCTTGCCATATAATATCCCTAAACCAATCGCAGCGGGTGTCCTAGCGAAAGACCCTAAGAAACACTTCTATCTAGCTGAGTTTCGAGACATGAAGGATGAGATGCCTGGCACAACCGAATTCGCATCAGTCGTTTTCAAGTTGCATCAAACAACGGAGTCACCCAACGGAAAGTTTGGGTTTCACATCACCACGTATGGAGGAGACTTCCCAGTTAACACAACCTGGTGTGACACTTGGGAAGAGTTTTTCACTAGGCTAATGAGGGATACAATGGAGAAAGAACGACTTATCCAAGGCCCAAACAATGAGTTGGACAAGCTCAGTCCTTTGATTCTAAAGCGCGTCATCCCTAGATTACTTCGGCCGTTGGAGTCGAATGGGGATAAGATCAAACCTGTGCTTATACACGGTGATTTATGGCATGGCAACGTGGCCGTCGACGCCGAAACCGATAAGCCAGTCTTATATGATCCATGTGCTCTCTATGGACACAACGAATGTGAGTAGACCGTACACCGTGAATCCGGAGATTCTTTATCTGATAGCATCAGACGAGTTCGCCCCTTGGCGGGCTGCTCGGTATCACACTTCGCACCACCACGTACTGGAATACCTCAGAATTTTGAACGTAGATGAATCAGAAGAACAGGATGATCGCAACGCCTTGTACGCCATGTAAGTTGCAATTCCCTCTGTGGAAATTGAATGAAATATAACACAGAATTATAGGCGAAACGACCTGATGGTCTCGACTTCATGGGTTGAAAATAAACAGACAAGACAGTTGTATGTCTCGAAACCTAACAAAGTGGGACGCTGCTGACCTTCTTATTCAAGGGCAATTGAGGAGATGAAGCGTTTGGTCGAGAAATACTGCGATAACGAGACGATGAGCGTGTAGCGAGATAGAACTCGAAATTTTGGGATTTTGCGTGCTTCCAATAGGTGGCTATGTGCGTATTGGTGTAGTTGCAAGGGGTGGCCGGTGGCCATATCCCAGCACATGAAGTCAAATCGATCCTTGGGGATATTACTGGCCCGTTAATATCTCAATTTCGCTGTACCAAGAATACATTTGTCAGGTGCACTATCTCTTTCGCTTCACGGCCCAGATGTCTCACATATCATCAGCAAGTCAAAAAGGCCGCCGTTGCAAGACTTTGATATGATCTTTCGAATATAGGTACCCCTCATCCGTCACTGTGAAGAAAGCCAACTCATGCATGCCCATTACCCTTATTGGCTAAGTTTTCGCAAATCACAGTTCTACTTAAATAAATACTGCATGCTAGTACCAACTGCAGCTGCATATGATCATTAAAGTACCTCAGACTCATCTTTACCCCCTGACACATCGCATGCTCACTAAGCTTACTTGAAGGGAGCAGACAAGGAAATTCCTATTCATGTCGAGCAAAACGTCACGATATAGCTCGGTATTCTGAACTCACGAAGTTTTTCATGTTATACGAAATCCGCAGATGTACTCAGACATATACTAAGTACGCATTTGATACACTTGTGCAGTATTTACCCCAGTCTCTCGCTGGAATACCCGTGCTATCGACTTATATTCCACTAAGAATTCACTAAGAATTCCCTAAGAAGAAAACTGATCTATCGCCCTGATAGCCTCCCATGCTGTCTGAAGCTCCTATTACTCGCATGTATGACTATTCGTCGAGACACAGGCCCCAGAACTGCTGAAATACTCTAGAGGCAGCCCTCAAACTTCATGATGGTAACTTTAGGGCCAGACGAAAAGCCCAGAGCTCGCTCTTCGCGTGACAACCCTGCACCCATCGACCCCAACTTAGTTGAAGGGGCTGATCAAGAAGACCGATACTCTCTTTTCAACCCGGGAGAAAAGAAGCTCATTACGGCAATCATCGGTTTGTCTATGATATTCTCCCCGTTGACTGCCAACATATACTTCCCCGGTCTGGTTTTGATACAAGAAGATCTCAATATCACGCCAGAGCTCGTCGATCTGACGATTACGTCGTACTTGATAGTCCAGGGAATCTCGCCGGTGTTGTTCGGCGATGCCGCGGATCTCTTTGGTCGACGTCCTGTGTTCATCGTTATGTTCTCGGTGTATGTAGTAGCGAACATCGCTCTGGCGCTTCAAAACAGCTTTGTGGCGTTGCTCGTCCTGAGAATGGTACAGAGTTTAGGTTGCTCTGCCACGATCGCCATAGCGTATGGAGTGATAGCAGATGTATCTACTCCAGCAGAGCGAGGCTCTATGCAAGGTGTTGCAATCACGGCTGCCAATGTTGGCCCTGTCCTGGCTCCCGTTATAGGCGGGGCTTTGGTTAGCCAGGCTGGGTGGCACTGGGTGTTCTGGTTTCTCCTTATCGCTGGAGGCGTGGTATTGATCATGATTGTGATGTTTCTGCCCGAGACAGCGAGAAACATTGTTGGCAATGGGAAGGTATTGCCAGCAAAATGGGGACAGCCTCTCGTGTCTATCATATTCGGTATCAGAATGCCGAAGGCGAGCCAGACCTTTGCAGCTGAACCACCACAAAAACGGCCAGCTCGCATGCTTAACCCGCTACGTTCGTTTCGTATCTTGTTTTATAAAGATTCGTTCATAGTTCTCCTTCTCAGTGGTATCTTCTATCTCATATACTACTGTGTTCAAGCGTCTATCACCAACAAATTGAAGGAGATTTACGGCTTTGACGAGTCTGTTATTGGCGCTTGTTATCTGGCGATTGGAGTAGGGGTGATAATAGGTGGCTTCGTCAATGGTAGGTTTTTCGGTATCTTGGCAGTCGTTGCTCTAATTAACCTTTAACAGGAAAGGTAATGAATTACAATTACAAGCGCCAGGCTCGAAGTATTGGTCATCAAGTTGATAAAGTGAAAGGCGACAACTTGCAAGACTTTCCGATCGAGAAGGCGAGAACAAGGTCAATGGTATTCCTAAATGTAGCGCATCTAGCTACACTTGCGGCTTATGGCTGGCTTCTTCAGAAACGAGTGGTGAGTGCTTGCAGTTATTTGCAATGTCGTGTGCTTACTAGGTACTCAAGCATGTTAGCGGACCTCTCATTCTACAATTTGTATTAGGTGGCCTTGAAACATGCATTGTTCAGGTAAATCGAACTCTTTTAGCTATTGAATCGACAGCATGCTGAACTGTTGCAAAGACTTTCAACACCCTCCTGGTAGACATATTCCCCGAGACTCCGAGCACGGCGGCGGCAGCAGGGAACATCGTGCGATGCGGGTTAGCAGCTGCGGGCATCGCGGGACTAAAGCCACTGATGAGCTACATAGGAAATGGCTGGTACTTCACTATGCTTTCGATTGTTGGGTTTGCAGTCGGCTCAGTTGCAACCTACATTCTACGGAGATTTGGGATGAGCTGGAGACTCCAGCGATTTGAAGCTGAGAGGTGAATGCCGTACACAAGGAATGGATCGGATATCAAAATTTATACTGCATGGTACACGCGGGGTACGACCGGACGTGGAGACCACCCACGGGTATGGACGTATCGGAGGAAAGAAATAAGTCTGTTACAATGGGGCAAAGAGCGTAGAAAATGATAATCACGGTGAAGCCGCATGGATATAGAACGGCGGCGTGTCAGGGGGTATATTCACAAACCTACAGTAGGAGTGGCTATATTGGATTGGTGAATGTATTCTGAAGTTGGCCCCCATATATTCTAGAAGATTAGGGATTAGTTGGCTACTCTGTTGAGACTTATACTATACTGTTTATTACCTGACTGTGACCAGCCTT
Organism: Xylaria bambusicola; assembly: GCF_022495145.1. Classification (NCBI taxonomy): domain Eukaryota; kingdom Fungi; phylum Ascomycota; class Sordariomycetes; order Xylariales; family Xylariaceae; genus Xylaria; species Xylaria bambusicola. The sequence goes on from NW_025953562.1 coordinate 634,054, forward strand.
CTATTCGCTCCGGGACAACCCCCTCTGACACGGCGCAACCGGGGCGCTAGTTGTTTTCTGCCATGCCCAAATGATAGCCTATGGCCTGTTTCAACATTCTCTTGTCGCACTTCCGCCGACACATATTACTTCGCCGGTGCATTTCCAGCCTTTCTGATTTCTGACATACCCGCACAAGTACACATTCGCTGTGTTACATGTGTTACATAGCAGAGGTCTATCCAACGTCACTGAAAGCTGATCTATGAATATGCCCTCAGTCGAATTCAGCAAGTTGCCACCTTATATCTGCTTGAAGGAGTTATATTAGCAGTGTAAAAGCTACGCTCGGTTAATGATATCTAGTACTTTTCGCAGAGTCCGTGCCCAGTCTTACTGTTTGGATCAATGCCACCGCTATGCAATAGCACTCGTGGATGGCAGCGAGTCAAAGTCCGTATTACAGCGGTCAGATTAGCATAGGCCAGTATCTGGAGGTTTATTCCCGACTTGCGTTTATTCTGCTTTGGTAACATAATAGTAGTGTGCTACCAGAAGAATTACAGCAAGATATATGGTTGATGCTGAGCAATGCAATTAGGTAATGTGAACAAAAGTGTCATGAGTGGGTAGAGTCAATAGAAGGCTAGTCACAGTCAAGTAGTATTATAGGGCACAATATCGTAGTAAATCCATTCCGAATCTTTCAGAATACCTAGGGGTAACTCCTGTTTATGTAGAGTAGTCTAATATTGCCACCCTAAGTATAACAAGGGCAGTTGAACTGGGCTTGGAACTGAGGATTCTGATTACAATGATCAACTAGGGCTGCATTAGTCCTTGACCAACCAACTCCTTCTCGGCTGTTGGTGGCTTGAGGAGACTCTATATACAAATGATCTGCCAGCCCAGACCGCCTGGGTCTCTAGGGTCTGTTTCAAGAAGCGAAGTCTGTATAACCTCACTTTCCAATATTGCCCAATATTGCCTGCATGTCTTGGAAGGTCATGAACAGCCTGCAATGGTCCTTCGTACGGCCGAAGTGCAAGGCGAACTGCATTCTTCAGCCGGTACAGAGGTTACACGTGTAACACTAAGGGTATATTGTAACTATACCCCCTGATAAAGGGGTATAGCAAGAGGTTAGTCTGTATTGGTCCTGAACTTTCAGGGTCCCAACAATCGTCATATAACCTTGATTCTACCTACATAAACGATGAAAAGCTTCAAAAAGTCTCCTGTTCTTAATCCTTTAATGGAAATAATTGCATCATCCTCGACAGCCTAGAAGTATAGATGTTGATCTATCTCTAGGTGCGAGCTTGACTTGAAATTGCGGTGCTGATGTTATCGCCTCCAGTAGGATTCTGAACATCGTGTTCGATTGATGCAAGTTATTCCCACATGGAAAGGCGTGGCCTTGACCAGATGGTGACTAGATTATCAGCTAGAAAGGCATTTCCACTGATTTATATTATCAAGGGGTAGACCGAGCGCCGCAGCGAAATTTCAGGCTTGTTTTTATATGGCCCATTAACGTACTGAATTATAATAGCCACGTTTATCAGTAGAAGCCAAATCGTCAAAATTTGGCACGGCGCCACGCAAGACTTGCAGATGGAGAAATGACACCTCTGGGCTAAGATAACAGGTATAGTCTACAACTCCAAGAAAATAACGTACATTCCCATGAATATTAGGTCCACAGAATGCTGTGATGATGAATCACGAGACAGCCGTAAAGCGGAATATCGCCATCGAGAACCAGTGAGTTAATCACCAAAATCATGCAGAAGCACTGCGCGGCCCACCGCCGACATGATGCCGCCATGGTATAGTATCAGCTACGATAGACTGGATACGTGGTATATCATAGAGCGGCGGAGCTTTCGCTTATTAACGCTGATTAAAATTTAGGGATCAACAACTTCGTCTTTCTCGTGACATGTCATGTGTCGCTTACACAGCCATGCATTCTTAACGCAACCACCTGGTTTCATATGATAGGCCAGCAAGTTTTGCAAAACGTCCGGAGTGCTCTATATTTCCGTCGGGGAAGCGAGTACGGCTTCCCCTATCTTGGTAATAGAGACAAAGCCTCGCCGGATCATGATCACCCCGGCAATTCTGTAGGCTAAAGGTGCCACCTCGTAGGAGATTTGGAGCACAACAAGCGTGCTATGTACTCAACGCATGGCTCGACAGACTTGATCTACGATGACTGGAGAGATGGTGATTGTGACTCAGCCCGTCGCAGGAGCGTTCGCGATCTGTTGCACAATAGCTGGTTTTGTCGGTCCTCGGAGTTCCGGAGAGGCATCACCTTTTCTTTCCTAACCCCTTGCTCATCGTGCTGTGAAAATCTTGGCTCCTAGACCGCTCATTTCATGGCTGTGGGAAGACGGTCTATAGTCGGGGTCTGTTGACGATTTTTTGTCATGCGATAGAAAGCATCGTGTCGTGTTATTTCCGTCGAAGACGGTGCCATCCTTCTTGCAGCTCGCGATGCTCCAAACATCTTACCAAAAATCTTATACGATTAACGGCAAATGACTCATGGAGGCGGCATTCCAGCGTTGAGCGAGATACACATTGAGTTGCGTTGCCTGACGTCTCGAAGTTAAAGGAGATACCGGACATATCCTAATTAACTTGGGAACGGCGAGAATTTTATCCATCGGCGTTAATGTCTTACATAATTGAGATTTTAAGTAAATGGATTAACGCCTGCGGCGATTAGATTTAGAGAGCCAATTAGGGAATTAGCGTGGCATCCCCGCAAGACCTCATTGGCTACAGTTGCTGGTGTTGTGGGTTGCATTACGACAGTTGTTGAAGATATTCGTATCACCTAAGAAATTTTCAACGTCTAACCATCTTGCCGATGACCAAACACGGGATTCGAATGGTACATCATCAACCGATAGTCAGCCTCGGAGAGTGGGGGTTTCGTCAAGGTCTTCAACCTCGGCGCAGTCGGTCAAACTTGGAAGTACACTACTTACTAAGATTAGGCATCGGACTATCCCTGTTCTGGCAGTCGCTTTTGTCCAATATCACTATGTCAGTCGAGTGAGACCTCTGTCATGAATGACTGGCTAGCTAGCTTTCGTAGTCGTGTGTACTATGTAAAGCTTTCGGCGAATAAAGTATGATTTATGAGAACGCAGTTTACATGTTTTTTCAAGGTCAAAGCGAGGCGCACCGCTACAGAGCAGATTAGAGTTGACCTTTAGTTGTGAAAATTGTACGTTTTCAACAAGGGTATGCATCGTTGTCGGCTAGGTTTGTTTTCAAGGTAGCGGTATCCTGCGAAAACTCGGCGCGTTAAAGGATACACTGCCATTGGTTAACAGTGCATACTGACCCATCAATTTTAAAAAAGGTCTGATAGAGTCGAGAGTATCGATTCAACGGTCAAGCTGCCTTACGGGCACATGAGACCACCTCGTGGCTGGCAGGATCCTAGATAGCCTATCATTCGGCAGTTGAAGTCATATCAACCAGGGATTAAAAGTTCCCGGCAGGGTTTCCACTTATCACCCAAGACCGGTCGCAACCTAAACTGATCTACGATTCCTAGCCAAGGATTTTGTAAGCACAAATTGATCGGACTTAAAGAAAATTGGCCCTATGAGGACTCGAGTTTTGAGGATAGTAATCCCGCCTAACGCCTGAAAAGCCTCATATGCAACGTGTTGCGGAATAGTTAGACGGGAATTCATAGTGCAAGCTAGCGGGCCTAGGCAAATTATCCCCAGCAAACTAGGACTTGCATAGCGTCACGACATGGAAGGAGGGGGGTCTTTGAATCTATCTCCGCTGTCCGAATAGAGTATATAAACTAGCAGCACAACCCCTCTTTGTCGTGACCGCTTACTATCACAACCCAATCTTCTCGCTCTTGACTCTACTCAAATACATCTTTTTTACATACCACGCTCTATTACCATGGCTGATTACAAGTTTGAAGGTTGGTTGGGCCATAGCCCCGAGGCGGCGAACGGGAAGATGGAGTGGGGTTCTTTTGAGCCTAAGAAATGGACTGAAGACGACATCGATATTGAGATTTCACATTGTGGAGTCTGTGGCTCTGATGCTCATACCCTGCGGTCTGGTTGGTCTGCCACGAACTACCGTAAGTCTTCCCCTACCGTTAAGCCCCCTACACAGAGAAACTGACCGCAATTAGCTTGCTGTGTCGGACAGTACGTGTTCCTGAGTCTCTCGGTGCTCTCGGCCCAATGTCAAGACGATGACACAAACCTTGATGCGTATGATGAGATTATGATCGCTAATAACTTGTAGTGAAATTGTCGGCAAGGCGGTGCGTGTTGGCAACAACGTCAACCACGTCAAAATAGGTGACCGGGTCGGTGTTGGCGCGCAAAGCAGAACTTGTCAGGAGCCAGACTGCCCCGAATGCTCTAGTGGCAATGATACCTACTGCACGCGCGTATTCGTTAATACCTACGGCTCTGTCTATCCCAACAACGAAGGAAAGTCTTATGGCGGTTATGCAACCCACAACCGATCAAATAAACAGTTTGTGGTTCACATTCCGGAAGGACTGAGCTCGGCCGATGCGGCACCAATGTTGTGTGGCGGTGTTACAGTATACTCTCCACTGAGGCGGTTTGGATGCGGCCCGGGCAAGAAAGTGGGCATCGTTGGTGTTGGTGGACTTGGCCACTTCGGTGTTCTCTTTGCCAAGGCTATGGGTGCCGAGAAGGTCGTTGGTATCTCTAGGAAGAGCTCAAAGCGAGATGATGTTCTGAAGCTTGGTGCGGATCTGTACATTGCCACAGACGAGGATGAGAATTGGGCCAAAGAACACAGACGAAGCTGTAAGCCATCCCCAGTTTGCCGATAGGCATAAGCACGAACATGCTTGATCGGATATCTTTCAAATTGTCAGTCACTAACTCAAGATATAGTGGACCTGATCATCTGCACTGCTAGCAGTTCGAACATGCCGTTAGACAAGTACTTGGGCATTCTGAAGAGAGGAGGGGACTTTGTCCAAGTAGGGTGAGTGCGAGCGCCCACCTGCGCTGATGAGATCTCATGAAATGTAGTGTTGAGCTAGGCTAATGTTATGTCAGTGCGGCCGATGGCGGCGATTTCCCCAAGATCGACGTATTCACGCTCCTCTGCAATGGTATCAAGATATCTGGTAGCTCTACCGGTGCTCCGTGGGAGATCAAGGAAATGTTGCAGCTCGCTGCGGACAAGAACATCAAACCTTGGATCGAGGAACGGCCCATGAAAGAGGCCAACCAGACGGTCATTGACTTGGAAGAAGGCAAGCCGCGGTATAGATATGTCTTGGTGAACGAGAAGCCTGGTCAAAACAAGTTGTAATAGCTGTGGCCACTATCTTTGAAAATACTATATGTAGAGGAGGAGCTCAATAGAATTTAGGATTGGCAACTCAACTGATTGATATAGATCCTAGATAATGACAGAGTTCTAAGCATCATGACCTAGAAAACCCGATTTGTCTATGAAGCAAAATCTGCAATCAGTCCAATGGTTACTACGGGGCCGAAGTACTGATACCTACGTTCAGAGTTAGGAATTCAAAAGTAAAAGCAATGGGACGAAAGAATTGATAATAATAACCTACAAATTTGAATAAATGTCTAGTTCCCGTTGTTTGCTGATGAGCTAGAGCGGTGTTGTTGGAACTTAGTACTTAGTACCCATTGCTTTCAGAACCTTGTATGATAACAAGTAGATTCCTATATTTCATGGTTATTTCATTTTCACCAGTTGTGTCTCATCATATGGTTGAAACGTCGTGAATGAACTGAACTTATAGAAACAGAAGGGAAGATTTACTGACGTTGGATGTAATTACAATGATGTAGATTTGTGTAGAGAAAAACCTTGATGGCTGACGCTGGCACTAACAGGTGAGTAACTGTACACAGGTACCTACTGGTGGTAACTTAGAGCAGCCAGTTAGGCACGCCAAGCTTCTACAGTAACAAACAACCAATCATGATGCTGAAAAGAATAGCTAGCTTTGACCGCTTACCTATCCTGACCAGATACCCAAGTACTTCATGCACTGTTGTGTGGAGTCGCTGTAAGACTTCTGCCGGCAGAAATCCTCCCCGCCTTAAATATTTCAGCAAGTCTCGACCCTGCAGCTCCATGCAGGCGCGCAATTGATGCGACAGGACTGTTGAACGATCACGACGCTCTTCACGATATAAGAAACGGAGTCGCCCGATACGTCTAGTCAAGGTTAACTGCCACAATGCTTCGAGAAATGTATGAATATCTTCTATCTACCTTTTGTTGTCCCTTGCTAACCAGCTTCGCAGAAAACCTAAGAACGCCAGGAGTAAGAGAGCTCTTGAGAAGAAGGCGCCAAAGATAATTGAGAACCCGAAGTCGACCCTTTTTCTGTATGTCATTAACACTGGAAATCTCGAGTTTTCACATTAAAACCAAGTATAATCATGTCTAATCGGGTCTATCTAGTCGTGGTACAACATGCAGCCAAATCGTTCAGGATGCTCTTGCCGATCTTCATTCCTTGAGACAGCCGTAAGTGATCCTGGGATCTGTCAATCGCTTGAAATGATCGAACCCAGTCTCGACTAACGTTGACTTATTCAGATTGGCAAAGAAGTTTAGCAAGAAAAACGACATTCACCCATTCGAGGACCCGTCATCTCTAATCTTCTTCTCCGAAAAGAATGACACGAGTTTGCTGGTATTTGGTTCCAGTTCCAAGAAGCGCCCAAACACCCTCACTTTCGCTCGAACATTCGCAACAAACCAGATCCTCGACATGATCGAGCTTCACATAATACCCGAGACCTTCAGAACACTATCGCAATTCAAGTCGCGCAAGTTTGCCGTTGGGCTGAGACCGATGATGCTGTTCTCCGGGACGGCGTGGGATAGCCCCGTCGCCAACGAGTATACAATCTTGAAAAGCATCTTGATAGATATGTTCAAGGGCGATGCCAGTAGCGATAAGATTGATGTTGAGGGCCTGCAATACATGATATCGGTAGCGGCTGATGAGCCGGTTGGTGACGACGTCAAACCAACTGTTCACCTACGACTGTACCTTCTCGACACGAAACGAAGCGGTCAGAGACTACCACGTATCGAGTTAGAGGAGATGGGCCCGGTAAGTCACTTGTTTTCGTAGTGCACCGCTTACATCTCTTATTCAAAACGTTTGCTAACGTTGGGATCCCAGAGGATGGATTTCCGAATAGGTCGCAGCCAGCAGCCAGACGAGGCGGTCCTGAAGGAGGCCATGAAGAAGCCAAGAGCCGGTGAGGAGAAAACCAAAAAGAATATCTCGACAGATATAATGGGTGATAAGCTTGGTAGAATCCATCTCGGTAAACAGGACTTGGGCGACCTGCAGACAAGAAAGATGAAGGGTCTGAAACGCGACCGTAATGCTGAGGGTGATACCGCCGTGGACGTTGACGACGACGCTCAGAAGAGACGAAAGAAATAAATTGATTATAGCAAATAGCTATATTACAGGCGCGATCAGGCTATATGATATCAAGGACACTTAATTTGTATCCTCAGCTGGGACTATCGTGTACACTAGCGCTTTATCTTATGAAGGTGCTTATCTTCCCAGCATACCAGAATATAACGCCAAGCTATGATATTATTTATAAAGCTTCTATTCGTTCGGCCGTCTTCGGGTTGCTGTCTCACGGAAACCATCACTTGCTTCGATAGAGCTAGCCAACTACGTTGTGGGCGCTTGCATCCTCTAAGCTGGCGGAATTTATAATTATAGTAGCCTCGAAATAAGCCTCTGGTGCTCTATTCCGAGCAGTCACCGCCAGCTGCATATGCCATGTTGGAGACCTAGGTTCTAAGTAAGAGAGTCCCTAGGTTTGGGCGAGGCGGATAAACACTAACAGGTTTGCGAAATCAAGCATAGGTCATTGCTTATGGAATTGGTAGCTCTGTATCTCGGTCAATGTTTATGTGAAATATACTTAGATTTAGAAGTGCATGTGTGTTATATGCTCTAAGTCATTTCTTATATTCTATCGTCGGTGTTCTTCGGGCTCTGCTTGCCTTATGACTCTTCGCTGTGGTTGTCGACAGTAGCGAGAGTGGACTGACCCAGAAGAGGTGACAGATCTTACCGTTGTGATGATTTCTTGTTAATCTCACTCACACTGATTACGTATACTTGACATTTTAAGACTCAATGCTCAAAGATCTTAATTGAGTCAATCATGACTGAGCCTTAGAACAGCCAGCCTCATGGTCTACGATGTCCCGTGTGAGCATGTCGATACTCTTACCGTATCTTAAATGACGGCTGTTTCGGCTCTTGTCTAGTTACATCCTTGGGAAGGGGGTTAACAGCGGGTAAAGCACTCTAGTTGTTCCGCAAAAAGCCCTCATTATCTGATTAACTACGAAGTAAGGATCTACTTTATATAGAGCGCTTCCTTTGCCCTTGTCGTGTAACATGTCTCGACCGGGGCAACTACATACCTGTATAACAAGATAGCGAATGAGTGGTTGGTTTCGGCCGGTTCGGAGTCGGAGCTTGGATGGAATTCGGGGTACCCAGATGTCCGCCACCTCTGTCACAATAACGTTGAAGCATCAAAATGTTAAAATTATGCATATGCTGCAGTATCCAAGCGAGAGAGCGGGGCGTCTCTGATAGGATCTTGTTGCCATGTCCTTGGCCACGTAAGTCTACTTTGGACCTTTGTAAGTGAAGATGTAGGCCTAGAATACCGTGGCGAATTCGCCGACGATATCGCACCATATTCCTGCACAAAAATTTGGCACAATCGTCGCAGTGTTACTACTTTGCTTCGAAGGCCGGGTGTTTCGACCATGCCCGATCTTATATCTGCATGCGGAGGTACTGCCCATGCAATGCGGCAGATTCCAATGTCGGGCTGCATGTCGACGGGCTCTCCTGAGTGGTGCAGCCATCCGATATCCCGCAAGTTCATTTCGTTACACCACTTTTTCAGCTCCCATCATGGCCCCGTCTCTCTGTTGGCTGCAGTGCCGCCGCACTACGTACTCCACCCACCACCACCCACCATGTAAGTACGCTCCGGCCAGCTGTAGGAATTGCTGAAAACGGCCGCCTCGGGGGACCCGATAGAAGACGTCTACGACTGAGGATCGGCTTGGATAATCCGGGTTTGATATTGATTTTCGTCTGATTGATGTTGAGAAAGGAGTGCTGCATCTGGCTGTACAGCTAGCTACATTTCCTTGGACGACAGATGACAAGTCCCTGCGGCCAGCTCTCCTACTTACCTATGTAAGTACGTAGAACGGGTCACGCCCAGGCGTTCAGGAATTGCACCCTTTCCCTTTCTAGGCAATGCAAATGTTGTTTCTTCATTAGATTCCCATGGCGTTTCCTGATGTGTCGGTGTGGAGCATTATGTAAGTAAGTAGCGAGTAGTAGTTCGTGATGGATGACGGATGACGTTTGTCCGCATTGGGCTATCGCCGCATCTGGTGTTTCATCGGTCAACGAAGTACCTACTTTAGTCTGTGACGACGCCTCGCGCTGTTGTGTCGAGTTGTGCGTACTTCGTACAGCTGGTGTACAGAGTCGAAACCAGCATGTAAATTAAATCCATCGCCTGTTTACTATTAGTAGCAGCCAAGGCGGTAACAACTCTGGCACGTCAACCTGGGCCGTGCATGTCCGGCCTCTGACTCGTCACTCTTGCATCGATTCCGCCATCGTCTGGGAAAGGTGCAGAGGCGGTGTCACTGATGTGCTGTCGTAACGAGAAGAGATCGCCAACTCGGACGGCCGTTCTTCTGCGTCCAGTAAGGTCCAATGTCCAGTGGACTTGGCACGTTTGGGCGTTCAGCTACGGCGTTAGCCGCGCAAGCTGTGCGATCCCGCAGACCCTGGTTTTCGATCTGGGGATGCATACAGCAACGCGTAGGTATTAGTTTGGGAGACATAGGTACTGAGCGTAGCTTTGTGAGAAAGAAGGAGGGGAGAGCTGTGAGATTCTCAACTACTTCTTCATTCGATATTAATAAGCGCCTCTTCTGTTTGGAATTGATGCACGGCCCGGGAGAACGCTTGGTCTTCTAATTAATATCTTTAACTAGGCGAGCGCTATGTGGTTACAGCACAAATGGCGCCTTGGCTGTCAAGTGTTGATTAAGGAAGCCAACGTACTATTGGCCGCTATTGAACCTTGGAGATGCCGACCAATGCCTTCACACGCGTATTGTACTATTTACTATTTGTAGTACAATTCAAGAGATGCTACATTTCAGGATCGATAACCAACGTGATGGATCCTGGCGTTCTGATGCCGCAAGCCAGGTTTGCTGTCCCCAGACTCAATAATCAATAATCCACGCCGTGCATGGCTACACTGCTTTTCTCTGATACCAGGTTAGTTCCCTAGGCAGCTATTGTACTACGGCATGCTCTGGACGTGCTTGACTGAGATTTCACCTTTCGATCTAGTCAAGGTTACTGGTCTAACGCCGATCGTCGTCGCTCGCTGTCGACTTACTTTTCTGGGCACCATGGGAATGCATTGTTTGGTTGTCCGGGGCTTCCTTACATCTTGTATTTTCCACAACTCTGTGCTGGCTGATCAAATTCTGTTATCATGTTGTACGAGAACAGAGAAGAATACCGAATTTGTCGGCATCAAATAACAATAAAAAACTTGCGGGTTGGGCTACTCTCGTGGGATACGGAAGTCAAACCAGGTTGGGTGCTGCCATCACGAGCCAGATGTGAGTTCATTAAACAAATTTCTAATGACATACCATGTCTACATCTGTCTTGTGCAGGACAGCCTGCCTTTTTGTTTACACACCACACACGCACATACATACATACATACTCAGTACAGACGTGCAATATCTTTTCGACTCAGATGTGTTACTCTAACTTGGTGGGGTATCGTGTGATATTATCAAACTATGTACCAAGCATGCGAGGAAGTATTCAGTGCCAACGCGTCACGACAGAAACACTGATTGGCACCAAATCAACAGAGAGAGAACAAGAACCGAACTGAAACATATCTATCTCTGTTCTTATAGTATAAGAATCTCTGTACCGGCAGGTTATGAAATCCAACAATGCGTGGTGCCTAGACACTGGTACCTACAATGTAACTGTAATATACCGGCACCATCGGCGCCTACCCAGAGCAGTCTAGCCTCACGCAAAGTTGGAGCGGTGGGCAGGGTCCAGGCAGAAGACAAATGCTGCAATAATTTATTAACAAATTTATTAACAAATTTATCGTGCCCCTCCTACCCATACAAGTAAAACAATACCCAGACCTGAAGACCAGAAATCCAGGAGCCCAGACGTGCGAAGAAAAGGTAAAAAAGATCCGTTGCTCCTTTTTCTCCGGTCCACAGACCTTCTGGCTCCCCTCTTGTCGCTCGCCTCCTCCCAATCCTCCTCGAGTGTTGGTTTTCGAAATTCCCGGGGACGAAGAAGAATAAGAAGAAGGGAGGCAGTTCAAAAAAAAAAAAAAAAAGGATAACTATCAGCAAACAGCACAACCCAACGAACGACATAACGCAGGATCCACGACCATACATACCTACTATACACTCGCGGGACCAACTCAATCCCTCGAGAGGAAGACTACTGCAGCATCTAACTTTGCCCAAGCAGCTGATTGAACTATATTGTATCTTGCCGTGGCATTCTTTCCGCTATTCGTATAGTTCTCAGTCTCGGCCTGTACTGGCATCCGGCCATTTGCTGGGTTCCACCTTGAAACACTGCCAACCACTTCCAACCACGAACGTTACCTGGATTGCTTACTGCGATACAAACTCAATAAAGGCCCTTGCCTACCGGTTGGGTGCCTTTCTGTACCGAGTAACAGGTCGGCAGGTAGCTACATAGTAGACCTACAGACCTTCAAATATACATGTGTAGGTAGGCTACGAACACGACAATAGGTCCCTCCCTACCGCCTAGCGCCCCGTGTTCGACCGCTAGCGGCGTCCCTGAATCGGCTGTGCCCAATGACTGGCTACTAGGTAAAGCTGGGTGCCCGACACAGGTAGGTGTGCGCATCCTGTAGGCACCGTGTCCCCTGTCCGACCCCTGTATCCCACCCGCTACAGTGCACTAGTCCAAGGCACTCGCACGCCTAATCGCCTACCGCCTACCACACCTACCGCCCCCCCCCCCCGCCGCCCTGTACTCCCTGTCTGTATTAAGCTCACCCCTGGCTGGCTATGAGATGATGATGGGCCCGAGCCTGGCTTCGACGGTTTCATCCACCGTCGAGTCGACACAGTCGCTCCCCTCGTCATCTCTGCCACCCTCGTCCCCAGGCGAGTCCTCTACGGCACGAACAGGACTGTCGTTGACCTCTGCTCTCTCACGTGGCAAAAAGAACAAGAGCTTGCCTGATCTCCCTGTCTACGCCGTGCCATCCATTAATTTCGATGTCGACGGCAATCTCGATCTCGATTTATCTTTCGACACCGCTGTAATCTCTGCCCCCGACCCTACGCCCAGCCCTACCAATGAGAATCCTGCAGGCAGTTCCATTCGATATTCATCTGGCGGCTCGAGGCCCCGGACTGAAATTATGGGCAGGAGGAAATCCATGGTGTTGAGTCGCCCGCAGTCCTGGATTCCCTCTTCCAGATCTACTCCCGACCTGGGTTGCCTGCCTCAGCCAGCCGTCGAAGGGATGGTTGTCGACCGAGCAAAGGATAAACCAACCGTTTCAATCCCACCTACACAGGATGGATCGAGAACCGTCTCTGACTCTTTCGCCTCATTTGCCAAGCGTTCTTGGATCTCGGCTTCACGATCACCCTCACCGAATAAGCGACAAGAGGCTACCGGGCCCCCTGAGGAGCGGTTTGGCCGTGAACGCGCCCCGAGTAACAGCTCCGTTATGAAGCTCCGAAAAGGCTCGCGCAACCGTTCAGATTCTTCTTCAAGTGAAAGTACCAGTGCCCGGTCGAACGAATCCATGAGCAAGATTGGCAATTACTTGAACAAGATAAAGCCTCGGCCTCACACAATTCGCACAAAGACTAGGCTGCCAAATGAGCTCGGCAGCTCAGCATCGTCGACGACAAGTCTAGCGCCACCATCAACTGAGACGCGTAAGTCGCATGCTTCCGAAACGAGCAATAGTACATACCCTGACGACGCAACCACTGCTGCAAATCCATCAACTGCCCGAGATCCATTATGGACCGCTTTCAAGCATCTTGAAGTTGATTTTCAGCGATTTCAATCTAAGCCTACAGCATTGAAGATGAGTTTGATACGAGCCTCTCTGGTGCCGTTTCTTCAAAAATATGCCACAGATCCGTCCCATTTGAACTTGCACCATGAGGATCTAGAACGTAGAGCTATCATACTCAATAGTTGGTGGACGGGTCTGCTTGAGATGCTCCACGTAAGGTTTCATCCACCCGTTCCTGGAGTTGACCGACCGATCTTGCTCGATGCGGTGAGCCACATCATGATGCGCCCAGAGTGGCGACAGAGCACTCCTACGTTTCGTCCACTAGCTGAGAGAAATCCTCAAGAGCGTACGCGGGGGAAATCTCAACTAGGCTTTAAACAACCTAATGATTCCACAGGCTCACTTCATTCCGCGGACTCTGCATATCTCGCTGAATCGACTGGACACAATGTTAGGAACATGTTTACCGCCAATCTGGTGTCGCAGATAGCTCTTGTCGTGGAGAAGATGTCTCTTAGGCACGCCCCTATCAGTCTAATCAACTTCGCTGGCAAAGCTTGTGCTTATGCCTTCTTCTTCGCACCTGGAGTGGCGGATGTTCTTGTTCGATTGTGGTGTTTAACACCGAAACTATTACGCCGCATTACAGACGAACTGAAGCTTCCTCGAAGAAGCAGGGGTGAAAGCGATGATATTGTGGCCTTATTCCCTCACTGCATGGAGAAGCTAGGCTGGACTTCCGTTGTCTCGCTCTCCGAAGCTCTTCGGAAGCCTGCGCAGCCACCTTTAGCATCAACCAAGATTCCATGGACTGGACCCTGGATAGGGCGGTGGAATGGCCGCGATAGCGATCTGTTCTTCATTTTCTGCAAATACTATTTCATCCTCGCAGATGACTTCACACCCCCGGGTTTGCCCCTTATCGAGAAAGCTCGTGCTCCAGGATTTGTTCTTGTTAACGCTCAACTACTTTCAGTTCTTGACTCAACTATACATCGCCAAGCGGCTATAGAAACTCCACTGCCGGATGCCTTCAATGGAGCCGATGCGTCTCTCATGCCGCTGCAGGTGGCACCAAGTAACAGCAACATTCTAAAGGGAATGAGTGAGAATAGGCTTGTTGTTCTATTGAAAAATCTGTTGTCAGATGCCTCCGTATCATCTGACAATGTCCGTTGTACCTTTGCTGCGTCGTTTTTGGGTGTGATGAAAGCAGCTGTCAAGCAAACTTCCCAGTTTAATCACGCAGCATGTTTCACGATCTGCGATTTTCTTGAGGAGTCTTTAGTTATTTACAACGATTTTGTGGTCGGGTCTTGTCCCCATAATGTTGACGTTGATTGGCCGTTCTGGGTTGAAGTCTGCAAGAAGATTCTTGAGTCCAATAACTCTATGTCTGAAATCCGGGTTCTTTCGTTTATTTTCTCAATATGGGAAACTATTGCGAGTGACCAGAGTCGCAAAGAGCGCGTCTGTCTAGACTGGCTCCTTGCTGAGGAAACCTTCGATAAGCTATTCAATAACTGGTGCCCTATGGTTCGCGCTTATTATATGAGACTATTATGTTGGAGAATCTGCAGAGATGCTGGGAATGCCAACGACTCTGACGCGTAAGCCATTTTGCAGGGAGGCTGTATATGGATGCTAACAGTATGCAGGCGAATATTCCTACTCGTATTTACTCGATTAAAGACAGTTTGGAGCCATTATCTCTGGCTTAAGCAAGATAGCGAACAAAAAGCCAAGCTTCCGCCATCAACGGCGCCTTCATTTCCTACACCAGGCAAACGATTTATGATTATAAGGACGGAAATTCCTACCATACAGTCCGGGTTTATCGCAGGATTTGACTCGTTGCCCACCTCACCGAGACAAGACACGTCGGGTGCTCCTCCAACAGACTTTGACTCTATGAACACATCGAATCTCAACCCAGAGCATACTGGCACTGCAAATACAAAGAAGACATGGTCTATCTTCGGCAAAATATTCTCACCCTCCACCAATGTAGGTGACAATGACGATCTAGAGACTCTACGGCGGGAGACAGCAGCAGCAAGAACAAGCGTCGCGCATCCACCTCGGATATCAACCCGTGTTGCCAGTCCAACTAACTCGGATGCTGACAGCATTGGATCTTCGCCTACTTTTGAAGCAACCCAGTATCTCTTCAAGTTTATATTGTCATGGAATAACGCTGGTACAATGCCTCCTCCCAACCGCATACTAACTCGACCGCGACTCCCAAATCCGGCACAGTCTTGGGTGATCATGAAGGGACAAGGGAGCAGCCCACCGCCAATTGCAGGGCGACCAGCACCAACTCGCGCAGTTTCTGGGAGTGCCCTTCCAGGACTCGTCGACTCGGCTAAGAATGCCGATATTTCGGAAGTCCATGCCTCACCAAGTTCTTCCCCTACACCATTGGACGGGCGGGATAGCATTGGGCAGTTCAGTTTTACTGACCTCCACGAGGATGATATGCCATTGCGTGCTGCAGCTGGGCTTAGTAAAGAGAATCTGGTCAACCCCGTGAAGCCAACCGGTACATTTGCCAGAAGCGTCAAATATGCTGGACGGGCCTTGGCCGAATGGAGTCTAGTTGTTGCTGAGTGCAATAGCTTCGTTGAGCGAAGACGGGAGGAGGGCGTCCTAGGTCTCCAAGACGTCGAAGTACCAGCGCTTAGTGTAGAGGGTTTTCGAAAGATAAGTGGATGAATTGACTATGTCGCGCACCATTCATCCTTGGTATCGCATCCAACAAACACCCACGGCCCACGGCGAGGTCGAAACAACGGCTGTAATGACGGTCTCTAAAGGCAAAATCCCAGAGAGCTGGTTGTCTCGGTATGCCTCACATCTCTGTCATGCGTAACCGTCTAGGTCTACCGATCACGCATCTACCTAGATTCGGGCTTCCCGAGGTTTCAGGCTGTTTCAATCCAACTTTGCATTCACGACGTTTGCGGCGTCCAGTGTATTCACCTTAAGCATACAAAATCATATTGGGTACTATATCACTGGGCGATGCTCAGAGCGATCTTCTATCCACACCAAGTATATAGACACGAAACTGCGAGAGCAGTGGTATTGAAAAGGGAGCGACCCCTACTAGGCATTATTTTCTCAAGCTAGGCTGTTGGCCCAGCAAGGCAATGATCTTTTGAAACTTGAGTTTCAATTTCGCAGAAAGCCGGATCTTTTTAGCAAGCTCGTACCGCTGTTGTATAGAGGGAAATGAAATGTGTTTTAGGTACTATACCCAGCGTCATGTAGCTGCAGTGGGAATGCAGCACAACGCATTGTACATTCGTCTGTATAATACTGGCTGGAGTAATATGACACCCACGCGAAATGGGCGACCAGAACATACTGATACCCTCTTCTCGTTACCTCTTAATCTCAGTTTTGTGATTGTTGCTGTATAACAGCATATTCATCTGATGAGATATTGAACGTCTTTCTGTGCTCCTTGGCTGGAAACCCCATTTCCTTCCCTTTGATGTGAGGACTTAGCGCTCTAATTTTGAGTATGGTGGCTGCTGCTGCCAGCGCAAGCTTTGGTGTAATAGGTAGGCTCCGATGCAACCCAATCTCCAAAGTCTCAAGCAAGATCATCATTTATATACTTCTCATATACTTCGCTGTAGTATTTCTTGCCGTTCTCCCGATGACTGCGGACCTTTGTGCGCAACTGCGACTCACCCCAGGTATCATATTTGCCTCGCAGAAAGGCAGAATCGATCTGGCTGCCTTCGCTGGACTCGTCGCCTATCATGCCTGCGAAGTGCGACTGTAAGGCGCCGACGGCCTCGGCCTTTGTTAAATCTCGCCTGACGCCCTGGAAGAAGGGCACGCTGAACCTCTCGCGCTGTCCGGAGAGGACCCGGTGCGTTGTAGCTTTGCATACACCGCCTGTGACGACCTCGAAGGCCTGCCCGATGTTCACTACGAATGTCCCTGGCTCGACGGGCACGTCGATCCATGACCCGGATTTGTTGAGCACTTGGAGGCCTTTCACCTCTGGCGGCGAGGCCTGGAGGAGGAATGTCCACCAGCCGGATGAGTCCTTGTGCGGTCCGACGCCTTGACCGGGGGGGCTCGAGGAGCTTTCCGGGTAATGCACGAGCTTCAGGCGGTGCTGGTCTGAGAGGAACGGCTTGAATGTCCCGCTCGGCAACGAGAGGGCTCGGGCCACGAGGTCGAGGAATCGCTCACCTAGCTGCGAGAGCTCGGATATGTAACTCTCTATGACATTGCGCAACTTGGCATCGCTGTTTGGCCACTATGATATCTGTCAATGAAATATCGTAGATTGAGAGCTGTCACGCGTAGCCTTATAACTTATCTAACAAGTGACATCTCCTCAAAAAAGAAAAACGAACCTGGTTGGGACCCCGCAGACGCTCGTACAACGGCAACCCCTCGCGCCAGGTCGCCGTCAGCTCCGTCGCAAACTCAAACTGTTCGCGCAAGTCGGCGGCACCGCCCGTGTTCTCGGTGCCCACCCCGCTGTATCCTAGGAAGTGCGGCGAGTTCTCGAGCGCCACGGCGCGCTTGGCGGCTTCGTTGAGACTGAAAAGCTTGGGTAGTGCGCTCACGAGATCTGAAATGACGGATGATGGGACCCCATGGTTGGAGACGTAGAGGAAGCCGACGTCGACGAGAGCGTGATGCAGGTCCGCGAGTAATTGGGGAAGTGTGTCCGGATTGTTTGCTAGCGAGAGGTCTATCTTGGGTATGCTCTCGAATGAAGTGGTCATGTTGAATGGGCTTCTGCTAGGATCCAACGTATCTTCACGCGCGACGGCCAGGACCACCTTGCATCGGCGGGTAAGTGTAATAATCAAAAACCTAGGAATATGGTACAGCCGCGATCGGTCGTGAAAACCACGTGAATAATGTATTTACATCATAGGAAGTCGTTATCCGCGACAACGGTGGTGTTCGGTCCGCATCGGACTATTTCGGTCTCTAACACCCCGGACTGCCTCCAGCACGCAATTTCGACGGGTATGATATGATGGACACTATCAACGCACTATGCATGCCAAGATATCGACGGTTCTGAGAATTAAATGCTACTGTTTGATAGTCTTAGTGAAGAACATGAGAACGAGAAAACTTGAAATATGTCTAGAGGCGAAACAAAACGGCCAAGAGCCAAGATCTAGAATCTAAATGGCAACTTCTAACTTCCCCAAATCAACATCCTACTGACTTTGCTGTCCACTGTTTGTATAGGGCAATTTCATGATTGACCATTCGTCTTCCTCGTCTTCTTCTTCGCCTTGTCGGCCACTCCGAGCACTTGGACTCGGTTACTTCCGTTTGTTCGTCCAAGTTTCACGAAGTCGTCCTTATTGTCCGCCCGGAGATTCTCAGTAATCACATCGTCCTTAGCGTTGTTACTCCGATCGAGGACACCCGCTAGCTCTTCACTTGCCATAAGTTGAGCCACAGCATGCCATGTATTCGAACAGCGCGAGTACCTCGCCTGGGCTACGAAGACTGTGGTAATGATCATCACGATGACTAGGTGGACGCCAAGCAGTGTCGTGACTGAGATGAAACCTGTGCATTGATATTTCGAACACGGCCCAGGTGTACGGATAGAAATTGTGGTAGCTAGTTGCACGGTCTCGGTGACATTGAACCCGCTCAGGTATGTATCGTATATCGTCATTGCACAAATGGCAAAGTAGGTATGGAGAGCGGCAGCGGCTCTCCCGGAAGACTCGATGGTATCGGTGAATAATAAGTTGAACGCTTGGGAGTTGGAAAACGAGTAGTCCTGGCAGAAAAAACACCCTGATATCGATCCAGGGATGAAGCTGTTCGTTACTACTGCCAGAAGAATTGTTTGTATCACATTCGCGCTTAATTCAGGAAAGGCCAGTCCGTACGTTCCTATACCATCTGGTATGGCTGGATCTGGCAAAGATAAGATATTCACTAGAATACCAGAGTCAGTGTTCATCTTATCTTCGATGGATCTGGATCTTTTTTTTTATCAATGTCACCACCCAAAGTAGGACTCTGACTCCTACCTCGATCAATATTAGAAGAGGCCTAAGTTGGAAACAACCTACTATCCATCAGTCCCCTTTCCCGAGGCGGTTTGATAGGAGTCTCGAGGCCAACAAAAGCAGAGGCCATCCTAGTGTCGTGTTCGACACCCCCTCCATTCCACGTCACGACCGGCTCATGCGTAGGCTCTTCGGCAATCATGTCGACATACCGCGCCTGGGTATAGAACCGGGTAAAGCACAATGAGATATCCACGGTCTGGCCGCTCGAGATTTCATACGTGCTCCATTCTCCATTCCTACTTGGCGCTGGGATAGGTTGCGCGTTGACTATATGATCCCATCCGGCGGGTGCCACATTTGATTTGGACACAAGATACATGGTAGAATTGGGTGACCAGGGCTCAGCCTCCATGTTCAAATACGAAAGCGGTCCATAGGTCCAGTGATTCGCGATGGCCCGCGTAGTGTTCCCTACGGTTTCGACAAAGCAAAAGTTTGATTGTGGGGAAGAGGCATCAGGGCTGCCTGGAATACTTGAGCATTACTAGTTAGCCTGGATTCGGGAACCGAGTGAGCCAACCTATGACTAGATAGAAGGAAGAGCAGGCGATGACTTATTAGAAAACTCACCTGCACTCGAAAACTACAGACTCACACTTATGGCCGGCGCACAGCGGCCCTAGTCCTTCACGAGCCTGCCGAATGCTGCCGCTATAGTTAAGGGCTCCAACCATGTGGCCAACGCCAAGCCACTCTATGCCCTCTCCACGGGGAACAAAACGACCTTTGATCAGAGGAGGAACGCAAACGATGTGGGAGTTGGTAACTAACGTCGACCCTTGATACTTGCGGACCGAAGTCCGGTTCTTACTCCCTTGGAAAGGCAAGAAGCCTCTCCGTATAACGCCAGTATCGCTGAAGCCAGATTCAGACGGGGTTATATCGGCGCTCGACCGCTCTTCTCCGAAAATGGCATATATAGGGTCATTCTGCAGCAAGGGGGCTTGGACGCCGTCGCTTTGGAGGACGTCAAATGTGCCGAAATTGGCGACCGGTCTGGCCTCCGCGTTGCTAACGATGACAAAATCGTGGATATCTGAGAGGAGCAATGTCGAGGAAAACTGCAAGGCGAGCGATACTAACGCCAGGAGACAGATCAGCCATAGCTCGACGTATGCTAGGACGGACCAGGACCTCGACGTAACTAGTAGCTGAGCTACTTTTCGCGGTCCATCGCTGGTGCTACGCGCGATTGAGAGGTAGGCGACGTCTGATTTGCGGGCGGACCGCTTCTCGAGCACCAGCGCGGCGGTCATGGATGTGCATAGTGCCACCTGGATGGAGACGACGGATCGCAGAACTAGCGCCGAGATAGTGACTGTAATATCCCCGTGTCAGCTCCCAACATATTGGTAGTAAGCTATCCTTGGAGTATAGAAGAGCGTCACCTACTTGCTCTCGTCATCCAATCGTTGACGGCAATTCGTCTCCAGAGCCAAGGGGCTTTAGCGCCTTCGGGCTCATCGCCATAGCCAAACCACAGGAGCGAGAGAAAGCCAATGCTGATTAGGATGAGAGCCGATCCGCCGAAGATAGTCACGGACCCGGTGCGGCCAAGTGATTCCTTCAATGGCAATCGGCCCGAGCTAGAAATCTCTGGCTGCTCTCCTAGATTCGGCGAGCCTAGCAGCGGTGTGTCTCCTTGGCTGGGCGTAGGTGAGATGTCTTCAGAGATTATGTGTTCTGGTCCCGATGAGGATATCGCAGTCGCGGATGACGCCATGGAGGCTGGCGATGCGTATAGGCCGCTAAAGATCGGGTCCGCCGTTCCTGGAGCTGGGTTTACCGACGCAGCGGTTCTAGGAAATGGGGTGTCCCCGCACTCCACGTGTGAATCCGGCGTGAGATCGGCTAAGCGAGTCATGTTGCTAGACTGATCTGTGCCATGAGCATAGTTAACTGGAGAAGTGCGATCGCGGGACCGCGCTTGCAATGAAGACATTGGATTGAGTGTGCATGAGTTTTCATGAATGCTGTGAAAGGAAGTTTATGCCATACTGAAGGGGCTGGTTCATATATGTAGTTTCATGATGACCTAGTCCCATGCTTCTATGTTGATATAAATCCTTTTCGATACAACTCATAACATATCTCTGCATAGGGGTGATGATCAAGTCGGAAGGAACCGATACGATAGCCGCTGAGCGAGACACGGGGCAAGTTTATCGTTGGAACCATGATCGTAGGTACGACTAGAGGAACATTACCGTGTAACTTGTGTAAGAGGTCGCCTGACTTACCTCGTTAGATCCATTAAGTGTTACTGTAGTTTCGTGATTATCAAGCGCAACACAATCCTTGGACAAGCTAAAAATGGCCTTGATAAGACGCCTGTAGCTGAAAAGGTATAGTTGAACCTAGGTATCAATATCTGGTGACCGGCTGAGTAGCCAAGCGCATAGTCTGATTGAGCGATAAGTTAGGTGCATTCATACGACTGGGTAATCCTATTAATGACATACGATCAGGACAATGAGAGAGTTGGTTGCGTTGACGGCGTGGAGCTAAAGCAAGATAAAATTGAGCCCTACGACGCTAATGGTTTGACTTCTGCACGTCATTCGTTTACTATGCTGGAGCAATACCACCCTCTTGTTGCGACCCCGAAATGCGACGATGACAGCGTAAAGTGCCATTGACAATATACAGCATACTACCTGGACAAACTATCGCGTTTCTGAAACTTCAAGATACGAGAATGCATCAAGTGAATAACAGCCTGGCTTCTTAATATGAAAAAATCGGCCCTTAGAATATGCATTTCTAGAGTGTCTATCGGGAGAGCCGAGAATCGAAAGCACGCTCAATCTCAAATATTATCGACTGAAATTGAAACAAAGAAGAAATTTTGAAGCTTAGTTTTTATCTATATTGATTTCCACAAGATCGTTATAAGCTCAGTTTGGCAATGAATAAATAGAGGTGTGTTGGAGGATTCAGGGGTAATATATATGTCGTGGTATTAAGCTCAAAAGGCTGCAGATTCGCTCTCCGAATGGCATGATTTGTTATGTTATAAGGAGAGATGGATTTCATTCAAAACTGCACTTTTCATGTCCACCCGCTTGTCACTGTCATCCCAATGTACCTCAAGAAAGGGGTAAGCATAAATACAACAAAGTATATCGTTGGCGGTCAGCGCACATAATTAGATATAGAATCCGGTGTAATGGTACGTGGATTTCAACTAGACATATGCGGGTGTAAAATATGAAGTGCATGATCCAAGGAGATATCTGTACATCTAATCGTAATATTTCGCCGATCTGCCTTTGAGAATTTCCTCTTCTGCAACGTCACTCCTGACCTTGCTCCTTGCCGTCCCTTTAGCCACGCGCGCCTTCACCCACTCCCCTGCCGTAATACCCACAGCGCTGCTATCGGTGACATCGTTGTATCCCAGACGCTCGAGTACGTTGCTCACTATAGGTTTCAGCTCGAGGCTGTCCTCTGGTCTCACGAAATAGAGTAGCCCAAGGCGGTCCACCTCGGCCTGATCGGGTGGCGGAGCAACAACACGATGGATGCTACTCTTGAGGAACCCATTCGTGAGAAACTCGAGCGAGTCCGCGAGGTTGACGGTGATACTACCTGGGTAGGGCTTGACCCACTTCCACTGGCCCTCGGGTGTGCGCACTTGTAATGCGGCGACTGGCTGCCTGAATAAGAGAGTCAAGGATCCAAAGTCGGTGTGGCCCTTGACCCAGACGTTCTCTAGAGCCTAGGCATAGTGTCAGCTGCGCGACTGAATTCAAGGAGTAGCTACTTCATAATCTCCGGATAGATAAAAGATCTAGAGACCTTACCTCATTTTGCTCAGATGTGCGGTGATGATATTTCATATATCGCAAGTGGCAGTCACTTCGTGCATCATAGCGATGTCGCTGAAGGAAGAAGTCCTCCGGCAGCTCCAGGATTATCGCAAACAACACAAGCAGCTTACCCACAATGTTTTCATGAATGTGTCTCGCAAATGATTCGATGCTGGGACGGTTCTGGTTAATCACCTCCGGATGTGTCCTCTCCAGCTCTGGGATGAACTTCGGGATGTTATAGATCTCCGTGTTATCGAAGATACCGGGACGCACCTCCCGGATACCAAGGGGCTTATATCCATTGTATCCGCCATTCTCAAGGTCTGCACGGTATTTGAGCTTCTCCTCGGTTGATAGTTGGAACACTTCCTTGCCAATGGCAAACTGCTTGTCTACTTGGTCTTGGTCCAGACCAAAGTTGATGACATAGAAAAACCCTTTGGGTAGATATTAGATTGTCAGGCAAGAAATATTGAGAGGGTAGATATATAGATTACCAATCTTCTGTATGGCATCAAAGAGCTGGGCAGCCAACTTTTCTTTGCCACCGGGTTGATCGAATTGGGAGAGATCCAAAGTCGCAAGTTCGGCCCAATCAACTGATCCACTATAAGTCAAACAGAGCCCAGGTACACCTAGAGTTTCATTGAAAGGGACTTAGGGTGTGCTTACGGTCATATTTGGTTTCAGGAACTTGGTGGTAAGTGGGCAGCCCCGTAGCATTGCTCGATGTGCTTACTGCTGCTGCCGCCATTGCGATCTAGTTCTCGATGTCTTTAAACTGTAAACTTAGTCAAACGTTTTAATTGATACCACAGACGTACAACTTTCGTCAATTAGATGTCGAAATCCCCTACAATTAATATCCCGTGGGGCTGGCATCCGATCGCGTCTATCGAGGATGACGTGATGAGGGGCATGTGCTAGAAGAGGTTGGTGTCGTGACGTTGGGGGACCTGGGCGTATTTCGCAATTTGACCCCAAATGACGAATATGGTGGGATGCCAGAAAATCGGAGCGCGGTTCGGGAAGTTCTGCGTTCTTTGGGTTGCTCAACATGCCCTATCTCCTGCCCTCATGTGGGAGCCACGTGTTGTAGCACCTCGCTACAGCATCTAGTGGGAATTGCGTGATAGAACTTGGACCTAAGGACCTGGGCCCAAGACAAGGGCCTTAGTTTATCCATGGGCCTGGGATTTGGAAGTCTGTCGTGATTACCATTGAGCATGATATTATTGACGAAAGAGGCTAACCAGGTTCTGAGGGGTCTTGCCGATCCAGTATATGAGGTGCATTTGGCCTTCTGATTTTGCTGAATGGGTCGTTCTTTTGACAATAATCGGTTGAGTTTGGGGACTCTATTGGCTTCCATCATAGAAATTCCAAAATTGGATTCGTATCATGGCGTCAGTCGGGAAATTTGCGGTAGATTCGACCTCGGCTCAGGTTGATTCAAGTTCTTCTTCGAGCAGCGGTGATGGCTTCTTCCGCGCCGCTCGTGGCGAAGCCATCGATGCAACCGGCGACCAAGAAATACGAGGCTTCGATGCGAACCGTATGCGAGCCCGTACGTATCTCACCGCTGCTGAAGAGAAGAAGTTGATCCGACGCATCGACTGGCATCTCATGCCTTTGTGTTCCATTATGTTCTTATTCAAGAACTTGGACGTGGATAATGTGAGGATTCTGCTAGCTTTCTTCACTATGTTTATTATCTAACATCAAATTGCAAGGTCTCAAATGCTCGAATAATGAATCGAGGAACGCCTCAAAATATCCTGACCCAGCTTAACATCACATCGGATGAGTTTGCATTGGTCACTGTGCTGTATTATGTAAGCACTGCTCATCCTATAGCCGTAGAGCTTCGGCGTGCTTATTTATAGCTATTATAGATCCCTTACATCGTCTTTGAAGCCCCATCAAATTTGCTGCTAAAGCGCTTCTCACCCTCACGCTGGCTGTCGAGGATCATGCTTACTTGGGGGATCGTACTGGCGCTACATGTTCCGGTCTCCAATAAGGAAGGTCTATATGCTGCTCGATTCTTCTTGGGCTTAGCAGAAGCGGGTAGGTCAAGACAGCAGATCGAAAGGGAACAGAGCTAACATGAAATAACACAGGCATGTTTCCGGGTGTTATACTGCTGATGACATACTGGTATAGACCTGACGAGATGTCTCTTCGGTTGTTATACTTTTGTGAGTCCTGTTAATCCCCGATATTAAGCAATTCATGAAACAATTCTAACTCACCACTGCGACAGATATATGTGGCAACCTCTCTGGAATATTTAGTGGTTTATTAGCTTATGGCTTTGATACTGTGTCTGGGGCTGGTGGCCTGTCCGGCTGGCAGTGGTATGGGACACTCATTCAACCTTGAATCGCTCAAGTACTCAGTTTCTAATAGGTTATTTCTTGTCGAAGCGATTGCAACAATTATTGTTAGCTTCGGAATTTGGTTCTTATTGCCAGACTGTGAGTATACTAGCCTTCTTATACTTGCATTGTGGAACTAACAGAGGATTTAGTTCCCGAGACAGCGTCGTGGTTGACGGAGAAGGAGAGGGCCTTCATTCAAGCTCGGCTACCCGAAAATGCTCCAAGAGCATCAGAAGAGAACTTTAACATGAGTGAGATTTGGGCTTCGCTCAAAGACAAGCGCCTGTGGCTGTTTACTTTGATCTGGGCATTGTTTACTGTGGGAACATCTGGTGTTCGCTTCTATCAGCCAACTGTTATCGCTAACCTCGGCTTCACGTAAGCATCTCGTCTGACTTTCTGCGTGACGTTACTATAGTAGCTGACGTAACATGCAGGACTATTGCTCAAGCCCAGCTCCTGAACTTACCGATCTCAGTCTTTGGCCTGTTCGTTATCTTCGTAACAGGGTACTTCGCCGATAATGGACGACTCCCACGTCCCTTATACCCGTTGTCATTCCTTCTGATCATCCTCGCATCATATGCTGTGCTAATTGTATACCCGAACAATGGCGGAGTGTACGCAGCTACGCTGATCGGTAACGCTGTGACAGCGGCTTGGTATCCCATGATGTGGCCGTGGCGCGTTCAAACAACAAGCCGTGCTACAGGTTCTGCGTTTTCTATTGGATTCGTTAACAGCTACGGACAGATTGGCGGCGCTATTGGACCTCAAAGTACGAAGTTCCCGCTCTTTTGACGCCTAGACTGGTTTTGATTCTGCATGACTAACAAACGCTGATAGTATTCCGAAGCGCCTATGCGCCCAAATACACAGTTTCCTTCGGTGTCGCTGCGGGTCTTGTCGGTGCAGTAAGTGGATCTTGCGGTCAACATTATCTGAGTTTTACTAGATGTTCCTTTTCTTTGTTGTTTTCATAGAGTTGTTATGCTGACCCGAGTCACCAGTGCGCCATCATCACTGTGATTACATGGTGGGTGACGAGACAAACAGAGAGGGACACACGTAAACTTAAGAGAGCGCGGATTGCAGCGAGTAAGCGGGATGAGGCTATTTTGAACGATGTTGTGGACAACGACTTGAAGAGAGCTTCTTATTGAGAGGCCCATAGAGTTCAGGTATGAACGGTCCGGGAAAAAGGGCCTAATAGTTGCGGGGCTGTACCTTGGCTCCCCTGCCCCACTCATTGAAACCAAAATTCCCCCCAAACGCCGATTTGACAAGAGATATCTGACCCTTTTTTCACTTCTGAAGTATAATGGCGTGTTGTGACAACTAACTGCTTCTCCAAAAAGCTACAAGTGAAGTGATTTGCCATGGCTGCACAAGCGATAGTAAGACTGATTTCTGCATAGCTAAATAGCCCATGCAGTATTGAAGCTTATAATTGAAACTTGACATTCACGCTTTGTTTTTCTCTCATACCCTATTTTCGGAAGTTACAAAGTCCAAAAAAAGACAAAAAAAAAAAAAAAAAAAGAACGGTATTTACGTAGCACGTCAATCGCGGATAGAAAAGATTTCAAAAGATTAAGCTCCGAATCGGGGAATCGAACCCCGAGCCTCACGGTATTATTATCAACGAAGATAATGAAAACGTGAAATGTTAACCGTTACACCAATTCGGACTACAGTCAAGCTCGATTGTTGTTTTCCAGCACTAATAGGCAATAAGAAGTTACCTACATTGTTCTAGACTCAATGTGCGTAATCCAATCGGGTTCTGGATTGATGGTGATTGTGATTGAGCAAACGAAGCGACAGCATCATCGCTACTGTCGCTTGAGGGCATCACATACTCGCGAGTGCCTTCAGTGCTCAGCAGGAGGACAGAGGAATTTGCATCCAGCCCCAAAGTTTCCTTATCCGACTTGCTCAAGCGACGTAAGGCTGCCAAAGTCGCCGCACCGCATGGTCCTGAAGAAACGCCACATCTTCCTACATAGTTGTAAAGAAGCTGCATGGGCCTCATAATCCGACACAGTCACGGCAGCATCAACGCCATCTCGGAGGATGTGCCATGCAATCGATGAAACAGTGCCGCAGTCTAGACCAGCCATAATGGTAGGGATTGTTCGCTCAACTACCATCTCACCCTTCCTGCAAGCTTTTGTAAAGACATGCTGCCGTATCTGGCTCGACAGTCAGTATTTTCGCCGACGATTTTCCCCCCTTGTAATGCGAAACAACTGCTTGGGCGAAAGAGACCTAGGATCTTGAAGGACGGCAGTCCAAGTCTTGTGCTCTCGTCTTTGAGTCGGACGGTCTGCACCCCGACTTCTTTGGCGACTTCATCTAGATTAATTAGAGTGGTGTGGCTGTATCCTGGCAGTTGTTTGTGGAATGGTGCTGCCGACTCTGCGCATGCTTCTGAGATGTGGACTTGATCTTTCGCATTCGCGTTGAACAGGACTGGACGGCGTTGCAAGGTCATGATGCGCCTCCTCAGGTATGTTAAGACAGCTATAGAGAGAGATGCGGTGAGTCATTGCTTGTATATGTGACATGTAATGAGTCTGTACGTTGATGTCGAATGTGATGTGTCTCATCACTGAGTGAGGTGAGTGTATCTACAGTAATATCTTATGATTCAGGGAGCTTCATTACACACTTACTAGCACCTAACCTTTAGCGTTATGTGATCATAACCTATCGTATCTACATGTCAATATCCGTACCCAGATACTCAATCATCATTCTCATCAACCACGCCCGCGAAAACACCAAGCAAAGAAAGACATATGTCTTGATCAGGAAATCTAAATCTCTGTTCCCACGGTCTCTTCACAGGATTCCATCCATAACATAGTAGGTATCCGCCTAGTCTAGGCACTCTCCCGCTGTAGATGTGGCTTCCCAGAGGCAGCGACAGGGGGTAAGCTGCCCGTAGAGCGCCAGAGAATAAGGGGTCTTATAGTGCATACAAGTCCACCAACGCACGCTATCTCAGTCGCGTGAGTGCCCTAGCGGACGCTTCAGCGAACAATGGGCCGAGGGCATAACCGCCAAAAAAGAAAAAAAAAAACAGGATATCTCAGTTACCTATGCACTAAACAACCCAAAAGACTAGTCGTGAAGATACCGTGATCCCGAATCTCTAATGTACCATCACGGATGATTCCCCGCGTAATAAGCATGCAAACAGGCACCCCGCCTCTCGTCTCGCGTTCTCTCCGCAGGTCCTCCCGGAAGTCCTCCTGGACCTGCGTATGAAGCTCCATCTGATCTGTCAACATAAACACAATATCTTCCTCGATATACACTCGATCCAAGCTCTCTGGCCATTCCGCCACCTAAGCGGAATCCCAGCTGAGGATAGTATTCCATAGAGCCTTATTCTTACTTTTCCACTGCATAGCCATGTCCCGGATGCCAGCAGATGCCCGGGAACCTGTAGCCCCACCTGATGCCCATCCGTCGACGATAGCGCGGAAGCGTGGAATCAAGGTCCTTAATACGGCCTGTTCTGTTGTGAATTCATCGTTCGTCTTTGGCTTCTGGATAGCTGGGAGCTTGGCTACGCTGTCGATCAACTTCAGCGCTACCGCGACCTTGATGAGTTGTATGGCGGGTGCTGCGTGGGCGTGGTTTCCATTCAGATCGCCAATCTGTGTTGCCATACGGAGACGTGCGACAGAGATAGCCTCGGTTCTATAGGTTCCGACGAGATTGTTGTAGACATCATTAGCAAGTGTGGCCCACAGGAGCACGTCTGCCTCGTGGCTTTCAAGGTACGATGCCAGAAAGGAGTCGAGTAGTGTGACAAGGGAAATACCGGCTTCGGCCGTACGTTCTACGGAGTGAGGTTCTGGGTACGGAAGACCCCAGACTCGTAGTGGGAATGTTGATGGAAGTACCTTGCTCTCTCCAGATGAGGCCACCTTGTGCTCGAGGAGCGAAACGAGTTTCGAGGACAGGGCGTGCGTAGCATTCAGCCATGTGTTCCAGTCTTGCTGTATTTTCTCCTCGTTATTCTCGCCGGAATCGCTTAAATATGGTCGCTTCAAGCTTGCTACGAGCTGTTGCCAATCATCCACGCGGTTTTCATAGTCATCTAGGAGTGCAGAGGCTTGGCTAGCAACAATTTCGAGGAGATCGGTCATTGGAGCGACTGTTTCTCCCGGTGTGAGAATCAACTTGAATAGGGAGTATTGAACTACGCCCTTCCACGGCTGAGGATGTCCCGTGTCGCCAAAGATGGATAGCCAATGGTTGACATTGGCATCATTGCGCAACGTAGCATCCTCTTGCAGCGATTCATTGAACTCTTGAATATCTTCTGGCAAGCGTATTCGCAAGATTGCATACTGGTTGTATGCATCGATGACGGAAGAAGGCAGGATGCGACCGTGATGATTCAGCAGATCATACCAGACGTGAGGAGTGATAGGTACAGGCGGTAGACGGTCCACGCTTAAGGCTGGCCTATACTTAGCAAGGAACAGAGAAAACCAAGCGCGATGCTGCTCTTGTGAATGGTGGAGAGTTGGAAGCACCAGACGTGAAAAGATTACATCCCGAAGCTTCTCGAGATTCGGATACCTTTTCCCAGCGGCTATTTCGAGGACCGCCTTCAATAAAGGAGGAATTTCTGCTTCTTCAATGGATAAGGCCGGTACTGTCGTCTTCTCTCTCGCCTCTTGCCAGTCCCTAACGCTCAATGGCCGACGCTCATTCATATTGCCTGCGATAGGAATCACGATCTCCAATGTGCCCAGGATTTTTTCTACCACTGGGTCTGACTTCCATTCCTCATTAGGGCCGTCGCCGACAATGGTATTCAAAGAACCGAGCAAACTATCTAGCGTGGCTAGACGAACATCTATATGTGTTCCGGCTCTGAACAGTTCTATGAGAACCTCGATCGCTGAGTCCGGTCCAATGAATTCAGCATTGTTCAGAAGCTGTGCAAGATATTTGACCGTTGACACTTTGACGAGGGATGCTGGAGGAGCATGTTTGGGCGGTTCTGCGTCGCCCACTTTGACATAAGACTGCTCTTCTAATTTCTCTCCTATAGCGGAAGCGAATGATAGGAGCATTGTCTTGGCGGCGCTAGCCGGTAGATCTTTCATATATCCAAGTGACAGGAATTGTCTATGCCAACTGCTTGCTGCCGGGAACTCGATGATCGCTCGTTGTATCAGGCCTTGGGCCAGAGTGGGTGCATCCGCACGGGCTAGCTTTGAGACAGCTTGAAAAGACAGCAGTTCCATGGTAGCAGTAATATTGTCATGATCTTCGTTACGATCCCCCTTTCTGCCCCATTTGGCGGCAAAATCTAGCAAAGTCTCGGCGGCAGCGATGAGGGAAGCACCCGAGAGTCCAGATAACAGGTCTAGAACGGGATATTGTATCTGACTCATGAAATCAGAGCCAATACTATGTGCCAGCTCTGTAGTTCCCGACCAGATGATGTGAAACATATCCAGCTCCGATTCGACAAGCTCGAGCTTGACCTTCTTGGCGCGGGAGACCCGTTCACTATACACATCAGTGTAGAATGACTGAAAAGCTGTCCAGTTCGCATGGTTATTAGATGGTTCTTTCTTGGCCATACGGGCTGTATCATTAACACTTTTCAATATCTCGTTGGCTCTCGCGAGTCGCTTTGCAATGGCACTCGGCGTTGTGCCATCTGCAACCGGGAGATCGATTCCAGAAAGCAGGCCTAACCCTTCTGAGGTGAGTAAGGCATCTTTTGCAAAAATTTTGCGGATCGCAATGGAATCGCGAATAAATCGTTTTTGCCATACTAAGGTCTCGGCATATGATTCGAGATCACCGGTTGCTATCGCAAGATGCGCAGCGGCCTTTGCGAAGAGGGCCCGATCGTTCTGGTCTCGCGTCGTGGCAGCCGTTTTTCGTAGCTGGTCAACCTCTTCTCGAACCTTTTGTTGAACATCACTATCTCCCCATTGATATGTGGTTAGAAGAAGGTCTACGTTGAAGTTCCGTCGTGAGGACAAGCTCTGCATCGCATAAATGGACGTGTAACGCCTGGGGGCTCGTAAGAAGTCGAAGTTCGGATTGACTGAGTAAAGACCCTTCAGCAAGAATATCGAGTTTTCTCTGTCAAGTTGGTCAAAAAGCTCAAACGGCCATTCCTGGTTCGCAAGGCTTGTGAAGTCAGACGATTCTTTGACGCCATCCTGGGGAGTGTGCTGGCAAAATAAACAAAGCAAACGCCACCTCAGCTCCGAGCTGATATCTTCGAACGGTTTACGCCTGATCAACCTCAAATAGCTATCGCCAATTTCGTCTGAATGTCCACCAAGTCCCAAGCCAAGTGCCTCAGTTAACAAGTGCTCGAACTGGTCAGGATCATCTTTCCATCGAGCGGCAATCTCGGGCAAAATATCCCCGCGGAGGCCAAGGCGTAGCCCCTGAAACAGCAAGCTTTCATACTGACGCGGATCCTTTTTCCATAGAGTGGCAGCTGCGGACATCAACACGTTTGCGTCTGCCGTGGACTTGAACGCCGGTTCAGATTGTATCAGTTGGAACCCCAGCTTGATGAAGAAGGACCTATCTGCCGAGCGGCGTCTTCGTACGAATCGGCGGTAAACGGACATCAGTATTTCCATTTGATTAGGGCTGCGCGGCCAGCGATCTACATTACGTTTTCCGGTGACGAAAGCTTGCAGTAGCTCAAGAGCATACTGCATAGATGCCGACATGTTTGGTTCGGTACCGGGGAAAGGAGGCTCTTGAAAGACGAAGGCCCTAAAGCTGACGTCCATCTCGGGTTGCGAAAGCTGAGGCCCATTGTGAAGCAAGTAATCGGTAAGGCGCCTCCTGAGCATATCATCGTGAGCGAATAGCAGTTTTCCAACGTTGAGCTCCTTGAAAAGCGGATTGGACTTGTCTTTCTTGGTGAGAAGCTTCTCAACGAAGCTGGACGAACATCCTCTTAACATATAGCTGTAGTACTTTTGGAGCGGGCGCTTATCCCTTGTCCGTAGTTTTGTTGAGCGATAGTGCTGAGGCAAAAGAGCCTTGACCAGCTCGTCGATAGCTCGCTCTCTGTCAGCCGACTTCCTCCCGCGCCGGTTGCAGGCTCTTATGGCTTTGCAAAACACCTTGACTTCCCTGACCGAGGCTGTCGACATCAGATGGAGGATGCCAGCGGTGCCCCCACCATCAGCCCAGCTTTTCTTCCATTTCACAGGGTCTTTCATCGCGTTCTCGAAGCTCTCAATCGCGCGCAAGCGGTTTTCGGTATTCGAATCATCATGCAAGGTCTGCGCCCAGCCAGAGAACTGGTGAGACTCCATATTACGTATGTCGGTACGGAGAAGGTGTGAAGGCGACAAGGTATTGCTTATTGTAGAGTACACCCTACTTAGCACTTGAAGGTGAGGAGACAGAGCTACGATGAATATGATGAGAGGGTATCTGATCAAGGAACCTTTATAGAAAATACAGCAGGTTTAAGATCAGAGGGGGCTCAAAGAGCTGTTTATATTGTTCTGGCCTAGACTGTAGACGTGGAATGAAGCGGTCAAACGTCGTAACTGTTGGTTGCTGTGCCTCTCGCGCAGACTCTCGCTGTGACTCTTACCGGTACCTAGTTAGTTGCCTAAAGGAGCCCTAAGGTGCCGCTACTCTCCGTTTCAGTGGACTGACCCCAGTTGTCGCCAACGTCAAAGCCCCGGTCAACACGAAGGAACTAGCCAATAACTCGCACCTAATCCCACCCAGTTCAACCAACTGCATAAAGTAACTCGGATCTAGATAGGGCTCGTTCAAGGGTGAAGCTCCTTAGCGCTGCGTTCTTCATCGAACGGTAGATAGGTATTCTCGCGTATGAATGTCAATGATGCATGTCCATGTCCTAGCGCAGGCGGACATATTGGAACCCACAGGGGCAAGTTGAGTCTGACGGCAACCGAGACCTAGGTAGGTAAGATGGTCTTCATCTATGCTATCTGAGCCTAGAAAGCAGTTCTGGTAAACAGATAGAAACCGAGAGACAGCTATAGTTAAATTGTGCTCAATCTCAGTCATAATAGAAAATACATGCCTAAGAAGTGCCTGTATTATGATTAGTCTCATTGCGCGACCGACGACATCTGCAGATGTTAAGTGGCGTTACACTAAACGTCGATCAGCGACGTCTAACGTGTAGGAAGTATGTGAACAAAACTAACAACGACGATCTGCCAGTTTGCTGGCAACATCCGCATACTTAGAGCGACAAACGCGCATTCCTCCAGCATGAGCCACTATGTAAATGCAATCATAATCACGGGAACGGTCTCCTCGTCTAGCCTCTGCCGCTGTCAAATAGTTGCGTTAGTCGACTATGCGATGCCTGACATCCAATCCGCAGTTCGTTTTCATAGACGCATGGGTAGTTAGGTACTCGTTGTGACTCCACCTCCGTTACCAACGTTCCCTGGGCCTTTCCCCGTGACCCGAGGAAACAGGTCACGGTTTCGAGCGAGATAGCGACGAGCCCATCGTTGCCGGACTTGACGAGGTTCTTGACCTTCTTCCACACCAGTTTTCAGCAGTTCGTTGGTTGTACGCCACAGGCGATGGGAACTTATTTTCGTGCCTTGAACGATTAACCGTTGCAACGCGGAGTGCAAAGCTGTTTCCAAAGCTTCGTTCAACACCTTGTTATGGCCACCATTTTCTTGACGCGAGTGGTTACCGTTGTAGCGACGGCGTACGCGTTGATACGGGGCACCGAAGGCTTCTGCGGCAGCCTTGAAGGTTGCAAACTTGCCCAATTTATACGCGTTTACAGCCAATTGGACCCTTGCTTCGACCATTTTAGGGCTATCCGTTGGAGTCGATTGTGACTGATTGGCTGCTTGTGAAGCTATCGGAGTAGACATCTTTAGGTGTGAATTTTGGTGCGAACAGCAGTTCAGGGGCCGATCTCTCATCAAGAGGCCAGGCGTACCCGACAAGTGAAATACGTGTGAAGTTGTTTATCTGAAGGGACGCGAACTCAAAGAATTGGTCAACTTAGCAGTTGCAGCAACGGTGGTGATATTCTTGGCATTCAGCTAAGAAGTATGACCATAGCTCCTAACTTGTAGAAAAGCAGAACTACTTCCGTTTTGGTGAAAATTATACCTATCTAGAAGTAGCCCTGCTCTAATCAAATTGACTAATCATAATCAAATTAAAGATAGACTCATCTACTCAACCTGTCAACTCTTGGCAGGAAGCTTGGTATCCGACATGATCCCAGCGCTACAAACAAGAATGCCACACACAGTACTCCATGATTGCACTTGCCATAGTAACGGCCATGCTGTTTTCCTAGGAAATGGCGCCCAGTTGTCCATAACGTTTAGTGTGGTGTGAGAGCGGGAAGATACTGGTTCTAGGGTCTGGAGGTTTGTGGCCTCCCGGCCAATTAGCAGAAAAACAGCTGCAACTACCGTACACAGCTCACTGGTAATTGTGCTGCAGCACTTTGTGGTACTTCAGTAATAAGTCATTAGTTACAAAGGGTTATATGCGCCTCTCCGGGTGCAAGCCTTCCAGCTGTAGGACTAACCTAGCCTTAGGTCTACTCGTTGAGTATCGGATAGCGGAGGCTGAGGATCATCACTTTGATGTCTGGCGCCGTGTCTGGCAGTTCACTGGGGTCTACATACTAACAGGGACATTCAAAATCAGGCAATATTGTATTATCTCATTTGTAATATGTCATTCAACCTAGATGCTAAATGCAAGTAGAGCTTAATGACTTCATTGGTGTGGCTATTGTACTGTGCCTGCATCCTTACAGTAGGCCCTATTGAGAAAAACAGTACCTTGATTGGTACACAATGAGGATTACTTAGTAGAATGGTTAACCACACAGCCGTTACACAGCTCGGAATATGTACATTTTAATTGACCTTACCTGTTTATTTGGCCTTTCAGGTGTGTTTCACGTTCGGAAATTTGAGGTCTAAAACTTCGAGGCACTTCTTTTAGTGTGCACTATCTACAAGTTCAGCGCGGCTCGGTGCATTATTAAAGACACCTACACACATGCCCGTGGGGATATCTAGCATCTGTGTTTGCAATGGTAACTTTGATGCACTGGGCATTCTTCAATCCTCGTCAACTTTCTTGCTCTGGTTACCCAATCTCTCCATATCAGTAAATCAGATTGACAAATAGCCAGTGAGAGCCAACTGCAACAATGAATCCACTCAAATTCGGCAAGTTTCTTGGTTTCAGCTTTGGTGCCATTGGACTCTACCTGTTGGGACTTGCTGCTTGGAGATTTCGAGTTACTTTTTGTGTCTTTGCAGTCATAATCTGCGGTGTGCTTCGACCAGCAGCATCAATATTGTTCAAGCCCCAAGTAAACCGCCAATGCGATCCGCTTAAGCATCACCCGAAGCTTCACGATGTTGATTTTAAATATATCACTGACAGCGAGAGGTTCGCCACTCAGCCCGAACCGTCGTCAAAGGAGAATCCCCACCCTACAGATTTCGGGTTCCTGAATACCATTTCCAGAGAAACCCCCTGCAGGCCTCCTGGAAAATTAGATATGGAAAATATCGAATTACTTCTCCATGCTCAGATTGTGCAAGCTGAAGACCACATTCTGTCGTTACGTGAAGATCCTAGGTACTTTGCACAGACCCTACTTGACATGAAAGGGCATCTCCTGCTTGTCTATCCAACCGAGAAGCCCCAACCCAATGATTTCCAGTGGGCCCGAGTAATCAGTTTCGTCCTTTTTGAGTCATTCTACCGGTATGAGTACCTTACAGAGCTCCGGAACCAAGCATCCCATCTACGGGAACTTTCAAAGGAGTACAATCCGCAGATATCCCTACAGAAGGACTTACCAGAGGAATACCGTGCATCTCTACTCAAGTTTCAGCATTACATTGAACAGTCTAGAGTTATCGATGAGCTCAGCAGACTATTGAAATCACAGCCTACAGCCCCAGAATCTCTTTCTCCATATGTTCAAATGCAGATTGTTGAGTTTTGCATCATTGGCGAGTGTCTCGAGCTACTTAAGAGATTCCAGCCCTGGACCAATGGCTTCGAAAATTCTCCGGTCTATGGAGAGGAAGTGATTAAAGACGAGTTCAAAGAACACACCAAAGGCTGGACCGCAATAATTGAGACTTTCACTGAGCAAAATTGCATTGCTCTTCAGAAGCTGGGATCTCCCTCAGGTACGAGATTTCTGTATCCGACAGGAAAGAGTCACAACAGGGCAATTTTTGAGGCCCGTCGAAGGTCCAAGGCGAATTTGGATGCGTTCTGGAATACAGTGGACGATATGTTGTGCCGGAAGGCGGGAGGTTTCAGCACCACAGCTTACGAGCAACTTCTCTTAGAGTACGGCTACCTACCGTGCACGCCGAAATGGGCTGAGCCGGCTGCCAAGAAAAAGAAGGAGGAAAAGTCGAGGCGAACCCAAACACAGACAAATAATGGGTCGTGTGAGTATACCCTACCCTATTCACACCCATTTCAAAAGGCCGATTCCGCTTTATCCGCTCGCGCGGAGGTTCTAGCATTGGATTCTGGCAAAACTAAGATCAAGCGTCGTGGAAAATCAGTGGACGAGTCGACAGGTGAAAATGTCACAACGTCACCGCTTCCTGGAACCCCAGCAGACGTCCACGTTCAACCTATATTCAAAGTAGATGCACGAGCGCTGAATGTCTTCCGTACTATCTTCTTCGACCTAGAAGCTCACACTACCCCAGGCGAGGTGGCCTGGCGCGACTTTCTCCATGCCATGCGCTCCATAGGATTTGCCGCTGAGAAACTGGACGGATCTGCCTGGCACTTTCAGCCGACAGGGCTTGATGTTGAGAGAAGCATCCAGTTTCATGAACCTCATCCTCGAGGCAAGATTCCGTTCCGAGTAGCTCGGCGTCATGGCCGAAGGCTCAACCGTGCGTATGGTTGGCATGGTGGGATGTTTGTCTTGAGAAACAATAATAACCATGGTATTCCGAAGATGTAATTACGGGATTTTTGATACTTGTGTCAGGACAAGTGAGCTAGGCATATTTAGGGTCATGTTCTGTTTAGGAAACTGTTGCAAGGCAGCGGGTGGCGGTACTCTCACTGCAGATGTGTACTAGTAGGATTCTTTTCGGATATGGAATTGCTCAGCCCAAGGATGATTCCGTTCCCACTCCTTAACTGTTGTATGCAAATTACTCTCCCGTTGCTTTTTGTCTAAGGCTATTCTTTCTTCATCCCCGCCAACTAACCCCTCCTTAGCTGCTACTAGCACTGAACGTACTGAGCACCTCGTAAGCGCGGTTACTGCAGACTTCGGTCTTAAAACTTGCAATTATCTTTCACAAGGCATGCATTTCAATATGTATGATAATGCCATTCAGTCATTGTGTTTATGATACGTATTGACATACCGCAGAAATTAGGAAGTCGGTCGGTCCAATTGTACGTACAGTTAACTCTTATGAAACCTTTTGATAAACTCCCGAAAAATCCACTCCAGCTTCTTTATAACTCTGTCAATACATGCCACTGTGTATTTGAGACGTCGAGAGAGCGACTAGTCTATGTTTCTTGGGGGATTGTGAGATTCTATGCTTCTTGCTAATCATCGTCACTCGCTTCGATTTGAATCGTCACCATTCCAATACCCTCTCCCGCCCTTCTGATATATCTTTGAGCGTTCTTCCCAGGAGTGACTCATAGCCTCCTGTTCGGCCCTGTCCCATACCCACTCCAATTGCATAGGGCTTTCTGATAACTTATCAAATATTGGGAGCAACTGGTAGCGCTGAATACGTGCTAAATCCCAAAAGACATAGGCGCATCGGCGAAGGATTGTGGTGTGAGGGTGGAGGACCAATGCTTGTGGAGGCATATGATTGTACCCCAGTTTCCACGCGGCGAAAGGCACCTCTCGGGTATTCATAGGATGCCGCCTTCTCGGGTTTGTGAATGAATTCGATGCCCTCTGGTATCCAGCCCCGTCTAGGCAAGTTCGAGCCGCCATCTTCAAGGTAGTCAATGTCCCATTCCCCAAACTCTATATCATAAGCCAATACATCGCGAGACGCCTTGTTGAAATTCTTTTCAAGATAGTCGTGAACACGGCCAAGTTGCTCATTGATCTAAGGCGGGTGTCTGGAAAAGAATAAGTCCACCTGGACGTCTCCAAATGCGCCCGAGACCGATAAGCTGCCACCTCGCAACAGTTTTAGGAACAGCTTGAGCTGGTAAAAGCTACGGAAGAACCGAAAGTGTTCTGTCTGAGAAAGGGTGAAGTCGTCAGAGTGATCTTACCTAAAGATAGACTAAGTGTCCGAAGCGTAAGCGTTCGCAAAATTTGTAATCATATCAATATGAATTTGACATGAAGGACATCAATATTGTTAGTGTGCTATAAATTTAATACTTCAACAAAAGATTTCAATACAAGTGCGAGAATGTTCTGCCTAGTTATGAGTCTTTGGCTAGCTAATTGCCCTCTAAATTACTAATTAGAAGGCCCTGTTGATACCTTATAACCGGCAACTGTTGGTGATTATTGACGCAAGGTTGCACTTCCTCTACGTCTTTTGGAGGAACACAGAAAATATTTCTTCGAACATGTTGGAAGGTTACATAATAATGTTTATAGCGTATTTTAACAGAAGTAGACGAAAATTGATAACTGTGAGTTCTAGGACTGTCTCCTAGTTCACGAGCTGTGCTATGGTTAAACCATGCCAAGACTTTACCCCTTATTCGCGCTATCCCCCTATGTTTGACTCATCCTCTTGCGCATCTTCATCTGCATTTCTTTCTTCACCTCTGTAAGCATATTCTGAGTATATCGGCCACTCCAATTGACCACGATTGCTCCGATACCCGTTTGTAGGCAAATTTTATTTTATATAAGGTTAGCATGCCACCGTCAAGCTGGATATCGGCAGCTTCATACTGCATCTTATGATAAGAACAAGGAAGACCTCCTGCGTATGAGGGTCATCTTGGTTAAATAGCTTAGTTCATATATTGACTTAGAATAGGATTGGATCTTGTTACACACCCAGATAACAAATTGTGATATTAGTATTACTTCATAAGTTTTAACGTAACAATCCTCGATCTTGAATACTGCTAGCAACTACAGCAGCCAACGGGGGGCATTGCGTAGCGTGAAAAATGTGCCTCCGATTTGAATTGAGAGACGATGAAGAGGTAAAATCATCTAGGCGAGTCTGGATTCTTGAGGTGTTTTCAAGATATAACAACTGAGACTCAAAGTATGGAGCAGCCATAGATAGGGTTGAGACTATATCCACATGACTTTGGTGACCTTTCGCGCAACACTGAGTGTCCATTGATCCCGAGAACATGATGTCTGGGATGGTGTCTCAGGCTCAAGTTTCTGAGCTATCCTCGTCTAGCTAAAGTGTTCAAAATACTAGATAGCTACGACGCCGAAAATTACCAGGATTCATCATCGCATCACGAAGAAGCCGTTCAGGCGACGATAAGAAGTGGACAACTGTTGACGTATAAGTACACAGCCACCAACAAATATGCTGTCATGGCCGGCGTCTCCATTTGGAAGATTATGACTCTGTTAGGTGTGAGTGCATGTCTAGTCACCTGAGGAGTTGTAGAGCACTATTGGCCTGAGCGAATGAGCTTGTGCTATTTCAATTCAAATAAAGACCAGACAACTAGTTGTCGAATTGATTTGAAATATTTACTAATATATGGCCATTGTTGGTGGCCGACTTGATTGAGGCGTAGATGATTGCGCTGATGGAATTTGTACGTTTGCGGTCTTCGGCGGTTGTTGTAGCAGCCCGGAGCTCGGCTCGTATTCGTATTCTGTGCTCCGCTAAATTCCTATGTACGTCACTCAATGAGCACCTATCGCATAGGATCAGCAAGGTCAGCACAGGTGAAACCGAGGGCCATGGGGAGCCAAGAGGCCAATTAAATCGTGGGTATTGTGGTATTGTCCAAGCTTCTCGCCTCGTGCGCTACATGGACGTGCATTTCCATCGTCATCGACGCCGATTGACGCCTCTCTTGAAGCCGAGTTTCAAAGGCCTCTTTACCTACATAGTATAGCTCCTTGCGATAAAAAAAATCCACTAAAGCGAAGATATGCAGAGCGAGAGGGTATTTCTGAGATGGTTATCGGCTTAAGCAGGTCCTGCAGGACTGAAAATGCCATCAGCGTGGGTTCAACCCCACTAAACAGCTCGCTTCTGCGGGTTGGCGGCGTATCGGGTCGCTTTGCGGCGCTGCACAGCACTACACCACCACCACTGCATCACTGCACCACCGCTGCACCCGCTGCACCGCCTCGCCGTCAGTCCACTTCTCACCGAGTGCCCCAGCCAACCCAGCCCCTAAATCGCCCGGCCCCAGCCTAAACCCCCTTACCCCCCCTAAACCTAGCGCCGAGTACACCACCGCAGACCGCTAATGTGTTTTTCTGCCAGTGACCGTCCGTCGACCGTAGCGCGCCAACCTCAATCCAGCTTACTTGCTTGCTCCTACTCCTTACAGAAAATGAAGCCGGCATCCCGGATCTCCATGCCAGGCCGACGACGCCCACCGATGATGGATCAATGCTTAAAGACGCTCTCACTGTCGTCCTCAGCTTCTTCATGGAGTTCTCTGCACCCTGGCACACCGCGTCGAATCTGTTTTTCCAGTCTTGATCTGCTGCCGTTATGAGCGTCGGCCCAGCTTCGAGACATCCCTCGGCTCACTCACTGTTCAACACCCATTCCCTGGAAATAAGCTATGCCCCCAAGGAGATCCCACAAGAAGTCGAGAGCCGGTATGAACAAGCCGTCTCCTGTGTCTCCTGTTACCGGTGGATTGACGTTGGTTGTGGTTGATATTGGACATCTAACAACCCATGTGCAATTGTAGGCTGTAGACGATGCAAAGTCAGGAAAATCAAGTGCGACGAGGTTCATCCGCGCTGCGGCAACTGTTCCAAACATGGTGTCTCATGCGACTTTGAGCACCCTGGCATAAGAGACACTCACACGCCCAACGTTACCTCGACCAGTGACGCGACTGCTGCTCCCACCGAACCATCGCGCCCGGCTTCATCATCCGCCTCCGCCTCAGTATCGGCGCATTCACCTGTCGCTCACAGCGAAAAAAGCCCGACCGATGTCAGCGATACCACGACACCCACCCTTTCTGGGACCACGCCTGTACCGATATACAAAACCCCAGATCCTCCTCCCCTGTCCTCAACGACCACCAAGAAAAACCGAATGTTGGAGCTGAAACTACTTCATAACTTCACCACCGTGACCGCGAAAACCCTGTCGGTATCTTCTCCTGTCCTTGAGAGAATATGGCGCGTCACAGTCCCCGAACTGGCTTTTTCAAGTGCCAGTTATCTGGCTGATACGCTTCTGGCCGTCTCAGCTCTCCATTTACGGTCCAGCTCTCCTCACGATCGGGAGCTTATACGCGCCAGCCACTCTTACATGGCATCTGCCTGCTCCGAGTACGGTGCATGCCTGAGTAAAGGAGTCACCGAGTCAAATGCCGAAGCACTGTTTCTCACGTCTGCTTTGATCGCTTTTCAATCCACTGCATCTCGAATCTTCACGCGAGACGATGTCAACGACCGAACAAGTGGTTATTCGTTGCCACTTTCATGGTTTCATTCCTTCCAAGGCGTGAAAGCTGTTGTAGCAGCGACTTGGCAATGGCTTCGTATTAGTACCATTGTCATCCCCATTATCGAATCACAGCCTGCTTTAAACCTCGACCTTTCCGGCCGCCCCGCCTTCTTCAGTGATCTTCTGGTGGGGGTGGATGATGAAATTGCTAAATTCGAGAGCGACCCGGCAACACATCTAGAAACACGAATGGCATACCAACATGCCATAGCTGTTCTTGATTGGGCACACAAGATCCCTTATACTGGTGCGCCTCTCGTCTTCCTTGCTACTGTATCACGCCGCTTTATTGAGCTGCTTGAGGCTAGACGCCCCCGAGCTCTTGCTATCCTAGCCAGTTATTTCGCTCTGCTTAAGTGTCTTGACGATGTATGGTGGCTCAAAGGCGTCGCTCGGCGTGAAATTATGGGCATTGTTTCTTTGTTTGACCCAGATGATGAGGAATGGTGGCCTCGCCTGCAATGGCCCTTGCGAATTGCACTACACGACGATTCCATCATCCCTCCTCAAGTTTGGGGCCGAGACTGGGCTGTCAAGACGACAAGCGCTAATCCTAGTGGCGGATTTGTCAGCCACATTGAACTACTTAGTGACATGTTCTCTTCTATGCCACAAATGAATGGTGCTACACCCGACCTCGAGCCTGCACATCAATACATCGTGGAGCAGCATGGCACGATTAGAGATATACTCCTCCCTGAAGGGCTGGAGATTCTACCAGTTGATTGATCATCTACCTAATCAGACAAACACTTATCGCTTTACGTGGAAGTGCTTGAGCTCGTCCAAGCACTGTCATACCTAGTCTCATCATGCTTCATGTTATATCCATGATGCGAAGACTGGATACCGACCTCATTCCGCGACCTCTAATTCACGACCTCTTAGGGTTTCGTCCTGCCATCTGTGGCTAATTTGAGTGAATACTAGGCTAGTCAGCCTTTTGTCATATTCCAGTCGAAGAGTCTCCCGAAGCCAGCAACTTGATTTAGTCAAGTCTTACGGGAATACCCCATTGGTGGTACTTGGGAACTGTTCTCAATAGTCTACGTCTCAATGGACGCATGGCCTGAGACCACACAGCGCAAACCAACTTGACGCCGTTTTACTAAAAACCCACTGGCATCGAGATTATACAGTATAGCCTGGCGCAATCATCGCCTCAGTCAAGCATAAGAACGAGCTCCCGCGAAAGAGAGGACCGACACAGGGCTCTCTGTAGCAATCACACGAGCAGTCCTTCTCTTCATTATCGAAGGGTTACCATCCAATATACACGCTCCTGAGCCATCAAGTGACGAGCCGGGCTTCACGTTGATCGGCCCTTGACCATAATTATAGTAAACATGCGCTCTTCATGTGTACTGCCTATTATTAATAACCCATCTATCGCTTACATTTGCCACTGTTGCCTATTTTGCGGCTTCAAGAGCGCTAGAAAAGAGAAGCGATATGAACCAGGTCATTAGGGCCTACTGAATAACTAAATCACTATTTGCAATTGCAACGCCAATCAAGTGAATAGTTTTTGACAGATTCCCATAGTGCTGTGTTCCCTTTGATCTTCTAATCCGTCCTTCCTTGTCATAGATGATTCCCATGCGAGAGTCACGTACTCGAGCGTGTCCCAACCTGACCAAACGGGCTTTCGTCTGATAATTAAGGACCACACATGACACTCAATGACATGATGATTGTTTAATCCTCAGTATGAGATGGTCTCAGTCTACTGCTTCGAACTTCAAGACCGGTGCTAAACGCTGGATTTAGATGTCCACACTCTCTTTCATGCTCAAAGGGGAAGGATATAAAGACTCAAAGTGGGGGATGACCTCATGGTCTTTGGGCTTGTTAATCATCGGTGGCCATTATACATGATTTCCCCGCATTCGCAACCGTCGTCCCGGATTTGCTCCGTCTCCGCATGGAGATGAACCGACTCGAACCCCGTGTTGG
Organism: Xylaria bambusicola; assembly: GCF_022495145.1. Classification (NCBI taxonomy): domain Eukaryota; kingdom Fungi; phylum Ascomycota; class Sordariomycetes; order Xylariales; family Xylariaceae; genus Xylaria; species Xylaria bambusicola. Next base: position 678,206 of record NW_025953562.1, read on the forward strand.
TAGGTCAACCATCCTAGTATTAAACTAAAGAGACTGTGTAGCATAGCAGTCTTTAGAGCTATTTTGTTTTCCAAGACTGTTGTTCTCGCATTGGTGTCATATTCTGTGAATATCAAATTGTTAACGTTAACAAGCGATTTAAGCTTTCTATCTCAGATGAACGGGATGCACCATGAGGTTGGCAACACTAGCTCTGAGTGTCTGCTTTCACTCAGCCCTTATCGTAGCTCATCCGAGTACCGGACAGAGGAAGCCTCGCGACAAGGATTATTCGGTGAAGTCAAATTATCACGATAATATTGGCGTCCTCCAATATGTGAACCCTCACATCGGCACATACGGAACTTCACCGAATGATAATGGTGGCATGATCCCCTCAGTATCCGTACCTTTTGGAAGTAAGCGATCCTCGGGAATTTATTTATTTTTCTTATCCGCGCAACAGTTTATCTATGAGCCTAATTATAGCATAGGCATATCTCGCCTTACCTAGCACTCATAGAGTCCGATTACATGATAAGTACTAACCTCGGATGTCGTAGTGACGCGGTGGACGCCGCAGACACGTGAGAATTATATATCACAGGTTCCATATCACGACAATGACTCACTTGTGCACGGATTCCAAGCTACACATCAACCAGCTATTTGGATGGGAGAACTTGGCCAGACTGTCATCATGCCTGGCTGGACTGGCGGGATCAAATCAGCCTTTGAGCAGCGCGGGCTGGCCTTTGACAAGAAAGACGAAGTCAGCACCCCTTACGTATATGAAGTCCTACTAGATGCAGATACGGAAGGGGAGCATAACTGGGACCTCACAGAAGCCGCTGCCGGAGAGGGGCCTGTTCCGGGTGGCGCCGGCGGAGTCCCTGACGATATCCGTGAGGGCGTAAACGGTAGGGCACAGAAACGGTGGGCTGCAAGAAAGCCTTGCAGACGCTCAATCCGAGTTGCAATGAGCGCCTTGGCTCATACCGGCCACCTAAGGCTCGACTATGAAGCCGCATGCTCCACCCCTAGCAACTCAGGTGGTACACCCGTATATCGATATGTTTTCATCCAGGCAACTCGCCAGAACTGGACTGGTCACATCGAGGTTGACCTTGAGAGACAAGAAATCTCTGGCAGTAATCCACAACGACAAGACTATCGTCTAGGGCCAGATAAACCAGCGACGTTCAGTGGCTACTTTGTGTCTCGTTTCTCGGAACCATTTGTCTCATACGGCACAACCTTCGGACGAAATATTTCGGAAAGCAGTCGAAACGGCTCGGGTGAGAACCTTGGCGCTTACGTCCAGTTCAGCCCCAAAACTACTAGAATTGAAGTCCGCACGGGCATCTCATTTGTCAGCGTTGAGCAAGCGAGGAAAAACCTAGACCTTGAAATACCAGACCGGACTTCTTTTGAAGACACTGTAGCGCAAGCGAAGGCTGCGTGGTTGGAGAAGCTTGGCAGGGTTACTATCGAGGGTATCAACGCTACAGACAAAGAGCACGATCAACGAACAATTTGGTACACCGGACTTTTCCACGCACTACAATACCCCAATGATTTCTCGGAGCCCACGGGGAGTGATCCTGATTCTCCGCGGGTATTCTACAACGGGTACACGGACAGCATTCACACCAGAAACGAGTCGTACTACCAGTCATGGTCCATCTGGGACACCTACCGCGCAGAGCACTCTCTTCTCGCGCTATTCGCCCCCGAGCGCGTGAACGGGATGATGAGGTCTCTTCTGAACATCTTCGACTGGAGCGGTAGACTGCCGATGTGGGCAAACATGGTCGAAACGAATATTATGATCGCGACTAACGCCGACGTCGTCCTTGCCAACGCCCTTTCTCGCGGCTTTCGCTCTTTTAATATCAGCAAGGCTTGGGATGCTGTCCGGAAGGACGCATATGAGCCTCCTGAGAGAGACACGGAGCTTCTTTATTATGATAGAGAGCCTGATACCCCTTATGAGGTCCGGGCTGGCCTGACGAGCTATATGGATCATGGGTGGGTGGACAATGACCGCTGGGCGGAGTCTGCTTCGAGGACTCTTGATTATGCGTTTAATGACGCGGCGGTGAGTTCAACCAATTGCATTTTTGGATTGAATTAAGGTGGGAGCTTGGTTCCCTCATCAATTGGATTTATAGGAATGCTAAATGCTAACTTGTTACTCTAAGTGTGCCATCGTAGCTCGCATAGCAGGTAAACACGAAGCGGCAGCAGCCCTCGACAACAGAGCGAAAAACTATGCAAACTTATGGAACTCCGAGACCCAATTCATGCAAGCGCGAAACGAGAACGGTTCCTTCGCAAATGAAACTTGGGGTTGGACAGAAGGGGACAAATGGGCATATACCTTCGACGTCCCGCACGATATCGAGGGTCTAGCAAGCTTATTCAAAGGCGGTCGAGACGGTATGAAGATAAAGCTCGACGAACATTTTGATGGCGGACATAACATGCATAGCAACGAGCCGTCGCACCACATCCCGTATCTGTATTCATTAATCGGCTATCCGAACGCTGCTGCTAAGCGCATCCGCAGCATAGCGTGGGATAACTACAACGCTACGAGCTCGGGCCTTAGCGGGAACGAGGATCTGGGGCAGATGAGCGCTTGGTACCTGTTTTCTGCCCTTGGGTTTTACCCTATTAATTCAGCGGGCGATGAGTATGTTGTTGGAACGCCTTTCTTTGAGAAGGTTACTATTCGATTACCGAGGGGTGTGGCGACGGGTGGTGAGATTGGGAGAGATGGAGATGAGGAGAGGAAACTTGTGATATCTGCCCCTGGAGCTACCCGGAAGCCTTATGTCAAGGGGTTGAGTATTGATGGGAAAGTGAAAGATGGTCCTGTTATTACGCATGGTGAGCTGGTTAATGCTAGACTGGTCTTGTTTGAGATGAGCGGTTCTCCGACGGGCTGGGGCACTGGGGGCGCGTAAGCATTGATGCTAACTACTTCATGTACACAAGCTTATCAGAACATCAAAATACCTCTCGAAATGTACTGTTTGGACAGGCACCAGATCGATCTAGTACTTGTACCTACAATGGTACCCCCTATATGCCATATGCTGACAATACCTTTCTGATAGTAGATAGTAGAGATTGTGCGCTCTAAATCTCTACAATGGTACTTGTACGGATGCGGCCGAGGAAGAATAACTTCTTGAGAATTGATTATTCTTGTTTGTGGTTCGAACCAATTCCTTGGATTTCGATTCTCGGGGCCGAAGCGTTAGTCCACTGCTAGAGCCACCTCATAGCTGCCATTGTAGGCACAATCAGGGGCACCACAGTAGACAATGATTACTGCACGGACCATTGAGTCCCATTCACGCATTGAGAACGTCCAATCCTTCAGTGGTGGCTACTGGTCCGGCACCCACAGAGACTTCTAAGTGATTGACAATATGGAGTTAGGTTTGTCACTTTCTTTCTTCCTGTTCATCTCATCACCATCACACAAGATCACATCGAGGTCATCAACAAAGTGTGCTATCACCCAAAGGTCTCCCCAATGGGAGATTTTGGTTCATTCTACGTACACCATTAAGTTGCCTCACAATCAAAGTTCGCCCTGCTATTCACAAGATTTCAGAAGGTGCAACAGTTTTTGTTGCCCTGTCTGCTTTAACTCCTTGGCTTCATCCAACCCAGTAACCACCGTTGCTACATCTTCATCTATCCAGGGTTGTCTTCATATGACATCCATGCCAACATCGCTTCTTTCACAACTCCAGACATCTAAAGCAAAGACCCCTGCTGCTAAAAAAAGCCCTGGTAGCCCTGGCTAATTATTGTTGGTTTGTGTCAATGTCCAGCAGCTGAAGATGAACTTCATCCTAACTCAATCTCTAGATATTCGCAACCATGCCGCCTGATAATCCCCCCCAGAGAACAGGTCCTGATGACGTTGAATTCAACAAGATGTTGTACCCAGTCATCCTGTCCACTATGAATTCTACTGGTACCAGCTTTACCAAAAGGCCGCTGGTCAGGACTGTAAACGACATATCCACGTGGTCCGAACTCGCCAAGTACATAACGGCATTCACCCCCGCCGCTGCCGACGAAGTTCCTACTCTGGCACGCGCAGAGGTCAAGCTGACCTGCGACATCTGCCGAACTAGTCACCTTCGAGTACCCCCATGGCTAGCAGGCAATGCCTCATTTACGGATGAGAACTCCGAGAATATCTGCGTGCTGCCTTGCGGACACTTTTTCGGCTATGAGTGCATGAAGACCTGGACCACTCGGGACATCGAGACAGCCAAGCAATGCCCTAATTGCCGGTATAAGTTGACGCATCCGGTATGCGGCGACCTAATCAAGATACCAGTGATTCGGGATCTGGATCCCAATGATCCGAAGAGCGTCACCTACGTCATTCCATACACACGCGAGCACCGGCTCAAGCGTGGTGAACTTTATACCTTTGAGGATGTTTCGACCTGGGACCCTGCGCTGGCTGATCGAGAGCACAACTTTGGTGTTACCATCGCATGTCATGATTGTGGTATTGCCATTGCGAAGAATATCTTTCAGATAGAATGGGACCGAACGCTTAGGTGGTAGAAAGATTGAAAAGGACTGTGTGTGGTCGAGCAATGCGACGTCTTGAGTTGCTATAGGGGTACAGCAGGGAATCGCCTATCACCTCTCGTATAGTGAGGACCTAGGGGGCAGTTGGGAATCGGCTTCTATAAACGACACTATGACTCTTGTTATAGGGATGGTTTTGCATGGCAAGAGATGCGATGGTTTCAGGAATGAATGATGAAATGAAGTTCACTGCAATAGCGTCAGAATTGATAAAGTGCTAAATGATCAATCAAACTCTGATAGACATTTCAAGATTTTCGTCGTTATCAATTGAGTTTTAAGTGCTGATTAACTGACCGACATTTGACACTATTCAAATGTCGATAACTCGAGACAGGGACAGTGATTTCGAGGCACAGGAGGTAAGGTTGACTGAGTTAGGTACACAGGGTTGCCATGACATAAATGGTATTCTTCGATACCACTCCCAACATACATAGGCATCTGTCACGGAACGAGTAATAGGAGTGTAGTTCTATACCGCTACACTACCAAAAGGTAAACGACATACGTAATCAGGTCGAGACCCTGTGTAGAGCTCTACACTCGACTATAGTACTGTGACAGCATCGGAGCTGTCCAAAGCGGGCCCCGTCGATCTAAGGGGTGAGGAGTAACTATACGGCGTTATTATCATTGGAGTATGGTCATGTGATGGTGCGATGAGATATCTCGAACGTCAAAAACGACGTTGTTGGACGTTCGAGCAGTCTAAAGGGTATTATATAGCTCCACCTACGTTCAACAAGATACGATAAGTATTACTCTTTAATCAGTCACACATTTAGTCAGTATAGGGCATTTCTTGCTCAAAATGAAGTAATGGAATTGATTGAGACGCTTGAAGCTGATCTCGGCTTCTTGTACTGCTAGCTAAGGAACGAGAGACTGTTGGTCGGAATGCTAGGCTACACTATCACCCACACAATGCCTGCACTAGCTTGATAGCAGTGATCCCATCAAGCTAGGAAAACCCTGACTGTTCTCATAACAATCACCTAGACATACGCCCAATCGACGTGAATACGTCCTACACCGAGATCCGCAAAGACCTTGAACACAGCGGGGGATACGCTGAAAGCTGCAAGTCAGTTATCTCATAACATTCATTAAAGAGGAAAGGTATAATCAGAACACGATCACACTCGTAGCAGTGCAAAAAGCGAGAAATGAGGGTTCGGTTTACATTACTTACTCGATGGATCCTCCGGCACAACCAGGACACTTGTCGACGATCTTGGCCGTAGCCGACTTTCCCTTGTAGTTGATCTTGACTACATGAAATGATCAATTAGTAGATATTCTCTATGTTCATGGTTTGGCGATTCTTAGGGGATGCTAGAGATATAACATGAGGGTAGGTGAAGAAATTCAGGAAATGCATACTATTTGTTCCACATTTCATTTCACCTGGAGACATGGCGACGATGAAGTCATTCGGACCGTTGGTTGCGCCGCACGCCCCAAGACCGGGGTCGAACCAGGTCATATCTCCAGAATTAGCTAGAGCATGGCCGGCAACGAGCCCTAGGGCGATGGCAAGCTTGGATAGCGAAAGCATTGTGAAGAGAATGTCGGAAGAAAGGAGCTGTGGTGAGCTGGGTTGCTGCTGTTGCTGTTTGTAGGGGTGAGCTTGAAGATTAGAAAACCTATCTAGAAACAGGAGGTTACGCTTCATCTTATACTTCCCCAAGACGCAGCCTAGTGTTGGAGGTCATTATTCTACTCTCGTGTCTCGCATTCTCTTGCTCTCTGAAAACAATTGAAGTGATGCAGGAAGAATCGTGCTTGTTGTGGTAAGCCAATAGGATTCAAAAAGTAGCGAACGATGCTACGTATGGTCATACACAGTTCAGACAACGCCGAGCAAATTGTTTGGAGCTACATCAAGGGATCACAATTCAATGGTCATCCCCAGCTACACAAATCGAGGGACAAATTCAATCCTTCAATGAGCCACTACTGTATATCGAGAGCACTACTGTTCTCTTGACTCCATAATTATGTATAGCAGCGCCCTGCCCCCGTGAGGCTTGCTAATCTGCCCCCACAAGCCGGATCAGCCAATGAATCTAAGCTCCCTTGCATTCTTCCAACCTGCTGGGTCTAGGTGTGGAGAGAAACACCCGTAGAACATATGTTAAGCGGCAAAATAAGATTAAGAATTAGAATTAGATTGGTATTAATCATCCAGCCCATAGAGTTTGACTGCAGTAGTCATGACACTTCTAGTCCGTTAATGTGATGCTCAGAGGACGTCCTCTGAGCATATCTAAGTCTTCAGCCTCATAATTCACCTACGTTCCTGTGATTCACAGGGCTGACAGAGCAGTATTACAGGCAGTGCGGGGGATTAACCCTAAAATCCGAGTGGTCAGTGTAGCAGTCGAGAAACAGATGTGTATCGATGCGATCTTCTACCATGGCACAAAATAGGATGAAAAAGACTTTCGTGACACCTCTTGTGTGTCGTGGTCGCGTTCACGTTAGCCCACGTGAGAACTTAGCTGGTCTAGAACAATTTCATTCTAACCGACACTCAAATCATCAGTGTCGCCAATGTCACATTCTTTCTGTGACGAGCAATCAGGACTAGCCATCTTCACGGGTAAATTGGTGACGGGTAACAGCCGTTATCCGTCGGGAAGACACATCGCGTGCCTGCAATAGGTCCATATCCGATCAATAGTAACACCTGGCTGTCTTGGCATAGCAAATATTGACAGCGAAACGCCGTTTTCATGTAAGAGAAGCGATTGTGAAGCTGGTATTCAGGCAAGGAGCGAGCGGCTTGAGCCATTTTCTGTTGATAATTTCGCATTCCTTTCATTCCTATTCAGGGAGACATTCCCTGACTAATTTCGGCTCGCAGCATTTCAAACCCTGGTGGAATGATGCACAGCTACTAGACGTTTCTACAACCTCTACACAATTGGGCAGTCTTAATGTTGATGAAGTTCTACATACAAGAGGGACGGCCCAAGCGCAAGTAAATCATCCAGCAAAGCAGATGGTTTTTTCTCCAAGCCTGGTGTGAATTGATCAGTAAATATGCGGAATGGATATGAAGTTGAACAATTACAAATTACCATCATATCAATAATATAAATGGCTAGCTGTGACTCTCTTCCCCGGAGCTGTTTATTTTAGTATTGACAGTGAGCGGGTTGAGAAGGGCCACCTTTCACAAAGCATCCAGTGTTTCATGATAAATTTGCCGAAAGAAGGACAAGCTCCGCCGTCATACACTTCTCAAGGGATGTACATCAGATTGTCAACAACTACTCCAATCTCAGCGCTCGCTCAAGTTCATCATGCCGTCTGATAAGGAAGATCGCGATCGAGAGTGATACGGCGTCGCCTCGGGAATGTTTGTTGCGCCGGAATGATTAGTTGTGCGATGATATTTCGCTTATTACCGCGCTGCGCAAGCAAGGGAGCGTCTCTTTCGGCTTTCAGATAATCGGCGCTTATGCCGCTTCATCACTACTTATAATTATTTTGTAGCAATGATAGTTCACGCCATTGTGAGTGGCAACACCATCATTGGGCGGTCTTTTACATGTCGTTCATTATTCGCGGTGGGCCTGTTATAATTGATGGGAGATGTTAGAAGGACAATATCGGAAGCTACGTTGCAATGGTGAGATGAGTTTTCGGGCCGTTTCTCACCGAGAACGACCAGGAAGTACCGCCTGGGGATGACAGGTAGGCTTGCAGATAATGTTAAGCAAGATGTAATCTAGAGCTTGAATAGATGTGTGAAGGAAATGATCAGTTTGTATCTATTGCAGATGCTTCACATGGGCGACCATAAATTCTGTTTGCTCAACACCAGCGTTTGGCAACGTCGGCGGTGCCTTTCTCACTCTCCGCCTTCACATTATACTTGCGACTCCTCTTCTGTTTCACGATAAGAAGTTACAACATCAACCTTACCTTGCTTCTACAATGGGGGGCAAATGAAGCAAAAGAGACACATTATCAGTCAGTTTCAGTGATCTAACCCGGGCAAAACACCCCCACACATAATTACCACCGAAGCGGATATCATCGTCGGGCGGCAGCAGGCGATGGTGCTTACATAAGTAAATCCGCCGTAAGTTGTGACTCATTAGTCAGTTCTGTTGAATATACGCAAGACCAATGTTCCACGTCTCCGCGAGATGCATCAAGCATGAGTGCAAAAGCTTTCTCATATTGTCCGTGTATTCTTAGCCGTCTCACATTTCTCCGTGCTCCATTTCGAGGTTCAAATTGAAATGATGATTCACCTCGTCCTTCAATCGCCTGCAGTCGTCGCAGGTCTCATTACTGGTTAGTATCACCGCCTCTTTCAATGATACTTTAGGCTTGCTGTTGCTCAACTCCATTAGATTCTCTTTTAGCTTTTTGACTTTCTTCTAAATTCTACAGCTTCTCTTTAGTTCTCGACAACCTAATACCACACCAAGACTTAAGCAATGAGATCACTCTTTCAATCCCAGACAATTTCCCCTTAAGTCCCTCGACGATTTCCGCATCACCAGTATTATCTACCAACTGTCCATTTGTTGCATCCCTTAGCTGGCAGGTCACTTCTGCCTTTTTCTCTTCTACAACGCGTATTGTTTTCCAACTTGAGGACCCATCTAGGAGCATTTAGAGTTTGGCGCCTCGAGATTTCTTAGGATTTTTTGCTTCCCACTGTGCCCTTTTCTCATTGGCGACCTTGGCCTTCTCACTTATCGCCGCATGAAGGTTCACAAACACTCCACCTGCCTCGATCAAGTTCGCAGGCTTGCCCTTAGAGTAATCGAAGAAGACTATCCATCCAGTCGACTCCGCAACAGGGAGCTGTTGTCTCAGCGACCACATGGTAGTCGTAACATGGTATCGATCAGGCCGTACCTCGTCGATTCGGTTGGCGACAATGATCTGTTAAATAGTTAGGAGCGAAGTAAACTCGCCGTTTCAATATATGCTCACCGAGTCTGGATATGTAACAGGCCTCTTGATTTCACAGGTGGAAGATTTGACAATGACGCCAATGCCGCGTACCTTCATCAAATCTTGAAACTTGTCCTTAAGATGCTCCTCGAAGCTCTCGAACAAGCGGAAGTTGCAGGCGGAAGCAAAGTGAGGGAACCCGTGATTTTTGATATGTCCCCACGGGTCTTGATCATCTGCCCATATCACCCCGTGCTCCATCATTGTTGCCTCATCATAGCCTTGTTCAAGCGCCAGCTTTACTATGCTCTCTCTCAGTGGCTTGTATAGTTCCCCGCCGCCGGGAGCATGATACGAGGATGCCTCGAGCTGAGTTTTGAATTTTACGGGAGCCATTGCGGACACAGTCGATAACTTTCCAGATCAGCAAGTAAATATGAAGTGGGGAAGTGTCTCGTTACATTCGGATAGTGATAGTTTCCCCAAATGTCATGCTTACTAGATGAAAGGTATCATGGGTGCTACCCTAGCAGTCTATAATAGATGGCTGACCTTATATTATAACACGGTAAGCCAGCGTCACGATTTGATACCAAGTTAAGTGCCAAGACAACTACTTCCCCTAACTATTTCCATCACAAATAGCCATTCCAATGATCTTGATTACATAGCATCTCTTTTTAACCCAGTCTAAGATCCCAACGCAACTCCAATAACTTCACACTAGTCACACTAGTCCACCCCCGAAGCATCCGGACCTCGGACTAATAGATTGAGGCGGGTCTCCGGGTGGGTCGCACGGGCGCGAGCCGAGGCATATTACGTGGAGCACGCCGCGCGCTTCCGTTGTGACCGCTTTGCCGGATGTAGCAAGGTCTGCGTGTGGCTCTATTTTAGGCAAATCGAGATAGTGATGATAAGGCTGAGAGGTTGGCATAGTATATACTGTTAGAAAGGGAAGGCGGTAATACTTGCGTTCCACATATTGGAATGCTAGGAATCTATATATAAGACCTTCATCTAACTAAATAACTATATTGTAACTTAAACTTTTAGATAATCTAATGGGATTATATATATTACTTTTAATAGGTTATAAGCCCGGATGTTTACCTAAACGTATCTTTAGCTATTAAAGGTTAAAATTATACTTTATCTTTAACCCTCCATTATTTATAAATATGAAATAACGATACGTATTAGAATTCTACTTCATTAATTCTATAGATAAAGATTATATTAAAATATTACTACTTCGAATAATAATTAATAAAGTTAGGTTTTAAAGGCTAACTTAAAGAATTTTTAACCTATTAATTCCTTAAAATAAATAAAGGTTAAATAAATTATATATAACTAACTACTTAAAAATCCTTAATTTAACCTTTTCCTTTTAATAATTATAAAAATAATTATAATTATATTATTAATACTTAATAATAAAAATATTATTAAATATTTATTATAACCTTTATAATTAAATATAACTTTAAATATTTAATACTATTTATTTTTTAAATATTTAAGCTTTTCCTTATTTTATATATAAAGTTTTAATATAGCTTAAATACCTTTTTAACTAAAAAAATATAAATAATTAAAATATTAATTTAAGCTTAAATTATATTAATTAATTACCCTTATTTTTATTATTATTATTAAAGGTATTTAAAGTCTTTTTTTACCCTTTAATATTTAACAATTAAGATCTTTTTAATTATAAAGTTAATATTTTATTTAGTTATTAAACCTTAAAACTAATTACTTTAAAAAATCTTTTTATTAATTTTAACGCCCCCCTTTTCAATATTAATTTTTAAATTAAAGAACCTAGTTTAAATTTACCCTTTATTTTAACCAAAGATTTTTAAGGTAACTATTTTAAAAACCTATTCTTATTAAACACCCTTTTAAAAAATCTATATTAATAATATATTATAATATTAAATTTTAAAAAAGAAATTAATTAAAAATTATTAATTGCTACTTAACCCTATATTATAAAACCCTTTATAGCTATTAACCTATTTATTAAATTAACTAAGTTAATCCTATTAACCATTATTATACTACCTATAATATTAATAATTAATTAAAATATTATTAAATAATATTAAAAAGTTTAAAAAGGTAGCCTTTTTTAATAGCTTAAAATAATAATTAAAATGGAGCTAAAATATATAAAAAAAACTTAATATAAATAGGTTTATTTAAATATTATTAAAAAAGCTTTATAAAATAACCTTTTAATAAAAAGAAGGAAAAGGTAAAAAAACCTTCCTTATTAAAAAGGATAAATAATTTAAAAAATATAATATAATTAATATTATAATTTAAAGTAAACTATTATAAAATACCTATTAATAAATTTAACCTATATTAATAAAGCCCTTTAATATATCTACTTTATTATAAAATAAACTATATTAAAACTATAAGCTTAAAGGAAAGGCTTAATTTATATAATATTATTAATAATAAAAAGAAATAATATTTAAATCTATTAATAATATTATTTAATTTATTGCTATATTATAATAGATTTAAATAAATATAATTAAACTTAATCCAACTTTAACTTAGCTATATTTATATATTATTAAAAAATTTATTAATAGTTTTAAATCTAAATTTAACTTTTTTTTAATAACTTAGGAAATTAATACCTTTAAAATCCTAATTATTAATATAGCTAAAATTATAATATAAGTAACAATTACCTTAAAAAAGGTAACTAATATAGCATTATACTTTAAATAAGATTAAAAGGAATAAATAGTATAAATTACCCTTTTAACTATTAAAGTTAATCTTTTTTTATTTAAATAATAATTTAATAATAAAAGGAAGGTATATTTTAATTATAATAAAATATATATTTCTTTTTATTTTATAGCTTACTTTAAGTTTAAACCTTTAAATTAAAATAAAGATATATATTTATAATAAATAAAATAATATAAAAATAAAGTAAAAAAACTTAAAGAGGATAAGGATATAAAAAAGGAAAGAAAAGTAAACTTTATTATATTTTTTATATCCTTTTAAGGATTACTATAAGCTTTATTTATTATTAAATCTTTTAAATATACTATCTTTATAATTTATTTATTATTAATAAATTAACTTATTCCTATTAACTTTATTAACGCTATATTTAGTTTAATGTTTTTAATATTTAAAGGATTTATATAAAAGTTACCTTAGGGTAATACCTTTTAAAATAAACCTAATATTAAAGATATTAATACTAAAGCTATAAAAAAACTTTTAAATAATATATTAAAGGATAGCTATTTAAAAAAAGTTATAAAAGCTTTACTTATTATTATTAATAAAAATTAAATTAATAGCTTTATAAAAATATTAAAAATAATATTAATTATTAATAGTAATATTAATATTCTTATATTTTTAAACTTAATTAACTTTATTAACTTATATATTGTATTATACCCTATAACTATTAGAATTAATAAATTAATAGTATAACTAACTTAATATAAAAACTATACCTTTATTAATATAATTAATAAAATAAAAAAACCTATTATATTAAAGAATATAATTTATTATTTAATAATTAATATAAATTTAATCTTTATATTATATTTTATAAGACTTAATATTAAATTCCTCTTTTAAAGTAATAAAGCTTATGCTTTAAAGGAAAATAATATATTTTTAAAAGGTATGGAATATAATAGCCTATATATAATTAATCAACCTAAGTTAAATATTAAGGCTATTATTGCCGCTTTTACTACCTACTCCCTTTTTAATCCTAAACTTATATTATAGCATAAACGTTTTAAATATATTAATAAATCTTCAATTAAAAAATTAATAAATATTAAATATATTAAGCTTTAAAAATTAACTTATATATATAAATATTATATTTAAATTAAAATAAAGGAAATATCTTATTTAAAAAAGCTTTAATAAAATACCTACCTATTAAAATTACTATACATTAATATTATAAATATCCTTAAAATAATACTTAAAAGTTATAAAAGCTTTATATATATTATTATTATATATTATAATTTTATAAAAATAATATAAATATTATTACTTAAAAGTAAAGGAAAATTTACCTAAATCTTTAAATCTTTCCTTAAATATTATAAATACCCTAAATAAAAGTATTATATATTTATACTTAATAAAGCTAAAAAAAATACTAATAAAGAATTTAAATATATATATTAAAGTTAAAGAATTTAAATATTATTTATTACTATAAAGTAATATTAATAAAGTAATATTTATAAAAAAGCAATAAAAATATATAAATCTATTATAATTCTTATAATAATATAAGCTATAAATAATAAAATATTATAAAAATATTAACCTATTATTATTTAAACAGCTTATTATATAATAATATACCAATTTAATAATTAACTTAAAATATTATTATATAAAAAATAATATAGGTAAAGGCTTACCTATAATTATATAATAATAATAAAAACTAATAAAAAATATTTCTAATTAAATAAAAAAGGATTAACATTTATTAAATAAATCTTACTTTATAAAATATTAAACTATTAAAACTAAAATTCCTATAATTATATAATCCTTTTAAAAAATAAAAGGGTTATAAATATTAATAATATAAGCTTTTTTTAAAAGATCTTTTACCCTTTGTTTAACTTAACTAAAATGGTTAACAAAAAAAAGTAAATTTAATAAAGCTTTAAAAATAAAACTATAAAAAACTTTAAAAAATTAAACATAATAAAAAAATAAAAGTTTAAAAGTTTTCTTTATATTAAATTAAAAAATTATATACTAATTTAAAAAAAAAGAAAATTAAACCCTATTATAATAAATATTATACCAAATATTATACCAACTATTACACTAACTACTATTTTATATACTACACCTAAAGCCTTAATAAATAAATCCTTTAATAAAACTATTAGAAACTCTAATAACATCTTAAAGCTAAATAATAATAATAACCTTAACTATTAAAAAATATTATCTAACAATATTAAAAATTAAAACATTCCAAACATTATACCTAATATAAAGTTAAAAACCAATAGTAATAATAATAAAAATGTTAAGTTTAAAATATAGGTCCTAAAAAGGTATATAAGGCCTACATTATAACTTTATTATAATAATATATACCCTATAAACTATAGCTATTAATTATTTACTTTTTACTTTATTACTATTACTTTAAAAGCTATTAATATAATTAAAATTATTAAGCTAATTAACTATAAAGCTATTAAAAGGAATTTATATTAAAATAAATAGCTAAAGGTAATAAATAATAAATATAATTCCTTAATTAATAATATTATTTAGGATTTTATATTAATATTACTTAATATAAAGGTATTATTTAAAAAGTAGGTTTATAAACTTAAATGGAACAAATTAAGAAAAATAATTAAATATAAAGCTAAATAAATAGTTAAAAAATTTAAATAAAGAAATAATATAAACTATAATAAAACGTTTACCTTTATAATAAAACTTATAAGTTATAAAATATTATTTATAATTATTATTATTTTAAATCTTAAAATCTATTAAATAAATATAAAAATAATATTTTTATATAAAAAAGTATTAAAGGATATTTTTATTAAACAATTATTAAAATTTATAAAGGACTTAAATATAATCTATAAACTTAAAAAGGCCCTTTATAAATTTAAATAAATACCTTATATATAATATAAAATATTAACTATATTTTTAAAAAGCTTTAAATTTAATAATTTAAACTTAAATATTAAAGTCTTTATTTAAAAAAACTATTATATTATTATATATATTAATAATCTTTTAATTATTAAACTTAAAACGTTAAAAATTATAAAAATTAAATAAATATTAAGTAATAAATTCCAAATAAATAACATAAGCCTTATAAAATACTATTTAGGAATAATTATTAAATAAAATTATAAAATATATATTTTAAAGTTATTATAAAAGGCTTACTTAAAAAAAATACTTATAAAATTTAGATTTTAAAATTTAAATAAGTTAAAATATTAAAGATTAAAGCTAACCTATACCTTTTTATTTATTAAAATAGAAATATTTAAAAATAACTTTATTCTAAATCTAAACAATCGAAAATAATATTAAAGGGCTACAAGCTTATTAATATATATAATATTAAATATTTAACTTAATATAGCATTTACTATCTTTAAATATAATAGGTATATAGCTAAACCTAATACTTCCTATATTAAAGCGGTAAAATAAATATTTAAATACTTTAACTTTATAATTAATTTAAAATTAATATATAAAGGAAATAAAATTAAACTATAAAGCTTTATTAATTTAAATTAAAAAATATATAAAGAAACTTATTAATTAATTTTAAAGTATATATTTAATTTAAAGAATAGTATTATTAATTAAAGCTTAAAAAAGTAATTAATAATTTTATTATCTTTATTCGAAGCTAAATTAAAAGGGTAAACCTAAATTATTAAAGAAATTATTTAAATATAAAAACTATTAATTAAATTAAATGCTAATTTAAATAATATACTTATAATTATTTATAATAATAATTAAAAAGCAATTTTAGCTTTATATAACCTACTATTATATAATAAAGGGAAATATATATTAATTTAAAATTAATAATATTAAAAATAAATTACCGTTAAAAAAGTTAATTTTAAATATATTTTAACTATTAATTAGGTAATAAATAAGCTAATAAAAGTATTATTAAAGCTAACCTTTAAAAAGTTTAAAAAATCATTAAGCTTAAAATAAATAATAAAGCTAAAATAATTTATATATAAAGTTAAACATAAATCCTATATTAAAATTAACTTAAGCTAAAATACCTTTACTACTATATTCTTTAATAATAATAAATAATATAAAAATTATCTTTATAATTTAAAAATATAAAATTTAAATTATTAAAAGTTAAGCTATAAAATAAATATAAGCTTAAAAAAAACTATTAAAAATAACTTAAAAAAAGTTTAAAA
Source organism: Xylaria bambusicola (assembly GCF_022495145.1). Classification (NCBI taxonomy): domain Eukaryota; kingdom Fungi; phylum Ascomycota; class Sordariomycetes; order Xylariales; family Xylariaceae; genus Xylaria; species Xylaria bambusicola. The sequence continues at coordinate 694,762 of NW_025953562.1, forward strand.
TAAAACTATAAAGTATTTTATAATAATACTTTAAAAAATAAAATAATAAATATTATTAATTAACCTAAATTAAATCTTTTAAATATTTATATATTTAAATATAATAGAATTAACTTTTAAAAAATACCTTTAATAATATAATAATAATAAACTATAAACCCTTTAAAGTTATTTTAAATTAACTTTACTTATAAATAATAAAGTATATATTTATTTATACTTTATATTTTTTATTAAAGCTTTTTAATATTAATAATATTTAAAATATTATAAAAGTAATTAATATAATAATATAATAATAAAGGCTACCTTAAAAAAGTTTTAATTAATTATAAAACTAAATAATTTAACTATAATAGTTTTATTTATTATACCTATAATAAATCTATTAATTAAATAAAAAATAAAAAATAAAGTTTAATATACTTTTAATATTATTATAATAAAAAAAAAAAGTTAAAAAGGAAAATATATAATAATTTAAAATTATAACTTTTATAATTAATTAAAAAAAGGTATAAAAGTTAAAAAAGCCCTATAAAGTTTTTAAAGGTTAATTTATAACTATTTTAAAATAAAGTTATTAAGCTTAATAATTTAATATAATATAAATTAATAGTAAAATAGGTAAAAAAAGTATATATATTATTTTATAAAAAGAATTAAAATATAATATAAAATAAATAATATACCCTTTTTAAAAATTTAAAACCTATAAATTATAAGCTATTTATAACTTATACTTTAATAAAAATATTAATTATTAAAAAAAGCAATTATAAAAATATATATAAATAATATAAAGATAAAAGGGAAAAAAAGGATATATAAAAATAATAAATATATAATATATTATAGCTATTATATATTATAGTACCTTAATTTTAAAAGCTTTATATTATAAATAGCAATTTAAAAGTAATATTAATGGAACTTTTACCTTTTACAATATCTTATTTTAAGGAATTTAATATTGCTTCTATTTACTATTTTAATAGCTATAAATAACTTAACTTTTAAAAAGTTTTACCTTATTTATTTTATTTTAATAGTTATTCTTTAAAATATTACCCTTATACTATCTAATATAACTATTTAATTTACTTTAAAGGGAGCTACCTTTAAAAGGGAATCGATTAAAATTTATAGCATTAATTAATATAAGGATCAAAAGGGAATGTTAGAAAGGGAAGGCGATAATACTTACATTCTATATACTAAAATACTAGGAATCTATATATAAGACCTTCATCTAGCTAGATAATTGTATTATAACTTAGACTTCTAGATAATCTAATAGGATCATATGTACTACTCTTGACATATACATGTAATGAAGTGGTTGTTACCATCATGAGCAGCCCCTAGGCTCTATGTTGCTCTCATCAAGCTCAGACGGCGTGCTGACATGATACCAACCTCCATATATCTGAGTCGCATGACCTCCGCTAGCAATTGCGTGACTTTGAAGTCTAATTATCCTACTTCCGCATTCGGCCACCATCCACTTTGGGAGCCCTTCTAGATCTAAGTAGTCACAATGCTGTCAGTCTAGTCATTCGGGTCTCTACAAATACACTAGGCATCACACGCTTACAAGTTGTACTGTAGTGAGAACTACTGCATAAACTATCCTCACTTAATTATACTTTGGGCTGCAGGTTCTGGTATCCGAAACTGAAATCCCCCATACTACGTTTGCCCTGATGGCGGAGTAGCGCATAGTGTGGCGGAGAAAAGCCACACAGCTTGAAACCATCAGCTAGAACGTACGAAATTTATTGCGTTCTCATTACTCTGAGGCTGTTGACTCCTTTATTGCCAACATCTAAACTATACATATCCTGTGATAGGCTTCCGCCGTGCATCATCGCAATCCACCGACCAGGGAGGGATTGACTAGCTGGCACGTAGCTGAAATAGGAGGTAGAGAGAGTGAGGATATGAACGTCTTCAATACTCCTATAAGGTTTCGAAAGAAACCAGTCAGCATGGCCCGTTCATATGCAGCCTGAAGTGAGTCAAACTGAATCCACTCATGTCTGTAGCCCTCGTGTACATGACCGAAGACGTGAAGACTATAATGGACAGACCAGAGCTCTCGCAATATATGGGGGCATCACAGAGTAGTTAAATATAAACACTTTCATTATACTCTTTAACCAATTTATTGACTTGCCCCTCGCTACATCGATGGCGGGGTGTTGAAGGGCAGCAATTGGTGATTTTACTTTACACTTTCTCTTCATGCGAATGTATCAAGATCAGAGGACTGAACATCACTTACCGGTAGGTATTACCTACCGAATTACGACTTTAGCATACCTACTTTAAGCTAAGTATATGAAAGCTCAAGAGTCTTCGTGCTTTGTCATTATAAATTTACAATGTTCTAAGCAGATATCTGCACCAAAGTACTTGAGGCAATCTGACCAAAGCCTGAGACTCCGCTGTGAGGGAACAGAGAACGACTGGCAGATGTGATCCTAATAAGAAGATTCTACTAGACGTAAGTCGAAAGATAGCGTCACTAGCTACCATGTGGAATGAGGTCAGTGCATAAGTTAGAAAGTCGATGTGTTCTCTAAGTGTTATTTCAGGACGCCATTCTAGTATCACGTGCCTAGATAATAATTACTTTCCAAAAGACAGCGTCCCCAGATAGCATCTCCAGACAGCCTCACATCCACACTACTACCAAAACAACCACCAAAATAGATATTAAAATAGGCATTTTGAGGTGATTGGATATAATAAAAATGAACAATTAATATACTAGTTTTCAGATAGTTTTAAAGTGATTGTTTTGGTGGTTATTTTAGTGGTTATGGTAGTAGTGGTGTAAAAGTTTCGAGCTTTTATCAGGCTACCTTGGAAGGTACTGAGGCACCTGTGTGCTTGATGCAATAAATAAATAAACAAATCGTCTGTTTGCCATACAGCCCTTCTCCTCCACACCCCCGCAAGAGCGCCACGATTCTAATGATACATTTTCTTTGGGTTCCTAAGCACCTTCCACACATTCCATCTACTCGTCGTCTACATTATCGTTGATACCGTCGCCCTGCTGAACTCGTGGAAAATGGTGTTTTCAGCCCTGTCGAGTACTTACCAGCTGTACAAGCAGGACACGGACTCTGTGGCAGCATGGCTTGCCTCCACGGCCAAGTCTCTGGGGTACTCTACTGATCTATCTACCAGCAGTACAACTGCCGGTACCGGTCGCCTCAAGGGAAAGGCACGCGCTTCAGCTAAGAAGGGGGCGGCTTCTCCTAAGCCGTCGACTGGGGCTGCAGCCCCGAGGCATGTCATCAATCTGAACGAATTTGTCCCACTGGCCGAACATATTGCGGCGAAGGCCACCTCTGTGCCAGACACTGTAAGGACAACCATTGACCGTGTCATCGCTGTTCGTTCTGGTTTTGGTGCCAAGCTCGAAAAGCATGGCAAGGTTCTTAGTGAGGTCTCAGATGCAAAGCACCAATACTTCATCGGAGGTGAGAACCTGTCCTAGACGCGAAGGATTTTTACTCTAGTCTCTTTGATCATATTATAGTGCTGATCACAGCTTTCTCAAGTGCTAGAGAAAGTACGCCAGGTACTAATGCCTCTGATGCTGGTCTCTGATATGCCCCAGGACAAGCCAACCGATGAGAAGCTAAGCAATCGATTCGCCGGCCTTGCTGTCTACGAACCTTCACAAGAGTTCTTGGGCGCCCCCGCGGTAGAGAGACCCGCCAAGACTGGAGGTGATACCGTTGTATATGAGGCCGAAATCGAGACATCCTTCGGACATGCCATCTTTGCTCTCGCCAGCGTCATCAATGACATGAACCGTGTTCGAGCCCACGTACGGTGGATATGGTCTAATTACAGAATTGGCATCTTCGAGCTTGCTGCAGCCGCTATCGCCACCAATACTGCTATCGACCTTGTCAGGAACATGATGGAAGATATTCTCCCTTTGCTGAATCGCAACGGGGGTCTAGCTACTATGCTCTGCCAGCTCTATGATCTCCAATGCTTGATGAAAGGTTGGGCGATTGACAACGTTTTCGCAGAAGGCCAAGACAATTTCAATTATGATACATATGACATTGGATATGAGACATACTTAACAACCTACCGATTGCTTGAGTCATTCATCGATTTGGCCCAACCCAAAGATCTTCCCCTTTCCAAGAAGGACATGTTTGGATTCTACAATACAGCGAGTCATCGTTCACGCAAGACAGGATTGCAGAAGTTCGAAGATGACCGAGCACTACTTCTGGTCTTCTTCACTGAGCTCATGACTATTATTAGATGTGTCAAGAGTTGGCCCGTCAAGGATGAGTTCCTGCGCGGTATTGAAGAGCTAGATAAAACAAGACAAGTCCCCTTTTATGCCGTCTTCGCTGCCCAGGTCTTTCTCGATATCACCTATGAGCTGGAAGAGGACATTCAGAGACCTTTCAATACGATGGACAAACACCTCTCGGCCATAGATAACGACATTACAGTACATTTTGAGTTCCACGCAAAGGAAAATATTAACGACATGTTAATCCGAGAGGTCCAGCAGGCCGTCAAGTGGATTGGTAAAGATCCATTACGTGAAGTGCGGGCCGAAATGTGTAGAAGAGGAGGCGTTTCAATGCCCAACAGCGAAAGCCATCGCCTCTTCCGCATGTCACCGGTCATGAGTGGTCTAATTCTCTATTATTTTCGGTCCTTGCACCGCGCGATCGGCCTCGGTGTTGCTAATGCTTTGGGGTCAATTCAGTGCTGCCAACATCTTTACAACGCACTGCGTTATGAGGAGCTGTTGAACTATATATGGCAAGACATGGAGGTCATCACCGCAAATCTAGGCAAGGATAGCTTCTACGTCGGTGGTGAGGTACCAAAGGACCCCCGGGCATACTTCAGTAAATTCTGTCTCCAAATGGGAACCTCAGCAGCAGCTATGACTAATAATAAACAACGCAAGAACACCCCCTTGTGGTCCAAGTCTGGAACACGTGGCTTGAAAGCTGCGTCGCCTGTTTTGTCCATGTTTAGAGCACGCTACGTCCAAAACACCGGCCAGGTTGATTTCACCCCCGAATATGTAAGCCAGATTATTGAACTCAGCCTATTTGAGGCTAAGGGCACTAAAGAGGAGGGCCCATTGACAATGGGCCAAATCAAGGATCCCAAGAAGCTCAAGGAAAAGAAAAGGCTGAAACATCTCGCCGATGAAGGTAAAAGAAGGAGAGCTAAAACGGCGATTGACAATGGTAATATGCCCCTCGAACAACTCATCGAACATTTGGTCTTTGCTCTCGATGCTGAGTCAATTGAATACGCGTTCCCTTACTTGACCATGCACCGCGGGTGTTGGAGGCTTCTGCGAGCTGTCAAAGATTCCTGCGACTCGTGCTTGAGACAGCTCTTTACCCCCGCGTACTTGGAGAACGAGAGTCAGCTTCCGTGGGTAGTTGGATGGATCCTCATGGCAGCTAGAGGTTTGGAGGGTGGCGTATCGGATCGCCGACCACTGCAACTAGCGGCGGAAGCTGTGAAGTGTTTCTGTGATGCTGGAACTTCCCGACTCATTTATGAACAAATTTTAGGAAAACAGTTGGGAATGCGGGTTGAATTTGCCGAGGAAGATGAGGATATTGAGCTCTAATCATGTCCACTGTTCAGCCACCCAAATTAGCGCCAGCGCTGTAAAATGTAGCTGGGACAGGGTAGAACTCCTAGCTATCTCCAATAAAGCCTAAGATGATAATGAAGTGAATAACAATCGTGCCGGTTGCCAAAATGGTGAAACCTGCTGCAGTGCAGCCGAGAGTGAAACTCATCCAACCCAGTCGAGTTATCGCTAAGCTTTCTGGTCAATAGGCTTATGAGAGTTGATATTCCAACGCCACCTATAGGTTGCAGAAAGGCGAAGAAAAAACAGTTAAGCTCAGAGAATGGTTGAAAGAGGTTCGTATCAGAGCAAGTACGAGATATCAAAAATCAGCCAGCGGCTCACCATGGTTCTCTTCAGTCCCTCTGCGTCATTTACTCCCGGCCGCTTTTCTGACTGCTTATTTCCAACCCTTTATACCTCCTGGCAGCTCTCGATCATGCTTAGTGATAGACGTTTGCCTCGTGGACGCGGAGGGAAATTTATCCTTGACTATGTACTCAGCTACTTGCATGATATCCCTTCACCGACTCCAGACATATATAATAAGTATTGCACATATTCTGATAAGCACTTAAAGGTTGTTAATCGACGAGCAGTTAGCATATCGGCCGGTTTCTAGATCCCATTTCACCCCGTCGTCTTCAACTTAGATCAATTCAAAAGCTGGATAGTGAACACTAGCCACAATGTGTCTAGATTTCACTGCTTCTGGTGTGATTTGTATTCTGAGCTATACTTATGTCAGTTGTCTAGAAGTCGTCGTTAGGTAATATATTCAAAGTTGCGGCAACTGTCCTCGTCACCTTATTATTGAACTCCTTCGGAACACTTGGTGCCGATATTTCGAGACTTCTTTAGTACCCAATGAGTAGAGCTAAAAGTAACTGCCCACGTCTAGATAAATAGTTCCCCACCTGGTAACGCTGGTCGTTAGTGCACTCGTTTAGCACTCGCCATTCGTCCAACTCTTATAGTGGTTTTTTATCACCACTTCATCTGACAACACCATTAATGGAAAGTTCTGAGAGCTTGAGACTACAGAACTTAGACTATTGTTCAGTCTAAGATTCATGGGCTACAGAATATAAGCAGCTAGGAATAGCCTGACATTGTCGTAGTGTCTATCGCCTTAACTAGTTCATGCTACATCTAGGCTTGTTATTAATTCCAAATTAAAACTATCGGGAAATCAAAGGCAATATATTCTTCGTTTTAGCCAATATTCTTAATAATCACGTGCGATGGCAACGTGGCTGAGTGGTTAAAGCGTATGACTAGAAATCATATCCCTTCGGGGTCACAGGTTCGAGTCCTGTCGTTGTCGCATGAATCAATAGTTCGTAGTTTTTTTTCTTCTTCTGTTGTTCGTTTTTGAAACATTGAACTCCGCCTCTCTAGGTGTTGTAAGTATTCAACTGAAAATAGGCTTTCCTCACTTTATCGAATTCCAGCTACTATAGTGTGTACTTATCACAGACCATTTATCTTGCCTCCAGTTGTTTAATGTTGCAGCTTTTTAAACAGCTTCACTAGCAGTAGATCAAGTAATTAGCCCATCCTGCACTTATATTTTCTTTGCCAATAATTTAAGGGACAATAATACTTTATATAGTGAGGCTCGAGATTTAAATTATGATATTAACGTATTAACGTATCCTTCATATATCTCTTGGTGGCTATTCAGCGTATTCTTTTTCTCCTGAGTTCTGAGCGCCACGGACTGTTTGGATACCTTTAGTCTTTTCAGAAAATGTAATGTCAGGTAAAGCGACCTGTGTATGAATAATACGATGGGAATACGTTAATTATATTTAACGTGAACAGAATTGTACCATTGTCCAAGATATCGAGGCAATTTCAGTTATGTTTCACTCATTACGAGACTTTGATATGCGGCGGAATGCGTCGAGCACCTTCATTGTCGCGCATAAGCTTCAACTACATGCAGTCCAATCTATCTCCAGACTGAACCTTTTGGCTTTATGTAACGGTGTATCTAATCTGAGTATTGCCCTTTCTATTTGAAATTTTCCCTACTACAACTCTGCCTAACTTCGACGTGCTATGGCAATGAGTCCCGCCACATGGATAACCGCCTAGTTCCCCAATCTCTACAACACGTGTGCTTTCAGGAGCTGACTCACGGGAAAAGTTGTTCGCTAGGTGAATACCTTTCTCTTGCAGACTGACAGTGTCAAGCCAAGACACCGTCACCGGAAGATCCTGCTGTACAAGATCATCTAGAACTTCCTGGATAGACTCGCTATGATGCGCCTCAATTTTCCCCTGAAACTCTACGAATGCGGCATCAGGGTAGTGCTGGGCTTTTGTTTCAACAACACTGGGGATCTTTGAGCCGAGCTGACGTACGGCTAGACCGAGTACATGGCCCCCAGTATGGATACGAGAGAATAAGTCTCGACTGTCGCCATCTACATGCTGCTCAACGTGCGAGTCAACGCGTACAGTTGCCTCCGGCGGTTCCAGCCTGCCTCGGTGAAGGATTGTGCCGTTTGCTGTTCGACGTACAGATTGGACTTGAAAAGATGCAACTTGGCTGTCACCTTCCGGATCCGCATATACTAGCATATGTCCTGTGTCACTTGGTTGTCCTCCACCTTGGGCATGAAAGATGGTCTCCTCGGTAGTAAACACCAGATCCTCTGGTAAGGCCTGCTTGAACAGCTTCTGCTCCGCCTCGGAGAGTGCTTTGACTGATGTCACAGCTACGAGGGTCGTGCGCAAAGACCGCAGATCCCCTTGGGATTCATACAGGGCTTTAGTCGCTGCGAGAGATTCCTAATCCAGAATTTCCGGTCAGCTCCACACTCACAGGTGTATTATTGGGAGTCATACCATAGATGCCATGGTATGATTCGTGTCTGGAGTATACTTTGGACTGCACTGACTGATCGGTAGAGTGGTACAAGTCTGGCGAGCTATAGAAGAAAACAAGCAATAACGTGGGTGTGAAGGATGACCAAATAAAAAGACCGGTGTTCTGTTTATTGGATTACACCGCTCTAAGGCCCCTATGATGAGAAGATTACCCAAGGGACCAACGTAAGCGGCTGTCTTTTCAAGTAGTGATACATTCGGCAGATACTTGCAGATCCGCTTCAAGGCAGACATGCATAATACACGGTAGGTCACGATGGACATGTAGGGTTGCTTACGTAGGTCGGTAATTAGATTCAAGAGTCTAGACACCGCAAATGCATGCGCTCTGTTGTTGAACAACAGCATGTGTTACCCATAGGACGATACGGCATCACTCTTGCTGACGAAACGTCGACTTAAAGGCAACCTATCATCCCTACGCACCCACTGACCCAAGTGTAACGCATCCCCGCACCCCATTCCAAGGTTCTGATGGAGAGAAAGCTGCACAGGCAGATCCATATACTAGGAACATGTACACACTTGAGTTACACTTGTATATAATACTTGTTCACGTGTACAGAGTACATGCGGTAGCTTCAGTTGATACATAGTTCATTCAAAAATTTCAGCGATTTCGAATATTATAATAGGCTATTACATGAAGCGAAATATGTTGGCACAGTAATATTGTTCAGGGGCGTAGCTTACTCAGGCTCTCGGCACGAAGTACAGGCCGGAATATAATTGCGCATGCATTGAGTTATAGAAACTACCACGCGATCGAGTTACACTACATGCATGAGGGGTAATAGGTTGCGTTCATGAGAATCTAGAAGAAAGGTGTTAAAAGCTAGAGTCCTTGAAGAAGCTACAAGTCACCCCTTGTACAATTTAATCATCTAGTCTCAGGATCACTGCCCTCTGCCTGGCCGCACGTCATCTAAAATGAATCTCTGGTTAATGTCCGCAAGTGTCTGTTGTCCGGATTTAGTGCAACTACTAGATTTCTTCTTGCACCGCAACAGAGCAGCGCAAAAAGGACATTTCGGACGCAGATCAGTAAGATTTTCAAACGCTCGTATGATGTCACGATGCTCGTAGATTATTACAACAAGTCGTTTGGCGAATTCGGTGGCAACCATATGTACCGAAGGGTTGAAAGGTGATAATTGGTCTATCTGTTAGTGCATAGCCACAGTGAACCAAACTTATGCGTTCGTCTAGCGTGCGACTGAAGAGAATTGCGGAGTTTTTTAGGTATTATTATTGTTTTGAATCAGCAATAATAATCGAGCGTTGAGGGCACTTACAGTACTGTGTGGTTATGCCCATGAACATATGCACATAAGCCGCACTATCATTCCCTGCCATCGCGCAACCGGGCAGAACCAGGGTTCCGACCGGTGTAGATATTATGATGCAAAACAATGCACTTAGCACGACCGACAGGGTGTAAGACACTAAACCAATCGGGACAGTCCCGCGCAAATCGTTTCGGATTAGATCTCAAGCATATGCTACTATGTTATAACTGGCTTAGCTGGCTTTGGTGTTGGGTGACAATATTGAACGATCTGGCTATAGATTCCACGAGGCTGGGGAATAAGCTTTACTGTCAAGGTCTACACAGAGATCCGTAAGTACATCTACATAATCTACATAAAATTGTATTCAGTACCTGGATGAGTACCAAGACCTATCTCCGGACTAGGGTGTCGGTGGTGTGAGCGTAGTGTAGTATGAAGACGAAACTAGAGGGATCGTGTGTGGATCTCGTCAGCAATACACTGAACGCTTTGCTATTCCTAGGCAGGACAACTGTTCTTCTAGTGAGTACAAGTGACGGATTTACTGGGGTTATTCGTAGACAAGAGAGTCAAGATACAAGATGATGAGGATGAAGGAGGAGAAGAGAATAGCAATGACTATGAAAAGAAAGCAGAGCATCAACTATCGTATCAGACATCCGTAATTAAGTTGACATATTGTCTAACATACTCTATAACTTAGTGCAATGAACACTATGCTATCTCTGAAGTCACAGTCATTACTAGGGGTTAGCAGGTTCTTGTCTAAGACAGTGGGTAATGACGCTTCGCTATGGCCCAACACTCGGTTTCTCACATCAAGGTTATACTCGTCAACACATATAGGCCATCACTCGCTAGATAGAGCATCGGACTTCGTGGCTCACAATAAGCAAGCTGTTCACGATCATGGCCGCCTCATAAACACGAACTGGACGACGTTGGAAGACCAACCATTGACAGGAAAGTCGGTTAACGACTTGGTAAATAACGCCATTCCAACCATAAGGCACCGGGGATTTCTTTCCGCAGACCGGTGCAGAGACTTGGTGCATATTGTTCAGCAGTATCAAATTGCAAGTCTTCACCTACATAGCGAGGATGTAAACCATATTAGCTAACTATCTATCTAGGGGTTTTATAATCAGAAAGTTGTTTTCCCCCCTCTCGGGTCCATAGGTTTGACACAGTTTGATCATCAGCAAGGTAAAGCAACTCACCACCAGGAATAAGTTCCGTCCGTAGCTAACCGGAAGTTGTGCAGACAAAGAGACATACCTGAACCGAGTCGAAGAAGCAAACTCGTTGCAAAAACGGTTCAAAGAAGAAGCCAATATCGACATCCTAGCCCGCGTCGCCGCTCTTCTCCAGGAAGCTACCGGCCTCGAAACACGAGTTGCTCACGAGGGTGACAGGAGCTACTTTGCAGGGCTTATTCGTGCCGTTAACGATTATATACAAATTCATTCCGACTACGCACCATATGTATGTGAGGCTGATACATTTATGTCTTTTCACTTGCAACTTACATAGTCGCTATCTTGCAAGCTATGCTATATCAGGGCCTTGTTGCTGATAAAACTGTGTTATATAGGACGGTGCAGGGTGGGAAATCGGCAAGATCACGAGCCAGTTAACATGGAACATACTGCTAAAGCAGGTTCCTGGCGGTGACACGATCATTTACGACCGACAGTGGAAGGGGGCAGCAGATGATGAAGCTTTCCGTAAAGCGTTTCCTCGATATGCTTACGAGCCAGCCGGCGTACAGGGTTCCATCTTCAAGGCCATGAAAGCGGTCGAAGGGGACTTGACGTTTTTCAACTCACGGTAAGTTTGTAGTTTGCGATACTTTAGTTGACCCCCTCTTCCTTTCCTCCAAGCATGGATCCTGTCTAACAAGAAACACAGCAATTTCCACGAGGTAAAGCCCTGCGACAAGGCTTGGGACCGCCCCGACGACGTCGTGCGCTACACTATGAGTTCTTTTGTAGGCTATCTTCCAGGGCAATCGAAGGGAGCGCCTCCAAGTCTAATACTTTGGTCTTGATAAATACCACGTATATAACAATATGTCTTTGAATTCGGTAACAATTCACAAACTAGTTCAATTACAAGAAACGACATAAGCATTAATTTACTATATTTTGTTTTGTGAAAGAAGAAAACTTTCCATCTAACGCTGGCGGGCACCTAAGTCTTATCCATTCAGTAACTAAGCTCAGCTTCATGTGTGAGCCACAATTTACACGCAGTCCTACAATTTCATGTTGAAGTAGTCATTAACTATATTGGGACGCCTTCAGTGAAAGAGCCTGACTGTACGGGAATATTCCCGGAGATAGTCAGCCAAGACGGATATTAAGTTCTCTTATGCTAGGCCACTTTCCTGTATTCCTCTTTCGTAACAACAATGCTTGTGATTGGATACACGCTGTCAGGGCACTTTCAAAGTATCCTGGTGGAAATGCAGGGGAAATAGCCACACAGCCAAGACTCCAAAACCTAACTAGTACATTTCCGTGACTCGCCGCAACGCACATAGCAATGCCATATCTTAGGGGCAATCATGAAATAGGTGCCCTCAAAATCGTAGCGGAGCCTAGTTTAAAGACCATGATGTGATTGAAGATGAACTAAAATTTAAACAAGAGCAATTCACGGTAAACAAGCCCCCTACCCAGGTAACACCCCAGCCGGGGCATAATTACACTCTGTCATGTTAATGGGCAGGAAAATGCGAGGTTCAAGTAAGCCTGCTAAGTGAATGATGCTGAGGTAATGCAACATAATATCGAACGAGAACCGCTTGTGTTAAAGGAAGTGGGGACGCATATAAGGTAAGCAGAAGTGTGTAGTATATTTAGGATGAAGAGAGAAGAACTAAAGGACTTAAAGTTTTGGGGGAATCTAGTAATACATATAGTCAGAGGCTTAAGTGTACCCTATTCTACCTATTTTAATACTTTTATTTATTTTAGACTTATTTTTTTAATATAATAATGTAATATAGGACTTTAAATATAGATAATAGATATATAAGGTATTATTTTTCTTAAGGTGAAAAATTAAATATAAATTATTAAAATATTTAATTTCCCCCCTTTAAAATCCATAGTTTAAATAGTTTATATAGGTATTAAAGTTTTAAAAGTATACTATTATTACTTTTAGGTCTTTTTTATATAATTCTATTTAGAGTTTTAAACATTAACTAAACTTATAAAAAACCTTTATAGGGAAAAAAAAAAGGGAGATAAATATAGGTTAATTATAATAATATAAGGTTTATTTTATTAATTGAATATAATCCTTTAAGTAGGGATTATTAGGTTTTAAATAGGGTATATTGCCTATAAATATCTATTAATAAATTTAAAGTATATTATATAATAGGTATAGATTTTAACTATTTAAAGAGTTATCCATATTATATTATATTATAAATAACTGGACCTTTTTTAATATAAATTTTAAAAAGGTCTATTACTTTCTTTAAAGAATATTCTTTATTTATAAACTAGTTATTATATTTTAAATAGGGTTGTAATCCTAAAATATTATAATTTTACCCCTAGTTAGGTTAGCTATAATTGCTATAATAAAGGTATACTATTTAATATCCTTTTATAGGTCTTTTATTAATTAATTAATTAAAATGTAAAAGAAATTTATTTAAGTTTTCTTATTATCCTTTTAATAGTTATAGAATGTATTAAAGGTATTTTAGGTATAGGTATTAAGTATTATATTATTAGCTTTTTAGTTTTTTTTTTTTATTAAAGTAATTAAAAGATATTAATTTAAAATAAATATATAATATATTTATAGATATATTATTATTATAATATTATTTTAAATAATTAATTAGTTAATTATTAATTAACTTTAAGTCCATTAAGGGTTTTGTAAAAAAGTTGATTAAATTTAAAATTAATATAATTATTATTATTAATAGTAAAAACTTTTATTAAATGTTATTTTAAGGTAAATAAAAGTTATAAAGTTTAATATTATAATAAAGAATTGTTTAATAATAATAAATATTATTATAATAATAGGTTATTTATTAATATTTATAATGTTTAAAGCGGTAAGAGAAAATCCTTTATTAATTATATAATTAAAATAATATTAAATAAAATATTAATTATTATATTTTTTTTATTATTTATAATAACTTTATTTATATATATTTTATTTAAAGTTATAAATATATATATAATAAATAAGTATTAATAAGTTTTAAAGTCCTTTAAAATAAGGTATTAAAAAGGAAAAGAGCTTTTATAAGAATAAATTAAATAAAACCTATATAAAATTATAGTTATACGTTTTAAGGTATAGTATTATAGGGTAAAGGTAAATAGGGTTAGTTATAATTCCTATTTACTTTAAGCTTAAAGCATTATGAAAAGTTATAAACTTATCTTTTAATAATGCTTTAGTTAATTTATTTATAACCTATTAGTTGGTGGGAATGTACTGAAGTTTAATATTACCGGTAGCTTATTATTTATAAATATACTTTAATTAAGTAGTTATATACTTAGTATTAATATAGTATAAGGGGTTATTTATTAAAGTAATAGCTTTTTAATTATTATTATATATAATTATAATGCTTATTCTTTAAATAGTATTTAATTCTTTAAGTAATAGCTTTAATTAAATAGCCTTTTTAATAATTTACGTTTAATTAATATATTTAGCTTTATAAAAGGATAGCGATATAGTAGTTTATTGTTTTAAACTTTAGCTTAAAGTTTTATTATTAATATTAAAGATATATTCTAAGGTGGACTTATAGGTGTTTTAATTATTAATATAGTTTATATTAATATATTTAACTAGATTTTACAGTTTATTATAGTAAATTAATTTTATATTTATTATCCCCTTTAAATATTTAAAGATCTAATATATTATTATTTTATATACTTTATTAAGCTTTACTATAAAGTAACTATAAAAGGAAATAATATAAGCAATATTTAAATAAATACTTAATATAGTATATATTAATAATTTAATAGCATTTATATATTAGGCTTTATTTTTAATTAAAGTTATATAGTCCATTAATAGGGGCTTAAATACCTTAGTTTTTATAGGAATATCCTTAAGCTTTACTTTTTAAAAGTTAAAATCTTAAAGTACCTTTTTTATATAGGTACTTTATTTAAGGTAAATTGCTTTATTTAAATAATTCCTTTTAATAGTTATACTTAAATAATATAAATAAGATTTAAGATTTATTATATTAAATTTATTATATAAGGCAATTTTTACTTTATTAATTTCCTTTATAAAAGGTTTTATAATAAAAAGATTATTAATATAAATAGTAATATAAATATAACCTTTAATAAATACCCTAATATTAGTATTTAGGGGTATAAAGTTTAATCCTTTTAGGAAAGTAGTTAAAGTTTTATATTAAATTTTTAATGTTTGCTTTAACCTATATAGAGCCTTTAGTAATTTATATACTTTTTTAATTCCGTTAGTAAATTTATAAAGCTATTCGATGTAGATTTTTTTATTTATTAATTTATATAAAAAGGTAATTTTAATATCTATTTATTTAAATTTAAGATTTAAAGTTACTATAATAGTAAAGATTACTTTATAATTTATAAGTTTAACTATTAATATAAAGGTTTTATTATAATTTAAGCCTTTTATTTATTTAAAGCTTTTAATTATTTAATAAGCTTTATAATATATAATTAATCTATTAGGTCTTTATTTTAACTTAAATACCTACTTTTTTAATAATGCTTTATATTTTATTAAAAGTTTATATAGCTTTTAAGTTTTATTATTAATAAGTAATTTATACTTATTACCTATATCTTTATATTAATTATATTAATAAGCATTATTTTTAACTTATTTAACCATTTTTAATTTAATTACTTTTATTAAAAAAAGAATATATATAATACTTATTAATAAGATTATTATTTAAAAGGGATTATTATTAATTTATTTTATTACTACCTTATACATTAGGTTTATAATTAATAATTAAAGTTGTTTAAGGTGTTTTACTTTAAAGTATAAGTTGGGATAGTTCCTTTAAACTTTAAGAGGTAGCATTATAATAATATACTCTTTTAATATTAATAATTTATTATTAAAGATGTTAGAGGTATATATAGGGGATTTTAGGCTAAAGTTATTATTATAAATAATTCCTTTATTAAATCTATTTAATTAAGGCGTTTTAATAAATAGTAATAGTGTAATTTACTTTAAAGATACTTTAGGTATATTGTTATATAAATATTTATAAAAGTATATAGTAAAGGTTCCCCTTAAATTAAATAATCCAGCATTTTTATTATATAGGTTACCTGTTTTTTATATTTTAATAGGAGTTTAAAATCTAATATATTTAATAGCCTTTTTATTAATAATACCTTTAATTTTTAATAAATTAAATTCTTTTAAGCTTAATTTAAAATAGGTAATACTTTATATAGGAGATTAGTTTTTAATAAAAATATAAATATAACGTTCCTTAAATTTAACATTATTTATATAAATTATTTAATTAAAATTTAAAAGCATTAAATAATTAATAATACTTTCCTTTTAATAATTAAATATAAAATAAAGCTTTATTTTTTTATTAAAGATTAAAGCTTTTCCTTTTAAAAGGTAATAACTTAAACTTCTAATAATATAAAGGTATATAAAATCTAATAAAGTTCTATATTATATTTTATAAGGGGTTCTTTTACCTAACTTTTTTATTAGATATAGGTTCTTTAAATAAATAATAATATAAATTAATATAAGTTAATAATAGGAACTAATTTTAACTTTAATAATTATAATAAGCAATTAATAAATAATATCTTTTAAAATTCTAATAGCCCTTTTTATAATGCTATTTTACTAATATTAATTAATGATAAATAGGAATAATATAATACTTTTATTTTAATAAAATACTTTTAAGGCTTTTTTAATAAATATAAATCTTTAATTTAAGGTAAGGGTAAAGTATTTCTATTTAAGTTATTCCCTTTAACTAAAAAAGTTCTTAAATAGTTTTAAAAAATTAATAATTAATTTTATAAAAAGTAACTAGGTCATTTTATTATAATTATTATAAATAATTACCTATTAAGTTAACCTATTATACTTTAAAATTTAATTTATCTTTATTAATATTTTAATAAAGTTAATATATAAAGATTCTAATTTATAAATACCTTTCTATAGTAAGCTTATATAAAGTATCTTTTTTATTTATCCTTTAATATATGTTTTATAAAAATAATATTTTTAAATAAAAAATATTTTAATTAAATAGTTTATTAAGTTTTATAAGCTTTAATTATTTAGATATTTAAATTATTTATACTATATTTATATTTTAAGGTTTAATAAAAAATAAATATAAAGGTTAATATTTAAAGTTATAATATTAGTATTACTATTTAAAGTATTAATTAAATATAAATTACTAATAGTTTTAATTATTATAAAGCAATTTTTACCTTTAGCGTTAAAAGCTTTATTATATTAAAATAGAAATTTAATACCTCTTTTAAATAGCTAAGAAATAAATATTAAATTTACCTCGCTTTTAAAGCAATAAGCTATATTATAAAAAATTATATATTTCTTTTAACTATTAACTATAAAGGTAATTATATAATTATTAATTTCTTTAAATATAACTACCTTCCCCTTTATTTTTAAAGTTTTAAAACTGGTATATTTCTTTATATTAAAAAAGTTACTTTAATTATAAAAGGAATACTAGCTATAATTAATATTTAAAATAATAATAAATTTTAATTTTTTAATAAGAAAGTTATTAATTAAGTTATTAAAATTAATTAA
Organism: Xylaria bambusicola; assembly: GCF_022495145.1. NCBI lineage: Eukaryota > Fungi > Ascomycota > Sordariomycetes > Xylariales > Xylariaceae > Xylaria > Xylaria bambusicola. The sequence goes on from NW_025953562.1 coordinate 712,483, forward strand.
ACTAAGCTTTATAAGGGTATTTATTATTTAAAACTTCTTTAGGATATTATAAAATAGTTTAAAGGTAATAAGAATAATAGTTAATTTAGTTAATAGAATAGTAAAGGTATTAATATTAATATTAAATATTTCTATTAAAAAATTTAACTTAGGTATAAAAAAAAAGGCATATTAATAATAAAAGAAAAATTAATAAAAGTAAAGTTAAACTATATAATATTATTAATAAAGAAAAAAAAGGTATTAATTAATTTAAATTTAAGCTTTAAGGTATTATTATTTAATTTATTATCCTACTTCCTTTTATTTTTTTTAACCATTTTTTTTACCTACCCTTTTAGGGCTAAATAAAGGAACTTAATAAAATAGCAATTTAAAGGATAGTTTTTAAAGTATTAAATATACTTTATATTACCGCTAAAGGATAATAAATTTATATTTCCTTCTTTTAATTTCTAGCTTTACTGTTTTTTTTTAATAGCTATAATAGCTTTATTAAAGGTAATAGCTTATTTTTTAATAGTACTATTTATAGCCTAATTAGGGATAATATTATTTTATTAAAAAAATATTATAAAAAAGATATTATAAAAGGATTTAAATAAGGTAAAGAATTTATTAATAAATATTAACTTTATTATTATATAAGTTAAATTAAGTTTTATTAATTTATTTTAAATTTTTAAAGTTCTATAATTAACTTTATTATATTACCCTTATAGGTTTTTAAAATAATAGTATTCTATTTAAATATAAATAATTAAAAGATAATATTACTATAAGGTTTAAATATAATAATCTTTACCTATATTAATACTATAATATTAAAGGGCCTTTTAATAGTATAAATTATTACTACTTAAATATTAAGTCTAAAATAATTCTAGATTATTATATAGGCCTTCTTTTATTTATTTTCCTATTCCTTAACTTTTTTTATAAAAGCAGCGTTATTTTTACCTTTATATTAAATTAGAAAGGTTATTAAAGCTTTTTTAAATAAAAGTTATTTATATTTTATTATTAATAATTAATTAATTATTTACCTTATAAATTTAATATAATTCTTAAAGGAGTTTATAATTAAAACTAACTTTAATATAATTGTTTTACTTTTATTTATTATAACTTTATTATTAATTATATTTAAATTAAGTTTAAAAGATATTAACTTTAATATTTAAATTAAAGTATAATAGTAATACCTTTTACTTAAGCTTCTATATAATGGTTAAATAGCCTATTAATAATACGGGAATAACTGGTACCGGTATAGGGGTAATAGCTTTTAAAGGAATAGAATAAATAGGAGCTGCCGGAGTAATAGTTAATCGAGGGGGAAGGGGAATTATTAATATAGGTATAATTATTCAAATAAAAGCTAATATAGCTGGAAGTTCCGCTAATATAGGCTTTAATTCCGATAATAATAATAGGGAGTTTTTTTTAAATAATAACTTTAAGACTAAATAAATTAAAGTTATTTAAAAATAAAGAAAGAAAGGATAATAATAATAGGTTTAATAAAAAGTTTTATAATAATATATTATTAAAAAGAAAGAATTTAATTTTATATTTATTTATAAATAAATTAAATAAAGTAAATAATTTAAAAATAAAGTAAGGAAAATTATCTTTATTAAAAAATTTAAAAAAAGAAGGATAAATAAATAGTTTTATTTTAAAAGAATATTTATAAGTATTTAAAGATATTTTTTTTATTTTTACTTAAGTAAAATAAATTATAAATATAAAAGAAAAAAAGGTTAAATATTTTAAAGTATTTAAATAATTATATATTTATAAAAGATACCTTTTTTAATTAAGCTTAATATTTATAGGTATATATAATAATTGGTATTAAAATAAGGTAATTAAATATAGCTATAACGTTTTAAATTAGCTTTATCCTTTAAAAGAAATAACGGAAAGATAAAAAGGGATTAAATAGAAGTTTAAATTAAGCCCTATTTATTTAAATTTTAAAGGATCTATTTAAATATTAAAATAAAGCAATATATAAGTTATTTATATAATTCTTATAATTATAATTTAAATATTACATTAATGCTTATATATTGGATTATACTTTATAAAACTGAATATTAAATAATAGTTTCTTTTATATATTAATATTTATATTATATTAGGAGCGGAATAATTTATTTATTAAATATATCTTTTACCTATTAAGGTTAAATACTTTTATTTATTAATATTTTAAAATAGTTAATGGTTAATCTTTTATATAACTTTAAAAGTAGGTTATTTTAAATATTTATAGGAAATAGCTTTATCGGAGACCTTATTAATAACCTTATCGGTAAGGGATTGGAGGAATAGCTCATAAAAAAGTTAAAAAATAAGATTATTAAATAGTATTTTAATTAAAAACAATATAGGTAAGCTATTCCGGGCTTATAACCTATTAAAGGAAGTGGGGATATATATAAGGTAAGTAGAAGTGTATAATATATTTAGGATAAAGAGAGAAGAACTAAAGGACCTAAAGTCCTGGGGGAATCTAATGATACATATAGTCAGAGGCTTGAGTGTACCCTACTCTACCTATTCCAACAGCTTGCAAATGCTACAACCAGTACTTTTGATTCATAGATAACTCGTCAACCTTTAACATATTCCTCCTAACAGGCAACAATCCCATGGAAGATGCTCTAGCTTTTCCTTTACCTGATTCCGACTACCTAAATTCAAACAATGACATGCCTAAAAGCATACAGTTGGATGTACTGCATATAATACATGTGCTGAAATGCTGTGGTTCGAAAGAACGTAAAGTCTCTAAGAGTGAAGAGAAAAGGACAACTTTTATCGTATACAATGAGGGAAACGAGAAGCCGCCATTAATAGAGTTTCATGAACCCGCCATGTCCCATATGCTATAATGCTTCGCCGGATTTACGCTCAGCGGACTGTCCATCGGCAGTCGAGGCCTCGTCTGCGCTTGGGTTAGGCTTTTGTTCCGGAGCTTGAGGCTGCTTTAGGGAAAGCCAATCCATGAAAACAGGGCCAAAGACAGATAATGCACTGACAGCCACAGCGACGTAAAATGTTTGTATGATAGCTTCATTATACGCCACGAGGACTGTTGGCAGTTGCTCGGCGGTGACGGTTTTTCTCAAGGCTGTAGCACCTTGATTAATAACAGCCGCTGCATCAACTTCTGGGGCCTGAGCCGCCAAGTTTTTGATCAGCTGATTCTGGAAGACATTCTGAGCTACAGCCAGGAAGATGGATGATGAAAGTGTCTGGGAAAATGACAATATCGAGGTTGCCATTGCCATGTCGGTCAATGGGACGGCTACCTGTGGGGTAAGCATGACGTTTTGAGCACCAATGCCTACACCAGCTGCCATTATTATTTGATAACCCAGCCAGTAGCCAATGCCCGAGTCAACTTTGAGGGTACTTAGGAGGCCGGCACCGACTGACCTATAGTTCTCCGCAGTTAGCAACTACTCGTCGAAATAACACGGTGATCACCCAAGAAGGAAAATTCCGTTTCAAAACCTGCTATAACGAGGGAAAAGAGAGAGAAAAAAGAAAACGAAAACGAAAAGGGGAGGGGAGGGGATACGTACGAAATGACAGAGGACGCAATAAGAAGCGGAACAAATTGGCCCAGTGCGGTCGCCAAGCCACCGCCAACCAAGGCAAAGACAACTAGGCCCAGAATGCTAGGCAGATTATGAATGCCAGATTGCGTCGCCGACACACCCTTAATTGCCTGGAACCAGATTGGTAGGTAGTATGTGAAAATAAAGACAGAAGCACCCAACCAAACACCATACCAAAGAGCACCCAGAATATTCTTGTTCTTTAAGATACGCAAAGGGAGAGTTGCCAAGTCTTTCTGCCAAAGCTGCACGCACCTATAGTCGCTTGAGTCAGTAATTGCCCTTTCAGGTAAAAGGGGCAGTGGCTAGGGATACTCCACATGCTCCCAGAATATGTAAAATACATACCAGAAGATGATAGCCAGAACACCGAAAACAACGAAGAGCGCGATAATACGGCCATCACTCCATGCATATTTGGCTCCTCCCCATTGAAGCGCAAGCAACAGGGAGATGATAGAAGGCACAAGGAAAAAGGTGCCCGGCAAGTCCCACTGTTTGATCTGTTCTTTCCACGGCAGGCGAGGTTGCGCCGGCGGCTTGTCGGGTAGGAAAAGGAAGAGGAAGACCAAAGTCACGCCCCCAAACGGTAGGTTGATGTAGAAACACCAGCGCCAAGTTACGTGATCGGCGAAAGCACCTCCCAAGCTAGATAATGTTAGAAATATGGATTGCAAAGATCCAGTCCGTCTGGACCGGATCAATTAAGTGACTTACATAGGTCCGACAACACTGGCAATACCATGTGTACTAGCAAGAATGCCGGTGTAGATAGGTCGGTGTCGCAGAGGAACCGCAGTGGCAATGATGATGATAGCACCGGCAAAGATGCCAGCCGCCCCCACACCAGAGACAGTACGGCCAACAATCAGGGCATTGGACGTTGGTGCTACACCGGCGACGAGCGAGCCAATCTCGAAGGCAAAGACAGCAAACAGGAAAACATATTTCACAGAGTTCGTCGAGTACAGTTTGCCGTAAAGTAGCTGCAGGGCTGAAACCGCAAAGAGATACGAGGCTCCGTACCAGGCCACATCGTTAAGTGAGTTGAACTCATTGGTGATGGCCGGGATGGCGGTAGCCAGGATGGTACTATCCTACAATGGTAAACGGAGGTTAGCAAGCACAGGTCGTAACCGTAATGTTTGTCACAGCCTTGGAGCCTTACCAGGGACACTAAGAACAGCGCGAAGAGGAGACCAATGGTCAACAGCACCAGTTTCCAGAACGGGGGATACTGAGAGTCGTCATCCACTGGGGGTACCTCCTCGACGGATCCGGCCTTCTCGGGATCAGTTTCACTTTTAGAGCCTTCGGCGTCTTGTTTTTCTGGCTTTTTCTCATCAGGTGGGTGAGTTGATGGCGCGGCGGCATCTTGTGTGTTGACCTTTTCAAGCGCCGTGGAATATTGTAGAGAAGGCGGCAATGCTGCAGTCTCGGCTGCCGTAGGAGAGGTAGAACTGGCTGCGGCTTGCGCCGCGCTCTCTTCCGTCGCCGTCATTGCACCAATAAATACAAGAAGATGAAGATGTACACAGAAACAAACAAGGGAAGGGTTTCTTCCACTAAAGGCAACTAGGTTGCACGCTTCACGACGTCGATTTCTGAGAAGGCGTCAACATGCCGTGGATGCAAATTGAACGTGTTGCGAAACCGTGATGCGGTTTTCTTTAAACGAACGTCGAGAAGAAGAAAAAACAAGATTTACAAGGAGAGGCAAAGAGAGAAATTCTCCAAATGTTCTGACAGGCTGTTAGCCAGTGGAAAGGGGCACTGTAATACAGCCAAAAAAAATAAGTACAAGCCAGGTTGGTGTGTTGCTACAGTACAGTACCAAACTGCAGCCGTGTACGGTGTCCCGAGCGGCGTGAGAGTCACACCCCGTTAGAGCAATCTTGAGGAGGGCATCTCGCGCATCTAGTTATACGAGGTTGTACAAGATGGATCTTGGCAGGTGAGATTTAGGTAGTCTCTTCATAGGTCTGATACTAGGTAGGTATTAATCCCCTGCGCGCAGATGCCAAGGCGTCTGTCAACCACGGCGACCGTCAAAGATGATCTGAAAGATTGGCCCGATCCAGTCTGGTTACAGTGCTGTGCGTGTATAGGTACAGGGCAGTATGTAATATCAGTGTAAGTATAGCTGCTCCGTGGCAGGTAACAGAAGATCGGCCCCCTTAGGATAATGATGCCAAGGCCTTGTCACCTTACCGTTCAGCTGAACTCGCAAAGTCTTTCTTGCCCGAAGATCTCTACCTGTTCTAACGATGATGTAGATGGTCAAAGGAGCACATTCTCCAAGCGAATCATGTGAGTGAGCACTCGGCCCTCTCCACGGCTAAGCTTACAGCAGATCGTAGGGGTGGCATAGCAGAGAGCATAGGCAATATGATCATGATGAGGCGCGGCATCATTGAACAACTGGATATGTTTCGATTCTTCGTGTGCATTAGCTTCGACAGCGGCCACCTGGCTAGCATGGCACTGCGGGAGTCTCACGGGAACTAAGGCGCCGCTACACTCCGCCCGCATTGCGGGAGTCTGGGGGTAAGGCGGGTCTGGACGGACAGGCCCAACGGCCAGGGCCCTGCTAGCGCCCCAGCAGCCCTACTAAGCGCTAAGCTAAGGCAGACTAAGGGTCTGCCGAGTCTGCTAAGGGGCTGCTGAGGGGCTGCTGAGGGGCTAGGCGACCGCTAAGGGGCCGCTAAGAGCTTGGACAGTTACCGCTTACAGTAAATCCTGGGTCTGTCCAGGGCACCGTGGCTTGGAATAATTCCCGAAAAGGTTCAACACCATGGACTGGGCAAGTGGAGAGCATTCCCACTTCATGCTGGCATCACCCATTTCAGTATCTTGCACAGACCAGAAGAGGCGTTGAAATAAGCATCTTCACCATACACGACATACCCTTTTCGCTTCACGTCACGGTAGCTACACGTATCTACATATGAGAGCGTTGGTGCAGCAAGTGCCAACATGCTTGGCTCTTGGCCCGCCCAGTCTCCATCACGCTACCGCCCAGCCTTTCAGTGCGATTCTCGCATCAACAAGAATATACCTGACGCACAATAATACAGTCAGCCCAAGACTTCACGGAGTTAAGTAATTCTACAGTTTCTCATACTCACAGTAGTCGCCCGTCTCGTCCTTCCACTGCTGACGAATGTGAAAGCCGGCGCGACTGCAGATGCCACGCATAGCTTCTTCGCTCCACTTGCCGCTCGTCACTATTCGCACGCGCTGGCCCTTGAACACTTTCACGGCGTTCATGGCGTTACCTCCATCAACATTCTCTGGGGCAAGTGGGACCAGCAGATCCCGGCGTGCCGTTAGGTAGAAATGGAGATTGCGCTCAAGCTCATCCAACCAGCTGTTCGGCTGCCAGTCCTCGAGTGAGAAGGCAGCATACCCCAGCGCCAGATTCGCCGCTTCGATTCCGTTGAGCAAGAATTCGCGGTACTCTGGCCTCTCTACATCGTAGGCCTCGAGGACCTTGTGGTTCTTCTGGCAGATGTCCGTGGACACGACGAAGCGGCACGCCAGGTCTGCGCGTTGACATGCCGTGCCAAACCGCTCCAAGAAGGCGCTTGCTTCGTCTTGGCTATTGACATTGGCAATGCTGTTCCCCAGCCACAAGATAGTCACTGAACCGTTGACACTGGTGTTTTTGAGACCAGCCAGCCAGGCTACGCAGTCGTCATAGGTGCCCAGAAGCCCCGTGATAGTGATGAAAGGACAATCCCTGAACACTTTTCTCAGCTCGATTAGACTGGCCTCGAGGCCTTGACTTGACACGTCCAGCGCAAAGTAGTGTACTGGCTTCTGCTCGCGCCTGAAGCTGGACAGGATCGACTTGGTTTTGCGAATCGCCCTAGTAAACCACTTAGTATTTGCAAAAATTGCTTTATCAGTTCGAATATTTAGTTTGATGAAACTTCGCTCCATCGGACTTGATACTTCGTTCTAGATACTGATACTAGAAAATGAGAGTATGTGTTTTTCTTACCCGCACCCTAGTTCGAGAAGAACCCCACTGGTAGGAATACATTCACCTATATTTGAGCCATGTCGGTTGAGAACCTCAATCTCACTATGGAAAGGGTAGTAAGAGGGCGTCTGTGAAAAGCGATCAAAAAGCCTCTGTCCTCTGTCGTTCCAGAGTAACAAGGAAGGAAGTGTAGGTGCCAGGGACTGAAGACCCGTTATGATTTTACTTTTTAGATCAAGACTTTCACCACTCTGCCTGATGTCGAAGATTTGAAGATCGTCATCTAGGACAATACTGGGTGACATGATGAAGATGGTAGAAAGGTGTTTTTTGATATTTGACCAGAAGCAAGAAAGAATCCTCTGTATCTGCCTCCAACGTAAGTGCTATTTACTTTATGATTCACGAACTACTTATTGGTTGGTCTCACTCTGAAGTTGACCTGGTTGTACTACAAGTCAGAAAATCTATCTCATTAACGATATGCCGTTTCTGACAGGATATCACACGAACGCGCGAGAATCGTGCATATATGCATACATCGCCAGAAAACCATATTTTTTCTTATTAGCTTCTTCACCAAACTGCGACATGATCTGCTAACTAGTATTGTTGCATGGGTTTCCATTTTCTACTAGAGTATTATCTTTAGAATTTCATCTCTTTCCTGCCCTCTATTATTTAGTTATGTCCATTAACTACTCAGTATTGACACTGTACGTCCAGGAGAACAGGCAAAGTTAGCACAAGCATTCTAAATAACGGCATTCTCTATCAATATTGTGCAACCTCCTTTGCCTGCGCGGATACCTAGTCGGTGGACAAAGGGCATGGTAGATTATTCAACTTGCCTTGAATCCTATGCAGTGCTATAATAATTTCTGCAGAGCCCGTCAATCTTCCATCATCCTGGAGGTATATGTTAGAAATCCCGGTTTCTGCCCAGCTAGTAGTAGCCTACTCTCAAGCTTGGTAGTCTATTGAGTCGACGTCGATCTGCAAGTAGATCACGTCTGCATGAAGTATTTGTGTTACAAAACGTTCAGCGAAGCTTTCGTCAAGCTTTGCCAAGGACTAAATCGTAGAATTCCACACATGTAGTATGTACTTACTCGACAAAGAGAATGTAGCTGAGGTAAGCCACCATATGTAAGCGTGCCAAGTGTGCCGTTCCTGGGGTAGACATGATCACCTTCCCAACCCGAAATGAGGAAATTGATTAGTCCTGACGGTCTCGAACATCAGATGCACACCCATAATGGGTGCCCAAGGGGTTTTTTACGTAACTGAAATAAGGCTCTACCTATGCGCCAGCATGGCTGCAGTGCTCGGCATGACAGGCATGTGTCTAGAATCAATCTTCGAGTCATATGCTTAGATGAAAGACAAGCTTCGTAAGGGTACAAACTCTCCGGAAGGATGACTTAGCAGACGCCACATTGTCATCATCCGGTCGCGTCAGCCTCGCTCCTCCGTTTATACTCAACGTACTCATTTCAATTACACGGAGAATACACATAATATGCATTGCCGAGACACTCCCGCACCCCCGCGAATCTCACCGCGTCTCTTTGCCGCTTTGACACATTTATGCATATCCGCATACTTAGGGGTAAGCTCGCCTTCGGCAGTCGAATTACACTAGAATTAAGTAGACAAGAACTTGTACAGCATGAGGATGACCAGATTCGAGCAAAGGGCATCTGTTGTCGTTTGAAGCCTCCATGGAATACATGAATGTGAACACTAATTATGGACACAGAGATTTCGATACAATTTCTCTTGTCCCTTCTAATCCCTCAACCGAAATTCTAGAGGCTCATGCCGAAATCATCACTAAAACTGAGGTCATATCCCGGGGACCAATTCAATATGATTACGATATTGACTTCGGCGCATTAAATATTGTATAAGCTCACTATGTGCGGGGTCGTTCAACGGCATCCCTATTTCAGAGGCATTCCTCAAGTTAGCGCTCTAGATAATCCCATGTATATTACCTCGTACGTAGACTTGTATAGTGACATATCTAACGATTTGAGACATAACGACGATTATCGCAGGGGCGTGTGTGTATACTGCATAGTTGCCAGCGGCTCAACTAAACGTACTTCGTAAGTCACAGGATTAACCCATTCTCCCAACAATATCTTACCCGGCAAACCTAGACCAGGCAGACACCCGCGAAACGCACATCTATGGTTCAAAGACTTCGAGGGATTTCGGGACCGAACCAAGCCAATTAGAATCCGTGCGGTAATACAACATGGGAACATGCAGGTCTGATAGAGGGATTGGTATGCATGTTGCTAGAAAGGAGCTGGGACATGGTTTCGTATAAAAGGGTCTTGCGTCATGAGGCTCAGCAGAGACGCACGCAATCCTTGTAGAAAAAGCACCTACTGTGCTAGAGCAATTGTGAGCGGGGGCAGGGTCAATGTGCACATTTTCTGTCTCGGTGTAAAAATTAATAGAGATTTAGTATGATGTCTTAAGTAGCTAGGATGGTTCAAGCCTGCAGGAGGGTTACTTTTGTACGACAATCTATCGGCAGTTGATCGAGATTCAATGAATATGCAAAGTAAAATGGTGTGTAAGATTGCGAATTAGTTTCATTGCATGCTCTAGCCCCTATTTCATCGTAAACGTTGAAAAACCACACCCCTAGATTAACGCTCGTTGACTTTTACCACCATCTGTACCTATCGAATATGATTTGTTGTGAAGAAGGTAGAAGCCTGCGTGCAGATGTTAGGTTGTGTACTTGGGAGCCTGAGTGATAGGAAATGTACTAACAGTATTGTTCTTGCGTGTCCTTCCATACGCTGCCTACTTTCAGTCCAGCTTTCTCCGCGATCGAGTTTACGTGTGGCTCCGTCCACTTTCCTGACATAAAGTAATGGATCGGCTCTCCTTTCTTTATGGAGACTTGTATCTGATCGTGATCAAATTGTACATCAACATTCGGAACATAACTGTAGTGAAGTTCATGTTGATCTTCATCCCACGTAGGGACAGCTTCCCATTCAGCTTCTTTGAAAACTTCACGCCCCAATAAGCGATTCGCATGATGAAGGCCGTGAAGGAGGAATTTTCGTGATGGGCCATCATTAGGGTCGTAGGCCTTGAGAATGCTCTCTCGAACAGCGCATGAGTCAGCGGAAATCAAGAAGTTGCAGTCAAGCGACATCTTGCGACAAGCCTGACGAAACTGGCCTATTAATAGGCTTGCCTCTAGTTTGGTGAGGTTAGCAATGCTATTGCCTAGCCATAAGAAAGTCACAGTAGAGCCTGGAAGCTGAGCGGAGCCCGCGAGCCATTCCGCGCAATCATCGTAGGTTCCCTTGAGCCCAGATATGCTGATGCATTCTGAGTTGGCGAACTGCGTCTTGAGGTTCCCAAGATTTTTATACAGAGCATCGTCTGATACATCAAGAGCATAATAATGCACCTTACGTTGTTGGCGCTCTATTGCGGCTAACAGCCATGCTGTCTTACCGAGATTTCTGTAACTAGTTAGCATGGTATGACATGAATATCTGATTTCACGAGACCTTACCCGCAACCCAGTTCTATGATGATAGATCCTGTTGGCAATTGAGAGGCTATATCTTGCTGGTAGTTTGTCAAAATTTCCCATTCACAACGCTTAGGGTAGTAGTCAGGGGCCTGAGTCCAAGCGTCAAAGTTTTGCAGACCTTGATCATCCCAGAGTAGGAGAGATGGCAAGGTCTTAGGAGTGGCCTGTAGGCCTGCGATGATAGACTCTTTCAAGTTCAGAAGCCCCGACTTCCGAATGCTGTAGAGCTGAACGCTCTCGGTGGCTGAAGTGTCTAGCAACATAGGTTGAGACATAGTTTGGGAGGGTAGAGATAACAGATGTCCTGATGAAGATGGTGTACAGCAGGAATGTTACTATATTTGATATAAGCGCCTTGCCTAGGTCTGCTCTGATGAGATTACACAACTCCTAAAATCACGTTCTCTGTCACAGCTAATTTCACCCAAAATGTAGGCAACATAATCACACCGTGACCGCATCAGCGAGAATGCTAACGTGATAGTTCTAGGCGCCTGCGAGGTGTAATATTGGCACAGAAGAATCTAGAGTTCCGGCGCCGCTTACTGAATGAAGCCCGAGGCCGTGGAGAACACAACAAATCTCGTCATCTTCTCCACTCCTGGAGTTATGTACCGCTGTGACGGTGGGTATTCCGCGCCTATTGCAACCCATGTATATTGAGCCGGCATGGAGTCAGAAGGATGCTGTATCCTGTCCACTCCCTTGCGACTCTATGCGGCATAGCTTGGATCCGAACAACTTTACGAGCTGAGCATGAATTGGTCACGAACCTGCCTGTGTTTTCGTGACATGTACCCACAATTGGCGTAGGTAACTTATACTTGAGGGTTGTTTTGTGAGTACCCGGTTGATCTGCATCAATAATAAGCAGAGTGTGACAAGCTTACGGTACCCGAAGGATAGAGCCGGTATGCTGGTGATTGGGCGGCGATGATTTTGGCGACATGCCTGTGTTACTTGTCGAGGACCTCGCTTTGTGCAATTTCTACTTTAGGTAGTTGCGAAGTGTTGTACGGGTCAAAGGGGTTATGGTACTTACATATCCGACATGTCTTGGCAATATCGCGTTAGAAGACTTCATGATTACATGTGCCTTTAAATGTCTCTTGTGAAGAGCTTGAGTTGAGTAGATTATATCTCGACTGTACTCTGAGCTGTTGAAGATCGAAAATCCGTACATCGTGCTGTAATTTCGGCGCTTTTCTTTGTAAAATTGCGATACTGTATCAGGGAGAGAGAGGACACAACTATCTCCCTGTTCGCGTCGAAGTCATTCTCGAATTTTGCTGGTTTTGCCAATCCACCACATAATGGCGCCGCACTTCGACCAGATTGTCCTGACTGACCACGGCACCTCTAGCACAAATGGCGTTGCTTCACATCTCAAGAAGAAGAAGAATGGCGTTCAAGACGCTAGTGAAAGTGTCGAAATGTTGGAACTGAAGCCAATGGTCTCGCATATCCCACAAACATTCAATGTCTGCGTACACCATATGATCCAAGATCGCGCTGCTTCACAGCCCAAAGCGCCTGCAGTATGCGCATGGGACGGTCAGTTGAGCTATGCAGAGCTAGATGCCTTCTCTTCATCATTCGCGGCTCTTCTAGCCCAGCACAAAGTAGGCCCTGAGGTATACGTCCCTATCTATTCAGAAAAGTCGGTCTGGGTCCCTGTGGTGATGCTCGCAGTGTTGAAGGCAGGTGGTGTCTTCGTGCTGTTAGACCCATCCCATCCAACAAGTCGACTAGAAGAGATTTGCCGGACTGTTGGTGCCACAACCATCGTGGCGTCACGACGGCTGGTTGAGAAAGCAGAAATCTTAGCGCCTGATGTCGTCGTAATGGGCGACGACTTAGCGAGATCTTCGCCTGCATTCTCTGCAGGTGCTGTGCATCCTCGGAATGCGGCTTACGCCGTGTTCACCTCAGGCACATCCGGAAAACCGAAAGGCGTCATCATCGACCATAGGGCTTTTTGCAGCAGTGCAGTGGCACATGCTGAAGCTCTCGGCATGGATGCCAGCTCTCGGGTGCTGCAATTTGCTTCACACGCGTTCGATGGTTCTCTGACGGAGATGTTGACGACATTGATCGTGGGTGCCTGCATCTGCATTCCCTCTGACGAGGGACGAACACGTGACCTAGCTGGCGAAGCGCGGAACTTGAAGCCCAGCTGGGCAATACTTACGCCGTCGGTCACGCGGATTCTCAATGTCCACGACTTTCCGACCTTGCGCACATTGGTTCTAGGTGGAGAGGCAATCCATGCGAACGATGTCCGCAAATGGGCGCCGCACGTGGAACTGTTTGTCGCGTACGGCGTGAGCGAGTGCGCGGTCGCCAACGTTGCGCGACGATGCACGATTGATGACATCGACCACACCAATCTAGGCTTTGGCACTGGTGTCACGTGTTGGATCGTCAATCCAGATGATGTTGATCAGCTGGTATCGGTTGGCCAAGTTGGCGAGCTCCTCCTTGACGGGCCGGCAGTGGGCCGTGGTTACATTAATAATACTGAGCGGACCACCCAGTCCTTCATTGATCCGCCTCAATGGTATCGTCAATATCGGCCGGACTTCGCTTCACCAGGAGTGAAGCTGTACAAAACAGGAGACTTGGTGTCATATAGCGCTGCGCGAGATGGTTCGATACGCTATGTCGGACGCAAAGATGACCAAGTCAAATTCCACGGCCAGCGGCTGGAGGTTGAGGAGGTCGAACACCATCTGCGACACGTCCTTCCCACCGCCCGCGGGCTCGTGGTGGATGTTGCAAATGCTGATGGAACTGAGACCTTGGTCGCGTTCATTCTCCCAGACATTGATAACGCCGCGCGACATGGTAACGGGCACGTTGAGGGATTCGTTAGCTCAAGCGATGAGTTTCGTGCACAGGTGCAGCTCGTGCAACAACAGCTGACTGGGTCGATACCCAAATGGATGATTCCAAGTGTCTTTTTGCCTCTAATATCCATACCACTTTTACCGAGTGGGAAGACTGATAGACGACGGCTACGTTCCTTAGCCTCAAGCCTCACCCGGTCTCAACTCAACTCGTATATATCTTTCTCGTCTTTGACGGCGAAGCGACAGCCAGCCACGCCAAAGGAAGAAATACTCCAACGCCTTTGGGCCAATTCTCTTCAGATCTCAACAGAAGATATCGGCTTAGATGATAAGTTTTTTGATTTAGGAGGCAATTCTATCTCTGCGATGAAGCTAGCCGGCGCAGCTCGGCAGGAGGGACTGAGTCTCCCAGTTCGCCTTGTATACGAACATGACAGCCTTGAAACCATGGCATCTCTAGCTCAGCTTAACTCGCCGGGCAGTAGTGATCATGTTAAGCCATTTTCTCTGCTCCCAGACTCGGCCAGTACCGAGGCCTGTATCGCGGCTGCTATCCAGCAGTGCCAACTTCATAGCACTTCTGAAGTCGAGGATCTGTATCCCGTATGTTACTCCCAGAGCCGCTCCCTTGCCATCCAACCAACTTGCATAGAGGTGACTACTCTGTAGAAGATGCGTACCTTGGGAGCCTGCAAACCTCCTAGCCCTTATCTTTCTCAACTGCCGGATTAATTGCTAACTCTAACGAATTATAGTGCACTGCTCTACAGGAAGGTTTGATGTCACTGACCCTCAAGAGACCTGGTGCATACACTGTTGCTTTCGAGTATGAGCTTCCTGCTGAACTTGATGTGCCTCAATTCAAGAGCGCATGGAATGATGTAGTGAATGCGAACCCTATTCTTCGAACGCGCATCATACAGATAAGCGGCTCTCTCTACCAAGCAGTTATCCGTGGAGCCCTTCCATGGGTCTCAGAAACAACTCAGAGAGCTACCCTAGATAATTGGAAAATAGGTGGCCCACTGGCTCGTCTATCCCTTGAAACATCATCTGGTGGTGGCCATTACCAGCTTGTTTTCGCCTTTCACCACGCCATTAGTGATGGGTGGGCCATGCCACTGCTTCTACAACAGGTGCAGGCAGCATATGAAGGTTTCACACTGGTACCTCGTCCCTTTAATAATTTCATCGCTTATATACTTCAAATGCGGACTAACTCCGAAGATTTCTGGAAAAATCAATTTAAAGATTTGCAATCTGCTACATTCCCTGCTCTTCCCGCTACAGCTTACATCCCTCAGCCTACCCTTAAGAAGGCTCTCGATATACCACTCGACTTTCGAGGGAGATCCGAATTTAGTGCGCCTAACCGACTTAAACTCGCCTGGAGCATTCTCATCTCGCTTTATACAGATTGCTCAGATACCGTATTTGGTGTTACTGTCTCTGGCCGTGGAGCGCCAGTCTTTGCAATAGGGGATATGACTGGACCGACGATCGCGTCTATACCTTGTCGTGTCAATGTATCCCCGGGCACCTCAGTCGGGGATGCACTGAGGATAGTGCAGCGTCAATCTACAGATGTAATTCCCTTTGAGCAATTTGGTCTACAGCATATCGCCCGAATTGGACCTGAAGCTGCCACTGCGAGCCAGTTTCAGAGCTTGTTGGTTATTCAACCCGAGAAAGACCAACTTCCAGAGCTGTTCAGAAATTCCAAGGATCTAGCTTCTCTCGATGCATTTAGCACGTATGCGATCACATTGATCGTTGAACAATTGGCCAACTCTGTACATATAGTGGCTACTTACGATCCTAATGTAATTGAAGAAATACAATTCAACCGAATGCTGCACCAATTTAGACATATCTTTCAGCAGCTTATTCCATCACAGAAGTCTCTTTCTATTTCCGAGTTGGACACAACAAGCGTAGAAGATTGGTCTGAACTCAGGCGATGGAACCAGTCTCTTCCAGAACCGGTCCATTCATGTGCACATGAACTTATCCGGAGACAGTCTGACCTTCGCCCAGATGCCCCCGCCGTATGTGGTTGGGACGGATCATTCAGTTACGGTGAGCTAGAGCAACTCTCATCAAGCTTTGCCACATGCTTGATAGACCTGGGTGTTGGTCCTGAAATCTTCATCCCGCTCCTATTCGAAAAGTCTAGATGGACTACAATTACTATGCTAGGTGTACTCAAAGCTGGAGGAGCATTTATTCTTCTTGACCCCTCCCACCCCACACAGCGGTTACAAAGTATTTGTCGAGATGCCAAAGCCCCATTCGTTATCAGCTCGGAGCGAAACGCTGCCATGGCTAAAAGCCTAACGTCACGTGCAGTTATTCTCAACGTAGATTGGAAGCCTTCCGAGACGCCTACCAAAGTCATTTCTATGCCCAACTCTCTAGTCCAACCCCATAATTCTATGTACGCAGTCTTCACTTCAGGGTCTACAGGCATGCCAAAAGGCGCGGTTCACTCTCACATATCCTGGTGTACAAGCGCTCAGGCGAACCGTGTCGGCCTGTATCTTGAACCCGATTCAAGAGTCTTCCAATTTGCTGCTTACGCCTTTGACATCAGCATTGCGGATAATCTACTCACTCTAGTTGCGGGAGGGTGTATCTGTGTTCCGTCAAACCAAGATATCCAAGGTGGAAGCCTGATTGACTCTATTAATAGCCTTGGCGCCAACTGGGCCTGTCTCACACCCTCTGTCGCTCGGATTATTGATCCTAATGAGACACCTGGCTTGAAAAAGCTTGTGCTCTGTGGAGAGCCTATCGCTAATGAAGTAATATCGCTTTGGGCTCCTCACGCCCACCTGCTGAATCTATATGGCCCTGCAGAGTGTGCAATCCTTACTACCCTACACCGGAATGTCCGTAACAATAAAGATCCTAATAACATCGCCTTCCCTACCAGTGCGGTGTGCTGGGTAGTTGATATGAACAACGAGAGAAGATTAGCGCCCGTTGGTACTGTGGGCGAGTTGTTTGTCGAATCGCCTATTGTAGGACTTGGTTATCTTAATAACCCCGAGCGCACTGCTGCCTCATTCGTTACGGCAACGGAATACCCTGCCTGGCTGTCTAATTTTCGACCATCAGGATCAGCTCGCCTCTACCGAACGGGTGATCTTGTCCAATACACGAGCGATGGATCCTTGCGCTACGTCAGTCGTAAAGATACCCAAACCAAGCTTCGAGGACAACGTATCGAGCTCGGTGAAGTCGAACACCATCTGCACCAATGTTTTCCGGAGGCAGAAGAGGCAGTTGCTGAAGTAGTCTTGCATAAGAATACAAATAGGCCAGCATTGACAGCATTCATTGTGTCTAAGCAGAGGATGTTCAGAATGTCAGATGCTCGCTTCAGGGTTCTCGCTGCAGAAGCTACCGGGAAGCTTGAGGCTCTTCTGCCTATCTACATGGTGCCCACCGTGTTCCTGCCAGTGAATTATTTGCCGTATAGTAAGTCTGGCAAGCTGGACCGCAAACTACTTCGTAGCATGGCGGCAGATATCTCGCCAGAAGAGTATAGCGAACCTTCAGCCCCTGTGCAGGCTATTCATTCATCTCGTGAAGAGCACATTTTGCAAGAACTTTTCGCTCAAGTCTTGCAAGTTAAACCTGACAGAATAGGTCCTCGCGATCATTTCTTCCGCTTGGGTGGAGATTCGATTCTAGCTATGAATCTAGTGGCGTTGGCGAAAGACCGTGGCCTAAGTTTCAATACTGCTGATGTATTCAGACATCCAACAGTGTATTCACTGGCAAAGATTGCACAAAATTATACAAATGGTGTTGAGCATCATGTTGAGCCGCTTTCTTTGCTCCAGGGTGAAGCTCATCAAGGCGACATCCTAAAGGACGTTGCCAGTCAGTGCCAAGTAGATGAAGACATTGTTGAGGACATTTACCCATGTACTCCCTTACAAGAAGGTCTGATGGCTCTTGCGGTGAAGACGCCAGGCATGTACATTGCTCGATTCAAGTACCTGATTCCTCCGAGTACAGATATTTCTCGATTTCAAGAGGCTTGGAATGCAGTTATCGTTGCTAATTCGATCTTACGCACGCGCTTGGTACAATCAGGTAACACTAACATCTTTCAAACCGTTTTAAAACAACTGCCACCGTGGGAGTTTTTTGATACCTCGGATGGGCAGCAGAACCACGCAGAAGCCCTCTCCATGGGCTTAGGCTCGCCCTTGGTGCACCTGTCTCTTGCTCCTTTACCTGACAGAAATAACTGGCATCAGTTTCTCTGGGTTATCCACCATTCATTATACGATGGATGGACTCTCCCCTTGCTTTGGGAACAAGTTAAGAGATCATATGAGGCACAGGATCTGATCTCTCGGCCATTCAACTATTTCGTTCGCCACATTGGCCGAACTCAAGGAGCCCACGACTTTTGGATCTCACAATTTGACGATCTAAATATAGCGACATTCCCTCAACTCCCTAGTCTTGACTACCGCCCCAATCCTAATCAGTCCTTTACTCATTCTATCACGGGGTCTTCAGACTATAAGAAAGACTACACGCTGTCGACTCTAATTCAGCTGTCGTGGGCAATTGTTCTTTCACGCTACACAGATTCTGATGATGTGGTCTTTGGGCTAACTTCGAATGGCCGCGCGACTGCTTTGGATGGCATATCTGAGATCACTGGCCCTACTATTGCCACTGTCCCAGTCAGAGTGCTCTTACCTGGGGATAGAACGCTAAATGCCTCGCTATCGGCATTGCAAGAACAGACTCTCGCAACTATCCCTTTCCTGCATTACGGATTGCAGAATATCCGCAGGATCAGCCCTGATGCATCCACAGCATGCGGATTCCAGACCCAGCTGGTCATTCAACCCTCGGATATTACATCAGAATTGGATCTTGGTGGGTTGGCTACCGCAGAATCAGAGAGGTTCGACGGCTATGAAGGGTTTGCAAGCTACTCATTCGTCATGTTCCTTCACTTACAGGAAGGGTCGAATGACTTGGAAATCTCCGTTAATTTCGATCCTAACGTTCTCGTAGAACATGAGGCCCGTAGGTTGGTAGAGCAGTTCCATGCTGTCTTACACCGGTTGTCGGCGAAACATGACCATCTTCTTAAAGATATTGAAGTCATGAGCGAAGAGGATACGATCCAGCTTGCGATTTGGAATGGCCATGTTCCACCGCCTGCGCTGGAAACTCTACACGACCTCGTCACTCGTAACAGTATCAAGACCCCAAATAGTTCAGCTGTATGTGCGGGGGATGGGAAGTTGACATACGACGAGTTAAACACCTGGTCGGCACGGTTGGCGGGACGGCTTCTTACCATGGGAGTCGAAACGGAGTCTACAGTCGCAGTCTGTCTGGAAAAATCTCGGTGGTCGATTGTGACCCTTCTTGCCGTGCTTCGTGCTGGCTGTGCATGTGTGCTTATCGATCCGGGATATCCACGCCGCCGAATAGAGGAAATTATCAAGAAAACTAGGCCACGACTTATAATTGTATCAAAGGCCCATCTGGCCCTTGTAGAAAGCCTCGTGCCTCGAGTACTGTCCATCTCAGAAACCTCAATTAAGGAGCTCCCGCCACATGGAACAAGACTGCCCAAAGTTCAGCCCCAAGCCGCTGCTGTAATTTTGTTCACTTCAGGCAGTACAGGTACACCAAAAGGTATCGTCATGGAGCATCGCAACCTCTGTACGAGCATTCTAGCCCATGCTGGTGCTATGGAAATTTCTTCGGACTCACGATCCTTGCATTTTGCTTCGTACGCTTTTGATGTGAGCATCTACGAAATATTCAATACTCTGGTATTTGGAGGTTGCGTCTGCATTCCATCAGAACACGATCGAATGAATAGGCTAGCTAAATTTATTCGCGATCAACAAGTTAACTGGGCTCTATTGACGCCATCTACACTGAATCTGTTTCGACCGGAGGATGTGCCTTCCTTGAAGACCCTGGTGCTTGCAGGAGAAGCAGTCACCCGCGACCCAGTAGACATATGGGCCAGCAAAGTAAGTCTCATCAATGCATACGGCCCAGCTGAGGGTACTTTTTGCACAGTTGGACCCATCCCATCTTCGGGATGGAGACCCGGCACGATTGGGCGAATGGTAGGAAGTGTTGGTTGGATCGTAGACACATCGAGTCCAGACACACGATTAGCAGCCATCGGCACCATTGGAGAGCTGTTGATCGAGGGCGCAATTGTAACAAGAGGGTACCTCGATGAACCGGACAAGACAGCTGCGGCTTATATCAATCCACCCGCCTGGCTACGTACCTTTCGCTCGGGTCGACAAACCGGACGTCTGTACAAGACTGGCGATCTGGTACAGTACAACCCTGATGGCACTATACGCTATGTCGGCCGAAAAGATACTCAAATAAAGTTACGAGGTCAACGAGTAGAACTGGGCGAAGTCGAGTATCATGTGAAGAGTCGCTTTGCTAGTGCGACTGATGTTATCGTTGATGTTATCGCTCCCCCTACAGAAGGCAAGGCGGCTTACCTTGCTGCATTTATTTGCTCGAACATAGACACAACAACCACCAACGAGGACTCTAATAGTATTTTCCAACAGCCAAGTGATAGTTTCCGAGAATGGTCTCAGAAGGCAACAGCAGAGTTATTATCTTCCATCCCATCATACATGGTTCCCGAGGTACTACTCCCGTTAAGGAAGTTGCCTCTTACTCGGAGCGGTAAAGTAGATCGACGACATTTACGAGAAGCTTGTATGTCCCTGTCTATTGATCAGATCCAATCATATTCCATTGTAGTTGAGACCACCAAACGAGCAGCAACTACAGATACTGAACGAACTTTACAACTAATTTGGGCACGCGTATTGAACCTCCCTGCTGAATCTATCGGCATGGATGACAATTTCTTCCGCCTTGGGGGCGACTCCATTAACGCCATGCAAGTTGTCGCTCAGTGTGCCTCTGCTGGATTGAAAACTTCCGTTGCGGTCCTATTTCAAAGCAAGACAATCGGGCAGATGAGCATACGAACCGAACAGATGCAGCACTCTCCCTCATTCGCAGCTGAAACTATCAATAGGCGATTCAACCTGTCACCAGCGCAGAAGTTGTTTTTTAACGTTGCTGGCAGAGCGTATAACCACTTCAACCAGAACCTGACATTCCGGCTCGCTAAACCCTTATTAAAAGAGAGGGTGATGGAAGCTGTTCTCTGGCTTGTTACAAACCATTCAATGCTACGTGCTCGGTTCAGCCAGTCTTCTGATGGTCAATGGGAGCAATTCATTACTGATGATCATGCTCATAGCTTTTCGTTCATAGAGCACAGAGTGCCAACAAGAAGCGAAGCGCAGTGCTTAATCCATGCCGATCAAAGAAGACTGGACATTCAAAAGGGACCTCTATTCCTCTGTCACGTGATTGAGATTGATGAGGATGCCGAACTCTACCTCTCGCTTACAGCGCATCACTTGATAGTCGATATAGTGTCTTGGAGAGTCCTCCTATCTGATCTAGAGCTCCTCCTTCATGGCAAACAGCAACCACTCGCGCCACCTATGCCATTCCAAACTTGGAGTCGGCTACAGATCTCATACGCGGCGAAGAACCTGCATCCTACCAATGTTATACCCCAGTACACCCCCATAGACATGTCATCCTACTGGGGAATTGAAAGCACAAAAAATTACTGGGGCGATGCTATCGAAAGTAGCTTTATTCTAGGAAAGAGTGAAACGCAGGCTCTACTTGGGCCAGCCAATGATGCCTTTAGCACTACACCAGTTGAAATTATTCACGCAGCTCTTCTTCAGGCCTTCGTCCAGACTTTCCGCAGTCGACGTCCGCCAGTAATCTTCTCCGAGGCGCACGGTCGCGAACCGTGGAACCCTGCTATTGACCTGACCCGGACAGTTGGTTGGTTCACGACAATGTGGCCTGCAGATATCTTTATTCAGCCACATGATGGCATACTTGACATCGTGCGAAAAACAAAAGATGCACGGCGTCAGGTGAAGAGCAATGGATGGGAATACTTTACATCTCGTTATCTTCATCCCAAAGGTGCAGCGCACTTACACCAGGAGCCACCTTTTGAGGTACTGTTCAATTTCGACCCAGGCTTCACGAAAAACCCGACGACTCTGCTTCAGCCGTCCTCTCTTACTGAGGGGGAGCTCCACCAAATGTCACCTGAGATTCTACGGTTTGCATTATTTGATGTCTTATCCGAGGTCAAAGGCTCTCAATTGCTAATCCGCTTCATTTATAATCGGCACATGCAACGGCAGGAGGCGCCAATCAGCCAATGGATCGAGAACACGAAGAAATCTCTCCAGTTGGCCGCTAAAGACTTGGTCAACTGTGCTCCAGGTTTTACGGCTTCAGACTTCCAACTGTTGAAATACTCATATGAGGAATTCGACGAATTCAACGAGACTGTAGTTGCAAAACTGAGGTCACAGTCTTCAGAGGTCAAAGATGCCTACCCTTGTTCTCCAATACAAGAGGGTATGATACTCAGTCAAGCTAAGGCCACGGGTCTGTATATCAATCGATGGTTTTGGATGGCAAAATCCCAAGATGGGTCCCTCATAGATCCAAAACAACTCATAAATGCCTGGTATCAGGTACTGCAAAAGCATCCGCTTCTTCGAACAGTGCTCTTCGACAACCCAGATCGAAGCGGCAAGCATAGCCAGCTTGTTCTCAAGGAACCCCAAACTGAGATGTGCGCCATACTTAAAAGCAGCGACGACCCTCTGAAAAATCTCAAGACACACCAATTCGAGATACAACCTTTAAGCCCACCGCATCGGCTTGCCATCTGTGTATCGTCTTCCGGGGAGCTCGCCTGTTTGTTACAAATAGACCACACGGTTGTTGACGGCATATCAAGACAGCTCTTGTTACGTGATATTCGGCTTGCATATGACCATAAGCTTGAAATGTCAACGCAAAATACCTACCGGGAATACATCCGTCACCTAGAGAGCCAACCGCTCAGCGATGCCATCATGTATTGGGAAAAGTATCTTGCCTCAGCTGAACCATGCATATTGCCAGCATCACCGCCTCGTGGATTGTTGGATGATACTAAGAACACGAAACAATTTCTTCAACTCGCCCTTCCATTCAACACTGAGATCCGAGAGTTCTGTGCGCGGCATGGATTGACAGTAGCCAACACATTCCAACTAGCTTGGGCGCTTGTGTTGAGAGTTTACCTCAACTCGAGTTCTGCGTGTTTCGGTTACATGACATCCGGAAGAGACGTCCCAATTCCTGGCATCGATAACGCTGTTGGTCCATTCATTAACCTGCTTATTTGTAACATTGGGCTTAACTCAGACGAACGCGTCCTGGACTTGCTACACAAGAATCAAGCAGAGTTTGTGGAAAGTTTGGTGTACCAACATCTATCAATGGCTGAGAAGGTCAAAGCAACCAAGTCGCCTGAAACCATGTTATTCAATACAATTATGTCTGTTCAGAAGGAAATCGAGGACTCTCCTAACGACTGTACTATCGAGGTTCAAGATTTCAGTGGCGATGATCCCACCGAGGCAAGTAATCTATCTCATCGCTCACTTATCTGCATTGTTGCTAATTCAAATAATTATAGTACGATCTTATCATCAACATCGGCGTTTTAAACAAGGATATTGAGGTCTCGTTAGAGTACTCTAGAACATTCTTGTCAGATGAACAGACCGAGAATATTGCCGACGCATTCCAACAAGCCTTGCTCAGCATAATGTCAGACCCGCATCAGGAGGTCAAGAGCGTAAATCTTTTCGGCAGCCTGAGCAAGGATCGTGTGCTTCAGTATAACCAGAAGGAAGCAGTGCCGATAGAAGAGTTCGTCGATAAACTTATTGAACGTCGTTGCTTATCCCAACCTTCTGCCTTAGCTGTTAACAGTTGGGATGGGGATTTGACTTATAGGGAACTTGACGAACTATCTTCTTATGTGGCCGCAGAGCTACGAAGACACGGTGTTGGGCCGAACCAGCTCGTACCTCTTTGTTTTGAAAAATCATGTTGGACAGCTGTTGCTTTGCTTGGAGTGTTGAAAGCCGGCGCCGCGTTCATGTTGTTGGATCCATCGCATCCAATTGAAAGGCTCCAAGATATCTGCAAGCAAGCTGACGCCACAGTCGTTCTTACTTCGAAAAGTAAGAGCGATCTGTCGTTTAGCCTGGCACCTGAGGTTGTCATTGTCAATTCGGGCAATCTTGCGACCTGGAAATACCAGCCTACGCCCCAAAAAGAGCAGACACGCGACTATAATGACGCTGTATTCGCCGTGTTTACTAGTGGATCAACGGGGAAGCCTAAGGGCGTCATTATCGAACATCGGGCTCTTGCAACTAGCGCCGTAACTCACGGAAATGCCTTGCTTATGGACACCACCTCAAGGGTTCTCCAATTTGCATCATACGCGTTTGATGTCGCAGTCATGGAGCACATAACCACGCTTCTTATGGGAGGTTGCATCTGTATACCATCGGATTTACAGAGACAGGATATTTCGAGATCTGTAGCCACTTTCGAGGCCAACTGGGCCTTCCTCACTCCTTCTGTGGCTAGAGTTCTGAATCCATCTGAATTCAGAACGCTACGCACTCTTGTGTCAGGTGGCGAGTCCATCACTGCAAAGGAACTTGGCGCCTGGCGCTCGCACGTGAATTTCTTCTTGGCATACGGGCCCTCCGAATGCTCAATAATGTGCTCGACACAATTAGTAACAAAGGACATCAATGACAGCCGCAATCTAGGTCATTGCTTCGGCAGTACCGGGTGGGTGGTGAGTCCAGACGACCCTAATCAGCTGCTGCCTATAGGAGCTGTGGGAGAATTGCTTCTGGAGGGCCCTATTGTCGGCCGCGGGTATCTTAATGACCTTGAAAAGACGGCAGCAGCCTGGATAGAACCCCCAGAGTGGCTACTTAAACTCCGTGGCAAATCTCCTGGCCGTGTATACAAGTGCGGAGACTTGGTACGATACATCGACAATGGCGAATTCCAGTTCGTCGCACGCAAAGACTTTCAGGTTAAGCTAAGGGGTCAACGGATAGAGCTGGGTGAAGTTGAGACACATCTACGAGCCTCTTTTCGCGGTGCTAGTGATGTAGTGGTAGAGATTGTCACACCCTCGGGCAATGGGCGTCAGCCAATGCTTGTGGCATTTGTTTGCTGGGGCACTTCGGACTCAAAGAGTGGTAATGAGACGCCACACCAGTCAACCGAATGCTTGTTTACTGAGCCCAGCCGAGGGTTCTCCCTCGAAGCCCAGTTTGCGGAAACCCAGATATCTAAGACACTTCCAGTTTATATGGTTCCAGTGGTTTACCTTCCCCTTCTAGATATGCCTCTGACTGGAAACGGGAAATTAGATCGTAAGAGGCTTCGGGCGGCAGCTGGACGTCTAACACCTGACCAGTTAGAGCTGTACAATTCATCGGCTGTACCCAACGAAATGCCGGAAACAGAGAGCGAGCTGCTATTACAACGCATCTGGGGTCGCGTTTTGAATAAGAACATTTCATTGATAGGGATTCACAACAACTTTTTCCGGCTTGGCGGAGACTCAATTAGTGCTATGCAAGTCGCATCACAGTGTAGTGCTGCCGGTGTAAGCATCACCGTTGCCGATATCTTTCGTTACAAAACAATCTCTCAGCTTGCTATCGTACTTCAGAAATCACTTGCCACAAACTACCAGCCGGAACGGGTAGGCGAAGCTTTCGATCTCTCACCGATCCAAAACGTATACTTTGAGGCTGCGCCTCGAGGCGACTGCCACTTCAACCAGAGCTTCTTCCTGCGGATAACCCGTTCCATCTCGACGGTCTCACTTAGTGATGCAATTCATGAACTTGTGAAGCGGCACTCCATGTTGAGAGCCCGGTTCTCCTGTAATAAGGAAGGTCGATGGATGCAAACCATCATGGATGATATATCTGGGAGTTACATTTACAATCAACATCATGTCTCATCAACCAATGCCACCGGCGAGATTATCACTTCTAGCCAGTACGCCATTAATTTGCACAAAGGTCCCTTGTTGGTAGCCAATTTGATTACTGTCGGGCATAACGAACAGTATCTTTTCATTGCTGCTCACCATCTTGTCACGGACCTGGTGTCGTGGCGGGTTCTGCTGGAAGATCTGGAAGAGCAGTTGACGACAGGTTCTATCTCTAGGCAGCCATCCCTGCCTTTTCAAACATGGTGTGACCTACAGTCAGAATATGCTACAAAGTACCTAAATCCAGAACATGTCAGGTTGGATAAAGACATGCCGACTCCCCCAGATGATTATTGGGGTATTGTTGGACAATCCAATTTGGTCAAAGACACTACACAAGATGGCTTTAGCCTGGGTGAAACGGTTACGAACATCCTGTTCGAATCGGCAAACCGGGCGTTCCAGACACAGCCGGTAGAATTATTCCAAGCCGCGTTAATACACTCTTTTGCGCAGACATTTCGCGATCGGTCTCCCCCAGCCCTGTGGAATGAAGGTCATGGTCGTGAGCCATGGGCATCAAATATCGATATCACAGGGACAGTCGGATGGTTCACTACAATGTGGCCAATGTACGTCCACACAGATGGTAGTGATATACTCCATGTCATTCGCAGAACCAAAGACCAGCACCGAGCTGTACCAAGTAGTGGATGGGCGCATTTTACGTCTTCTCTACATCCTCGAGCCCAGGCATCTCTATCTAACGATCTCAAAGAGTTAACGTTTAACTTTTTTGGCCGGTACCAGCAACTAGAGCGCTCTGATTCACTTTTCCAGTCGACCAGTAGACCTGAGTCTTGCGTATCAGATGTATCGGATGAAATTGGTAGGTTTTCCGTCATTGATATAGTGGCTGAGATGAAGGGCAGTTGTCTTCACTTTGGGTTTCATTTCAATCGCCATGCAGCTTCCAATCGGCCCATTGTGGATTGGATACAGAGATGCAAGGAGTCCCTCATCGACATGTCGAGAATACTCCCCACCCATGCCCTAGAGCTTACCATTTCGGATTTCCCTCTTATGAACTTCACCTACAACTCACTAGGCCAATTTTTAGACCACGCCACCGTAGAAAGCGGTATCGCAATCAACAACATCCAAGATATTTATCCCTGCTCTCCAATTCAAGAAGGGATATTACTTAGTCAGGCCAAATCTCCAGATCACTACCAAACGATGGTCATCTGGAGAATACATGCAGGCAATTCTGGGGCCGTCGACGCTGAGCGTGTAATTGCAGCTTGGAAAAGCATTGTTGCTCACCACTCAATATTCAGGACACTTTTCGTCCGCAGCACTGACGACGGCAGATTTGTTGATCAAGTAGTTCTAAAAAATGTCCCGATTGATGTGAACATTCTTCCATCTGACACAGCAGCTCGGCTCCTCGGTCATCTCGAAACACAGCCGAGGCTTACTGCTGATAAAATGTCACTTCCTTATAGGATGTCCATCGGCACAACGTCTACCGGCGATATCCTATGCGGTCTGGAAATCAGCCACGCGCTGTTTGATGGAACAACTAAGGCGATCTTACTGCATGAATTAGCTCAGGCTTATGACCACGGCTCGCCTAGTTACGCTGGGCCCGCGTACCGCGATTATATTTCATACCTCCAGAGCCAGACCTCTTCAGCGCAAAAAGAATACTGGACCCAATACCTTGAGGGTGTTAATCCTTGCCAGTTTCCATCCATCGCCGTAGACGAGATGATGCCATCAAAAGACTCACTTGGTTCAGTCGAGATCGACGTGGGTGATGCCTCAACTATTCGTCGATTCTGCGAACACCACGAGCTTACTATTTCGAATATCTTCCAAGTGGCTTGGGGCATAGTGCTGAAGTCATATCTGAATTCTGATGCTGTCTGCTTCGGATATCTATCGGCAGGCCGTGATGTGCCCGTTCCTCGAGCGCAAGAAGCTATGGGGCCATTCATAAATATTCTCGTCTGTCGCATGGACATGGACGACTCGAAATCCTTGAAACAGATGCTCCGCGACAATCATAACACCTTTGTTGAGAGCCTGAAATACCAGCACTACCCACTCAGTGATATCATTCGAGCAGCTCAGCTACCCGACAGCCGAGCTCTATTCAATACGGCCATGTCTCTCCAAAACATGAGGCACGCCGACACAGACGCGCGAACTTCAGTCCAGCTTGAGGTAGTCGGGGGTGAAGACCCATCAGAGGTAAGCTTTACTCGACCATGTCTGTTTCAGCCTTTACTAGTTAACTGACGAGAACCCAACTGCAGTATGACATTACTATTCATATCATTGTCGGCCCAGAGCACATTGACGTGACCCTAGAGTATTGGCAATCGTTTATTACACAAGAGATTGCCCATAGCATTGCGGACTCCTTGCGCTGGACCATCGGCGAGGTGATTGCAAACCCCGATGCGTCGCTTGGCAGTATCTCTGTGCTAGGGAGTTTAAGTCGCCAAACGCTGCATCAATGGAGTGGAAACTTACCAAGCCCAGAGTTGCACCTTGTTCATGACTTGATCCATCAACGATGCCTGGACCAACCCGACGCGCCCGCCGTTGAGGCCTGGGATGGAAGCTTCAGTTACCACGAAGTTGATCAAATCAGTTCTAAACTGGCATTGCACCTTGCTCAGTATGCTGTTGGCCCTGACATTTTCATCCCCGTATGCTTTGAAAAGTCGAGATGGACCACTGTGGTGATGCTAGCAATCATGAAAACTGGATCAGCTTTTGTTCTTCTTGACCCTTCTCAACCATCTCAGAGGTTAAAAGAGATATGCCAGAGTGCGCGGGCATCCATTATTATAGCATCGAAACTGCAAACACCAACGGCTTCTGAATTTGCAAGTCATATTGTCACCGTGGGCGATCATCAACAGCCCTGGACCGAGGATGATCATAGACAACTACATATCCCATCTCCGCACAACATACTCTACGCCGTTTTTACTAGTGGCTCAACTGGCAAGCCGAAGGGTGTTATGATTGAGCATAGTGCATTCGCTACAAGTTCTCGGGAGCACACTGTAGCTCTCACCATTAATCAGAATTCCCGGGTGCTGCAATTTGCGTCGTATGCGTTCGATGCTAGCATTGCAGAAAATCTATCAACGCTAATAAAGGGTGGCTGCATTTGTGTTGTGTCCGACATCGAACGCAGGCAGTCTCTTGCTCAGGCGGTTGCGAGAATGAGAGCGAACTGGATCTTCACCACGCCTTCCATGGCTCGTATTATGAACCCCGAAGACTTCCCCTCAGTGAGAACTATGATATGTGGCGGCGAACTAGTATCGGAAAAGGAGTTGAGTATGTGGAGAGACAGGGTGGATTTATATCTCGCCTATGGCCCGACTGAGTGCGCTGTATTCTGCGGCGCAACCAAACGCGTCACTACAAGAACTAGCGGGCGAAATCTAGGTACCACCTTCGGTTGTAGGTCATGGGTCGTTGACCCAAATAATCATGACA
The DNA here is from genome assembly GCF_022495145.1 of Xylaria bambusicola. Classification (NCBI taxonomy): domain Eukaryota; kingdom Fungi; phylum Ascomycota; class Sordariomycetes; order Xylariales; family Xylariaceae; genus Xylaria; species Xylaria bambusicola. The sequence continues at coordinate 742,046 of NW_025953562.1, forward strand.
AGTTAGTTCCTGTTTGCGCTGTTGGTGAGCTGCTTTTGGAAGGCCCTATCGTTGCGCGCGGTTATCTCAGCGACCCAGAGAAGACGTCAGCAGTATTCATTCAACAGCCTGCCTGGTTAAGGGACTTCGGGGGGCCAACTTCCAGGCTATATAAAACAGGTGATCTTGTCAAATATAATGCCGATGGCAGCCTTCATTATATTTCCAGAAAGGATACTCAAGTCAAATTGCGAGGCCAGCGACTGGAACTAGGCGAAGTCGAGCACAAATTGCGGCAATGCTACCCTCATTCGACCGACGCAATAGTTGAGCTCATAACCTTTGACGGCCAATCTCGCCGACCTATTCTAGTTGCGTTTGTCTATACCGAGAGCAACACAACTAATGACTCGCGGGGCATATTCCACGAGCCTTCACCTGAGTTTCGGTCAGCAGCACAGGAAGCTGAGGCGCTCCTTAATGAACAGCTGCCAAGCTATATGGTTCCGACTTTGTATCTACCCTTACAACGGTTACCACTTAGCACGAACGGGAAAGCTGATCGCCGTCTTCTGCGGCACTGTGTAGCAGTCCTACCTCAAGATAAGCTTCTAGCATATAGTGCCCCATTGGCAACAAAAAGCCAGCCTTCGAATGATACCGAACGGATATTGCAAGCTGCCTGGGCTCAGATCTTGAATATTAACGTTGAGCATATTGGCATGGAAGACAATTTCTTTCGCCTCGGTGGCGACTCGATTAGCGCGATGCAAATTGTAGCTCATTGCGCGAACCAGGAACTCGACGTGAAGATAACAGACATTTTCCGCTATAAAACAATATCTTCAACTAGCCGACATACTACACGGTCGAAAGCATCCGCATATAACATCGAATTCAAAGCCGAAACTCCGTTTTCCCTGTCGCCAATTCAGCAGATGTTCTTTGACTCATCTCCCGATGGCATTCACCATTTTAACCAGAGCTTCTTTTTCCGCATCAATCGGTTTGTAGACCCAAAACAACTCCTCCAAGCAATCACAATGATTGTGAACCGCCATCATATGCTTCGAGCACGTTTTAAGAATATAGGGAGCGATGAAGGCAGATCCGATAGGTGGCAGCAGTTCATACCGGAGCTTACGGATGCAACATTTGCATTCCGGAGTCATCAGATAACTTTCCTAGAAGAGTCCAAAGATATCATTGAGGCGGCACAAACATCACTCAACATCAATTTAGGTCCCGTGTTTGCTGCCGATTTAATCAGTACTCCCTCAGAGACACAGTTCCTGTTCGTCGTCGCACATCACTTGGTAGTCGACCTAGTTTCATGGAGAATCATTCTAAGAGACCTCGAGGACGTACTTAACTCAGGCTCTTTGAAGTCTCGGCCCTCTCTCCCGTTCCAGAAATGGATACATTTACAGGAAGAATACGCCGCCAAGTATCTCGGTCCTGAAATTTCCTACAACGGAAAGCTTCCGCCTCCAATGCTTGAGTACTGGGGTGTTACTGATAGAACCAACCTCGTGAGAGATGCTGTGGACAAAGAGTTCACTTTCAGTGAGGAAATCACGCGCGTTCTGTTCGGATCTGCTAATAATGCGTTCCAAACGCAGCCTGTTGAGCTCCTCCAGGCTGCCTTGCTGCATTCATTCATGTGCACCTTTGATGACCGCGACCAGGCGCCAGTGATCTTCTCAGAAGGTCATGGCCGTGAGGTCTGGGATTCGGCGTTAGACGTCACTAGTACAGTAGGGTGGTTCACAACTATGTCACCCACGTACATCCAATCGCGTGACTTGATGGATATTGTACGGCAAACAAAAGATCAACGGCGGCAATTACTTAAGAGTGGGTGGGCATATTTCACATCGAGGTATCTAAATAACCAAGGCCGCGTCGCTTTTGGGTTCGATGGACCAGTTGAGATTGTGTTCAACTTCACCGGCTTATACCAACAGCTAGAGCGGACGGACGCACTTTTTTCAACCCCCGGCGACTTCAGTCATGGTGTCCTCGATATTGCAGAGAATTCCCCACGCTTCGCTGTTTTCGATGTGACAGCCACATTGTTCAATAACTGCTTCAGGTTCAGCTTTTTCTACAACCGTCATGCGGGGGATACTCGTCCAGTGGACAAGTGGATTGCCAATTATGAGAAATCACTGCTCGAACTGGCATTGATTCTACCTTCCCGCCAACAAGCTAGCACTCTTATTGATTTTCCGCTCATGCCTTTGGACTATGTGACACTAGATAGGCTGTTGCAGAAGACCCTCCCAGAGTTCGAACTGTCAACCAAAGACATAGACGATATCTACCCCTGCTCGCCCATTCAAAACGGCATGCTCCTTAGTCAATCCAAAGCGACTCTAATCTACAACAACCGATTCACCTTGAAGATCACCGCTAGGAGTCCGCGTACTAGCATAAGCAATGCCGCTTTCGTCACAGCATGGTATCAAATAGCGGAGAGGCATCCCATTCTTCGAACAATCTTCATTCCAAGTCAGACAAGCCAGGCCTATATGGACCAAGTAGTTCTGCGCCGTCTTCCAGATGGAATGATCACCATTCTGCCAGATTCTTCAGATCCTCTACAGGCGTTAAGTAACCGACCAGCGACTGTGCCTGTTAAGAATCAGCCACCATACCATCTTACGCTCTGTCACTCATCGACTGAAGAACTGTATTGTCTGTTCGAGATCAATCACGCTCTGATTGATGGAACATCGCTACAAGTCTTGGTCAGAGATCTACATCGTGCCTACCACGGCTCTTTACCATCACACTCGGAACTGTTATACAAAGATTATATTGCATATGTCCAATCTCTTTCAGTTACTATTGCCAGGGAGTACTGGCAGAGTTATCTCAGTGGGATCGATCCCTGTTTGTTTCCCGCAACTAACAATCTTAATGAGCAATCCGGCGGTCGGAAGATGAAAGCAGCTACTACACAGTTGCTTTCCAGCATAAACCTTCGCAAATTCTGCGAGAAGCATGCATCGACAGTATCAAACATTTTCCAGTTGGCCTGGAGTCTGGTTCTACGAACATTTACGGGGTCTGATGATGTCTGCTTTGGCTATTTGACATCGGGCCGCGATATTCCGCTTTCGGGAATCGAAAATGCCATTGGCCCGTTCATCAACATGCTCGTTTGCCGAACCAAAATTTCCAGCAATATCACGCTTAGCCAGCTGCTTGAAATTGTACAAGAAGGCTACTTGCATAATACAAAACACCAGCATCTCTCTTTGGCCGAAATTAAGCGGTCACTTAGCCTGCCAGACGTACCCCTGTTCAACACTATTCTTTCCTTGCAGCGGGGAGGAATGGCCCTGAAGTCGAAAGAAGCCTCTTCGGTACGAATTGAACCCCTGAAAGGAGAAGATCCAACTGAGGCAAGTACCCAAATCGCTCTCTACCCCCGCGTATGACTGACAATGACACAGTACGATATTACTCTCAACGTTTGGACTGAAGGTGATAACGTCGAAATTGCACTACATTATTGGACAACATCAATGAGCGAAGCACAAGCGTGCATCGTTCTTGATACCTTGACCCAGGCTGTATCGGAAATAACATCCAAAGTCGATCAGCCAGTAGCCAATTTGAATCTCTTCGGCCCCCATAGCAGCGCCCTCGTTATGGGCTGGAACGAGATTGTGCCTTCGCCTGTGAACCGCTGTGCCCATGAACTCATTAAAGAGCGCAACATGAACCAGCCAGGCGCGCCGGCTGTTTTGGCTTGGGATGGCCAGTTTACTTACGCTGAATTAGACGGAAGAGCCACTGTGCTAGCCGCTTATCTGGTTCGGAATTTTAGAGTCGGCCCTGGTATCTTCGTACCTGTTTATTGTGAAAAATCCAAATGGACCACTGTTGCACTGTTAGCTATCCTCAAGGCAGGCGGAGCCTTTGTTCAGATGGATCCGTCTCATCCTGTTCAGCGTCTGAAGGATATTTGCGATGATTGCAATGCCTCAATAGTTATTGCCTCCAACGCCACGGCGCTTGTTGCCCATGAATTGGGTCGTCAGGTTGTTGTCATTGGCGATAGCCAATTCAATTGGGGCACGAGCCCTGAATCGCTTACTTTCGAATCCACCGTCCACCCAGAGAATCCCATGTGGTATGTATAAAATCTGTCGTATCTATTTGCATATTTACAATGGCTGACCTTACCGCAGTAAGTACTATAAACCACCTATCAATCGACCGCCCACCAAGATAGTTTTGCGGGAGTTCCCAGTAAGCCACATACACATGAAACATAAGGTTAACGTTTCGCAGATGCCGTGTTCACTTCAGGGTCTACAGGCAAACCCAAGGGGGCAGTTCACTCCCACGTCTCGTGGTGTACCAGTGCAGAGGCTAATCGTATTGGCCTCTTCTTGAACAACAAATCTCGTGTTCTCCAATTCGCATCATATGCATTTGATATTAGTATTGCTGACATGCTTCTGACTCTGCTCGCCGGTGGTTGTGTCTGTGTGCCTTCAGATGAGGAGCGACAGTCCAATTTGATTGACGCTATAAACACCCTGCAGGCAAACTGGGCTTGTTTGACGCCTTCAGTAACACGAATCATTGACCCCACGACCGTACCTTCCATCAAGACGTTAGTTCTCTGCGGCGAAGCTATTGCACCAGGTGATATCGCTAAGTGGAAGCCTCACGTCCATCTCCTCAACCTGTATGGTCCAGCCGAGTGTGCTATCTTGACTACTCTTAATCGCCACGTCGAAGATGAGAAGGATCCCAACAACGTTGGGTTGCCAACGAGCGCGGTATGTTGGGTCGCCGACCCTCAAGATTACGAACGGCTTGTACCGGTCACAGCCGTTGGTGAGCTTTTGGTGGAATCTCCTATTGTTGGACAAGAATACTTAGGCGATCCTGCCAAAACTGCAGCATCATTCCTTGAATACCCCTCATGGCTGAGACGAATTCGCGGGTCTGCCGCACGACGCCTGTATCGGACGGGTGATCTTGTTCAGTACCTAGAAGATGGCTCAATGAGATATATTGGCCGAAAAGACACGCAAGTCAAGCTGCGAGGTCAGCGAGTTGAGCTAGGCGAAGTAGAGTTTCACTTGCGACAAAGGTTCCCAGGTGCTCACGACGTTATTGCAGAAGTCGTCAAACCCAGTGATGACGATAGACCACCCGTGCTGATGGCCTTCGTCCACTTAGACGGGAACGACGCGTTGAATCAAGATGAGCCGACAGATGACTTGTCTATCTTTGGTGTCCCAGATAACCTTTTCAAACAGGCCGTAGTGACAACAATGTCCCAACTAGACGGTGTATTACCGATCTTCATGGTGCCCACTATCTTTATTCCTCTCATTCGGATTCCCTTGACAAAGACTGGCAAGACCGATCGACGAGCTGTAAGGATCGCAGCAGCTAGTCTTACGCGTGAAAAGATCCGTTTCTACACGGAGTTGAATTCCGCTAAGAGGATACCAAGTACCGAAGCAGAGCACCGCTTCCAGCGCTTGTTTGCCGAGATATTTGATCTCCAAGTCGAGGACATTGGCGTAGATGATCATTTCTTTCGACTAGGCGGAGATTCAATCCTGGCAATGACGCTAATTCCCATGGCTCGCGAGTCAGGTTATGCCATAAACATGTCAGACATCTTCAGCCATCCTAAATTGTCCGACCTAGCTGCAGTCTCTACTAGGACCGAGGCTTCAAAGGTTTCTACACTAGCTCCGTTTTCCCTCATTGGCGATAGCATAAGTAAAAATGAGCTGGTTCAACTTGCAGCAGAGCAGTGTCTAGTACCAATTGACCAGATCGAAGATATATATCCTTGCACGTCTCTCCAGGAAGGCTTGGTTGCCTTGGTTGCCAAGCGCCCAGGACACTACATTGCGACCTTCGACTACGAGCTGGCTGATGCCGTTGATATTGAGAGATTCAAGTCTGCATGGAATTACACGGCAGATGTCAACACGATCCTAAGAACGCGTATAATTCAATCTGACACAACAGGGTTCCACCAAGTCATTCTCCGAGGCTTGATTGTCTGGCACACTTTTGATGATGAAGAATCGTACGAAGCTCACTTGAAAGACGCCAGTATGGGAGTCGGCGACGTGCTGGTACACTTCGCTCTAATCTCACCGAATCCCAATGCCAAAGGGGGTTTTAAATTCCATCTCACGCTTCATCATGCCCTGTATGACGGTTCATCATTACCAAGACTATGGAGTCAAGCCCAGGCCGCTTACGATGGCAAACCTCTAATCCCACAGCCCTTTAACCAATTCATCGAGTACATCACGACTACCCGAGGGGCTGACAAATTCTGGAAAGCCGAGTTTGAGGGTTTGAATGCCCCTATCTTTCCATCTTTGCCTTCATCCCGATACATTCCCGATGCAAGCTCGTCACTCGAGTATAAGATGTCAGCAATTGACCTTCAGGCGACTGAGTATACGGCTTCAACGACAATTCAGTTAGCCTGGGCTGTTATCATGTCCTGCTACACCGACACCGAAGATGTACTTTACGGGTTGACTGTTAATGGGCGCAGCGCCCCGGTGCGAGGCATAGAATACATGACTGGCCCAACTTTCGCTACCTTCCCGTTACGCACGCGCGTCTCTCAAAAAGACACTATACAGAAGTCTTTGGCAGCCATTCAACAGAAGACAGTCAGCACGATGCCATATCAGCACTATGGCATGCAGAATATGCGCCAACTTAGCCAAGAAGCATCCACAGCTTGCAGTTTCCAGTGCCAGCTAGCCATCCAGGCGCCAGGTGGTACCGATGCAGTTGAGCTACTAGCCAACGCCGCAACCAAGCACGAAGACTATGGCGCTTTTTCCAACTACGCTTTTGTCATTGTCTGCCATCTCCCTGCGAAGGGTGAACGTGACATCATTGTGACTGTCAATTACGATGAGAGTATAGTAGAACCATTGGAGGCGTCAAGAATGGTCCGACAATTTGAACACGTGCTTCGTCAACTACAGCGATCGCAGATTGAATCAAAGCCACTCCTTATCGGTGAACTTGATCTTATTAGCCCTGAGGATCGTGAACAACTCGCCAAATGGAACCAAGATATTCCACCCTCCTCTGAAATGTGCCTTCATGATACTATCTTACATCACGCTCTAACCCGCCCTAATGCGCCAGCAATCTCTGCATGGGACGGAGAATTGACGTTCCATGATCTCGACGTTATGTCCAGTATCCTATCCCAGCAACTTCAATCCCGGGGGATTCGGCCGGGTGCATTGGTGCCGCTGCTATTTGATCGGTCTAAGTGGGTAGTGGTCGCAATGATGGCGATCCACCGAATCGGAGCCGCCTGTGTCAATATCGACCCAACCCACCCCAGAGGTCGAGTTGAGGAGATATTGAACCGCACTGAGGCGGAGTATATTTTGACATCTCCTCATCATGAAAAAGCATTGGCCTTTGAAAACATCACGATTATCACTGTGCCCATCCCCGGTGAGCACCCTCGGGCCAAAGACTTCTTAGCACCTCAAGTCAATCTTCATGATGCGGCCTTCATAATCTTCACCAGTGGAAGCACAGGCACACCAAAAGGAATCGTCATGGAGCATTCCAACCTAGCCACAAGCATACATGGTTACAGCACTCAGTCATACATGACTCAGAATACACGTGGTCTGCACTTCGCTTCATACGCGTTTGATGCCAGCATATACGAAATCTTCGGTGTGCTCCTTAATGGCGGATGCATTTGTATCCCTTCAGAGTTTGACCGCCTCAATGATGTTGTACCTTTTATGAAAGAACACAATGTCAATTGGGCACTGTTTACACCTTCATTCTTGGCCCTCTTGGAGCCTGACACGATCCCGTCTCTTGAGACCGTCGTTCTTGGAGGTGAGGCAATCTCTCAGGATAATGTCCGCACCTGGGCCTCGAAGGTGAGATTAGTGACTGCCTATGGCCCCGCTGAGGCCACTATCTGCGCTATCGGGCCATTGTCGGAGACTGGCTGGAAGCAAGGGACTCTCGGGCATGTGACTGGAGGTGTGGGATGGGTTACTATGCCATCTGATCCTACACGTCTAGCGCCTATTGGTGTTCCGGGCGAATTAGTTCTTGAGGGTGCTGTGGTCACACGTGGCTATCTGCGTGATCCAGAGAAAACTGCAGCCGCATACATCACCAACCCGATCTGGCTACGTCCATTCAGAGAAGGTTTTCCTAGCTCAAGGGTGTATTTCAGCGGTGATCTTGTCGTGTACAATTCTGACGGAACTATCCGATACCTTGGGCGTCGGGATACGCAAGTCAAACTCCGCGGTCAAAGGATTGAGTTAGGTGAAGTTGAGCACCATGTACGGCATTCGTTTCCCAACGTCACTGATGTGGTAGCTGAAGTTGTCGCTCCAAGCGGCAGCCCTCCTACACTTTTTGCTTTTGTTGCCAATGTGCTTCATTCAGACGACCGCCTCGAGAGCTCCTTGTTCCGGGCACCTAACATAGAATTCTTAACCCAAAAAGAAGCAGCAACTCGCAAGCTTAACAGCGTTGTCCCTAGCTACATGGTTCCGTCTGTTTTCATTCAGGTATCCGAAATACCTCGTACAAGTAGTGACAAAGCCAACCGGCGATTACTACGAGAAGCTGCCGCGACCCTTACCAAGGATCAGGTCCAAGCCTTCTCCGGAAGTAATAGCTTGAAACGTAAGCCAGAAACACAGAATGAGAAGCTTCTACAATCTCTCTGGGCCCAAACCTTCAAGGTGGGCTTGGATGACATTGGTACAGAGGACGATTTCTTTCATCTTGGAGGAGATTCAATCGTGGGGATGCGGCTTGCAGCTATGGCTCGTCGACAAGGCCTACACTTACCAGTATCTCACATTTTCCAATATCCCACGCTTTCTGAACAAGCTAAGGTTGTTACGACATTGGCATCAGCCGCGTTGGCTGAGAACTACCGCCCGGGCTCATTACTAGGCATAAATAGCCTCTCTAGCTTTTTCAATGCACAGCTCTCAGCTCAGATTCCACGATACAAGGCAGAAGATGTCGAGGATATCCTTCCCACAACAGAGCTTCAGAGCTCTCTGCTCCGAGGCAATAATGTTACGTACAGCCGCTTGCATATGAGCAATACTCAAGTCGATCCGAAACGGCTCGAGGCAGCATGTCGCGTTCTTGTTCGCAAGCATGCTATCCTTCGGACAGTTTTCGCTACGTATCGCGACGTAATACTGCAAGTTGTCTTGCGCGACGCCGCATTCAAGTTGATCGAAATTAGTTGTGATGAAGAACTTGACAGTTTTTCAGAAAGACTGTGCCACCAATACGCTACTTCGCCAGTCCCATTTGGCTCTCTACACTTCCAACCATATCTAGTCTCCCGTTCTGAGTCTGATCACATGCTTATTGTCCGAATGACGCACGCTCAATATGATGGCGTATCTTTCCCCATGATATCTAAAGATCTCACATCAGCATATAGCACCCCAGTGCAAGAAAGCAGCACCGCCCCCTCATTCGCCCACTACTTGCGCTACCGTTTAGGCCATCAGACTACATCCGGTGAAGCACACAAGTTCTGGAGAGAGTATCTGCATGATGCCGAGATGACCGACAGTGGAGCGCTGTGCCGAGGAAAGTCTTCACACTTGCTCAGGAATGATGCCGAATTTCTCGTCAAACCACTTCGGGATATTCCACTTCCCCTCACTCCAGAAGGCATTACACTAGCCACGCTTGTCAAGGCTGCATGGGCCGTGGTACTGGCGCGCGCCAGCGGTCACACCGATATTGTATTCGGCCACATCATCAATGGTCGTGACGCGCCGCTACCAAACATAGACCTCATCTCGGGCCCGTGCATCACTGTCTCACCATTCCGGGTGTCGCTGCCAGCATCTGTGCTTGCCGCAGAGAACCATAACGATGGCAACAAAGAGGACAAACACTGGGTAGTGCTTGACCTATTGAAGCACGTACAGGCACAGTACACCCGCAGTATGCCACATGCCAACATGGACTTCAGAGATATTCTCGCCAAGTCCACAACTTGGGCGCCCAACACAGAGTTTGGCAGTGTCCTCACACATCAGGACGGAAACATTAACCTCGGCGGTTCTTTGGGCGAGTCAAGTCCCATTGCTACCTCTACCAATGATGGCAATGAAAGCAAAGTTCCTGCGACCGAGACGCCATCGTCGCAGTGGAAGACAATGGATTTGGGAATTCAGCCACACTTCCACGTCGTCACATACCCCGTCAATAGAGGCGATGAAAAGAGGCTTTTCATTCAGTTTGCCGTGTCGAGCCATCGCATCCATCCCGACGATGCTGATCTTGCGATCGATGCACTATGTCGCACTATGTCTGAGTTTTCGAGTAATCCGCTTAGCAGATTGAGGTTGTAGGGATTTGTTTGGTTCATTTCTAGATCATATTGGCATGGGTTTGACAGCTGACTGTTAGAGCGGGCGATTATGGCGCAGGCATATGGTATTAAATGTGTATTTTCTTTTATTCATACTCCAACGCAATACAAATAATTTGTAACAATGTTATTGAAATCTGCTAAATTCCTTTTTCCGTATCGTAACTAATTCCCATTTGGCGGCATACAGAGAAGTTAGGCGCTGTTGCAGTACCTACCTACCTGCTGAGTGAGAACAGGGGCAACCCTAGCGGGGACTCTGGGCACGTTACCCCTATTCACTCTAAGCTGCCACTAGGTCAGTCTTCTACCAACTAGGCTTGCAACAACAAAAGTTCTTTTCAGATATGCCTTCATATCGATCTTTATTGCAAGCACATCGTGAGCGACGCCGGAACATCTTATCAGCACATGCAGCTTCAAAATGGGACCATGTCAGACATGGTCGGACTAATTCCAAAGAACCGAGAATAATCACAGTACCCCGCTCGGCAGTGACATCAATCTGAGCAACCTAACGGACGTCTTAATCATTCTTTTAGAGAACACAATGATATTTCAAAAATTCACAGAATCCGTCTTGTCACCGTAGACCCATCCCAAGAACTTGACTACCTCGGCTTTTTGGCCTTACGTTAGTAATCACAATTACCGCAATACCCGCACTCCTTATCACAGGCAGTGTAGTCTTTCATAGGCGAATATGACTCATATTCTGATTCTCTTCCATACCTGTCACGTTCATCATCGGTGAGATACTCTTCCTATATGACATCATTAGTTCATGCCTCTGGATGGTGCATAGGGACGTGAAAATACCTCTATGAATTGTCCCGGTACGTTCCTTGCATGTTTATGGCGAAGCCGATCTTGGTGCACTTCTTCGTCTCGATATCTAGAGCTCTGAAGCATCTCTTCGCTTGGGCCATATGTGATGATATGCTTGATGTTGTCTCTGTTGCGAGTAACCCAGCTCGCTGAAGCATCCGATTCAAATACCCGGCTAATGATTCTCTCAAGTTTCACGCGACCAGGTGCCTCTTTATCCTTCAGGGAGCTCATGTGGTTCAGAGTGTGAGCCACTAAGTCTATGATGTTCGTAGGGTTGACTGAGTCCACAACAGAGAGCTCAATGCAATCATTCAAGAAGATGGCAATGTTTGGGGCAGTCAGTTCAGACTCCCACAGATCTTCGTAATCAATCCCCAGTCCTAGTTCTCTATTGACCCAGTCAAGGGACAATAGGGATAGAATGCTGTTCGAGCCCAGGTTTGACCTCAGTCTAGGAAGAAGGAACTGGAGAATTGGCTTTAGAGTCGATATCTTGGTCGAGCAACTGACGAGAAGTTGGGCCAAAGTGTCTTTCTCGTGAAGCTCGACTTCACTAGAGTGATGCCCGGGAGCGAGTGAGCCAGATGGCTCGGGCGGAGACAGCTCAGGATCAGGATCGGAAGGTGGACAGTCTTGACTAGGCCCCCCTTCCTCCCTATTCTGCTCTTGCTCAGGGCTCCTAGATGCCAAGTCGATATCTCTAGAAGGTTGTGCTAGGTTAGCTCGCCAATGATGAGTGTTGACGGGGTTCTTCTGGTATAAGTTGACGTCGAAGAATTTGTTGTGTTGGTCGCATTTGAAGTTCTTGAATCTGAAAGGCCGAACAATTAGTATCAGCATGGTCCTTGCAGTGAAAGCACCCCTTACGAGTTCAATTTTTCGAAGTTCTCCGGAATAAGTTCATTCTCGGTGACTTCGAGGAAGTCCGAGCTTCCACTAGCTGGGACAAAGTATCTTATGGACTCTTGCGGCCCATAGTTGACCTGTCTGACAAGCTGAATTGCATACGCCGCGCTGCTTAGGAGCGAAGACTCGTCCGCAGATACCACAGGGTCTGACTTGGCCCAGCGCATGAATTGAGTGAACTTAGGTTCATGGTCGACTAAAGTCGGCCGATAAGGCTTGATAGACGAGCAGCAAAGTATGGAGGGCATTTTGAGGTTGACTAGTACAAATAGATTATACGACGATAACTACGAGGAGATCTAGGAATTATAAAATGAATTTGGAAGACCTTGTCATATTGCGAAGAGTGTGATTTAGGCCAGTACACAGATTCATAATAGGCACTACCAATATGTTTCTTACAGGGTTTTGAGATCAGAGCCCAAGCGAGCAGCCAGTAGAAATCATTATCACGGAGACTCAAGATTTGCTTGACTCAATGGAACGAAATGATAGCGATCAGGCTCCGCCTCTGGTGGTATCATTGATGCCTAAAGCTGGGTAACACAACATTCAGCGCCGCTTTAAAACAGCTGGGTTATAGATATCTGACCGATGCTCTTTGCGCTTCTAAGAATCTTTTCGTAAGTATTGACACATTGCGACAATAGGCGCATAGGGGACCACATCCAACGGGCACTAGACTCAAGCTGCTGAATTGGATGAGTGTATAGCTTGCTCCTTGGGTCATCTATACTTGAATAGGCATTCAAATAACTTTAATCATCCGGGAACGAGGCGATCGTAATTTCATCGGATTGAATTTAACGAAAAACTCAAGATGAAGCCAGTCAACAGGGGATCCATCTCCCCATCAGCCCCCCCTGTGAAACACCATTACTGGTCGATATATATGGTACAATGAGATTCCGAAACTCCGAATGCACGCCGACCAATCATTCTCATTGCACAGCTTCACTACATCCCTGACAAATTCCCTAAGCCGCAACAGCCATTCTGTTGAAGTCACGTTCTGTCACAGGTTGCAGCAAAGGTCTACTGAGTTGTAGCCCATTGTAGGTCGACTTGGTATAATTATCCTGCGCAAGTTCTGCACCTTCTTCCGCGCCACGCGTCTGGGCGCATTATCATCTTTAAATTTATCAAGAACGTTAAGTTTGACCGAGAAATGGCTTTAGGTAGTTCATGCTACTGCCTACTCATGTAGCCAAATTAGCATACACATGGGACTGCCTAGGCCTTTGCCTCATATTGAGGGTCGAGCTGTCGCGGCCTAGAGACAATGAGCAAGACTTTACACCAATTCACCAAGATTTCTGATAGCATTATCCTTTGTACTTTTTCATTTGCCGTGGGGTTCCTCCCACTCCCGAAGAGACATTAGAACGTCTCTATATTGAAAATGCATTCGAAAGTGCACGGCTATGCGCTTATATCACCTTGTTTCTATTGTTCAATAACTAGAAATCTAGTTTTTTACATCCTATTTGCTTGTTTGTATGGGGCTGAAACCTCGATCAATGGGATTTCTAACGTCAGTGCGGTGGAGTGGGTCAAGGGCATGAAGCACATTCGTATGGAATGCATTATCAGCCACGCGCGTGCCAGGGCCTATTGAGTTAAAAGTTTGCTCATTGAACCATAGTTCGTGATCATGTTGGTTTACCGATAGCTGAATTTAAATTGTTCTGTTCTGTACAAAAACGGTGCGGGTTTACCTCTGCGTCTGATTGTGACAACAAACACACGGAACACGTTCTTTGTCCTCAAGAGAATCTGTCACCTAACAGTTCCCCTGTCTTTTGCCAAAACCAGAACATTCTTTGTGCATCGCGGCTTCTTTGTTCTCATAATGGTACAGACTACTTGCCCACCATATATAAAACTTCAACAAAGAGCCTTTCATTAACATTCTTGAAGACCCAACACGATTATTATCGAAAATTCCACATCATTCATCGCCACTATCTATATATCGCGCAGCCCGATCAGCGAGTTAGGTGCAAAGATTTTCTACCAGAGATTCACCTTTAACTTTAACCCTAAACTTGTCGTATAATACCGAATCGCGACGAAGACAAAATGGATAGACTCACTGAGCCTCCTAGTCCGCTATATGAGCGAATACATGAGATCGAAGGTGCCGAAGATGTGGAGGACTATCGACCAGGCGGCCTACACCCCGTTAATATGTTCGACATGCTCGATGGGAGATTTGAAGTCTGCCATAAGCTTGGTAGTGGCGGCATAGCGACTGTATGGCTTTGCTACGAGCAAAAATTGAGGGAATGGCGAGCTGTCAAGATCAATGCAGCTTCCCGATCGCACGACGACAGCCCTGAGATAAAAATCTTAGAAATGTTGGAAAATGATACTGCGGTCCTGGGATTGGACAGCCATGTCGTGATGCCACTGGAGATTTTCTGGATTGAAGGCCCGAACGGACGACATTTATGCACCGTGCTACCTCTCCTTGGACCAACATTATCCGATTGGCGACAGATGTCTCTCGGCACTGACGCATCGCGAATCAACAACGTTTGCTATCAGCTTACCAAGGGTCTGGAGTTCCTCCATAGCCGAGGAATCTGCCATGGAGACTTCCGCCCTGCTAACGTTCTCATGAGGCTGAAGGGCAATGGGCTTGACGACATCGAGCCTGACGAGCTATTCACAATGCTCCACTTTCCCGACAGAGGAGAAGTTTTCACCATAGAGGGTGAGCGTAGCCCACATGCTCCCAAGTGGATAATCGAGCCTCTATGGTGGTCGGAGCTCAAATGGTTCATATCGGATGACGTTGCGATAGTCGACTTTGGAGAAGCGTTTGAAAAGTCCTCGCCACCAGAGTCTCTAGGGATTCCCGACGTATATGCAGCTCCCGAGATTCTTTATGGAGGGTTGCCGGCAGGGATCGGAAGCGACATATGGTCCCTGGCATATTCTATCCTACAGATCCGAGCTGCTAGATCATTTGACTTGGTCCTCAATGGACCGCTTCGGCGAATGGAGCGCTTCGCGGGTCCGATACCTCCTCCATTTCGGCGTGCAGCCGCGGAAGCAGTGTACAATGATGAGATGCGCCGGTATGAACGATACGGTAGACGGGATGGGGTTATGTGTAAACCCATACCTCTTGAGGAGAGACTGCAATCAGGTGGTCAGAACTTGACGAAACTGACTGGCTTTGAAACTGGTAACTCAGGTGTTCGTGAACTAGAAATCGAGTTGGGCTGGGAGATTGCGGAAGAAGTTGTGATATCTGGAAGTGTCGACGAAGAAGGCAATAGCGAAGAATGGGGTGTGGTACACTACCATTTGCCAGAAGCTGAGGTGAAGGCCTTGGCAGATCTGTTAAGCCAACTATTCAAGTACCAACCAAGTCAGCGGATGGGCACTGCCGACATTTTGAAGCATCCATGGTTTGAGAAGAATTCTAAGAAGGCATCTGAACCTGCGTTTATTGAGGTAAACGATCCAACTTCAGCTCCAGCCACAGCTGCCGAGGTACCTGTTACTGACTGCCAAAGTATCCTGACGCAATCGGTTGACGAGCTTATGGGAATCAATACGAAGACTTATGCCCACAGGTAGTAGAATACATATTTCGAGTGTTCTGACTCTGCTGGCATTTATCTCCGTCATTTTTACGATATTACTGTATAACTTCTCTGCAACGGGCGTGGTCTTCAAGAACATTTAGATCATTAGAATCATTCTACCATGATGGATATGATGACCTTTTGGATTCAGGATTGAAGATAGTTTGAATCTGTCGTTATGCTAGTTAACAAGGAAATATACATAATTTCTGTCTAAGAGCTAAAAGACGATGTTGAAAATTCCATGACAATTCATTCTTGCGTGATAGAACTTAACCTTTGCGAATAAACACCCTGTGCTCGATTTATCTTTACAATGGAGATTCCAATACCTGAGATTAATAGGGGGAGGGTTTCTAATCCTCCAGACTTGGCTGGCCTCTCACTCCATCCTACATCTCTCACAGCATCGTAGAGATATTTTTATCAGTAAAATTTATAAAGGCTATAAAACTTCAAGTATCAGTTGAGCTCAATTCAGTAAGCATTTCGCAATACTGTATCACACTTTTGCGCTCAACTGATCACCCATATCCTCGGTAGAAAACTCAGAGTTAGGCGTGCACAAAGGCGTATTCATGATCTCTTTCAGGTTTGTGTACGGTTCCGGGTACTTTCAGGTTTGTATACGGTTCCGGATATCTAGCTAAGCTTGAATACTGCAATATCAAAGAAAAAAAGCCACATTTTGTAGGAGTAAAGAGCCTTTATATCTAGTGTTATAATAAAGCGTATACAAAGGCGTATTCATGATCTCTTTCAGGTTTGTATACGGTTCCGGATATTTAGCTAAGCTTCAATACTATAATTTCAAAGAGAAAAAAAGCCACGTTTTCTAGGAGTAAAGAGCCTTTGTATCTAGTGTTATAATAAAGCAGCACCTTGCGATTACGAGTATGGCGCTGGATCAGTGGAAACGAGAATTAACGATATGTGACCATGTCAACTTATAGCGGATACGGGAAAAGCAAAAGTCAACAGGATGAATCAAACAGGGACTGGAATAAGGGCGATCCCATCCCGAAAGGGGCTGGGTTGCCATTCCATCCGAAAAAACAGCGGCAAATTGCGCCCGTAGCAACCTACGGAAGTGGCACAATAAACGACCCATGTGTTAGATTTCCTACACAGATATCTCTTTGCACGTCGTAAGCTGACCTGAAGAAGATTTTATATAGATGTCAACCCCTGTTTGAAGGCAAGGAGCTAGCTCAATTCAACGCTTTTGCTAGCTGGATATGTCAAGAGTTAAAATTTACGCATATATGGATTAGGTATGTGCTTGTCCTCGAAGTAGCCACCTGAAGTCTTCGCCAACAAGTTGTTTTCGTAGGGCACATGTTCATGACTGGAAGACCAAGCGAGATGACATCACAAAACAGAAAACGCGAGACATGCAGTATGGTGAAGATAATCATATAACGATTTATCTTGGATTTAAAGAGGATTGGATTAATCTACACGGAGATGTGTATGTCGATGTGATTGGCGCTGTGGGAGGAGCCATGCCATGTTCTCTGACACCAGCGGAGTCTCTGCAGCTGCAAGATGGGAAGCGACCTCGAAGTCTTAGGTTGTATTGTTGGACCTCCAGTAATACACAAGCCCCATCGGCCAAGCATCAGGAAGCGATGAGTTCAAAGAATTGGAGGTCGGGGTAGTGACTTCTGAGATGTAATTGGTACAAGCTCCCTGTTGGCTAGAGACTCGGGTATTTGATTGGAAACAAATAGCCTAGATTGAATCTTTCATTTGTATCTACTATGTACATATATGTTCCTCAATACTGCTCATTCTGGTTTCAAATCATAGTGCGAGGTGTTATGCCTGTGCCTCAATCACATGGACTGCGTTATCTATTTGAGACATGCATTCATATTTCAAATCCCATTAGGTTTGCGAGTCACAGAATATAAACGCGAGTTGCGAAGGTTTCATATTATGGGGTGTCTGATGACTCATTGAACGTTCCACAACTGCATATTCACCAATTGATATTGCCTTTCATAAATGCCTAAGTGTCGAACCCAAAATCTCTTAGACGTGTTGAAAGTGTAGGTGGTAATATACGGTACGGGTCAAGGGGCACGAAGGCACAGTTCATGTATATAAGGCGGTCTTCTTACCTCACTTAGATCAAGTATTTCAGTTGAATGTAACCCTCATATACCTTCCATTTCAGCAAGACGTGAGTGTTCTGAATTACCATTTTGTGCCCATCTAATTCAGCATGCAGGCAGCACTTAAAAGTAAGGTTATACAGACTTTGCTTCATGAAAAAGATCAGTGAACCCAGGCAGTCAGAACTGACCCCCAACTTGTACTTAGAGTCAAACAGCCACCGAGGCCAAGAAGGAATCGATTGGCCGAAGACTTTTGCAGCTCTAGTAGATCATTATATTGTGAATATCATCGGTTCCAACACCAAACCTCTGTCCTTGTTATAATATTTCTCATACACTAATGAGATCGTTCGGAAACACTACTAGGGTATTTGAACAGCGGGCACGACAAATGCTAACCTACTCTGTCAGTGGTATCTTTTGTAGATGAATTCTTCGCAGTACCAAACAAGCTACCGTCTTCTGTTGCCCCAAACGGATCGTTCTGGAATGGGATGAGATCGACTGCTCCCAGACGATATTGTGGATACTAGCAACGAACAAGTTCAATGTTACACTCAGGTGGAGAGTATAGTTGTCGTTAGACTTCGTACGTTTAACAGCGTCGCTTTTGACAAAATGCGACATTCGACGACTACATTCTCAAGTTCTGTCAGACTCACCTACATGAGTTCCCCGCAATCCAGTAGACGAGTAAACTGGTGCGCCGGCTCGAACACGACCTCGGAAAACAATATGCATCTCATTTTGGTGCGTCACTAACAGGCCGAGTGTCATAATCATGCCATTCCTCATCTTCGCGTCCGACGAGCAGGCACTCATAGCCCACAGAGCTATTATGAGCCTGGAAGAAAGGCTCTGACGACGGATAATCATTTAAACCAATGGATATAACAACCGTCGTGAGATAATGTCTGTTTAAAGACTGAAAACGAAGTCGAGCTCTACTGTGCAATTGCGAGAGAAGGTTACGTGCTAGAGCTAGGGGCTGGGAGCATTCTAAGGGCGGTCGACGATTCCATCCATGCCGTTAGTGGAGCAGTAATTATCCGAAAGTCGACGATAACATTCCGCCGGATCAGCCGAGCGCGCAGTTTAAAGTCGGTTTAAATGCGGAAAATAGAAGTCAAGGTCTGGCATGTGCTTACGAAGGACCAAAATGGTGCGCCTGGCGTTGGATTTGGACATGATGAGGATGAATATCTGAAAAAGTTGCGCAACCGACCCCAATCACATGTCAGCGCGATGCGATGCGGTAATATATAGTAACGTGTTGTGATGTCATCGGACAGGGGCTACCTAGTATACATAGTAGATCCCAACAACCGAGCTAGAGTAGTCTATAACATCATAGCATCGTAACTTGAAACCAATTGCCGAGCTTGTTTATATTTATATACAATTGAGGAATAATTCTATGTAGTCGAGAACTTTTTGTCTTGGAACTCTAATTTCGCAGTTCAATTCATAACTGCAGTCATAACAATCCATATCACCCCCCTCCCTACCTACCTCAGGTAGCCCACCAATCCAACATGGGGTCTCAGACTCGTCTCCCCAATCCTCTCTTTCACCCTTTCCTATTCGGATTTCAGATTTTCCAATGGTTAACCAATCTTGTTTTTGCGCCTACTCCTCCAGGGCCCAGCGCACGCCTAGGAAGACCTAAGATTGCCGTCATTGGTGCCGGTATCACCGGAGTATCGGCGGCAGCGCACTGTATTGGCCATGGATTCGACGTCGTCATATTCGAGGCAGGCACAAAAAAGAACCTGGGAGGAATATGGAGCGTGAGTCAACACGATGAATACAAGATTCTGAAAGAGCAGACGAATTGACTTCCATGCCGCAGAATGTGAACACTACATCTAGCCTACAGATACACTCCGCTATGTTCAGATTCCACCCCTCAATTCGGTGGGATCGAGGATATCCCGACCGTCAGCAGATCCTCAGCCAAGTAAGGATGATATGGGAGAAGTACGGCCTGGACACGCGGACCAAATTTGAAACCAGGGTCGAGAAGTTGTACAAGGACGACCAGGGTCGCTGGATCATCAATAACACCGCCAACGGCCGTTTCGATGGCATCATTGCCGCAATTGGCACCTGTGGAGACCCCAAAATGCCACATATCGACGGAATTGAAAGCTTCCAGAAGCCTGTATATCACTCCAGCCGACTCACAGGGTAAGCTCACCACGGCTCGCTCACCTAGTATATAGCAGGCGCTTTGCTAACAATTTGGTAGTGTCGATGTCGAGGGGAAGACTATGATAATCATTGGCGGTGGTGCTAGTGCGGTCGAGGCATTGGAATACGCCTTCGAAGAAGGCGCTAAGAAAGTTTATGTCTTGTCCCGCAGGTGAGTAGCAAGTCTTTGAAGACCGACGCGGTTCCATTCGTCGAAATATTCGCTAATTCCCAATCTCAGCGACAAATGGATCATCCCTCGCAATTTCATAGTCGACATTCTGCTGTCCATGAACATCTGGGGACAAGAGACGCCGTTTTCCTGGATCCCGGAGCGTCTCCTCAAGCGCTACTTTTACCGCGATCTACGGGACATCGCGCCCGACGACAAAGGAATCTTCACCGACACTCCCATGGTGAACTCGGATGTCATGCACAAATTGCGCTCGGGTGCCGCGGAGTGGGTACGATGCGACATCGACACTTTCCACGAAAACGGCGTCTTTGTCAACAAGCGCGATAAGGGCGTGCCCAAAGGCGGGCCAGGCAAACGAGTCGACATCCAAGGCGACATGCTGGTCATGGCCACGGGCTACAAGCGACCTAAGCTGGATTTCCTTCCCGAAGATTCCTTCCAGGAACCTTACGGACCGCCTAACTGGTATCTCCAGACATTCCCGCCGCAGCACCCCTCGATCTCCGCCATCAACTGCACTTATATCTCGGCCATTGGCACCGTCGGCAACTGGCACATTGGCATCTACACGCGCATATTACTCATGTTCCTCATGGACCCGCTCACTCGCCCCTCGGCATTCTGGATGGAGCGCTGGATCGATATGACCAAGGTCCTGAAGTCCATGGCGCCAACTGGGGCGTTTGACTTTTTCACGTACCTTGAGCTCCTCTGGTGGTTCACGTTCTGTGTCGCGTTTAACCCGTTCAGATGGAAGTGGGCGTTCTTCGTCTTCTTCGGCCTGGGTTTGGTGTTGCCTAAGCGTATTGTGGAGAAGGAGGAACAGGTCCGTAATGGTATGGGTATGAACCAGGGTGCAGATAAACCAGATGTTGGTCGCAGCTTCTAATTGGTATGGCATATGGAGAGTGATGAGCTGTCGCGTTTGGTATCGAAGACGCTCTCGTGGGCGCCATGATCGCGTAACGGTGGAGAGACAGATTGTGCGTAAGGGGCTTAGATTACCTTATAGCTCGTTTTGTGCGAAACGCAGACGCATTACATGTAACGAATGGATCATGAATATAGAAGGACCAAATTAAAAGGGGAAAAAAGTATAGAAGAAATACTTCCATATTTTGGATATGAGCTTGATTGCGATTGTTTTCCTTCTTTGATCTGTATAGCATCCGTGGAGTTTGCGTCTAGATTTATCGTTTGCCGCGATCTCTTCTTCCTCCCTCCATAACCTTGACCTTCTTGCTAAAACGCTCACCAATCTCCCTAGTGTCACTGTTGAGACCACTACCGCGATTGCTATCGGTTGTTTCTCGGCCTCTCTTGCGACTCTTCTCCAGCAAGGCCTTCGTACTCCTACCGCCGCCTTCTCTCTGCCTCGTCAGCTTGTTGATGCGATCCACACCCTCGCCAAGGTCCCGCCATTCTTCCCCACCGAAGCTCATCTTTGCGCTTCGGCGCTCCTGCTTATTCTTCTCGGCGCGCTGCTTCTTGCCTTCTTTGGGCAATCGAATGAAATTGGTTTCCTCAAATTCTTGCCTCCGTTGTTCCTCTTCGCGCTCTGATGTGGTCTTCACCTTTCTGCCGCCAAAAGTTACGTTCGATCCCACACTGGGGAGGGCCGAGGGAGCAGTCGAGAGTTCGTCCGCGATGTACTCATTCATCGTAGCAGACTTCATGGGTCGGCGCTCTGTTCGCTCTCGTCGCTCAGTAGTGGGCATGACGACTGGGGTGATCTTGGGAGGTCGGTAGACGCCGGTCTTGTCCTGGGTCGCTGCCGCCGCCATGCCTACGGATACAGGTGCCGAGAAGTTAGCAAACGAGGGACCTTGTTTGGCGTCCGCCCGCCTGCGTGCTCTGTCATCTAGCTCGCCATCGTCTCCGTCGGCTTCCTCGTCGGAATTCTCGTCAGATTCTGATTCTGATTCGGCCTCTCGAGTATCATTCGCCATCTTCTCGCTCCTGTCTGCGTCATCTGCAGCGCGGATGATCTTGTCGAGCTGGAACCGCAGTCGTTCCTCTAGCGGGCGCACACCTTTATCTAGATACAGTCGCAGTTCAACCAACTTCTTCACAACGGCATCCGATATCTCGCCCGAGTTGTCGCTCGAACCTGCATCGTCGCTCTTTGCATTCCGTATTTTGATTAATATTAAGAAGACCAGGTTCTGTAGGTATGATAGAAGAAGTTCATTCTTGACGTCGAGTAGTGACACGCCATTCTCGATGCTCTCTATGCCGGCAAGTTTAGGCGTGGCCTCGATCGCGGAAGACAATGAATTGCTGAGAGAGTCAAACAAGGACGACAAATTCACGGTTGTCGCCATCTCCAGTGAGTGAGACTCAGTATTTATTTCAGGCAAAGATGAGGATGGCCTCGCCTATTGAAGAGCATGTGGTAAATGTTGAAGCGCGTTGGATACTTCAGAAAAATAAATTAGTATCTAATCGGACGATAAGATAGCTAAAGTGTTAGTGTCCAGGCGGACTCGGGTACCTAGCGCAGGTACAGTACTTATGGCTATTAGACCGAGGCGCTGCTAGAAGCAATAAAATTTGTTTAGCGTCTCCTAGTAGCACTATTATAGGGGCTAACTGGCCTGAACTCATCCTGGGTTTTCTCCCCTACAAGGTAGGGTACCTGCAACTGGTAGTAGATGGATGTACCCAAGTACATGTGGCACCCCTGAGCACCAAAGAAAGATCGACGTACAGTTGTGATGTAGCGCTCTGCAAGGTAGCATCCTGACATAAACCACGTACTACCTATGTATCTAAGTAAGCTCCCATCCTCAAAGTCATCGAATCTATTTATGTGTCCGTACTTGAAGTAGTTCTATGCCTATGCCTATGCCTGCCTGCACTGCGCATACCTGCCTGCCTACCCAGTTCATCCTCTCCTAAGTCTTGTTGCTTCGAAGTCTAGTTTTCTTTGCGCGAACCTCTCATCGCAGTGCGAGCCTTTGTGCTCTGTAACCCGTACTTGAGACCGCGCCGTACATCATCTTGCGCGTTGGTTGTCACTATAATTGTAAGTTTGGGAAGGGAGAGCTCTCGAGTTACTGATCCTCTGCGGTGGGATACTAAGTTTCCTCTGACATTATGGGATGTGTACTAATACCTCTCTGATTGTCTTCAGACGCTCTGCCGACAATGAAATCTCCATCAATTGCGCCAACGTCGGCGCTGCTGTCAACGCTTTTTGTCCTTCCACAGCTCACTGCTGCCTTCTATCTCCCCGGCGTCGCGCCCACCTCCTACAAGCCAGGCGGTGCTGTCCCTCTCTTCGTAAATAGCATCAAGCCCGTTGCTGCGCCAGATGCCCGTCTTCACTCCGTCCTGTCGTACGACTACTATGACACCAGGTTTGGGTTCTGCCAGCCTGAAGGTGGCCCCCAATATGTCTCGGAGAGCCTGGGGAGCATTCTGTTTGGTGACCGGATCATGACCTCACCCTTCAACCTGAAAATGGCACAGAATGAGACTTGCATCAAACTGTGCAATGCCAAATATGATACCGAAACGGCTCATTTTGTCAACACGCGGATCCAGAAGGGTTTTGCTCTAAACTGGCTGGTGGACGGACTACCCGCTGGACAGAACCTCTACGATGATCTTACGGGCACCAACTTTTACAGCCCGGGCTTCCATCTTGGTGAGGTCGCAGCTTCCGATCCCAACGGACCAACCATATTCAACAACCACTACGATATTGTCATCGAGTACCACAAAGTTCGCGGCCATGAGAGTCAGCTTAGAGTTGTGGGAGCTATGGTCCAGCCATATTCGAGAGCCTATCCTCCCGGAGAGGGTGCGCTCGATTGCAATGGCGAGGGTATCGGTCCGGTCGTGCTCTCAGAGGATGTTAACCAGGTCACCGATGTCACATTCTCCTACAGTGTCTACTGGAAAGAGTCTCCCACGGCCTGGGCTACCCGGTGGGACAAGTACCTGCACGTTTTTGATCCCAATATTCATTGGTTTTCCCTGATCAACTCGGCTGTTGTAGTGGTTTTCCTTACCATAACAGTTGCTTCGGTTCTGTTCCGGGCTTTGAGGAAGGATATTGCCAGATACAACCGTCTGGATCAAATCAACCTCGACGATCTTTCAGGGGGAGATAGCTTAGAAGACGGTGTGCAAGAAGACTCCGGCTGGAAACTCGTCCATGGTGACGTTTTCCGATCTCCATCTCATCCTTTGCTGCTTTCCGTGCTGCTAGGCAACGGTGCTCAATTGTTTGTCATGACAGGCTTAACCATCTGCTTTGCTCTCCTCGGCTTTCTTTCACCGTCCAACCGTGGCTCTCTCGGCACCATTGCGGTTTTCTTGTACACGCTTCTTAGCTTCGTCGGTGGTTACGTCTCAGCCAGAACATACAAGTCAATGAATGGCGAGAAATGGAAGTTGAACATTGCGTCAACTCCTCTGCTTGTCCCGGGCATCGTCTTCTCATCTTTCTTCTTCCTCAATCTCTTCCTCTGGGCTAATGGCGCTGCCGGTGCCGTTCCTTTCGGTACTATGCTTGTCATCATCGGTATCTGGTTCATTATTTCGGTGCCTCTGTCCGTTGCTGGTTCTTGGTTTGGTTTCCGCGCGAGTGCGATCGAACCCCCTGTCCGTACCAACCAGATTCCCCGCCAGGTCCCGCCCTCTACCACTTATCTTAAGCCTATCCCCAGCATGCTACTTGTTGGTATCCTCCCATTCGGTGCCATCTTTGTAGAGCTTTACTTCATCATGAGCTCCATCTGGTTCAGCCGTATCTACTACATGTTCGGTTTCCTCTTCCTGTGCTACGGTCTCATGATCATCACCTGTGCAGCCGTTACCATCCTTATGGTCTACTTCTTGCTCTGCGCAGAGAACTACCACTGGCAATGGCGTGCTTTCCTCGCGGCGGGTATGAGCGCAGGTTATATCTTTGTTAACGCCCTGATCTACCTCATCAGCAAGCTCTCTCTTGGTGGATTGTCCGGCACTGTGCTGTACATCGGTTACAGCGCGCTGCTATCCTTCCTCTTCTTCATATTATCAGGTATGTCCATGTTCCTTGCATCGTCGGGCGCACAAAGTTGCAGAAGCTAATATGAGTGTCCAGGATCAATTGGATTCTTCGCCAGCTGGTGGTTCGTGAGGAAGATCTACGGCTCCATCAAGATTGACTAGTGGCAAACATAGTACAAAGCCAGTCGCAGTTTCTAGGCGACTAGAGCCAATACAAAATACCTTCACCTTATTATAATTGGGTTACATGTATTATAGATTGTATGATCATGAAGATAAAAACATTCAATGGCTATAGACATACTTATTTTGGTAGTTTCAAATGCATATGACGCGATCATTCAGAAAGACTTTGAATACGAATACTATGCGGTATCAAGTTATTTGATCATCCACTGCTTTCTACATAAGCGGGGAGTATCATTAAGAAATGACCAGTCTAGCGTAGCACATGTCCTACGGGTGATGTCCGTCCATCTAACTCTCGCCTACCTAATCATCATCATCGTCGTCGTCATCCCCCATAAACTGGAACTGCGCCTTAGGCTGCGTAGGAGAGGCCGATGCCGCCGGTCCACCGCTAGGCTGCGGAGCACCACCAGTCGAGACGCTCGCGCGCCGCCAGCTTTCGGCCTCTTTCTCGCGATTACGCTCGCGCTCGGCCCGGAGACGCGCCTGCTCCTCGCGCATGCGCCGCTCCCTCTCTTCTCGCTCGACGCGCTCTCGTTCCTCGGCTTCCTTGCGCTCTTCTTCCTCGCGCTCCTTGCGCGCCCTCTCGGCTTCCGGATCGTATCCTTCCGCCTCAATCCCTTGCTCCGCCATGTACGCCAGCGACGCGATGGCGCCGTGCCGCACCTGCTCCTCGCTCGGCCACGGGACGAATGTGTACGCGCTGTGCGGATTCAGGTAGATCGCTAGCTGCTCGGGCAGATCCGTGCTCGACGCTCCGCCGTTGACCGTCGTAGGTAATGGCTGCTGTGCTTGCGGCGTCGCTCCGTTGGGGGTCCCGCCCGCGGGCGTCGTCGCTGCTGTCTCGGGCGCGCTGCTGGCTTCGCCGCCTTTGGCCTCGCTCATGGCGGCTGAGATCGCGTTCGCGGCGCCGACGGGCGGGATCGTCGTCTTGCTGATGCGCCGCGCGTAGCTGAGCAGCTCGTCGTATCGTATCTCGTAGTTTGGCCCGTCGGGGAAGACGGTCGCGGAGGCGTGCACGAGCTCCTTCCGCGTGTTGGCTAGGAGCCGGAGTGTGTCTTTGATTTGAGCATCGTATCTAGCTGTTGAGGCGCGCAGGTCTTGGAGCCGCTGGTAGTTGGATTGGTGGGTTTGCACTGTGTATCATTGTTAAGGGATGGTTCAAGCACTGAAGTTCTTCTCGTTCATGATTGCCTAGCAGGCAGGAAACCAATATATAGTTCCTGAATCTCAGGCAAGGGTATCGCAGGGTTGTCATGAACGTACAGTCTTGGAGTCCTTTGTTGAGCTCTGCGTCTGCATTTCCCAGTTCCTGTACCTGGGTCGTGGAGGGATTGTATTTAGCAATAGAGTCGATGAGCGTCCCTAGGGCCTTCTCAACTCGGTCAAAGCACGAGTCTAGTTGTTTATTCATGGTGGGTGTAGCAATGCTGGCGCTATCCAAATGCTTTAGCATGTGTTACATCAGCATCGCTGATGCTTTTGGAAACTCGGATTCTTTTTCCGTTGGCATTGGTTGCATACCCCAGGCCGACGCGCTTCTGATCGACGTCGGGAAAAGGTGGGTCGACTGCCGGTATCCACTCCTTCATCCCTCGAAGATATGTGGCTCAGACCCACTGTCATGTGGCGCGTGACTGTGGCTAAGCAACTACCGGCTTTGGCCGACCCATCGGAAGAATGTCGCGCAAGCTCTCGGCTGAAGCTTCCATCACTGATTTGGTCGCCAACAACACAATAATCTGCCATTGAGATTTCTCACTCGTTTCCTACGATCCGCAGACAAAATGGTTCAGGTAAGCTGGATTAACCTCTCAACTTCCAAAACTGAGCTCACAGTTTTCTCCCGTTTTCTCGGCCGCATGTGCTAACCCATCGACTTCACAGTCTCTCATCCCCAAGGCTAAGATCCCATCTTACAAGAGTCCCTATGGACCGAAGTGAGTACCGAACGCCCCAGAACGATTCCCGAGAATATTTTCGAAATATCATCGCCGGTTACTTCGGAAAATGCACCACCCTGGTGGTTCACACGAAGCAGCGCAACCTCCGAACGAGAACTGAAAACACGGGCCAACGGAAGGCTAACCTCGATACGCAAATTAGGTATCACTACCAGCCTAACATTGCTGGCTTCACCATGAAGCAGGCTACTGGACTGTAAGATTCTCAATTGACTCCGAACTTATAAAGGGAGGTGGATAGTTGTCATCTGCCCAATCGAAAGAGAGAAACTACAGGAGGGGATAAACAGGCGCAGCGCTAACGATTGGAACAACAGCGCCGTTAAGTCAGGTGCTTTCGGCGGTGTCGCTCTCTTTGCCGTCATCTTCTTCGCTTCTGGAATTCCCAGGGTGCAGCAGGACATTCTACAGAAGATCCCCTTCATTGGCGACCACTACATCAAGGAGATCCCCGCCTCAGACAACGTAAGATCAAAAACTGCTGACCTAGAGACTGACAATATCATGGCGACTAACAACTTTTCTAGCCCTTCTAAGCTAAATGCAAGCCTTTGAAGAGTATGGAAAGATTATGATCAACCGCATCGGCCAGCAGCGTTGCATGTACCGCGAACCTGTATTAAAACAATACCAATAGATTTCATTCCGTCTTCAATTTGGCTTGTAGTAGTTCCGTGACTCCGCTTATCTAAACACATCCCATACCAAAAAGCTTTTGATCTAAAAATGTCTACTCTGGTAATAGTACAGGTTTGTCTTTCTAATGCACGACGGTGACCCCGCTTCTACGCTATCCCTTACGCCTTAGGTGCATCTATCTCCTTCCTCATCTCGTCTTTCATGCGTGTAACCGTACCTGCGCCGCCGTAAACAAGGCCGGTGTAGACCATGGCAATGCTCGCTCCCGCATTGAGCACCTTGAGTGCATCATGTCCATTAGTTATACCACCTGTCGCAAAGATAACCTTTTGCTCTGATGTATTACCCGACGCCAGTGTGACATCAGGCTTGGACTTGGTAGCTAACCCTTCTTTCGGTATCCCGATGATTGTGTCATCGATGCCAGTAATGCTTGCATCAACTGCTTCGTCAACTACCTTCTGCTCTTGAACGAGCTCCCGCCACGAACTAGCGTCTAGCATCTTTCTGTATCGCTTAACAAGGTCGACAGTGCGGCCTAGCATCATGGGGCCTGAGTAACCACCAGTTTCCGTCAATGTCATCTGCTCCTTTGTCGTAATGCCGACACCAGGGGGTATGATACCAGTCCTGCGCTTCGTGGTGTTTCCAACGATAACTCCGTCGACACCGCTGGACCACACGGCCTGGACAATTCCTTCCAATTGGTTGTCTTCATCCTCGTCCGGCGAGACTTTGACCATAACTTTGGGCTTGACTTTCCTGTCCGTCTTCCGTGCTTCATCGACCACTGCACTTAGAAGCTTGGTCAGGGGTTCGACGGCCTGAAGATTACGCAGACCCGGCGTGTTAGGGCTGCTCACGTTGACTACTAAAACATCCGCATAACGCCCCAGCTGTTGAACGCAGTAGACATAGTCCTTCGCAACGGCCTCTACGTTGCTCTCATCGGTCTCCTTGTTCTTGGCGATTTGAACCAGTAGTAACCGGCCAGGTAATAAACTTCCGGGCGGAACTCCTGCCTCGCCATTCAAGACACTTGATTCGTCTAACCCAAGAGTCCTTCCAAACCTGCGCACTCGTTCTCGCAGGCGCATTGCCATATTATCGGCGCCGCGCGAATTGAGACCGTACCGGTTAATAAGGCCGTCGATGCCAGGCACTCGGAACATGCGTGGCTTAGGGTTCCCTTCTTGGGGTCGAGGTGTGCAGCCTCCGACTTCAACGATCGAGGCGCCAAGAGCGAAAAGTGCGTCGGGGATTTCAGCGTGTTTGTCTAATCCCGCGGAGATGCCAATTGGGTTAGCGAGATGCGTGCCGAACACGGAGACGGAGATGTCATTGTCGCTTTTAACGGTCAACATCGAAGATCGCTCTCGCGGGTGCAGGTTCAGGCTGTAAAGGTTCTTCATCGATGATACGGCGGCGTTGTGAGCCTCCTCGGCATCTGGGTAGATGAATCGTAGCAGTGGCGGGACGACATAGCGATGGAAGAAGGCGCGTGTGTCGGTGGTATAGATGTAGATAGCAACACCAGACAGGGCGACGCTGGTGACTAGCAAGGCTGTTCGGGCACGAGAGACACCGGCTGTCGAGCTCGAAGTCGAAACCGCGCGTTGGGAAACCAAATGTTGCGCAACCCGTCTTGGGGCTTGTCGCGTGGCCATTACCGGAGCAGTGGCGGACAAAAGCGTACGCTTTGACAGAGCGCGTGGGAGTGCCATACTGGTGGTAGGATCTTGGGCTCTGCAGCCCTCAATGGCCAACGGTGAAAGAGTGACTAGATGACCAGTGAGAGGTGTAAACGGGTCGAATGGCTTGAAACATTCATGTATGGTGAAGTGACGTCTCTGACAGCTGCAGATGGTGGTGTCTTGCCTGTGCTGGCAGCTGCAGCAGCCCGGTATCCGGTAACACGGAAGCGCCCGATCATGTCTCGCTGTCGTCTTACTTAATTTGGAAGTAATTGGCTTCAAACAACCAGTGAGAGCAAACACGCAGCTGGCGTGTTAACTTCCACTGAGATTGTTTTCTCTCACTATTTTCACTCTTAAAAATAATAATTCCAATATGATATAAATTTTGCTCGATCGGTTTTCTTTCTTTCCCAGCTCAGCCAGTCCCAATCAATGCGTCAAAGATGAGTGACACTTTAGCCCCCAGTGAGCCATCACTAGGGGTATGGCTTAGACCTTTCCCGGTCTTATTCCTCGCTGCATATCTATTCACCAGGTTCTCATCCATGCGAGGCTTAGTCCTCGGCACATTCATTCCGCTCGCATGCATTACTCCTTTGGCGCTTTCATGGCTGTTGGTCGTTACTGAACACGTGCCGGCGCCGTACCTGGTACGAATCTAGTAGCTTGAACTCTACAGCCAATGAACTAACAATTGATTCACCAGGACGAGGTCTTTCATATCCCCCAGGCCCAAGTCTACTGCCAGGGGAGATATCTCGAATGGGATGATAAAATCACAACACCCCCTGGATTGTGAGTTCAGACTACCACCGCATCATTTGTCCCACAACCGCTCAAACGTCTAGGTATATCTCAACAATCGTCTTCAACAAAATTCTACGCCTTCCATGCACCATTTACAACCTTCGAGGCTTCAATGTTCTTGTCGTCTCGTTGATTACGGTTCTCGTCCTCATTTGCAGAGCGCGCTTAGTTCACATCCCAGGGAAACCAGGCGCAGATCGCGAGATTACAATTCGCGAAATAGCGACGGGGATCAATATCGGCCTCTTCCCAGTCCTTTTCTTCTTTTCGGGGTTGTATTACACAGATCCCTCATCTACGCTTATAGTATTACTCGCATATGCGAATCATCTCACAAGAGTAGGCGCGAAACCGCCTTCATTCCTGAACGATGTGTACACTCTCGCTCTTGGCATTGTCACATTAGCCTTCCGACAGACCAACATATTCTGGGTTGTGGTCTATATGGGTGGATTGGAAGTTGTCTATGCGATCAAGACCTTGAAACCAGCGCCTGTGGAAACACCGAAATTCCAAACATTGTCCGATCAAATCGGATTCTATGCATGGAGATACTCTCTTGGAGACGTGCACGATGTTTCGCTAAGTCTTGCGCAGCCTATCGGTAAGTATTAACGACAGCCCTTTCGGAAATCATACTAACCAGATCAGATATTGTCCTTTGTGCATTGAGCATTGGAGTTGCCGCGACGTGTAATCTTCCGACAGTGCTGCGTAGATTTCTGTGGCCACATGGGGTGATCCTCGGGGCATTCGTTGGTTTCGTCGCCTGGAATGGCGGAGTAGTATTAGGTGAGCTCGATATGATTGCTACCCCATACCTGCTCCTAATAATAATGTATCACAGGCGATAAATCCAACCACGTTGCCACTCTGCATCTCGCGCAACTGCTCTATATTTGGCCTTTCTTCACGTTCTTCTCTGCGCCCCTTTTCATTCCCCAGCTCCTAAACTCGGTAATCACGACATACCAAACGATAACTTCTGAGATCCGCCAGAAGTCCCTTTCAGGACTCCTCAGCCGCATATTATCAGTCCGCCTCGTAATCACAGTCGTGCTCAGCTGCGGTGCTCTAGTAGTGGCACTGCTCATAGTGCGATTCAACACAATCATCCATCCTTTCACGCTAGCCGACAACAGACATTACGTATTCTACGTCTTCCGATACAGCATATTAAGAGCATGGTGGATCCGCTATGCCCTCGCGCCCGTTTACATCGTCTGTGCCTGGCTATGCTGGGCTGTCTTGCAAGGACCCCAGGTGCCTCTGCCCTCTCAGCAGGATCGGATTCAGTCGCCATTTATGTCGACTCAAAAGCCGCGTTCTCCTCATTCGAAAGCAGCCCAAGACCAGAGCGTAGATGAAGTCGACGCCGAAGCGGCATCACCACCCACCTCCACCGTCCTAATGCTCCTCGTTACCACCGCACTCTCCCTCATGACAGCACCGCTCGTCGAACCACGCTACTTCATCTTGCCATGGGTCTTCTGGCGCCTGCTCATCCCCACGACTTCAATGCCCTCTCTATCTTCCCCATCCCAGCCGGGTAGACGCACAAAGGCGCCTAAACAATCTCCATCGCGCCGCAGTCATGAGGCCTCTATATTATTGTTGGAGACAGCTTGGTTCGTGCTGATCAACGCAGCCACCGTGGACATATTCATAACGCGACCGTTCTACTGGCGCGCGCCGGATGGCACGCTGCAGGACGAAGGGCGCGTGCAGCGATTCATGTGGTGAGTAGAGGAATCAAATCAGGGGATACAGCCGGAAAATACCACCTGGAGTGAACTACTGCTGCTTTCTCTAGTATAAGCATTATGTAGTCAATCTTCAAATGTGGGTTTCTTCAATTATGGTGATAGATAAAAGGGGTAACTATAACGAACGACATAGCTTATGTCACTAATTCATAGCTGGGAGAGTCAATAATTACATGATTATCACCCAAATCCATAGCAAAGTTGCATTAATACAAGGCATATTGATTCAAAGGCTGACATTTCAACGCCCGAGTGATTTGGGTTTACGTATATGTAGATGATATGTTCACAAGTTGACATATTTGGAAGGAAGCGGGACAGTGTCCGTTACGCAGCCCCGCCCACTTTTCACGACCAAGCTTGCTTTTCTTAAACGCATTATTCTGTCTCCAAGCCTGTAAAACGCCATTTCCAATAAACAACCATTTTGCGCCGTGACCATTTGCCGTGGGGAGCCACCCCAGGGTCTTTATGTCTCATGTCATCCGTGTCTTCATGCCCGGCCTTGTAGCCAAGTTCATCCCTGTATGATTGTGGCTGCCGTCCTCAATGATGGATGCGACATGCCACGATCTCTAACACTGCCAGGCCACCTCTATCTGACGGCCCCTGCGCTCTCCCGCAGAGACCAAAGTAAGTCGCCCTTTCCTGAAATGCGTATAATAAACGTGTAAATTCTGCTAGGTTTTTGTCCGTTGGTTGGAATTTGCGACACCTTCTCGACTCATCTATCCTTGAGCATCTTATAAGCTCAAGCGATCTAGACTGAGTCGGTCTTGGCTACGCACGCGCTTTACGACACCGAGCTTGAAGAATTTCTCCTCGCCGCCGGCGGTTCGACCTCCAATATACCATTTATCAGCGCCTAGCACATCGCGAAACCCCTCGCTACTACTATCACTGCCGCGCCGATGGCCTGAGCCGCCCGGGATGGGAAGTGGCGAGTGTAACGATGGGAGTTGATTCATCACGCTGCCACTACCGCTTGTCCGCTGCGGCGGGGGCGATGACGTCGTCTGTGTCGAGCTTTGGGGGTGGGAGGGAGATGAGGAAGAGATAGACCGCGCCTGCGAGGGGGATTGTGATGAGCCGTATGATGCGCTGGCGGATGAAGACTGTGTGGTGGCGTGCGTATGTGTATGCTTGTTGGGTTGAGGTGTGGCGGATAGGGAGGGCGGCTGTTGGCGAAAGGCGGCCAGCAAAGACGATAAGAAGAAGGGTCGTTGTGAGGACGGCATGGTGGTTGGTGGGTGAGTGCTGTCAAATTCAAACAGACCGATACCGCTTGGTGCGATGTGTGTGGTCCGGATTAGTGTACGGAATGACTCCAATATTGTTATCTCAGTTGAAAGACGCCTGTAGTTGATTCTCTGCAGGCCAACTGGAGAGATATGAAGACATATAAGTCTTCAGGACAGTTCGGGTCAATTGCTTGGTAGAACCGATTCTATTCGCGTATCTTCGGCTGAGGTCCGAACGGAATAGGTCAAGGTCAAGGTCAAGAAGCGACCTCCAGGTGCATTCTTTAGCGGTGAGTATCCAAACGCTGGAACAATAAGAAAGAAGCGTCCAGCGCCGACTGATGGCAAGTGAAAGCACAGATACAAAAAAAACCAGCAGACAGATGGTTTCGCTGGTCGATGGTTGGATGGGTTGGAGGATGATATACAGGAGGGATTATCTATGGAGGAGCGAGAAAATCCTGACGTCGGAGGGCCGACTCAGCTAGTTGAACAAATGAATGAAATGTGTGGGAGACTCAGATGGGATGGCAATGGCATGCATTGTAACTCGCACTTTCCATGGCACCTACCTGCATGCATCCATGCGTCTTTAGTGTACAGCAGCTGTCAGTACTGTTGCGGTGTAGATACAGTAGCGAGGGTACTTGCACTCGGCGCCCAACCAAGTACCCAAGGGCAAGTACCAGAGGCGAGAAGCTACAATAAAGGTACATTACCTATGCTTACCTACGTACCTACGTAATAGGTAGGTAGGTACGTACAGTAGCTGCCCTGCCCCTCCATACCTACTATAAGTGACTTGTAGAACCCTCCAGCAGGCTTCTGGAGCCCCTCCACCCCTCCTTCGGCCAATCTCGGGCGAGTCGGGTAAGGCAACAGCCGGCTCTGTACACCCGCCTACCTACCTACTTCGTAAGTACCTACATAAGGTATGTACCTACTATATACCTAGTAGGTATGGGCGGGGTAGTGTTACTCAGGCCTTGAGGATCAATTAAGGGGAGTCTGATAGGTCAGTGAGAACATTGACGATGTTACTGCCCGTAGACACACTTGATATTTAGCGTAGGCAGCTGGTCTTACTTAGGTAGCAGGTAGGCGAGCGGTACCTAGGTATTGTAATGCTCAGCTTTTGATAGGGCACAGCCGCCGTGCCTAAAATACCGCCTAGACGCCCTAACGACGATCCCCAGTGAACCGCCTGCTGTAGTTCACCGCTAAAGTACGGGGTAAGAGACGGGGGAGGCGAGGTAGCATCGCGGGGTTGTCAACCGCTCGGTCTGTCGATTTGTATGAAGGTAAAACAACAAGACATCACAAGTCAACTTACATCTCTCTCTGATTTGTTGAAGTTCAAAACTCATCTGTGCTGATAATCCAGCAGATATTGAGCATGTTGGCTATGGACAAGGACATATTCGTCTTTTCTTTACTGTATCGGTTGACAAATTGGCGCTAGATAATCCATGTTAGGCATCATGGCAGTTTTCTTGTAAATTCTCGGCACGAGCCTAGGAGCCTTGGACTTCACCTCTCGGGTATGTATATCTCATGATTTCGATGAGGGGTTACAGCCCCTAGTCCTCTATTCCCCTTTTCCCCGTTTCCCCGGATTAGTAACAATAGCCGCGGTTGACGTTGCGCTTCGCCAGAGTTACGCGCGCTCCTCAATGCAGGAACGTCCTGATACAATGACCCGGCACGTGTACGCATTGCTGCGATGCGCTGACTGAACTGACTGCAACTGTCTCCAACCGCTCCAGCCGCTCCGCGCGGAAAAGCGGATGCAATGGTATCAGTAATTTATCAGGTTCGTTTTCGGATATAGAGAGTCGACAATAAAGCAGCATTGCTATTCCCATCAATGGGCAGCTGAGGCCTGATCGTAGTGACAGAAGCATCCTCGCCATGGCAATAAGTAGAGACGCGCCTAGCTTTGAAACAAGATACTCCGGTAAAGTAAAGAGCAAGAGTAGGCAGTGTGTGTATACTAATGCCACCAATTGTTCGAGATATCCGGTTATTACGCATCGACGTGTATTCTCGGTTACCCTCGAGTGCTGTTTTCCACCGAGACTCCGAAGCCGCGATATGTCCGTACAACCGCTGCTGGGACCGAAAAGTCCGGCTGGAGACGATTGCAGCCGTCAAAGAACCAGCCTTCCGGAAGGGCAACGGTGTTGATGGCGTACGGATCTCTGTCACAAGGTAACCTTATAATCGGCTTTCCAACACTATGGGATAGCCGCAACTTGTGTCACCTGCTTAGCATATTTTGTAAATCCGACTCGGAGCTGAGCCAGAACACTCATAATCCCGATTACGCCCCTAACGTGCAGCCTCTCTTGAAACAAAGGACTTAATTCTGAGCGGGTTTTTGGGTGCAGTATTTTCATAATATGTTGAGAGCTAAAATCTAGTATGTGAGCAGCTATGAATAGGAGTATAAAAGATGACACCACTTTGTGGTCTCTTGATCGATGATGAACTCAAAGGTAACGCAAACAATCATATTGTACCACTTTCCTACTATCAAAATCGAAGTGAAGATCCAATGTCACAAATCTACCTTATCACCGGAGCCTCAACTGGCTTTGGCGCCCTCTGCGCTAGAGCCTTGGCCAAAGAAGGACACATCGTGTTTGCGGGGATGTACTCCCACGACGGCAACACTTCCAAGTACGAAGAAGAGGCTGCAGCATTCAGCCGTGAGCACAAGGCAGACCTTCGTACCGTCTCTCTCGATCTCCTATCCCAAGAGTCAGTCGATGCTGCTGTGAGGCACGTTCTCGACAGGACAGGACGCATCGATGTCGTCGTGCATAACGCAGGACACATGAATTACGGTCCGACCGAGAGTTTCACCGCTGAGCAGTGCTTGCGACTCTACGATGTGAACGTGGTGGGCTCTCAGCGACTGAACATGGCAGCTCTACCGCACATGCGGCACGCGCGTAGGGGGCATCTCGTCTGGATAGGGAGCTCGTCGACGTATGGCGTCAACAGCCCGCTTCTAGGTGCCTATTTCGCGGCAAAAGCAGCGCAAGACGGCCTCGCACAGAGCTATGCAGCTGAGCTAGCGGCTTGGGGCATAGAAACTACGATTGTGAGCCCGGGTGTGTTTACTAAGGGGACGAATCACTTTCCCGATGCTATGAAGCCGGGTCGCCCAAACGTCGCACAGGAGTACGAGGATGGGCCTACGAAGGGCCTTTGTGAACAGACGATGA
Organism: Xylaria bambusicola; assembly: GCF_022495145.1. Lineage (NCBI taxonomy): Eukaryota > Fungi > Ascomycota > Sordariomycetes > Xylariales > Xylariaceae > Xylaria > Xylaria bambusicola. The sequence continues at coordinate 778,854 of NW_025953562.1, forward strand.
ATGGCATAGCGGCTTTTGTCCCTCCGGATGCGGATCCTCAGGTTGTTGCCGATGCGCTGGTCGACCTTGCGAGATATCCGCGGGGCAAGAAGCCGTTCAGAATGTTCCCTGATCCAACAATGGGTGGTGCATATGCCGCTGCTGCTGTTGTGGACAACAATAAAGTAAACTACTATAGACGGATGGGGCTCTTGGATTATTTGAAAGTGCAGCTATGAATTGCAATTGGATAGAGAGGTTGTGATAATTGTAAGGCGAGCGGCTAAATAAGCATCGGCACCATAAATGAAAATTAAACCTTTCACGAGATCTAAGAAGATCTGGTGTTTAGGATTCTTGTCATGTCATCAACTCATCAAAATGAAAACTCGTGAAAGCTATAGTCTCAGAACATATGCAGTTCTCTTAAAAGCCGTTCTGTCTAGACGCTTTTAACGTTGAACTAAGAATATTCAAAAACGTCTTCATGTTTGCTAAGCTGAAACGAGCGGCATCTCGCCAAGAACCTCTATGCGCTCAAGAAATCCAGGATTCACCAAAGGATTATGAAGTTCGCTGATCGTCGACATACAAGCTGCTGCAGGGTCTCCCGAGGCTGTAAGAGAACCGACCCAGTACTCATTACCAGGAAAGGCGTTTCCATCCCAAGCATAGCTCAAAACAAGGAGGTTGTTTTCATCAGCGCCATGAAGTTTCTCTGCCGGGTTACGGCGTGTGAACCTCACATCGATATTCGTTTGGAGAGCACCAACGGACATCGAACGCTGCTCGAAACCCAGGACTTTATCGATCCAAGCAAACTCTACAGTGCCAATATAAGAAAGGCTGTCGCCGAGCTGCTCTAGAGACTCCATAAATGCCTCGACGTAGAGTAACGACTGGTTGCCCATGCCGTGTAGAGCCCAAACCCCAAGACCTAAGCCAACCACGTAAACGTGCGCCTTTTTCCCCGCGGCTCTCGCTCTCCGACTCGCTTCAAAGAATAGGATGTCAGCGCTGATCCGGATTCTCGCCTTGTACATTTCTTCATCAAATATCGCCTGCGGGTCTTTTCTTCTTCTGCCGAAGAAATCGTAGAATAAGCCCTTGAGCTCAGGATGCATCCTGGGATTCTGGGCATCTCGTAATAAGAGCGCGAAATCCATCCGATCGGGTCTTTCAAAACGAGCCCCAACAAGCCCGATGATTACCCCGCGCGGTTCGAACTCACCCGCCTTACCCGGACGGCCCATGTTGTTGCGACTCCCGTCGTTGACGAAGTAACTAGGGCTGCTGACGCCTAGCAAGCTGCCCAGCATAATCTCATCGTAGCTAAGGTAATCCTTCAGAAAAAGATACTCGTTTTCGCTCTCTCTTTCAGTTCCGATGCGGTCCCATTCCTTGTACGCGCCACCGATCTGTTCTCCGTTCCTCACCACGGTGAAGTCCCTCCCGCCCATGAACACCAGGCTCCGTTTCTCTATAAAACGGGAAATCTGCTGCTGCCAGGTCCAGCCGTCATGGTAGAGTGCTTTCTCTATGCTGCTACCATGGAGCCTCTTGTGCTCGAGGAAGCGCTGCACGAGCTCGGGAAAGCGATGGTGAACTACAATTCGGGTGTCCAGTGCATCTTTCTTGATCGTTTCTGGATCAAAATTCGCGACGCTGTTGGAGGTTATCGGGGGGCTGATATCGGTAGGCAAGTCTTGAAGACCGAAGGGCACTAAACTTGGGTTCGAACCCATTGCTCTATTTGATCTCAATCAAGAAAATCTTGCTATGTGAAGATGGAAAAGATTTTATCAACAATAAAGTCACGAATTTCAGGTGAACAAGCGTGTTACTTGACATACAGTCACAGCTGATGGCTGCCTACTTGATTACTTTAAGCAATATCATATACCGTTTAAGCGAATGAATGTGGTATTACATTGCTATAAACAGTACCGCACCCGAGAGCCACAGACAGTTATCAACATCTCGCTGTGAATTTGGATCCGACCAAATCAGAAAGACAATGTCTTCCCCAAAATCGAAATACTTAGTGGCCGTTACCTAGAGTTTCTTTTCTATGTGGGAATGCGATGTTACTTGGAGATTTGAAAAACAATTGCCCATTACGGTATAACGCTAGCTAAGCTGGCTATTGTTGGGTCTGTCTTCACCCTTTCCAAAAGCGAGTTGACTTTGCGACGATGGGTTCTCAGTTCATCGTATTTCTCCAACTGCGTGATGCCATTGCGATATCATGTTTCTCAGTAGTCCTTCCAGTATCTTTTTCCGTCCACACATATAATCTTGGGTTTCGCGGTGGGCTATCCCCTTGTAGCTTCATTGTTTCTGTCCTCTTTAGACCAATTGGCATTTTCTTCCTTTCGCCTACTTTTCTTGTCTCAACATATATATCTCCGTGAACGTTTATCCAATCCGGCCGGTCACTCAGATAGACCGTAATGTGAGCATCCTCTCCTCTCTGAATCCCTCCTGTTCTATGAGCTGTAATTTGATCGCGCTTGGTTTTCCAGTCGTGTACGAAAGCCCTATTGGCCTCTTGTTAAATTTGCATGAGAATGAGAACCAGGTAGGAATATACCTAATCCAAATATGTGTGAAACCTAAATCCTGGCATATTTTCCGCGCGAACTCGTTAAACTCGTGTAGCTCAGGCCCCGAAAATTGGAGAGGACACCAGTATGAAATCTATCATTGATTCAGAAAACTGAGTGGGAACAGGTACTTGAGTTGGACTTACACGTGGGTCTTCATACGTGCCGTTACCAAAGGTTTTCGTGTTAACCGAGCTGGCTTTATCTCCCCTTAGAGGCAGTCGCGCACCAGGCGCTGGGTTCCATTCAAGATTCCACTTAGTTTGAGAACTCATGTTAAATTTGTGTCAATACACAACTACGGACTTACTTCTGAAACATTTGAAGAAATTTCACCTGCAGAGAGAGATTCACTTTGAAACAAAGCCATGGCAGCGCTTTGATTGCGAGAAGGGAAACGATTTTACGCAATCGTGTGTTGATGAAAGGTGCTGGTACTGTCTTTGTGCACGTTTTGTTCGACATCAACGGATACATCCCATGAGGTCACTGGCCCCAGAGGAAATAAACGGACTTGTACATAGATAACTAGAATGAATTACGACACGAGAATTCAAAAAGTGACTAGCTGCTTCCTGAATCTCTCACATAGCTGGGGGCAAAGCTTCTACATGGTCATAGTTTGATGCAGTCATTCCTGAGGTCTATATGACTATGTGTACATAATACGTTCTATTCATCGATGCAAGAGAATTATAGTGCGTATCAACAAAGTGTATAGCGTAATTAATCAGCGAGGAGGTACTTGCGATACCCCATGCCTTTAGGCTTTGAATTTCAGAACTATCTACATTTGTAATCGTATCTGCCTCCAGAGGGAGAGCAGGAGTATCACAAGATATTCTTTGGCAACATACACGAAATCGTGCAATTTATTACTTGCCTGCGTGTGTCCCAGGTTGAGTTGGGCCAAGTTCAATACTGAATACCTCGAGATTCCGAATCGTCACCCGGTCTGAGCTTAGCCCCATATACCATAGAAGGAGAAAAGAAAACATAATAGGGAGGCAAAAGCTCAAAACAAAAAGCTTTTTGTTTTGCGATACGGGAAATAGATATCGAGACCAGTTCCCTCTAGCGGTCCTATTATCTTGCTCGTCTGTCTTGAGCTTGGTCGTGTCAGCTCCCTCGCTAATTGTAAGTGGCGCGCTGTTACTGGTAAAACCCACCAACTGCTCAGCTGGCTCTTTAGCATCTGATTCTTCGTTATCAAAATCTTTTTTGAACCAAGAATGCCTGAGTACGTCGGACGTGCTTCTCCTATCGCTGGGCCTGTACTTTAGCATCCCCGTTAATAAATCCTTGAGTGCAGCAACTTCATGCTCGGAGAGTTGATATGGTCTCATCTCTGCGGTAATTTCTTCTCCTGTATCTGTCTCCTGGGGTACAAGAACACATTCCCAGAGTTCATTACGTAGTTCCTTTTCAATTCCGTCAGGAGATAAGGACGTAGATACACTTCCCCCGCCGGATGTCTCCCACATCATATCAGTAAGCGAGCTCGTGCTTTCCAGAATCTTCTCACTTGGGGGCTGCGGCTTTTTCATCTCTTCTGGGCCATATCTACGAAATTCATCAAGTTGGTTCCGATAAATTTCCTCGGCGGCGGCAGATCGATAAGGAGGTGGTATCGGCCCGGCAAAGTTTTCCATGCGGTCCAGTGGACTATTAGGTATATCACCAAGCTTTCTTCCTGTCCTGGTCTCCATCAGTGTCAGGGCGAGTGACCATATGTCAATGCCCTTTCCTAGAGATTCTCCGCCATATGCAACTTCTGGGCTAGCATAGGTACCAGGAATGCCTAAGAAACTTGGAGGGGAAGTGGTTTCAAAGGCCTCTCCAAAATCCACGATGGATACACCATCCAACACCAAGTCCTTGAGCTCATACCAATTCAACGGCTCTGTTACCCATTTCGGAGCATTTAGGCTGCGCTCTCCATCCAGGGTCAGTACCTTGTGTCGAGAAGGGAGGCTGATTATCGCAAACAGGTCATCGGGATCAAGATGATCAAGCCCACCATCTGCCAGTCGCATTAGTATATTCTGTGGTCGAAAATCTCCGTGGCAGATTTCGTGTTCATGAAGGAAGTGAAGGCCTTGCACGATCTCGTAACAGATTTCCTGAATCTTCGAAGCGCCCCATCCAACGGCCAGCTCTCTCCATTGTGGGAGACTAGGGCCGAAAACTGGCAGGACCGAGCACAAATGCCTGCCATTAGGTCCCTCGATCCAGAAGGTCTCCTCCGCAATAACAATATGATGTTTCTCAAGCTCTTGAGGTGTGAACCCCTGTTTCTCCAATAGTTTGCCGATTCTAAGCTCCGCGCTGTCCATTGATGAGTGCGATGCAGCATTTATCTTGATAGCCCTCCACCTTTGGCGACCGGCTTCATAACATAACCATACTGTTGCTATCCCGCCGCTTCCGAGCTTGTGACAAACCTCAAACCTGCCGTCTAGAATGTCTAATATGTCGACTGGATGAAAACCATTCTCTCTGTAATCCTCTACTTCTTCAACATCTTCTACCCCATAGAGCTCAATGTACTTCTGCTTGTGAGGGATTTTCGAATGATTGGTATTTGCTTCGGCAATAGGTTTGTGATCGGGCTGACCGTCTTCGTAGAGAACACTAGCCATATTTAGAATGCTGTAAGGAGTCGAATGCACTTAAGACGTTGCTAGAACTCATAGATATAGATCGAACATTATAACCAACACGGAAATCTTTCTTCGACGTTATTATTGTCAAAGGAAAATAATGAGATAATCGAAAGACCCAATTCAGACAAAGGTGTCTAGATGAATGCTCCTCTTCAAGGCCGATTTCTTTGTTCGAGAGGCTGAGGAGCAAATGTGGAGAATTGACAGCTAACGTAACAAAGGGGTCAGATATACCCCCAACAGATATCTAATAGGGTACCTGACAGATATGTCAGATATGCTGTTATGAACTATTCACTAGCATCAAATAGTTATGTCTATAAGATATGGCCTGTAGCAGCAAGTTACATCGGTAATCAAAGGCAAGAGTGCCCAAGACCAATGAATACATGTACTGATGGGTTTAGGAACATCAATACTGAGGGGTAAAGAAAGATCGTGTGCTGAATTTTTATTGCATAAATAAAATATGCCGTATTCAGCAGAACCGGGATAGTTCTATATTGTTGATCGTTGCGAAACTGTTTCGCCTAATCTTGCGCAATCCATGAAAGCAGCATATGATCTTCGCAAATAATAGTTGAATACTAGTAGCCATCTATTTATATGAGATGATAGAAGGGCCCGGCGCGTAGCTGAATCCCAGTCCTTCCCTTTGGTCGTGATTATCATTGTGCTACCACAAGAGTAAGTAAAGGGGTGCGTTACTAGCTACTATATGCTCATTCCTCTTTCAGCTTAGCCTCAAACAGCCGGATCACCTCATCACGATGTTTCTCCATATCAATATCGACGATGAAGTCCCACCTAGACAAGAATGTTCTCATAGTCTCTGGATCTATCTCCTTCTTACCAGTCAACATAGCTCCTGTGGCCCGGCTTGACTCGACGATACGTTGTGTGCGAGGGCGACGAACTTGGTCATATACTTGTAATGCCGTGAGGGCCTCAGACGGCGCTTTTGCACGCCCAAGTAACGAGGAGAGAATGAGACTGTCTTCAATAGACATGCCACCCCCGGAACCCTGCCATGGTGTCGTCGAGTGGGCAGCGTCTCCGGTGATACAGATAGGTCCTGAAACATAGCTGGAGGCATTGGGATGGTCCCAAAGATACAAGGCCTTATGCTCAGGTTGACCACACAGAAGCTGGAATCATATTAGTCTCATTATATCATTCGCTCTTAGTGAAATGCGACACTTACCTCGTTGACGGCCTTGTTTAAATGAGAAGGCCAATCTTGGTACAGCTCCATGATCTCGTCGACGCCTACGACACGTTGCCATTGGTCCGATATAGTTGATTCTTCTTTATCATTCGCAGCAATCACAAATTGCACTAGTTCGCCATTACTCAGAATGTTATGCATTAGAAATGCGTGTTTGCCAGCCCACCCGTATTCGCGCGCATCTTCCATTGTGACAAGCTCCTTACCCAGGCTAGCTTGAGCTTTGTCAAATGGTTGAAGGGTCATTAGGAGCCAGGCACCACTGTTCTGGGGAGAGGCTGCAGGATCCTTCTCACCCAGGACGAGCCTTCGCACCACGCTGTGAATGCCATCAGCACCAATGACGATGTCGCACTCATGTGTAGTTCCGTCTGTAAAATGAAGTGTTACAGGCCCATTTCCATCGACTTTTAGCAGCTTCTTGCTTGCATGCATTTGCTCTCGAGGAATATCAGAGAGTAGCTCTTGGAGAAAGTCCGCGCGATGGACGATACTAGTAAGACGCTTTCCTTGAACTACATCATCCACTTCATCAGCCACAGTCCCCGCTGTGTCACCGTAAGCCATCATGAAGCGAACACCTCTCATGGGTACGGCGCCGGCTCGTTGGAGACTCTGTGCAGCGGAAGGGCTGATGAGCTCAAGAGCAGATTGAGCGTTTCGGGCAATCCCAATAGCCATACCAGCTTCTTTGAAAACAGAAGCAGATTCAAAGATATGTACATCAAGGTGAGGAAATTTGACGAGGGCATGAATTAGAGAAGCCCCAGCCAGGCCGCCGCCAATGATGGCAATCCTGATGGGATTCATGACGTTTTCTTGAGTCGTCCGCAATCCTCGGGGTTAAGTTGGGAGTTTCTGCACCAACTCTCATGCAATATCAACACTAGTAATGCTCTGGGTACCAATGAAGGAGACGATACATTTTGGCGGAATTCACGTCTGGTTACTTGGGAGCATTTTCTTCGGCAATCAGCCTGCTGTTGGTAACCCGCAGTGCCTAGTCCACTTCCGTTGCACACCCGAATGGTCCGGCCATCTTTCTTGTAAGTATGCAGACTCGGGGTCGGTGACTCGAGCAAGGTTGGGCTCCACTAAATTGGTCAGTATTGACCCCAATAGGTTGCCTTGTGTGGACTGTTGGTCGTTTTGCATTGCGGTGCAGCACTGACATAACTAGTGTAATACCTAGTTCAGCCAAGTCGCTATGTCATGAGGGTTACAATACTAGTAGTAAACCATATTCGACGTCTGGAAATAATATCCGGATTCCGGGGACGAGGTAACAAAGAGGTGTAGCCTAGATAAAAGCGATACTGTCTGGGGGAAAGGAGTATACCCGGACAAATTCGACTATTTTGTTTCTTTCATTACAGTGCCTTAATCAATAAATTATCACCGATGATAAAACAGAGAGAGGGCGGGAACGCCGTGAAACTCTGGCAAATGAATCGACCCCTTTGTATCAAGTGTTCACTATCATGTTCTCAGACAAAGAGTGCACCACACAATCTTGAAGCTTGCTCTTATAAGCTGACAAAGGAACAAAATTTTACCACTTTCTATTTGAATCGATAGATAATCTATGAGGTTCGTCTCAGGACTCCATGCTTCAGGGCCACCACCTGATTTGTATTTAAACTTCACGACTCGAACCATCAGTGCCATCATTTCTCATATCAATACTTCACCTCTATTCACTTTCTTTCAGCTCTACCATTCACCCTGAAGAAAAACTTGCAGTATAACGATCTCAACATGAAGGAAACCATGCAGTCTCACCGCAAACCCGGCCGCCGTCAGCCAGGAAGAGCTGCTAGGAATACCGCCAAATCGTCAGAAGCCAATATAGGAGAAATTATGGACTCGCGTAATTCATCGGCCATTGACAAATCTCAAGTAAAGTCGCGAGCTTCAGCTGTACGACAGCGCAAGAAAGCTCAGCAAGCCCTGATCAAGAAAGTAGACGCACGAAATGTCGATGACGCCTAGGCAGAGCAAGCTCAACTACTAGGCCTAAATGGCCCTTTGACTCCCACCACGCCAACGAGTACCAAGTCATCGAAGGGGAAATCTCATGGTCATGGCAAGAAGAAGTACATGGATGACATCCTGGAGGATAATATTGACGAGGAGATCAAAAGAGGAAAGCGATGGATCCCCGACTTAGCGCACCGAAAGCGGCCAAATAGCCAACCCCTCGGCGTCCCCTTCGCACTTTGGACTGCATATAAGCATCTTGACGACTACATGTACAGACACTCGCTCTCAAATGAGGACTTGGAGGCTTTACCTCTGTTAGAGGACGTACACCAATATCAAGACAGCGACGGAAAATTGCCGCAGCCCATAACACCTCCGGGCTTTCAGTGGGACGAGAACCTTGAGTTAGTACCACTAGATGGCTAATGCTGTGTGTTTGGCTGATAGAACACACGTTGCAACCGGCTACGGACCTCATCAAACCCACATACAAAGGGGCACGCTCTTTCATCTAGGTAGTGATAGCACAAAGCCTGTTACAACCATGAGTAGCGAAATTCGATTGTTATTTGAGTGCACATAGAATATTGATCTGCTTTTTCTCATCTACGAATGAGATGTATATCTTTTTACTTCTTAGCTTTTCCAGCATTTATATTCAAAGTCACATAGAAAGGTCGTAGACCATATCGGGAGGATGTTGCGTAGTATAGTATTGCGAAAGTTCGAGAGCTGTTCTTATCTAAGAGAAGTTGCACATAGTTGAGAGATAAGACAACTCGTGGGTAAGGTTTCGTTACTTCGTGTTTTAGTATGGTTTCTCTCGTTCGGAGAGGTCTCGGGCCTTATATAGCTACGTTTCGAGGTGAATACAGTTACGGTATATTTAATTCCTACCTCCTTGCAACTATATGTCTATGTGATTTCTGGTTCATCAGACCCATCAGCTATCACGAACTGGGCCGAAAACAAGTACGCCGGAATCCACATTGCCGAAATTCCGCTAAAATGGCATCTGGGTCCATTTCCGGCTCCATTCCAAAGCCGGAAAATTCATTTTTAAGCCCAAAAATGCCCTTAGGAACACCGATCTTACACCGAGCTCGCGGGAATATTGATAACAATTCATTCATGTGGATAGATGTTGATTTATGACTCCAATTTGGAAATTTGAGCAAAAATTCCAATGTGAATACACAGAGGCCTCGCGTTGGCTGATTGCATCACGAACCAAGACCCGGAACTTTTGCCAAGCAAGCCACTACGCACATCATGCCCACTACTCTGAATTACTGACGAAAAGGTCGCCAAGTTTGAAAGACAAGAAGGTTTCATGTAGCGGCTCCTGCCAAGATGACAAGGCGGTGGCCGATTCATTAGGGCGAAAGCTAAATTCTCTACCCCCCACCACTAAGTGTTAGTCCCATGAGGCTTCCATCCCGTTCCTTAAAATTGAAGGGAAATCTATTGCAACCACTATATCAACCACTATATCGTGACAGCCTGATAGAGATGCTGTTAAGCTTCAAGAATGTGTGTGTGTTTATACCTGTGCCAGAGATTTCGTCTTGGCCATCGTTCTCAGCTCTCGATGATAACAAATTGTGGCTGCTTACCTCTTTTTGGAATCATAAATGAAATGCATCTGGTGGGCGTCACCATGGGCTTGGCTGGAGTATACCAAGATGCCCGTCATCTTCGATAAGGAAGATCTAGTTCCACCTGGGTCTTGGGCCGGTATGCTGGAAGACGAAAGGCCAGGGCGGTTCCCCAGACTTGGCTAATCTTAAACATATAAGTAAGTCCCCGGTCACCTAGCCATACAAAACCACATGGCCTATTCCCCTTAACTATCTCATTAAGCCCTTTGAAGCGTTACAAGATTCCTGCTATTGTAATTGTGTTTTATACTCCAGAAATTCTTAACATTAACGGCGTAGAAGAAATAAAATGGAAGCCCCCTTCGACGCTATTAACGCATACCGGTGCCAATCATACGCACGATTCACTTCGAACCTCGATAGAATTCACATTGAAGCGTTGTACTGGAGTCTCTTCTTCCTTGTGATCATAGCATTGCTCTCGACGTCATGTATATTCCAATGGTAAGACTCAACGAAGATCAAGCTGCCTTGGTATAATCACTAATAGATATACAGGACGATGGAATACCGTAACCACCCGGCCTTTACTACCGAGAAATTTCGAAAGAAACTCGCCGTCTCACTCGGACTCACTTTTGGAATATTCCTCGTGGCGACTGCCATGCTTGTCATAGAGGTATTTTGCCTCTTTGGGATGCAGTTCTGCGTGGAGGAGCCTCTCATCATCCTGTATTGGTCCCCATGGTCGATTTTGCAGTTTGGCTCTGTGATCGCCATCCTAGGAGTAAATCTAGCCTTGCTGCACCACCTGTGCGATATGGAACATCCGTGAGTTTTCCAACTCCCCTCCGTCTATAACCCAGTTGACTTACAGACTCTTCCAGGCAATGGGCTCTTGCATTAGGCACGCCTGTTCGTAAGTAGCCGCTACAGTCATTACCAAAGTCATCTGTTTCTTGACCAGAATTGAAGTTGCTGACTTTGCTTGTCACAGTGGTTGTGGCGGGCTTTGGCCACCTCTTGACTGTAATAATACGGAAACTTTACAGCAACGTCAAAACAAGGAGAGAGTCAAGCAAAACTCAAAGTTCGTCCCGCAGTGTCAAGGGTCCAACCTTATCTTCTCAGTAAGAATTCTTCTCGCCATATATTAATCGTTGACTAACATGACATGTATTCAGGACTACCATTGAGAACTCAGAGCTGCAAATCGAGAAAATGACCACTTCTATCCCAGACCTGGAAAATGGTCAAAGTTTCTACTTCGCCGTAGATACGGCTGATGATGAGCGCATAAAGAAATGGCCAAGCTTTGTTTGTGTAGCAGATGGCAAGGCCATCGTTAAGATGACGGCCGTGCCTGAACCAGAGAGGTGATGAATCATCTGAATCGCTAGGTTTGATATATTTGCATGTGGGCCTTTCACGAGGAAATCAGGGAACAATAAACGGAGTCAAGGGGATCTCGGGAAAATGGAATAACGGACGGCAGTGCTTTCTCTCAAAGTCATGACAAAGAACACATGGCGGAGGGCAGGGGAAGGGAAAACCATGTGGAGAGGAAGAATGATGCCAATATTCTCTAATGATTTAGTAGCAAACTAGATACGACCCTTTTTGTCTTGGATGATTACACAATCTTGTGCCTAAGCCCTCCCCATTCCTGCAGTACACGTAAGACTTGAGAGTAGTGAGAGGCTTACGTGTTATACAGTTGTAATGAGATGGCCTACAGACAGAAATAATCAACTCGCATCGGAATGACATATTTCTTGGCCTGGTATCAGCATAATCAGCCACAAATCGATACTAGGTAGGCTTCCAAGACAACAGAATTATAGTCTCTCGGAGTAATTCAAAATAGATGTACACAAGCATCGGTGCCCAACCCTGCTACCTACATATAGCTACGCGCCGTGTCGGGGCATCAAGCCGGGACTTCCTATCTCGGGCTAATGAGGCTCCCGGCACGCTACACTAGCAAGCTAGCTGACTCATTGGCCACGCTTCGGCAATGTCACCAAATGCCGATCCGTAGTCCTTGGCGGCCTTTTATTCCACTTTTGAAACGCACTCAGAGACGGCAAGGCTAGGCTTGGGTCATCGTAGAGATAAGTCTCCGGCTGGCATGGAGGCGTAGCTGACTCCAAGACCTGGGCACATGTCTGGGCATTCAGAGTCAGTACGAAGTCTAGATTATCTTGCGCGTCTTGATGATTTGCATGCGTCGCCAAGCGACTTAGATAGATTGCCGATTCCTATATTGCTGATCGGACGTAGGGATGTGTCTTTACCAAGATATTTCCTTCAATGAAGCCAAGGTCTTGAAAGGACCACAAGGGCCGAGCCGCTGAAATACTCATTTCCAAGATCAGGGTTGTCGACGCCACGGGATAAATGATAAATCAAAGGATTTCCGTCACGATTTGATCGATACCCGACCAATTTCTTGATCAGTGATTCGCGACATCGTTGATCCCTGTGATTGAGAGTAGAGTAAACTTGACAGAGATGTAGATGGCGAGAGGTGGCGAAGAGAAAGAAAAAAGGAAAAAGAAACCCCCAAAGAGCAGCAGCATCGCAATAGGAAGCGATTAGCGAATTGTCAAGTCTCTACCTGCTTCTTGTAAGTTCATATACAACATACAGTAAGTGTCTACCATCGCTCCGCCGAATACATGTAGTCTTTACATGAGCTAGCACTACACATTATTTTCAAGAGGTAAGCAGTATGGTTAACAGGCAATTTTGTGGAACATATTTTTTCATTTTTCCTTGGTTACATCGTTTTTTTTCTCGGCGTCTTCTCGTTGCAATGCGTGGTTGTCTCATACCCGCCCAGCTCGGCCGATTTGTAATATCTCTCCAGTGCGCTGGTCGTCGCTCCGAAGGACTGGCCAGCTTGCACCATCCGCCTTGTACAGGCTAACCTCGAGTTTCGTACCAAGGATCTTGAAGGTGGATTTCTGTACATCAATCTCACCAAAGAGTGGGACGGAGGCCTTATAGCGCTTTGGTGCTGGCTCATCTGTTGGAAGATCTAGATCTAGGGAGTTTGGATTGAACTCAACTGTCGCTCTAGCGCTGTCTATCTTCTTTAGGAAGAAGGATGCTATGACTGTCGTGGGGGTCTGGTAGAAATCGTGTCGCACCGTCTCCAGCAATTCCTCACCATGACTGCCAATGCTGGTGCCCTGGCTTTTTTTCTTACTATTGTCTTGGCCCGACCCAATGAATAAATGACGCGGCGATGTCTTACAGCCCTCGATCTTCATAAACTGATCAAACTCTAGCACCCGGCGTTTGCAGCAGCTGTAACCCTTGCTGCCCTCGTGGAATATGGGTGCGCCTGGGTGGTGAACGCAACTCTCGTCATCAGACCTCTGCTGGCCTTTCTTGTAAGTCGCGTTGCAACCTTTCCGCCTGCATGGCTTGGCGTCGGGTATCTCGAGATTAGGCTCGTCATCCTCGGACTCAGCAGGCGGTGGCGGTGCTGTAGCTGCAGGCTGGGGTGCGAGGGGTGCGCGGCTAGGTGTTGACGAGACGGCCTCAGCCAACTTATCAGAGAGGGACTGCGCAGTGGGGGCTACATCGGCAACTAGTTCCTTTTTCTCAATTTTCGGTGGGTGGTCGGTGGTGCTGTGCTTTCCTTCGGTGCAGGGGGGGATTTGGAGGAATTCGTCGAAGGTGAGGAATCGAGGCTTGCAACACTTCCAACCTAGTTTGTTGTGCTGTCACGTCAGTAGCCGTGTCGCATTCTGAGAGAAGAGGAGACGATGTGCCAACGCATGACATGAATGGAAACAAAAACAGAAACAAATGGTCGGGTTAGTGTATCAGTCAGTCAGTCAGTCAGTAAGTCACCCACCTTTCTGCCCCTCGTGGAAAACCGGCGGGCCTGGATGGTACCTGCACACTTCATCGGAATCGCTGTACTCCTTGCCGCAGCCTTGGTGAACGCACTTCAATGCCATATCTGCCGCTGCCCTAACACGTGAATGAACGACGCGGGTGATTGGCTCTCGGCTACTTCCGGCGTATTGTGCACCCTTGAACTCTCAGGTTGTAGAGTTAATGTACCTGATGGGGTGGGATGCGATGAGACGCGATGAGACGAGGGGTTCGGTCGAGAATAGATTCAGTAGAACGCGACAGTATACAAATTCGAACAGACCCGTTAGGCAAGCGAATTAATATTGGCGGTAACAAGTGTTTATGTGCCTAGAATGGAGGGAATGGGTAGCAAACACGGACGGCCAGAGACGTCGACACGATTGGGCTTGAGAAGCTCATGGAATCTGGAGGCGGGAGTCAGCTACAGACCAAATAATTCCACCGCCTGCCGCTTTCGGCACGATATTCATTCAACGAAGCTCTCAATAGCACTGCACGATGCTTGTCCAGTCATTTGCCGCCTATGACGCAACTATCGTGCTCCAGTGTCACCTAAAGCTCCAACTGATCGGATCTCCAGGGCGGATCCAGGGCAGTAATCCACCCCTACAGGCCTGCTAGCTCCTGCTAGGTATCTGCTATAACAGTAGGTAGGTACTTAGGTACCGTAGGACAGGGGAAGTTTTGTTACTCAACTACCCAACCAACTTACTTATCCTACGCATCGTATCACACCATGCGACCGACTATTCGGCTCTTCCAGTCCTGCAGAATTACTCTGTTCACGCGTGAGAACTGCGGCTTGTGCTCTAACGCCCGCTCAGTCCTATCCGACGTCTGGGACACCCGGCCCTTTCAGTTCAAAGAGGTCGACATAGTCAACTCAGAGTCAGCGCCGAAATGGCGTGAGCTCTACGACTTTGATGTTCCTGTGGTATGTTCATAAAGTGATATGTTTTGCGAGAGACGAGCCGACCTGGCTGCTCAGGTCCAGTCTCAGATGGCCTTTTAATATTTGTAGATCAGAAACCATGTATTCATTTGTTGGTGATATGGCCACTAGGTAGACTCCTTGCTGACGGCGGGCCTGACAGATCCATATTAGCAAGTCCTCGGCTCCCGAAGAGCAGCCGCAATCGGTCTCGGAGGCTATAAGGCTCATGCACCGTTTCACTGCTGATCAAGTCAAGGCTAAAATGGATCAGGCTGAGAAGGCATCGTAACTCTTTTTCCCCACGCTTCGTCTATACAGGCAGCATGATAATATCTACTGTAATTATGATCACCGTTTAACCAACATCCGAATTAGAGTAATGTGCTCGCTAATACCGTCCCGCAGCCTTCGGTACCGCCTGTCCGTGAGCTGCGGCAAGAGAACGCTCCAAGCTAGTCTGCAACAGGGAAGTATCCAGAGCCGCGTTGACCATATGGAAGCCTTTATCCGCATACTTCTTCGCTTGTTCTCCATTACTAGCAAAGAATCCTGCCTTCTTGCCAGCCTTGGTTGTAGCTGCAAGGACGCGATCAATGGCCTGTTCGAGCTCAGGCTTCATTACGCCATCGAGAATCGGATGCCCTATATTGTTGCCTAAATCAAAGGGGCCGACGAATAGCACGTCAATACCCGGAACCGCCGCGATCTCCTCTACAGCGTCTAACGCTTCTTGCGTTTCAATTTGCACTATGGTCAGTAGCGACTGATTCGCGTGCTGTAGATATTCCGTCATTGTGGGAATCGGATGGAAACGCTCCATCGCGAATGGCGAACCTAGGCCGCGTTGTCCCAGCGGAGGGAATTTGGCGGCCGCAACAATCTTCTTGGCCTCTTCGGCGGAGCGAAGAAGCGGTATCAAGATCTAGGACCACAGAGTCAACAGTTATGAACATCTCCCCCCATTGGGTTTCAAGCCCTTTGAGCTTCACTCACCCCGTGTGCCCCCGCGTCAAGCGCCCCTGTAAAATATGTCAGTGATCGTGTCTGGGTAATGAAGAAGTTCTGGCCAGCCTGCTCAAGACCTTGTAGTACTACTCACTCTTGATCATCCAGCCCTGCATATCGGGTATTCGGACTATCGGACTGACACCACAACTTGCGATAGCCGGAACAGCCTCGTGCATCGCGGCGTCGTCGATGTTTCCGTGCTCGCAGTCTACGAGTACCCAGTCGACGCCTGGCGTCCGCGCGAGCACTCTCGATACATTCTGGCCTGGCAACGTCTGCCATACACCCATACTAACCCTCTCGCCCTTGTCGAGCACGCTTTTGAATGTACATCCCTGCAGCATCTTGGAATTGCGCTTAGTCCTGGCGTACGTGCGTACGTTGGTATATGAAAGTGATGTATTCCGTGGCGTGAAGGGAAGAGAGCTTTGAAAGGGGAGATTACGAAGGGGAAAAGAGGAGTATCGGTATACGGAAGGTCTACATATGGACGCTAATGTTGCAACGACTCTCCACGAAACCCCCGCCATCGGTGTGTAAGATCCGCAAACTATTGCAAAATGTCACCATCACAAGCGGAGTATTACTCCGAAATCCGAGTAACGAGGTGTACTCCTCCGCCCCGCCCAATGCTTAGCAGATGGGGAAGTGCAGTGATATCCAAAATGAATGAACACCCGAGCACTTACCCCAGCTTGCGGGGTAGTCGTCGGGATTGGTGCTCCACCGCATCTGTCATAAATGCATCAGTTCCGGTCAAAGCCCCGGGGTTACACTAGCTTCTGGGGCTGTAGTCAATGTGCCTGGCTCCGGAAAATCAATTGCAACTTAACTCACCTATATGTCTAGTATAGGTATACGTGCACGACTGCTTGAGTAGAAAACCAACCTTCATTCTTGAAATGTTACTTCAATCTACTGGCGTGTGAGATGTGGTGTGCGAATTATCAATTATGAATTAACTACCACTTTTTGAAACTAACTGTACATATGGATGCTTGCTCTGACCGGTGGATGAAGCTCAACCTAGCGTGCTGATCCAATATCAAGATTTCCTAATAAACGCGTTCCCTAGGCAGCCAATTCGCCGAAGCTGGCGAATTGATTGCAATCCCCAGAGATTTTCATGAAATTGGTAGTCGATGTTCGCCTTCTAGAGTATTAGTGCTCAGTTCGGATTACACATGTTTCAGCTCGGTGTTAAATGTTTCGAAGCGCGTCCCTTGGGATTATTCAAATGCACATCCTCACTTCTGCTATGCTTGAGAACTTGGGGTATAATGATTAGTTCGTATGGCATCAATGAAAGCAGATCTAGACGCGACTCGGCTCAAGGATATTTAATTGTGTGGCCGTAGCCTAGGTGCGGATATAAGCGACGGCTTATTCGGGAAATTCAACGGGAAATTCACTATGTCCGACACGCAGCCCTTCTTGACAGGCAACATTTGTTCTCTGCTCTCGTATCAATTTATTTATTTATATATGCATATCCATGATCTAAATCCGGCTACGCGCACTTTTGGGAAGCATACGGCCGAATGACTGAGCGACTTAGTACTTATGGAAGAAGAACCCCGACGTCGCCGTAGACCCGCCTTGTCGTGCTTAGCTTGTCGGCGTCGCAAGATCAAGTGTGATCGAGCTACCCCTTGCGCGCGCTGCGTCTCTACGAACACACGTTGTTCTTATCGATTGGGTCTCGGGGGAGTTGGCAATATCCCGCTACCCCTTCGCCGAATCGAAAATCAGGCATCTGCGGCTTTGAGTCCGAGGGCCTCGCCTCTTCCTTTGACCCCCGGCACTAATGGTGGAATACCTACCGCAGGACATGAACATAGTCTACCAGCCCCGAGTGGATATGCAATAAGATCTCAAGCTCCGCAGGCAGAGTGCTCGACTAGAACGAATCACGATGAATTTCAGACATCAAACCGCGTCCAAGAAGCATCAGAACTTCAGGATCTAAGGCAGCGAGTGCGGAAACTTGAAGCGCTATCTGCCTCAAGCCCGGCCTATGGACTTGCCGAGACGGGGCGGCATGTACTCACCCGGCAGTCTGGTCTTCGAGATTCGGAGATCATGCTGAAGAAAACGCGGCTCCTGAGATGGAGTGACTGGATGGGAACGGCCCCAGAGGCAAGCCCGTTCCTCGCTCTTTTTTTAGATGCCAAATAACTAATCATTCGAAAGTTCCAATTAGTTTACAAGTGCTTTGAGGTAGCCTGTGGCGCTGAGAGCACATCATTTCAGAGCGATGAGACGAAGGCCGTAGTCACCGAAATCGATGATCTCTACAAGAAGTGCAAGAGAATTGCGAAAAGTCTCAAAGCGAATAGGCCGAGCAGATGCCTAACTTCCCCGCGGCCGTCTCTCGAGCCACCACCCCGCGCCATGGCAGATGATATGGCGACCGTCTACTTCCGGTGTTTCGAACCTGTCCATAGAATACTGCATGAGCCTACATTCTGGGCCGAGTACCCAAGTCTATGGGAGAATCCCGAAAGTGTGAGTGCGTCGCAGCGGTTCAAAATTCTTCTCGTTATCGGCATTGGGTCAAGTCTCCAGGGTGGCCCAGACAATCAGCTGCGCGATATAGTTCAGCAGTGGATATACACTGCCCAAGCTTGGTTATCAGGGCCACTCGAGAAAGACCGCTTGAACATCAGTGGGTTGCAAATCCATTGCTTAGTTATGCTTGCCCGACAGATATACTCAGTTGGCGGTGACTTGGTGTGGATGTCTATGGGCTCACTTATCCACAGAGCCATGCAAATAGGCTTACATCGAGATCCTAAGCATCTTCCAAGCATGTCCTCGTTACAAGCCGAAGTCCACAGGCGCTTATGGTATACCATTCTCGAACTACTCGTACAGTCTTCCTTAGACTCTGCAATGCCACCCCGGATATCACTTGAAGATTTCGATACGGAAGCCCCTTCGAACATTAATGACGATGAGATTGATGAAAGCACCACCGTCTTGCAGCCACATGCCAAAGGAGGCTACACTTCAGCGGCGATGCAGCTTCAGTTGATTGATTCCCTGCCAAGTCGGCTCCGTACTGTCCAACTCTTAAATGGGTTACACTCTGAACTAGCGTACCAAGGCGTTCTCACACTGCATCGGGAAATTACAGACGCCTGTCGAGCATGCAATAAGTTCGCCTCAGATAACCGAAGTGCCGGGGTGACCGCATTTCAACGGAATTATTGCGATTATCTAGTACGCCGATTCCTGATACCTCTACACTGCCCCTTCGCCAGCGAAGCACGTCTGAACCCTTTGTTCAACTACTCGCGAAAGGCCACCTTAGAAGCGACCCTAGCCTTCCTATCCCCAGAGCCCGATGATCACTTCTCGCGACTTATGGCTACAGGGAGCGGCATGTTCCGCGAGGGGTTCAGGTACGCAGCGTCTACCATCGCGCATGAGATTCTCGTCCAAGCCCAGTCCCAGCGTGACGACGGCACTTTCCGCAGTAATACGAGACAACTCGATTTCCTCAGACAGGCTATGCATGACCTCTCTGCGTTATCATGGGAGCGCATTCGGCAAGGGGAAACAAATATCAAGGGCCCTATGTTCCTGAGTATCGTACTGGCTGTAGCTAACTCGGCGGATATAGACGCCGTGTGCGAGTTGACAATGGCTCAGAACGCGCGGGATAGTCTTGTTCTTTGCTATGACATACTAGAGGCGCGAGCGAGGGCTGCGCCTTGGCCGTCTCCTAACGATGGCAGTCTCGCATCATCTAGCGGTGACGGTGACCAAGATGTTCTTGGGCTGGAATTCAACTTGGATTTTTTCTTTCCTAACCTTTGGTAGTGATCACGTACCCGAGCTGTATGAACCTCGTCCTAACTCCTCATTTCATTTCTTCGGTGATGTGTGAAAAATAGATAGATAGGTAGATAAGAGATAGGTAGACTACACTGAACGAGACGCAAAACTTCCCTTCCACCACTCTCAACCTTGAATACAGCAAATATTTCGTCATAATAATGGTGGTACTGTTTTCAGGAGTTCCGAAATAGTTAGATCAGGCGCCCCTTGCAACACTTACCAGGCAGATGATGTCGTGAAACACGGTTAACAAGATTCTCGGGTGAGAATGGGTTTCCGAACTAGGGTTTATAATATATAACGATGGGGTATCATTGCATGACATGCTCATTTTCAACCTGGTGCCGCCTTCGGTGAATTCACGGTCTATTCGGCCATATCGGCCGATAGCCAAAGTGAACCTGCTCAAGATTGACGGACATCTAAATGAGCTTTTCGCGCATCCCGGGTAGCGGACATAGCAAAAGTCCGTATTTCTAGTGATATATAACTCCCTATACCTTACATTACCCTGCGGTTCAGACATCAAACATGCCACTAATACCAGGCTGAGTGAACAACAGCAATTAGCAACGTGGACAAACTTATTGATCATCTCCATTATATCCAAACACCGGCTCTAGAGTACCATCATGGCACAGCTCAAGATCCTTATAAGCGGCGCCGGCATCGCCGGCAACGCGCTCGCGTACTGGTTGGCGAAGATAGGCCACGACATCACGGTAGTCGAGCGCTTCTCCAGCCTCCGGGACACAGGTCTCCAGCTCGACCTCCGAGGCCACGGCATCGAAGTCATGAAGCGCATGAAGCTGGAAGAGGCCTTCAAAGCCAAGGTCGCTCCGGAAAAGGGCGTACAGCTCATCGACAAGCGAGGCCGCCGGCGCGCCTTCTTCCCGGCGACGACAACCAAGGATGGCGTGCAGAACTTCACGACGGAGTTTGAGATCATGAGAGGGGATATATGCCGTATCTTGTATGATGCTGCCGTCAAGCACGGTGCCAAGTTCATTTTTGGAACGTCCATCGAGAAATACGATGACAAGGGCAGTTCTGTGGTTGTCCGGTTGGCGAATGGCAGGGAGGATTCTTTCGACTTAGGTAAATTCCCTCTCAAGCTCTTTGTTTTTCTCTCCTACACCTGAGCGTCTACACACATGTCATCCCGAGTATCGGCGAGTATCGGGGATTTCTTCTAAAAGTGAAGAGGAAACACTGACTTAGAGATTTGGCAAGTGGTCGGCGCTGAGGGCCTCAACTCACGTACGCGCAAGATGATGCTCGGCCCTGGTGCCAAGGACGCAGCCCGCCCGCTAGACGGCGTTATGGTCGGCTATTTCACTATGCACAAGCCGATACAACAGGGAGAAGAATTCCTCGCCACGTTCTACGTGGCACCAGGCAATAAAGGGATCATGGCGCGACGGTCGCATCCCGAGACTTTGCAGATATACATCGGCGGCAAGACCCATGCCCTCGACAACGTTGCGCGGGGCGACGTCAAGGCCGAGAAGGAGGCTTTGACGGAGTTCATGCGCGGCGCGGGCTGGGAGACGGAGAACATCTTGAAAGCCATGAACACCGATAACGACTTCTACCTCGAGCGCATGGCGATCGTGAAGCTGGACCGATGGTTCAAGGGTCGTGTTGTCCTTGTTGGCGACGCTGCTTGGTGCCCTACGGCGAACACGGGCATGGGGACTACATCGAGCATCGTCGGCGCCTACGTCCTGGCCGGTGAAATCGGGCGGCACTGCGGAAAGGGGACGGCGGAGAAGTCCGACAAATCTGACGCCGGGGCGGATCTCGACAAGGCTCTTGCCTCTTATGATGCGAAGTTCCGGCCGTTTATGGACCAGGTGCAGAAGGGGATTGGAGAGGGTTCCGACTGGGGCATGTCGTTCATGTCGACTGCGTTTGGCATCTCCTTGATGCATATCTTCGTTGCCGTGCTGGCATTTTTCCAAGTCAATATCGGCGCGATGGTGTTGAAGGAGCAAGTGAAGGATTGGAAACTCCCAGATTACGAAGAGTTGAATGAGGCGTAGGTAAGTAAGCGGGACGGCGATAGGCATATGAAAGGGATCTCTCAGCTCAGATATACATTAGAGTTAGTTTTAAGCAACCTGTACAATTAATTAGATGATAGCAATATTTTATATACATATGGCGGTTCTTTGGAGGGAGATTTGAGCGTTGATGATGACTATAACCTGCTCGTGGTCGATATCCATGAGACTAAGCAGCAAATCAGTGAATGGGATTCTTAGAAGTCGGCTTCCCCCCCATTTACTCTTTCCCTCATAATTGTAGCTTTCGGGCTTCGATGGTCTCTAAGTCCTCATTCCCGCTCTTCAAAGGTCGTATGGCCATTTGAGTGAGCAGGTAATATCTGGCTATTCGGGTAGCCTAAGTACGTCAGGACAGGCCATAAAGTGCTACCTAGAGCCCGTACGCCGTGATATTGGGACACGTGTGGTTCGTACTCGGGTTGCGCAACCGAATGTGGGGTGGCGAAGCAATACCTAACCTGCCCGTCTTCAAGCGAGAATCGCTGTTGCCAGCCGTTTCCGGCCTCCATATCCCAACGTGGTGCACTAATGCGGTCTTCATTTCTCCCATCTGAGATAGGGCTGCTACAATTGTTCACAATGTGACTGAATTGGGGATAAGCATGCAAATAATGCCTAAGCGAAGTTCGTGGGCTGGGCCGAATTGTGCTACCTACCTGGTCAAGAGACTGTGTCTCTTATACGTCATACTATGTATGAAAATTCCAAGATCACTGGTCTGCTACATTTTAGTGACATCACTGCCCAAAGAAAATCACAGGGCAGACACAGGGCAGTAACAGGGGTTCAATGTAACGGTGGCCTGTCGCGTTGTAGGTAGTGTACCTAGGCACGTATACCTAGAGCACCTGTAGTGATCTCTTACATAAGTAGTACTTGTAAGTAGGTAGTCTGCTTAGGAGTTTACATTTACCAACTAGCGAATGCGAGCGTAAATGGATCTTTGCAAACATGTCATGACTGTATCCCTATTCACATGCAGGCATATTCCAAGGATGAGAAGTACATAGGTGAGTATGTAGACGGATTGGCCGCTGGAGAGTCTCTAACCTAGTGCGCTGAAATTGTCCGCTAGTCTTGAAGGTGGAGTTAGAATGTTTCATTTGGACAGGCTAGGAAGGCTCGTCAGCTCGCCCGAAATTAATATCAAGCATTTTCCAACCTTAACACTGGCATCACAGCCTGGTGTTGTGGGGAGTGCGAATGTCGGCATATCTCTTCAAGAATAGGTACCGTATAACTGTCTCTCGATACCAGGCACCGACCATACGAAGTACCTACTTACACAACCTGAGAACGACGGCTGCACCAAGTCTCAGCCAGAATGTTACAGCCCCGAGGTTCTAGGCTCCATCTACAGCAGATAGAGTACCTACACTAAGTAGGCCCCAGTATTGCGGGATAGATACGCTAGATCTGGTCTAGATCCTAGACCAGGGCACTCGAATTATTTCTGGGCACTTTAAGCCAGGATAGGTGACAGATTGCCGATCATCTCGTCTCTCGGTGAACGGGCGGGGAGAGGACATTCAATACCTACCTACCTAACACTCAATGGAGAACAAGTTTAGGTAACCTCTCTTCTGCTCTCTTTACTACGTGTTACGGTGTTATGGCTGTGTTCAACTGCCAGGATACTGAAGCACTGTAAGCACCAAAGTAAATACCTTCAATATTGATCATGGATTAGGTACATGTATATATGTACCTAGAGTACACGTACCTACTTACATACAAGCGCTGTTGTTGCACTGCCCCAATCCCCAATGACGACTTCAAGAGAGGTACGACACACCCAAACCCAGCAGTGGGCAGCTGCTACGCTACACTGCAACCCTATGCCGTAGCCACTCCATCCATCTCTCTCCTGCGTCAATCGTCAATCATTCATTCATTCTCCTTGTGTCGTGATATCTACACTACACCGGCTTGAATAGATTCCATTCTTTAACCCGAGTCCTAGCCTCCACACTGATATTGAATGTCTTTACACCGTTCCCATCTTCCTGCCCATCCTCCTACAGTGCGCTAAGAAACACACCGACAAAGCAACCATCCAACAATCGTCCAACAATCCCACGACCCTGGCAGCAGCAGCGGCTGACAGCCAACCACTCAGCCGCTGCCACATCTTGGCAAGGGAGGCGAATCCCAATCATCCCCATCATCTCCATTATCCCGACCCATCTTCAGAGGCACCCAGTCGACTTCGCTTCTCGCCAACGACGTTTGTTTCAAGCTTCCCAAACCCACCCCCATGCAAGCCTTGTAACGGACCAAAGTACCAACAGCTGCTGTGACCCCATTCTACTTAAGCGCTCGTTTATAATTAGCATTCGCCAGCTTGGGAACACAAAAGTAATAGCGAAACAAAATAGACCGAATTGACAGAAGAGCCAGAAAAACAAGGGACCGAAATCATCATTCAACTTAGCCGACAACCCTCCGAATCACAAGTCTGGGAGTTTGAATTATTGGGCGAATGAAACCACATCCACCTGTCAAAAACAAGCGTATACCAAGCCGATTCCGCGTAGCGCTGTAGCCTTTGACACGAGACGATCCCATCGTCGTCGTTGTCGTTATCTTCAGCGATCACCGCTACCTCTTCCACAACCTCCCTTTTCAAGCCCACGAACGCCAACCATGGATCACACAGCTTTCATACTCGAGACAGCGCACCAAATATACGCCCGCGCCAACGAGACAGATGCGACCGACGCAGACAAAGAAAGTCGGCCCCCTGCCTACAAGGCCATTGGTATTGGCTTGGCCGTCGGCTCGGGGCTCTTCATAGGGACTTCATTCGTGTTAAAAAAAGTTGGTCTGCTCAGGGCCAATGAGAAATACCAGCAGGCTGCAGGTGAAGGTTACGGCTACCTGAAAAATGCTCTTTGGTGGTCTGGAATGAGCTTGATGATTCTCGGCGAAATCCTCAACTTCGTCGCATACGCCTTTACCGATGCTATCCTAGTCACGTCGCTCGGAGCTATATCGGTTGTTATCGCCACCGTGCTCTCCGCCATCTTCTTGAAGGAACGGCTCAGTTTGATTGGCAAGGTCGCATGCTTTCTGTGTGTAGTTGGAGCAGTCATCATCGTCCTCAATGCCCCTACGGAATCTTCCGTCGCGAATATCCAAGAAATGCAGCACTACGTCATTTCACCTGGGTTTCTATCGTATGCAGGTGTCATCGTCGTGGGTGCTATCTTCCTTGCTGTTTGGGCGGGTCCACGATATGGCAAAAAAAATATGTTCACATACATATCCATTTGCAGCTGGGTTGGCGCCCTAAGTGTTGTTGCTACGCAAGGCCTTGGTGCAGCGATTGTCGCACAAATCGGTGGCGAGCCTCAGTTTAATCACTGGTTCCTTTATGTTTTATTTGTCTTCATCATAGGAACTCTCGTCACCGAAATCATATATCTCAATGTGAGTCTAGGGAATAAGATCTTCAGCCAAGAATAGTGTTACTAACCGAGATTCAGAAAGCACTAAATATTTTTAACGCAGCTATGGTCACGCCCACGTACTACGTTTATTTCACCAGTACCACTATTATCACTTCGGCTGTATTGTTCCGGGGTTTCAAAGGAACGGCTGTCCAAATTATCACTGTGGTGTTCGGGTTTCTGGTGATCTGCTCCGGCGTAGTATTACTCCAATTATCCAAGTCGGCTAAAGATGTGCCTGACACTGCCGTTTTCGCCGGTGATTTAGACCAGATTCAAACCATTGCCGAACAAGAGCAGCCTGAAACTGAGCCCAAAGCTGATGCCTTACGTGGTACTGCTGCTATCTTGCGGCGTATCTCCAACGCGAGAACCAAGATGGAACACGAGGAATTTAAACGTCTGCATCACGAGAAAGAAATGGAGCGACTGGCCACACTTAGTGAAGATGGCCAGCCTGAACAATTTGAGTGGGATGGGCTACGACGGAGGAGAACAACTATGGGTAGTAACCGGAGCCGCCCGTTTACGAGCCCTAGTCCGGCTCAAACTCCCCATCCACCCCTAGGTCGCACACGGTTACTTAGCGATGATGAACTCGAAGAGCTTGAAAGGGAGAGGCAGATGTCGCCAGGCGTTCTCTCTAGTATTGCGGGCACCATTCGTCAACGCGCCCGCAGTGTTTTGCACAACCGGCCGGAGCTCCCTCACCAAGAGAGATTAAATAACAGTGCGTCAGCGCTGGGTCAGACACATCCAGTGCAGTTGACCCACATTGCAGTTCCTGAGCAAAGTTATGACGGTGAGGCTGGCCCACTAGGTTATGGACTGCGGACCGACTCGTATCATACCGAATATAGCGGCGCGGGCGATTTCTCGTCGAAGAACAGTGATCGACACATACAATTTTCGGAGACGCCAAAGCCAGGGGCAAGCATGACCTCACTCGTTCCGCCGACGCCGCCACCTCATGGCGAGCAGCCTCACGCAGCACGTCGGCAGTTCTCGTTCCAAAATGTATTCCGTCGGCATCAAGCTGACAGAGTACAGGAACCAGCGCTGCCGTCGATGCACGAACACTCGCTGAGGCAAGGACTGAGATCACGAGGATACTCGGACCGGAGCGCCAGGGTGAAGAACGCGACTGAGGAGGAGAGGTTAGGGCTCGTAACAGGCGACTCACAGTCGATGCCGGCACTGCCCCGTTATGATGGGGATTTAGATGACGACGACGACCTTTCGCCGGACGAAAAGCATACGGCGAGGTATGATAGAGGCATTACAAGCAGTCCCCCGGGAAGCAGAAGTGATGATGGCGACGACAAGATGTACGACGAGTACGACGAGGACAGCCGGCGAGAGTGGAACACCAGTCGGCATCCCAGCAGGAGCAGAGACGCGTCATCGCGGCACTCGACACCCCCTTTACCACAAAACCCACCGTCTTACCGTCGAGGTGGAGGCGGTGATGACGACGCGTTTCTCTAAGAGTACCGAGAAATGATGATGAGACACGATCAACATTTAATATATATATGTTTCCTTGTCCACTTTTGAGCAACAGTTGTACCAATAGTCATTCGGTGGCCGGCATGCGTCATTACCATCAGGGAATTGGAGAATCCACTGCTTTGATATAGACATTGGAACTCACGAGCATTGTTGCGGGATGGTCGATAGAGGCGCACACATACCAGTATATAGAACACGCAGCCTAGGGATACGGGCGCAATTAGTACATAGCATAATTTATATCTTGAATGAAGAACAAATGATTTATCTTAGTACTGTGATGAAAAATACTCTCATTCCATCGGCGTGTCTTACCAATTATGAGACTATCGCACACGATAGGGAGATACGAAGCTTATTGTTTTGTCTTACCCCTTTTTGGCTTGTGCGCATGTGATAGAAACCACTTGGCTTGCGAAGATGATCTCGAGCGAAGTCAGCTCATGTGAGGATCAAGTAAAGTGCCCCAGGCTGTTGGGTGGACTATAAAAGACAATTCTCGTGCGTTACTTACCAATCATGTGTGAGCAGTTGGCGCGAATCTGAATTTGATGTAGCATCCTCGGTACCTGCAGCTCAAGAGGTGACAGTCCTAATCTGTATGATTGTACGAGCACTCTTCGGTGATACCGCAACACATCCCATCTGTACACATATATCTGGTCCGTCAAAAGTGTATATACAACTTAATTGGATACGGCAACTAGGTAGATATGTACGAAGGGAGCACCATCAAGGATGTTCCACGCTACACATAATCGTTGTCTCTAGTCAGCAAGTCTCACTTTAAAGCGCTTCATTCCCTTTTTGAGAAATGTAATCTCATACAATGGCATGATTAAATACCTATTCAATGTGGAATAGCACCTCTTGTTTTTCAACCGGCATATGGACATACTCTAGGTAAAGGAATGGTAGATAGATGTGTGCGAGCTATCTGATATCGTTACATGAACTCCCGAGCCAAAGCCAGTCATATGTGTAAGACAGCTACACTTGCCTGCAAATTGCTACAATGGCACTCATACTTATATTTATATGTACTTATGTATGATGTACACTACCACCTACTTATATGTACTTATTGTTAAGTGCGTATGTAAATGTAAGTACCTATCAGAGTAACTACGGGGAGGAACACGGAAATAGCTACCCAAGCAGGTACGCAACTGAGGTAATAATGTCAAAGAAAGGGCAAGTATTGTGACATAAAGCAAACAGCAAGAGCCACCCAATGTAATAATCCCTGAGGCACTTTAAACTACTCACTAAGGGCTTAATTACTACATGCTTGGGCAGGCACGCAAGACAATGAGTGCCACTAAACGAAATAAAGCAGTTTGGAAGGGTCTCAGATACTGGGTGGCACTCGCCGTACCTACTTTGACCCAGCTTTGCCCATTGTATTACATCAAGACGGCTGCCATCTCCTGAATTTGCCAACCCGTATGTGCTTCACAATGGAAAGTCGGTAACTCGCACTTCACATCTCGCTCAGCCCCAATAGAGCGCATGAAAGCAACCTGGGAAACACTTTCGACGGATTGGTCTGCTCCAAGCGAACAAGACACACGCAGCACTTCCTATAACCACAACGGCAAAAGAAACAGAATCATGGGCACGCCGCGCCGACCAAGGTGGCGGGACAGTCTTCCGTCCATGTCTCTCCACTGGCGAATCACCGACCTACGCCACCTAGCAGTCTTCGCCCTTGCCGCCTTCAGTGTATCGCTGCTGCTATTCGAAGCCCGCCGTGAGATCAGGGAGACGGCGCGCGACGAGATCATCGATGTGATCGAGCATAACCTCCCCGTAGTCCCTGAGCCCAATGCGCCATCTCCCAAAGTCCCAGGGCAGTGCACTACCTGGCCTGTGGGTGCAAAGGGCGACTACAACGTAAGGGTTCACACATCAAACTTCGCGCTTCAGAGCTTTGCACCACCAGGGGGCTGGAAGAAACCTCATGGCATCGCAATCAAGGCATTGGTCTTCTATGGCCGCAAGAGAACTGTGGACTTCCTAGACTGCTATCTGCAGAAGAACCTCGCTGTGAACGGCGGGTACCTTGATGAGATCTGGTTCATGATACACACGGATATCGAAGAGGATCTGAAATACCTGAAAGAACTTGTACTGCAAAGGCCACAGTACAAAATAGTGATGCCGGGCCAGTGTCAGGGGTTCAACTACGCTTGCATGTGGGACCCTGTCGTTGAGGACAACACGATTTATATCAAGATTGACGACGATATTGTAAGTCAAATTCCCACTCTATATGGATTCTGGCCCAAAAGGCATAAGGACACCCTAGCAATGAAGAGCTAATTTACTGATTTGCCTGGGGCCAGGTATTCATTCATCCTGACACAATACCTCAACTTGTATCTACACGAATCGCTGAGCCTCACCCTTTCGCTGTCTCTGCCAACCTGATAAATAGCCCTTTAACCGGTTTCAAGCATTATGATGCTGGAGCGATCCACCCCTTTCTCCCCGACCCAAAGGTTAAGCCCTCTCAGCAAGCAGCACAATTATGGCGTCCATCGGACTTCAGAGCATTCCCAAAGAAGAACGTCCCCAAAACGATCAAAAATGGCACGATTCTAACAGAGGAGATCACGAATAAGCACTTGTTTGCAACACCGCACTACAGCGGCCACCCGTGGCTATTACTCGACGATATCGAGGATGCGTTATTGAAAACGCCGATGGGCATCGACAAATTAACATCGTTAGCTGATGGTGGTGATTTCATGTATGGAGCTGCCGTAAGTTCATCCCCAACTCTGTTCCCTTGTGTTTCTGCTTTTATCAAGATATAAGATCACGACAAGGCTGCGCTGCGGGCGTGTCTTCGTTTTTTTTTTTATGATACTGAAATATATCAATGACCATCCCCAAAGTGCTGCCCCTTGATTAACAGTGAGTTAGTGGAAATCCTGGATGATCTCAGCGCAGCAACAATACTCGTTGCTGAGAAATCTCGAACTCAACACCATGTGGCGATATCACTTCGGCACGCAGATCGACTATCCCCAAGGTGCCAACTCATCAGCAGACGCAGCGGCTCTAAAGTTTTTCGACCCGAACCATTTAGGCCCCGGAGCTGAGCAGCTTTATGATACGGAGTATATTCGATACAATTTGAACTTCGTCGCTGTCTGGGGACATGACATCAAGAACGCACTGCCTATTGCCGAAGACGACGAACAAGATATCACGGCAACGATACCGCAGCGTCTTCAACGGCCCTTTGTGATTGATACCCGTGCTATCGTCGGCCACCTGAGCTTCTACCCCCAGCATGATGGAATTCGGCAAACTGATCTGCTGGACCGCTGGCGAGCCTTCGCTAACGAAATGATCTGCGCGGTAGACAATCAGAAGATACCATTCGATCCACGGTGTCCTGGTTATTAAAGCCAGGTCATGTTATGATGACGCATACGAATTTCAATGTCCTTTTTGCCAGGGGTGGAAACATTCAGCTTAAAACTTGCTTCGAGCAACCAGTAACCAAGTACGAACTAGCATGTGAAAAAGCAAGGTGGAACGGTGTTTTGAGAGATTGGGTCAGTTCAAAGTAAATAATTACATGTTGCTTTCCTAAGTAGGCACGTACCTATCTAGATAGGTAATTAGGGATTTTTGCAGATGACTAATCGATTGGTGACTGACACTGCTTTTCGAAGCTCCTAAATCGCGTACGTGACTGCATGGTGTTGATATGGTATACCGAGGTAAGCATATTCATCATGAACGAGGTGGGAATAGATCGAGATGTGAGGATGGCACTGGAAATGACATAAAGATATATGATGTGGTTTCATATGATTATTGTAACCATTCGCAAGTTATAGCGATTGATAGTCTGATTGTAATGTTTATATAAGCATGAAGAGTGGGTTTGACTACAGTTAGCACGATTATGAATATTTCAATTTTTACACATCGATGTGCTGGAACTGATTGATATATGCACACCTAGATGTCACGCGCTTACGTTGACATTTTACGCAAGTTTATATGCTACCTCGATCGAACCTTATGAATTTTTCACGGTTAGCTGGTTCTGCGAAGCTGTTGGGTTAGCATTGATATTATTGACACTCTGCTGATGGTTTCAGTTTGGTAATTATAATATTGTTTCCCCATTTGAGAGGCAGAGCGTGGCGTAATAATAATCGACTGAATGGCATCGAAATAGTATTAACGGTATGTAATGGGGTGGACCTCGTTCTAGAATTACCACTTGGCTTAACAGCAGCTTAAAATCTTAGGGCAGTTACTGCCATTGAATTATCTAGTTATTCTCTAATGCTACATCCGAGCACCAGTCCTCTAACAGATTCTATTCTCTACCGTGACAAGAATCAGGGAAGAAAGAGAAAGAAGAAGCTTGGAAAAGTAAAGACAGCATTGCAATCAATCATGTGCTCACTCACGGCAGCGCAGTTCTCCAACCTTTGATGGCGCTCTTCTCCTCCTCCGTCAGCTTTAGGTCGAAATACTTCTCTAACGCCACGACCCGATCTTCCTCCGTCTTGCATTCATATATGACTTCCGTCCTACCGCCGAGATTCTCCTTGACCACGTCGTTCACCAGCATGCGCTTGCCATAGATCTCCTGCTCATCGTCTTTGTCGCCGCCGGCGCGCGCACGGCGGAGGAACTTGATGGTGATGACGGTCTTGGTCTGCCAGGACTTGGGGCTCGTGCTAGCGTACACATTGATCACCTCCCAGTCATTCGGCATGAACTCCACCAGCGTGAAGCAGTAGAATGGATTCCACGGCTTGTCGGCGCCGTTGCGGTACTCGTAGATCCAGAGCTTGGAGTCCTCGGTGCGCTTCAGCTGCGTGGGGATCCAGTCGCGCACGAGGCGGATCTCCTGCGCGCCGATGTTCGCGTGCACGAGGCCGTCGACGAGCGGCAGGGGCCGCGTGGCGCAGTCGCCGCCGAAGGCGATGTCGACGTGGTACCTGGACCCGTCGGCGAACTCGACGATGCTCACGATGTGCACCCACCCGGGGAAGTCGCCCTTCGGAACGCCGCCGTCGCGCAGACGCGTCCGGACGCCGACGGTGTAGGAGTCGAAGCCGAGGCCGACGAGCATGTGGTTGTACAGGATGGCGTTCTCCATGCAGTAGCCGCCGCGGCCCCGCTTGTCCAGCACGATCTTCCGGAACAGGTGCTCGGGGTCGAGCACGACGGCGTGGGACGGGTTGTAGTGTATGGCCAGGTTCTCGTAGGGCGCGGCGGCCAGCATGTGGGTGTGCAGCGCCCTGAGGAGGTCGTATGATGGGGGTGCATGACGGTATTTCTCGGGCAGCTGGATGTGGTCCAGGAATTGGTCGATCTGCTCCTTTGTATATACCGAAGACGACGCCATTGTGATTTTTTGGCTTATAGGATTCACCAGCTCCTCAACAAGACTACACTTGTAGCTCTCCTACGTATCCCTAGGTATGGCAGTGACGAGGGTAAAACAACAGCAGCACCAACAACCGTGAGTATATGACAATACAAATTTGGGTTGGCGGTGACTTGATTGCGTGCTTTTGCCGGTTGACTCAGTCACATCGTGTTACCTCCGGCGCCGGACGAGTTGGAGTAGTAGTTACGGGCTTCCAACGCCATCTTCTAGATATCTCCAACATTTACTACCATTGGACTCTTTTCATAAAATAACATCTCATCATTCTTGATATATATATCTAAGATTCCTGACCTAGTCTTCAGTAGGCTCATCCACCTACCTATTAAGTAGGTAGGACCCCACCCCACCACCGCCCATGCCGGCCCGGGTCTGTCTCCGGGTGTCCAGGTCGAGGCCCAGTCTCAGTCTCAGTCTCAGCGCTCAGACCCCGCAACGTTCCCTCCAGATCTCCCTCTGCCCCTCTGCCCCGCTGCCCACTACAGGCCCCCCTACAGGCCCCCTACATGCGCCGTCGGCAATACCTGCACAGCAAGCTGATGTGGCACTGCACTGGCCCCTTCGTTCCCTCACCAGACCCTCATGAATTGGTTGAAATAACATGGGTGGCCTACGTAAGAATAAGGCCGTGATCATCGTCGCGCATCATATGCATTGAATGGCATTGAATCGAATAAAGAAAGAAGCTTCTAGTGCCTTGTAGTTCATTCGAAAAAGAAACTATTTCCTTCGAATCTGATGGCTATATGTAGTAGAAGAAGCCACGCATACAATCCACATATGTACCTAGGTATATATATACACACATTTACATACCTCTGTAGGCATCTCTGGCTGTGTATCTAGGTAAGGTATATGAAGCAGACGACGGACAGCCCACCGCTCATCCCACTTTCTGTTCTGTGCTGTTCCGTCTCGGTCCATTTCATTGGGCGTCCAAGCCAATTCGCGACCCCTCCTTCGATTCCTCCGTACGAGGCTGGTTTCTGCTGCCTCCAATCTACTTACTTTTTTACTTCGTAGTGTACACCTACCATTATCCTCGACCTACCCATCTATCACTACCTACGTTCCTAGTCCCGCGACTTGAAGAGCTTCTCTCTCCTCCTTCCCTCCTTTCTTTTCTCCCTTTTCTCTACCACTCTATTGAAAGTGCTCCATTCGTTCTCAGCACTTTCTCCTTCGCTACTACCCCACACCTATCACATTCCTTGCCCAACGAGCAAGGATATCTTGCAGCCATGGTACGTTTTCCCCAGCGCCGTGAACAACAGACGCCGAAATGATCCAGTTAGCTAACCCGGTGCAACCGGCAACCACCAGGCCGCCGCAACATCCAAGCAGCGCCTAGCGCTCGCCATCTGCGACTTCCTGTCGAGCTCGCTCACCGACGGGACCCTGTCCGCCGACGACAAGGACAGCATCGACGTCGCCATCAACTGCATCGCCGAGAGCTTCAAGGTCGACCCGGCCGACAAGACGGCCGTGAACGCCGCCATCGGCTCACAGAACCTCATGCAGATCTACGGCGTCTACGAGAAGCTCAAGTCTACCACGGCCGCTAAATCCTCCGCCTCGTCGTCGTCAACCTCCTCGAAACTCCCCACCGACGAAGAAAAGGCCCGCGCCGAGGACCTCAAAGCCCAGGGCAACAAGGCCATGACCTCCAAGGACTACGCCAACGCCATCGAGCTGTACTCGCAGGCCCTATCGCTTTACCCCGGCAACGCCATCTTCCTGTCCAACCGCGCCGCCGCCTACAGCGCCGCCCGCGACCACGAGAGCGCGCGCGCCGATGCCGAGGCCGCCGTCACCGCCGACCCCAAGTACACCAAGGGCTGGTCCCGTCTGGGCCTGGCCCGCTTCGCGCTGGGTGACGCCCGGGGCAGCATGGAGGCCTACCGCCAGGGCATCGAGTACGAAGGAAGCGGCGGCTCTGACGCCATGAAGAAGGGATTCGAGACGGCGAAGCGGCGCGTCGAGGAGGTCGAGGCCGAGGAGCGCGACAGCGGCAACCCCTTATCCCGCGGCGCCTCCGCCAACGTCAACGTCAACCCGGGGGCCGGCGCCAGCAGCGGCGGCATGCCTGACCTGAGCAGCCTGGCCGGCATGTTCGGCGGCAACGGCGGCGGTAACGGCGGCATGCCCGACCTCAGCTCCATCATGAACAATCCCATGTTCGCCAACATGGCCCAGAGCCTCATGTCGAACCCGGAGATGATGCAGAACCTGATGAGCAACCCCCGCCTGCGCGAGATGGCCGACCGCTTCAGCCAGGGCGGCGGCATGCCCGACATGTCCGCGTTGATGAACGACCCCAATATTGCCGAGATGGCCAGGAACATGATGGGAGGCGGTGGCCGCGGTGGTCCCCCGGGCTCCGGTGGGCAACAATGATAATCTTGGGTCAGTTGTATCTAATCACCTCATCAGTGGAAATTGGGAAACGATTGAAAAAAAAAAAAAAAAGGGAAAGAAACAACATGAGATTATGAAAGAATGCACGAATGAAAAGGGGAGTAGTGCTGTTGAAACCGGTCTTCGCGACCAATATGTGAGGAGCCAAAATGTCAGATCTGTGAGGCGTTCATCGGGGGATTATAGCGACAACAAACGGCACAAGGCAAAATGGTGCCATGCAGGCTTATCGGGCGTCTCCATTGACGAATCAATACC
Organism: Xylaria bambusicola; assembly: GCF_022495145.1. NCBI lineage: Eukaryota > Fungi > Ascomycota > Sordariomycetes > Xylariales > Xylariaceae > Xylaria > Xylaria bambusicola. The sequence goes on from NW_025953562.1 coordinate 813,748, forward strand.
TTTGGAAGAAGGCCATTCCGGTAATAGTTATTAGATTACGCATGTTACGAGTCACGATGCTCGACGTTTCGATAGAACAAACCAAGGAATCAGTCTCTATTGCTGTTTGGACCATCTAAAACTTGCCACGCCCAAAAGTGCCTCGTTTATGCCGCATCTACTAAGACGTGACCGCTGTGCGCCAGAAGAGCCTGCGAGGCAAGACGAAATGATACCTCGGACACAATGTCTACACCCCCCTCGCATCACCCCTACCGGAAGTTTGTTTATCTACCTGAATTCTTTTTGCCACCGGTCTATACCTTGTATATCGTCCTTTTTGGATTCTTGTCTCCTTCTCTGCTCGTTCTTTTCTATCTCCTGTATTTTCTGTTTGGCCTGTTCGATTATTCATCATGTCGTGAGAGCCATCCCTTGAAATGCTGCTAAACCTTACCCTTGAGATAAGTAGAACAAATAGAATGAATCAAAGAAAAAGGGGGACGAGAATAGACGCCATACGAATAATCGGATTGAATAGATGCGAGACTCCTAACACCTCGCGATTCAAATTGCAGATAAGAAGGGTTAGGCGGATATAATATAATCACGAAGTTCTGGAAAGGAGCCAATATAGAAATAAAATCAAGCAGACTATGCGTGCGGAACAGTATTCGATGGAAGCTCCGGGGCATTCGTGGGCCGTTTGCTTTTGTTTTGTTGTTTCGCATTAGAGGTGTTGCGCCGTCCTTTTCCACGATATCGACCACGATGGCCTCGTCCGCGTGAGCCCCTTCCACGAGTCGTTTGCTGCGAGGCTTGACTCTTGACAATAGTTGAATCAGGCACCTCAGAGTTCACATCAGACTGCACTTCAGGTCTGGTTGCAACAGGTTTCTCATTAGGGGTTGGTGCTTGTGGTGGCAGCTGAGGGCTTGGTGTTAGTTGCAACGGTTGACTGGTAGCGCGTGCTGGGCTGCATTGAAGAGGAACTAGGGGCGGTTCTGGACAAGAAATAGATTGCAAGGTATTACGGCGAGGCCTAGGTCCTGGAGACTTCGAAGCAGTTGTTTCAATAACCACGTTGAGGCTGTCAGGTGATGCTGCTGCTGTGTTTGGTGGCGCTCGAGCATAATCAGGATGCGCCTCCCATTCTAGGCCAGAGTCGTTGCCCTCAATGTGTACTTTCGTAGGCGAAGCAGCCTCATCCTCGACATCCTCGGCCCAGCTGTTGTGAATCGGCGACGCTGGCATCGGCTTGGTTGCGCAAAGGGTACGTGGGGTGAACTCCGGTGCGCCGGGATTCAATCTTGAACCCTGCAAGTTAGAGATCAGTATCAGTCAAAAAATCAAGATTGATCATTTGACAGATCTACCTCTTTCTTGTGCGCCACCGGAGTATTCCCACCCTCGCCGCCAGCTACATCCGATCCACCTGTCTCTGATCCGCCTTCCTCCACTGTAGAGAGCGATACTAATGCCTCTGAACGACTGGCCTCACTCATTTCCTCGTCAGTTGCCTCATGCTTCTGCTCGGTAGGTTGTAAAGTTGTTTCGGCATCTTCTGTGCTTTCTTTTCGCTCTTTAGGCTTCACAAAGATCTGTTTGGACCAAAGTTCTGCATATTTGCCATTCTTAAGAACCAGTTCCTCGTGGCTGCCTTGCTCCACGACCTGGCCATTAGCCACAACGAAGATTATGTCAGCATTCATAACCGTTGAGAGGCGATGACTATAAGGTGTTAGTCTTGTTTAGAATCTCACGGCGTCGAAGTCCGATACTTACGCCACAATAAACGTTGTACGATTATCACATAGCGCGCGCAATCCTTCCTGAATCTTTTGTTCAGTGTCAGTATCAACAGCACTTGTCGCCTCATCTAGGAGGACGATCTCGGGATTTTTGAGTATAGCTCGAGCTATCGCGACTCGTTGCAGCTCCCCGCCAGACAATTTTCTGCCAATATTAGCGAGCGTACGGAGGAAGAACATCAATACAGCCCCTCGGCTATGTCGCATAACTTACACGCCACGTTCTCCAACTCGGGTTTTATATCCTTCAGTAAATCCCATGATCTGGTCATGTATGGCAGCTGCTTTACAGGCGCTGTAAACCTCTTCATCGGAAGCATCTAACCGGGCATATCTGACGTTGTTGATCACAGTATCGTCAAAGAGAATCGGAGACTGGGGCACAATCCCGATACAACGTCGTAAACTAGATGATACTGGTCAGCAAGGAGAGTTGGCAACTATACAGAAGCATCATATCTCAAAATTAAGGACGATTCTGCTTTGCGTTTTTCATACCTAGATAATGTGACGTCTCGGATATCCTGTCCATCGATTAGGATTGAACCACCGGTCACATCGTAGAAACGATCGAGAACCTTGAATATAGTCGACTTGCCAGCCCCCGTTGCCCCTACAAAAGCAACAGTGGTACCTGGTGGTGCAGACAGCTTTACGCCCTTCAAGATGTCCTTCTTCTTGTCGTAACTAAAGCTGACATTGCGAAATTCGACTTTTCCACCCTTTAGTTTCAAGGGCCGAGCACCAGGTTTGTCGACAACAGTTGGCTTTGTTAGCATCACCTCAAGGAGACGTTCGACTTGGACCAGGCTCTGACTAATATTTCGTCCCATTGTGGAGAAGAATTGAAGAGGCGATGTGAGCTGGCCCCAATATGTCAATAACATAACGAAATCACCAGGTGTGGCTTTTTTGTGAATGATCTGATAGACAGCCAAAAATGCGCCAGCAAGTAAGCCCGCAGTGAGAATCAGGTATTGGAATGCTTGCCCAACTAGGTATCCCAAGTAAATAGACTTATACGCCGTCACCTGGGACTTCACAGCTTTACTATACCGACCTTCTTCGTACGGAACTTGATTGAAGGCGCTCACAGTATACCAACCCTGGATACCAGCCTGACGAGTGTAGTGCTCTTCGAAATATCTACCATAATATTAGGATAGCCCATTGATGAGGAGCCGCATATTTACTTACGTGCTGACCACCTTCTTTCTCTTCTCCTTGAACCTTGAAATCAGCTGAGCTGCGGACTGAATGAATGCTAGGCCTGTAGCGATTGTGATGAAGCCCTCATAGGGACCGAATTTGACCGATAGGTAAGTAAAGGCCACGACCAGATCAATAACCATAGGGATTGCCTGGAAGCAGATCGATTCAAGTAGACTAGTGAGATGATACCCATTTGAAATAGCCACCTGAATGTCGGACGAGCTCTGGCTATCATGGAACTCGGATGACAAGTTCATAACATGAGAGTATGCCGCGACGCTCAGTGCCTCCTGGGAGTAATACTCAACCGGCATCCAGAGTAGGTTTCTGATCAGGGGGAGGCCTGCTTCAGACGAGAGGACTCGGAGAGCTGCAAATATCGTGACCTGAACCCAGGGGCTTTCTTTTGATGCGCCACCCAGTGAATCCAGTACAACACCGTACTGGCGAGGAATGAGGAAGTTGAGTCCATTGCCTGCGAGCAGGCATAGCCCTACGAGAACGACATGGATTTGCAAACGACGACTTCCTACTGGCCAAATGTAGGGGAAGAATACCATGAAACCCTTAACATATGCGATCCAGCTTCCTTCACTTTTTAAACGTTTCTCCATCTTTTCCCGGAGGAGACGCTGTTGACGCTCCCAGGGGGATTCGGGTTCTGTGGGAGAGTTGACTGTTTCCGTATTGGTCGCATCAGTGTTGGCAGCCTCGGAACTAGTCCCGTAGCCACTATCGGCTGATCCATTGCCATTGCTTGCTCTTTGGTCAGACTTGGGGATCAGCGGGGACCTTTCCTCATCAGAGCTATCTGTATCATTGCGACAGTGAGATGAGAAGTATATCAGGATGACACCAGTGATAATAACGAAACGGACAATGGACAAAGCAGCATCCAGGCGAATAAATGCCGGTAACTCAACTTCAGGATGGGCATCGAGACTAATGGTAGAAGCATCATTTGCGGCGAGAAATTGCGAAACAGCAATAGCAGGTTCAAACAAGGACGCCAGGACCCAGGAGCCATAGTACGGATACCAGACAATGTCTGCCGCATCCCCAAAGCTGTTTTGTTGCACTCCAAAGACAAGTACGCATGCAAGTAGGCCAATAATGGTAGATTGAGCAGGCCAGTGTGACCAGACCAGAATTTCAACAATTTTGAGCACAATCTGCACTCCATACAGACTGATGAACAGGAGCAAGAAATACCAGATGAGCTTGATTCTGACGGGCGGTGGTTTTAAGGAGGGGTTCTGCAGCGCACAAAGAACGACGGCTGACGAGGCAGCGAAGTAGATAAACACGGCAAGAGGGTAGACGTAATGCAGGATCGCTTCGGCGCGATGCAGTGTATTGTCCATGGTCTCGGTAGAAAGCAGCAGATCCATGGCTATATTACGAGGTTAAGCCAACGGGCGAGGACGCTCTCCGGTATCCAGTTTGTCGAGCTGCAGTCAAGGAAAGGCTGTGCAAGTGATGAATATCTCCTGGAAGGTCGGTCAGCTACATTGGCCTCAGTTGGTTCTCGAAGCGAAGCGAGTTAGATGGGCTCTTGAGCCGCAGAATGGGGGTCGAGGGACAAGAGACGGCAGCGTCAAGTACGTAGATGCTGGTGGCTGAGAGAGAAAGACGAAGAGGTGAGGAAAGGCAACAAGATGCAAGTGGGAACCACCAGGGTTCATAGTAGGCGGGCTAGGGTGATGCCAGTTGCTGAGGTGGATGCAAGCTCACACCCTATTTCTAAGCCTGGATGTAAGGGGCTCAGGGATCCGAGTCGGAATACAGATGGGAAGACGAAGTCTACCTATTAGGAGGATCAACTCGAAGCTATTGTCATGAAGGCATAGGATGCGCTTAGTCTCGACAAGGGACAGACGCGGAGATTAAAAAAAAAAAAAAAATCAAGAGAGACCAGTAGCAGAGCCCCAGACAGCCCACATACTATGTAGGTAAGGAAGCAGTGCAGGACACAAACGCAAGTCAAGGCAAGGAACAGGAACGGAAGTGTCTTGTGACTCGTCGTCTGGTATCGAGAAACCCTTCTTCTGACGACGATGTGGAAATAAGTCCTAGATAGGGGTAGGAGGGTGGAATACAACTTGGAAAGTGGAAAAAGGTAGAGAGGGAGTGATGGTGCCAGAGAAGATGATGATGATGACGATGATGCAAGGACGGACTTGGCCTGAGTAGGCACCTCCGACCTCCCACCTATGAAAAGCAGGCATTTTCGGCAAGCACTTGGATGTTTGTTCGGAAGCCACCAAAATGTAGAATGCGAGGGAGGTGCACTTTGCAAGGAACGAACGAGAGAGAGAAAGGGAGAGGGAAAGGGAAAGGGAGACCAGGGAGACTAGGAAGCCGCACCGACGATGGAAACCCCCGAGAACACGGATACGACAAGAGCGGCAGCAACAAGGACAACAAGGACAGCGGGAACAATGAGAACAACAATCAATGGCAACAACAGCAATGATAGCAGCAGCAACGGCAGAAAGCGCATCGACGACAATATTTGTTTGGTGCCAGCACAACAACTGTTGAGACCGAGAGGTGGCAGCTGTTGGTTTGGTTGCATTTGCAGGCGGCTCCAACGAGCAGCAAGCAGCAAGCAGCACTCTCCAGCTTGGGCACCGAATCTGATCTTAGAAGCCTAAGCATGTTGGTCATATGGCTGTCTATGCATTGCTGTTGGTAGGTAATAATGCCTCATGCTGACCATTGTCGTCGTCACCATCGTCGTCCTCGTTGTTCCTATGGCTGGAGGCCTTGTGAAACACAGGACTTCGTCTAGACGGCTTAGACCGGCAACCCTCTCGTTCATGCCGCCGTATCTGCCCACTCGCTCACTGTCTTACAACACAAACAAGGTAGAGAGCCCACACGCGCGCAAACACACATACCGTCTCCCTCTGTCGACGGTCAAGCAAAAAAGCTTCATCCACTTACTCGAACTCTTCATACATAGTCACCACACCCCAGTGACGTACGAAAACACCGATGCCTCGGGTGGTTGCTGTCCTCCGTCTTTAAGATGGGTGCAGTTGGGCTCACGTGTCAGCACCACAGGCTAACTCCACACAACCTTGAAGCCAGGCAACACTGGGCACTGGGCTCTGGGGCGATGTTCGCTATTTTAGCTTGACTACCTAGATTCCTTTGGTCAGCTTGTACATACATGTATAAGACGTATTTGTAGTTCGTTTATGCATAACCCCCAAAAAAGATGCGGCGTTTACCAGCTACGCCTGGCCTCAGCCCTATAACACGACAGCGTTCATGCATTGCTTCAAATGGGGGCCAAATTCAGAAAACATTCCGAAAATGCTTTGTATTTTCTCGACCACGCTTCGATGGAGAGAACGGTGAAAAAGAAACGGGGCGAAAGTAAACAGATGGGGCAGGCGACCAACCAGCTATTCGAAATCTCGGGGCGAGCTCGAGCTATGTATGTCCCGCGATCAGGGGTAGCTTCTTTTCGATGGATAGGTATGTATATATTTGCTAGGCAGAAGTTGATATCCTGTCCACAGCACGATCCCGGTTGTGTTTTTAGATTTGGCCTACGCACGATGGGCACAGCAGGAACAACAGTCGGTAGACAGCTAGGTCGCACGGCAGTATGATAAAAATGCGAGGTTCAACAGTGCAGGCAGAGAGAGATGAGACTTGGAGGTAGGTATGTAGATAAGTGGGCGTGTCCAAGACCAAACACAAACAAAGTGGTGGGAATCGAATCGGTAGCTCTAAGGTCTCCCTGGACCCGTGTGCTGCCGCCTTCTATAACTCCGTGTTGGAAAGTCAGGGCAACAACGGGAAAGGCCAAGCGAGGGTGGTAGTCCTTGTCCGAACATGGCCAGGCCAGAGTCCAAAGCGGTCAGCGAGAGCGGCCAACGGCAAACGGCTTGGTACAGTACTTATTTCGAATATGTTCCCGGGGAGGTAGACAATCGGCTGGCCAGACTTGACGCTAGGCCCTTCGCGGACCCTTCGCGCAAGCCGGTGGACACCACAAACCTCTTGGGACTCTCGGTGACTGGCCAGGGTTGATGGCTGATGGGAGGAGAGCCCACAGAACCGGGGGACCTAGCCAGGGACGGATACGTCGTTAGCCAATTCCGCCGCCATCATGGTCTGTTTGATAAGTGGTTATCTCCTTACATCACTTGTGCCATGTGACTCTCCCATACCGCCTGTTGTGCGAGTCGAGCATGAGATGTTGGGCAAACGAGACGACCACGTCGACGACGAGTGCCCCGGGATGCAAGGGCAAACAGCATCGTATCGAAGCTAGGGTCTGCAAAGAATGGACTCCGATCGGTACGCGCCGTAGTACTCAGCGTCAGACGAGACGCCATCCATCACCTAACTACATTTAATAGTATCACACTCACTCCCAAGGTACCACTACCATCGCCGCTGAGGCTGCGTAGACTATTGGTTCGTCTTACGATACATGGGGCTAGGTCGTGTCTTGGTACAACTACTGTTGCTTTTTCTCTTTTCTTTTCCTTCCTGCTGTTTTTGCTTTTTCCTATCTCGTCTTGCATCTTATATCCTTTTAGATCCCACCGTCAGTCAAGGCATCTCGTTCGTTACCTAAATCGTATATACCTGTACCTATTCGCCCATATGCACTACGTACCTACATGATCAATACAACAGCAGCTGAGCGATTGGGGAAGTGGATTGGCTAGGAAGTGAAAGTGTTGGGGCCATCCCGCATCGGTGTCTACGCAAATGGATGAGCAAACAAGGGGATCCCGGTTGGCCCCCTGCAGACCGTTGAACCTCAGGGGTCGGTCATTAGCGATCGGTCGGCAGCTAACTGCATCACACCTTACCAGTTCTTACTACGTCCACACTGGAGATACACATCAACAGTACACGATGAATTACTGTACTCTATTGTGTACGTGGTGTGTACAGCCGTCACGCCCGTCTTCACTGCATGCCTCTTTCCGTTTCCCTCCAACTGGTATCAATTGATCTTGCGCCAACGAGTAAGAGATGAAGCACACACGGTATCGGGACTATACATGGTGGATGGTTACGCATCACCCCTCCTCCCGGCCCTTCTTACCTACTCGTCGTATGTTACAAGAAGCAACCCATTCGCATTGCTACGCTTGCATGTGGCGCCGAATTCACAACCAGGGACCTCATTCTTTGAGCGCCAGTTTCGTCTGTAACATCTGATTTACCGGATGAGAACACTGAGTGATGGTGCCAGCACTAAACCACAGCGCGATGCTTCTTAGTGGAAGGAAACCTACTGCGCACAGCGCGCAGTACATTTACCAACAGTATGACTCCAGGCCGATGAAGTAGGCAGACAGGGCTGCTGGAATTGCTTCGACACCAAGCCCCACTAGCTCGGTACAGTCAAATATCTCCGGCGGCCATAGTTCGCGATCCGCAGCCTGGGCAGAGTGCAGGTGTTCGTGCGCTGCGGTTGCATTCGCATGTGCTTTATTCCCCGCGCAGTATCCGCGCCCCTGTCCCCTGGGAATGCGGCGGCCGACGGGATCATGGAACATGCGAACGGCCAGACCCGGTCGAATGGCCCACCAATGAAGTAAACGATATATGAGCGATCAACACGACGAATCTTTCCGATCCAGGCTGAAACGCAAAAGATCATCTACCACTAACAGCCCTTTTCGTTTCTCTCCACTAAACAGGCTCTCTCGGAAGCAGATAGACCTTGTAGTCATGGTTTCAGGGTTTCCGGAAACACGGAGAAGGGATTGGATCGTGCCACAACCGCAGACGTCCACCCACGCCACTCCGCCGGTTGTATGTCCGTATCCAATCAACCCCCTGATATAGGGTTCCGACCTTCCTCCGCGGAGCATCTGCATTGAGTGCAGTCACTGTCTGCATGAAGTACGCTCATCCTGGCTCCCACGCGGTTTCATGAAGCCTAACATGCATGCACTACCGTAACCTCGACCAGGTCGATTAATGCGTACAGTACCATATATCAACACTGCGCGTGTCGTCATTCCAAGAAACGTAAACCTATCGAGTGGTCGCACTCCTACATTCTAGCCGTCTAGCTTCTCATTGGAGTGCGTCGGCTTTCTCGGGTATGCTTCAGACATCACAAGCTATGATCGGCCAACACATGCATTGCTCGCTCGCTTCGTTAAAGCTGAGCTTATTTTCGATGACATCAGCTGGCGAGGCCTCCCTTATGCTAATCATATTATTACCACTCTGGACAGCCAAAGTTGATGCGATTGGCTAGAGTGAAAGCTCACCGCCTAGAGCCTCAAAGCCTTGCAGCTGCAAGTAATCCATCCATACAACACTACGCAAGTTCATTCAGCCCATGTGATATGAAACTAACCAATCAGCCCCCACGAAAATCCATTCTTACACCTGACAAGTAATCCCCATTACGGCTTTTACACGACATGCACCTCGCTGTAAATAGTGCCGGCGCTTCGCAGTCAGCATCGGAGCTACGAATCATGTGTATACAGCTTACAACCCTTAGAATCTACGTCTGATCATCAGCTTCGATAGTCGTATTGAAGTAGCATGTGCTCAAAAGAGGCCATCATGCCTTTTCAAACTTCACATAAGATTTTAGGTGGAGGTGATTGCCTCCAAAGCTCGCATTCGCAATCGTCTCTCAATAACTGACCAATCCTTTGCCTAGAATATTCAGATGACACACAAAGTTTCTCTTAAAAATCGCCGGAATAGTAAACACAAAAGAATTCAAGGATTCTCGAATATTGAAGCTGAAAGGATCCCATAGGACCTGTACCACTTGCACCTAATGAAATCAATAGATAAGCATCTACACTTCAATGAATGTGTAATCCGTAGCTAGTACTAGGGATTTCATTGCCAATGTAGCCGCTTTTCGAATTCAACGTTCGATTAAGAAAAAGGTATCACGCCTTTAAAAGACTAAGCGGTTATTAGTGAAGCCATCACGAAGAGGTATAATTACGTGATAAAAACTCCGAACTCCAAATCCATTGCTGACTCATACCCCCTATCCACACTACACCACTTCCATATGCACACCAATCCTTGGTATTCCTTTAGCCGCTGATGCAACGCCAAACAAGGTACTTAGCATTTTGGCCACTCAGAGCAAAGCATTTGACCTAATTGCAGGGTATAATTTCCTATATAGGATACAGTGTTGTCTTGGTGTTGGAACGGCGACCCGACGGCTATCATGAAACCGACATTAAAGTTGTGCCAGTGAAAATCTTATATACCTACGTGCTTCCTCAAACGTAATGGAATATGATAAGTGCAGACCACGATGGCCCCTCGCTCCATAATGACCGATTCTCGGAACCCAAGATTCTACCAGGTTGACTCAAAGGACAGTTGTATACCCACGATTCGAGTCGGATGACCGAACATCTGATTCAAGGACGCAGCAAACAGCTTAGCGTGATGATTCTTTCCACAATCAACTTACAATCAGTCGATCATCGGTGATCTACCTGATGATGCCATCTCTTGATTCTATAGGCTCGCTATATGAGAAGTGCAAATCTAGGTGGTGCGGCTGAGCTTCATAACGTAAGCTTCCTGTGAGTCATTCATATCATCCCTTCACTCACTTGATTGATTGATTCTGCCCTAGAATCCTTCATGTCGAATTTTTCCTTTGTTTCATAGGGAGCTGCGAGTCGTTAACGTAGCGTTGAGCCGATATGGCCATTTTGATAAGCTACATTCCCTTGACTTTGTCATTATCTAGAAGAAGAAGTAGGACGAAGAGAAGACAAGGGAGGAAAAGCGAGAATGTGACCTCTCGTATTAGCCTCGCTAATATAAATATAGTACGAGACCTATGGATATGAGCTGCTTGTGTGGAGCTACGTTTAGATTGCCCGTATTGAATACGTTTCGTCTTACATTGATGGCTTAGTTAATCTTGATGCTGCTGCCTAGGTTCCAAGTGACAAGAAAGAAGCCTTGATTAAAATTACCCTTTTTCCCTGTGGTTGATCAACTTAGCAAATCTTCGTACTTGATGGAGCATCTTCGAATTTTTGGTGATGTTCGAGATTCTATCCTCTATATATTAAGACAAGGCGCAAATAAATGCTATAGAATTCCCTATACGTCTATTTAGCTTTGAGACCCCCTAAAACTGCATAGGGGCTTGTGGCATATATATACTACCTAAGTAATTTAGATAGCATAACTTGATTTATCTATTATAATAACGACGCAGGATAATGAACTGCAAGAAGACAGGTCTTACGCCACTCTACGCTATTGTTATCTCATTATAGCATGCCCTGGAAGGGATGTGGTGTTGAGCTGAAGGGTAGAGACGGGTGAAGCTAGGAGAACAACCGTGCATGAGAATAGATTCGGGCTATACTTCGGACATGGTGCTAACGCAGCTCTTGTCTCGATGCGGGAATTCTGGAGACATGGCCGGGAGTTAGTATTCAGCCTGGGAAAGTCTACGTGTCAGGGGTTATAGTCACATATCCCCCCTAAGGGTGGTTATACTAGGCCTTCTTGCAGTATAGTGAAATGGAATGACCCCCATTGAGAGTTGGAAGGTTTAGGAACCAATATTAGATTGCCAACAGTGATTGGATTACTGCTCACTCCGTACCACTCACCTCTGACACCACGTGATGGTATTCAAGTTTTCAAAGTCACTGCGCAACTACTTACAGGAGTCGCCTCGTCTGAAAAGTGTTGCTAACATACAGTGCTTTCCAACAAGAGTTTCCCCTGTCTTCTATCAAATTGGCCATGAAATTATGCATTTCTTTAATAGTTTTCTGAAATTTGTAATAAAGTTTAGGAGCTTTAAAATCCATAAGAACATATCACCACCAAGATTCAAGTTAGTCAACTGATTGATGAGATATCATATACGAAGTGTGATATTCTGCCGATAAGTCGAATGGTCTAGTATGTGTTGGGAACTAGAGACAAACCGAAACTAGAAGTAAATAGGCAAAAGGAGTTTAAATCCCTGTCACGGAATAGATTAGGAGTGCATACTAAAGCGCCACGCTGTCCAAAAGATAGGAACGACGTTATCACGCCGAGACCCTGCACGTCTACACTCAACTATATGGTAATGTGACAATTTCATTCCTCACGTCTCAAACTTCACGCAGCATTGGAAACTTTACTGCATAGCCATACTTCTAGGCCGCTCAGGAAAGTAAGTATGGCATGATTTGGTGTTAGGGGCAATCTTGAAATCATCATCTCAAGTCGGTGTCTTCCTAGTTCTAGGTTGGACTTTGGTTCAGGAGCTCTACATAAAAACTGTTGTTAGAGCTAATTACTTACTATGTTGGTACATCGAGCAAGAGGGATAAGCGGTCTACGCTGGTCAGCTTGGTTATAGGGACCTTAAACAGAGTTGCTCTCTTCCTATAAGATATGCGTGTTCATTGCTGAAACAAACGAGGCAGCTAATACTCGAAGCAAACTACTGACCTCACATGAAGAAAAGCATTATAGCAAGGCAGCTTATATCATATGCTGCTCTTGTTGCTCTCGGCGGCCATAAAGTACTCCCCTAATAGCATGAAATAGCAAGTATATCAGGTAACAGATATACGCCTTGGCAGCATAGTTCATTGTGCGATATTAAATGCTTGGCAGCTCGGGGGTTTCGTCTAAGCCCTTCCTCGTGTCTCAAGGATAACCTGAACGACCCAAAGGTAAAATCCTCTCATGAGTCTTGTATTACCTATCTTGTGAGGCAAACGTGCCAAGATTTGGTAATCGTGAGAACTACTTCACAATTTCTACATTACTGATAGGTAAACAACCAATGCACATCCCTGGTGGTTCACCTGACTTGAGCTACCCATTCCTACAGGCTCACTTCCGTACACGGACAACTCCGTGATGAAAGCGCAAGGTACCCCGGACACTTGCTTCGCGATATTTCTCTTCAGTTGGTTAGCGTATATTTATATTTATATTACATAACCCTATGCGGCAGTGCCCCCAGTATTTAGCAGCGCTTGATCGTGAGCTCTGCCACCCTTACTCCCTACCATCCCAAATACTCTGCACCTACGAATACTCATTCTAATCCTACGGAAGAGAGGTAAAAGTCAGTGGGCACATGCCAAGGATCTAATTAGATAATAGTAGCGATTGCTAGGAGCTGCAAGCGCCGCTTACATGATATCCTTTTAGTAGTACCTGGTTGTCAATTCCAATCTCCGCTTTACGGCGTATGCAAACATGCGCCGCAAGCGCGCATTAGCGAGCTGCTGGGGTCCTCTGATGCTTCAAGCCCCTTAAAGATTGATCCAGGCCACCTACTATAAACTCGACCATGCCGTATCGAAGCTAATGCTTCTGCCCAACCTATGAGCCACTCTTTCACACCTTTATCCCCATACCTACTATGTATGGAGTATCCTCTGACAGGACCTATTGTTCCTGGTTTACCGCTGTAGACTAGATAGCCTAGACGCTATTGCCTATCCAGAAGCTTGCGATCTTTCGTCTGTTTCCTCAATACTGGGTACGATATTACATAAAATGGTTGGAATGTGTATGAAAACAAATTCGAGATTTGTAAAAGTGAGTTTTCTTGTCATACCAGGCGTCCTCTATTAATATACACATGTGGGTGGTACCTATTGGATATTAAGTAATCTTATCGAAATTGTTTGATAAGTCCTAGGGAATGAATATTGCATTGCGATGGCTGGATTCGATCATCTTGACCGGAGCCTCTTTCTAGGACTTGGCGGTCGGGTTCGTATAAATTTAAGTGGCGTTCCAGCCACATCCATAAAATGCGGTGGGGAATCGAGCCGGCCTGGTTGCCAGAAGATGCTACCGCGCTGAAACCTATGTAATTCAGCCCTATTTAGGCCAGATTAACAGACATCAACTTCTTTTTATCTTCTCTCACCTGTCTGCGTGAAGATCCACCATATCGCAAGTTCGCAAGCGGGGGGCCGGCGATGATACTATTAATACTGGTAATAATAGTGGCTAATGTAATGTATGTCAGCAGTAAGCGTGAGATCTGCGCACTAAACGTATGACAACAAGGCAGAAAAAGGTCTTGGCTAGTCCTAAGGGGACTTACCGAATGAGATGTCCAGCTTCAACATAAGCTGGGCCGAGAAAGGAAAGGTAAGAAGAAATGACCGGAAGCCTAGAATGATCAATCTGAAACGGCTTGCTCACTGATAATTCCTGGGCTACCCAATTCGACAAGAATTCTTTGGATTAGTAGTGTAATGCATTTTCGTCTTCGTTTCTAGCAGTGCTTCTGTCAAGTTCAATTTATGACGTCCATGGTTCAATCCATAAGAGTCGTATAACGCAGGAAAACCGCCAAGTCGACGAGAGGGCTTATACGTTGCCGATCCTGTAAACCTGAGTTGTTGATCAAGGAGGCAGCTACCCGCTGACAATTGGGTACGCACTTGTCCACCGACCACTACACGCTCGTTTACAACTTTTACGCCATGAATTCGCAGCCATCGCAGTTCGACTCTTACAAAGAGATCGTTGACCATACACAGCCGGGCTTGGAGTTGAGGACCGAACCGACGAAACCTTGGGCTCCAGCACCATATTATTCCCCTCCCGTTCAAGAGCCGACTGTTTGCGGAGTAAGACGGACAACCTTCTTACTATCTGTCGCGTTGGCCGTGGTTATCATCGTTGCTGCCGTGGGTGGTGGCGTTGGTGGCTCAATAGCTGTTAATAATGCGAAGAGGTGAGTTTGGCCATTACGAGGAGCTCAAATGACGACCAAAGAGTGTTTTCCTAACTGTGTCTTTACTATACAACAGCGCATGTAATAGCCATGTGGCTCCCGATAGCAATGTGGCTGCTGCAACGACGACAGTAACAGCCACGGTCACTGCGACAGGATCTCCAAGTTCAACAACAGGGATCATAGTTGTTCCCACTGGGATGGTAAAGCTGGATTGTCCAGGCGGCCTCGACAATGATATGGCAATAACATTAGGCGATAAGTCGTGGACGTTCAAGCCTACGTGCGACGTCGACTACTCCGGGGGGGACTTCGGTGCTGTCATCGCATACTCTTTCCACGATTGCTTACAAGCTTGCGCGGCACACAATAGCTTCAGTGGCAAGGACGAATGCACAGCAATCACGTATCGGACGGACCAGACCAAGTATATCCCGTCAAATTACGGGAATTGCTGGTTAAAAAGAGGGGACAATCCTACGGCCTACCTATCCAATACTGCTAGTACTGACCCCGTGGCGGGTGCTGTGTTAAAAAGTTCAACTTAAATCATATTCGGATTCATCAACGTTACTTCGAAGTGCCTATACTTTGAGAACACTTTGAGCGCCGATCCCTTCCATCACACGTGGCTCTCGGCTGGTTTCGGTGGGGTGGAAGCTATTGAAAAGTAATAGAGCGTTGTGGTGTACGATAATGGTGGAGGGTTGTTAGTTTGACCGGCTAGAAGATAGATTAAGTTTCACAGCGTGCATCATGAGATTACGACATCAACCATTGGTTGTAATTGTATATCGAAACTGGACATATTCATCATTTCTTAGTATAGCGATTTCAATGCATTTTCACCAATTTCTTCTACATCTGAATCCCTTCTCTCTCTGAATAGCTCTGACCGAGATCTCTAGTGTCGAGTACGCTATAGTGTGAGGGTGCTGAATGATGTTACTCGTTGTAAGAACCCTTTACGAGCTCTACTCTTATACCTAGGGTTCGGTCATAAACAAATTCTTCTTTGATCAATACCAATAGGGTAGTTTGATGGCTGGTTCCCTGATATCGCAGGAATGTAATTAAACAAATGGTTCGTGTCTTCAAATGCCGGAGAAGTTGGCCCTCGTGCAAAGTCAAAGCTGAGGCTGATTCCCATGTCATGTACTTCACCAAATTGCACCAGTTATAGTTGGGTAAGCGCGGGTGCTACAGAACTCTAAGTGAGGTAGTTTTCGCACGCGTACAGACGAACCTGCGGATCGCTAGCGACTACAGGCGCATTCTCTGGAATAATCCTCCTCATAAGATATGAATTCCCATATTGAAACGTAAGATTTTAGAGATTTCGCCCCCTTGCCTCGAGCCATCGTTCAGGAACATATCAGTTACATGAATGGTTCGAGAGCCAAACCGCTTATGAGTCTGGTTTGACGCTCATGATGAATAGTAGGCTAATCGACAGGGCTATCAAGCTAACAACTGTATAATCCATACAGGGTTCGTTCAACGACAAACACATTTATATCACATACAATGTATCAAAATACACTAGTTAACTGCTCTTCACGGTATGAAAAGCTTATTCCAGCGCCAAATCAACAACCCTAAAACCCACCAGAGGTTTGACTCGGCACCAATGTGACAAGCTCTTCATACAGTGAAATAACCCGGTAAGATTCGACGCTACATTGTAGTGTAATGAATATAAGGCAAGTAGTATTTATGAGCCAGGTATAACAAGAGCAGAGGTCGGGGCTTGGACTTGATGCTATTGATGATAATGATCTCCTAGGGCTGCAAAAATCCTTGGTGGCTTGACTTGAGTATCACCTTAGCCTCCACGAAACCTCCGGGACACTTTTAATCGGGTCTTAAGTATCCCCTAGCTTTGCTAACAGATCTACATACAAAAGCCTAGCTTTTGCCGGTGATCTATGCATATCTGGTATAGCATTAGGTACCTTTGGTATCAAAACCGCTACAATACATGTCTAATATGCTCTGATTGGCTATGTAGAATCTTGGCAGGTATCGGAGGCTTCGTGGAGGCTAAGGTGATATATACAACTAGTCTGCCAGCCTTGACCGCATAGGTCTCATTGGGTGGTATAATAAACTGAAGTCTATATAACTAATTTGCCATATTGCTTGTATATCTTTCGAAGATCATGAACAGCTTATAACAGCTTGCACTACCCCCGCTGGTAAACGCGAACTACATTTTCTGCTTGTAAACGTAAAACGAGAAGTATGCTGTTCTATCTTTGGTACTCCGCTTGCACGGACGACAAGATACATTCAGAAGTAAATATGAAGTTGTTGCCTCGAAAACCTTCTAAAAATGGCGTGTATTACTCACTATATACAACACTCAAGACTATACCCATATATAGGTGAACTCGGAGGACACTCTCTATTTAACTCGATGGTTAAATGAGAAGAAATCTTGCTATATAATGATAATTGAATACAACGCAACGCAGTGGCCATAACGGCAGAATTCCCAATGCGGCCAGATGTTTAAACAGAGAGAAAAGTGATAAAGACGGAGAAGGCATTATAGATGAGCATTGATAAATACACGACCTAAAATATAAAACAGACAGCATTGTGGATGGGCTAGACATTGGAGACGAATTGGCTGAGAATTAGAGTCAATTTTATAATCGTAGAATAGTTAAGCATAGAGCTTGTCATGAAAAGTATTCGGTAAGATGCATTTCCAATATCAAATTATAGTATGAGTTATGTCTCAAGCTGCATACATCGTAGCAATCTCGCACTAGAGGGGATGAAACTGCCATGAGCAATATAGCACTAGGACAGAAGTTACCCAAAAGGTGTGGATATAGCTCAATAGTCGGGTATATATGAAGGCAATAGGGCCCTTGAGTGCTAGGAAGGCTAGGAGTCAATATTATTAAGCCCTTACCCATACATTGGGCCTATCTATTACTACCTAGGTGCTGCCTACTTACGATTCAGCTTCACTCTAGAGACACCCACTCATGACAGAAACTCTTTGACTCATAGAAGGAAACTGAAGGATTTCCCTAGAGATTTAGGGCTGGGGGTTGGGGGGGGTTGGGGGGGGAGGATATTGATGTGAGAACTGAAATGGAGATACTGTATAATACTTGTTGCACGAAGGTATTAAAGCCTTCGTGCCTGGGATAGACTATACAGAGTCTCAGTGTAGTACGTAACTGACCATAGTAAACTACGTTCGGTCTTGATGGCCACACGGCTAAGAGTACATGAGGATGCATGAAATGACCCAGAATTTTGTTGCAGCAGGATTCATTTGCTACACAAGGTGACCCCTTCCATGTTCAGATCGTATGACCTCTATTCAGTCTTTGCGGCATCGATTTTTCCTTGAAACTAACGGGTCAGAAAGAGGGTAATCTCAAATTCCTAGCCAGTTTCGATCTCAACTTGGAAGTTGCTCCTTGATTTAGAACTAGACTCCTGCAAGAGAAGTCGATATTAATCAACTAAGTCCGTTTGACACTTTCGAAAGCTTTATTAAAGGGAGATATTTCGTAGTCAGGCGGGCAGGTTGCAATCACCTGCTACAATCGCTAATATGATATATGACTTTCGCAAGATAATAATTGAAAGCGCGAAGTGGAAAGGGACAACAATAGCTCTCTTTGTACTGTACGATAATGCCTCGCCTACAACTACATGCTACTCGGCCAGGGTAACACAACATCGATACTAGGAATTGCAGAGAAGACGTATAGGCCATAGAGCCACCACCGGGTATATAACAACGGCATGTCACCCTTATCCGTCACTAAATTAACTCCTATCGACACATATTTGTTGATATCATTTGAAAGGTGTTGACGATCGCTAGCCTCGCCCTCTTGGAAAGCCGTGAACACATAATCGGGTCCACGACCGCAGACAAAGATGCCATGGTACGGTTCGTGTTCGTCTGGGCTGGGTTCCAGAGCGCCGCCAATCGTACGCACTTGCCCTTGCTTACCGCTGCTGCCACTTCCTCAGCCATATGGCACTGATACTCCTTCGCAAATGAGTTTATGTCGCTATAGTCAATATAGCGACAAACCTTCTCATACAGACGGCTTATACGGTAGCTCGTCTGCTAGGAGCTGAAGATTGCGTCGGACTGGGCCGCTCAGGCTACCTTTACCTACCAAGCATTGGAGATTCTGGAAACCTAGAGGTATCGATGGGAGGTCTAAGCTTCCAGACATGTCCTTGAGTTAGGATACCTCGCCTTGTGATTTCGACGTGTCTAAACCTTCAGCCCTTATTGTACGTCAGACCATTCGTAGATCGCGGTGGTAGGTATCGTTTAATGCCTGCTGTTCCAGGAACTCAGTGACAGTATAATCCCTACCCAACACATGGCTTACGGCCCCACGGCCGTTATACAGTATCTTCGCATTCAGGAGAAACATCGTGAGTATTGAGAGGCTAATGCTAAAGCCCCTTTTTGCAAGCTCGTAGCTGTCGAGGCGAATCGAGTACTGACAACAGTTGGCTATAATTGGCAAGCGATCTAGAGAGTACGATCTCGCCGGGTACCCTTTTGAAAAATTGAGCATAGATATATTGCTCTGGGGATACGCAACATTAGGAACCCGGTTCGAGGGCCTATGCTAACTTACCATGGTAGCCCGTGGCGGTACGGCGGCCTTGTTGGTTCTACCCCCTACTTCGTAACAGCCAGGCCTCCGCTTTATCATTTAAAGTAACGACATAACGCAGCATTATTACCTGCCCATAGGACAACCTAGCACATTGCAGAAGAATTCTTGGGCTGGGATCGAAAGGGGGTTGTGTGAAGAGCTAGATTGTGATACGAGGCTTTCTAGAACGGCAAGAACATAACTCCAATGATTTGTGTTATAGAGTATCCGGATTCATGATTAGCCATTCAAGAGCGGAATCGCGCAGACTATTTGATTATGATACATAATGTCCCTGATGGGAGAATGTCTACCTCATAAGAAGTACGGAAGCAAAGTGTGAGAAGGACAGCGCAGGGGGCGCGCCACCAAAGACTAACGTCAGCATGTATGGCCCCGTCTCCCTTTACAATTTGGGCGGCGGCTTCCGCGGGTTGAGAAGTTTCTCCCACGCACTCATAACCCTGACCTGGAGATCTTCCCTCCCTCGTGGTACTACAAAGGAGAGCCCAAAGGCGCGCCCATTGAACTTGGCATATCCCAAAGGCAGCGTACCAACGGGATATCCTCCAGCGTCATAGATTGTAGCTGACCGTCCCGTAGGCGCACCCATGATAACGTCGATGTCGTATCGTTTCATGGCTGCATCAACGCCGATGTCCCTGGTGTGATTAAGGATAGTACTTTGGTACTCCTCGTATTGCTCAGTCGAAAGCGAGTTCATGTTGGCGACAGTCTTCTCGAGGATGTCTTGACCGGGATTGTCTGTCCAAGTATCATCAGCTATCTGGGGAGTATGGCCTCCGTGTTTTAAAGGGACAGCTTACCCGGCGGCATAGCTTGCTCTGCGTGTTTTTTGTTGAAGTCGATCAGGTCGGACATGGTTCGAACGGTCGGGTCAATGAGACCATCGGTGAATTCCACGAACCCGTGTCCATAGTCATGATCTTGATGACAGTTAGATTCAAACATTCCAATCTCTGAGATATGCTTTGCGAAGTGTATACCTACAGGTGAGAGCTCTCCACATGTCTTGGTCTTCTCCAGTCCATCGTCTAAGATCAATATCACGGTGGATGATAGCACCCGCAGACTCAAGCTTCGACGCCATGGCATTGAACTCAGACATCTAGATTGGACGATTAGCTCATAATGCTGTCGTCCTTGCCTGTGGGCTAGAGGGTCGACTTACGAACTGTTCATTGTACTCATCATTGGGTCTGACAATAGCCGTACCTGGCTGCCATTTCATTGGGTCAAGTAACCCGATTCTAAGGCCTTTGAAGGATTGACCTAGGTATTTAGTATAGTCATCATTGCCAAGAGCAACATTGAGCATGAGGGCAGCATCTTCCGCGCCCTTCACCATCCATCCCACCGAATCCCCGAGGCTATTATATCTCAACAAGCCCGAAGTCAATGTAGGGGTGGGAGATAATCGGATCGAAAATATGGATGCCCTATCGGCTGGCATCATGATGGATCCATCACATTCAGTTCCCACTGCTATAGGCGCCATTCCTGCTGCCACAGCGACAGCACTTCCGGATGAAGAACCTGCTGGACACTGGTCGGGTGCTAAATCAGCACGTGCAACCGCCAGAATGAGGAAGTTATCTGCTTACGCTATGGCCCAGAGGTGTGTCGGTCGGGTCTATTCCCCCATCAACATAGGGTGATTGGGTTTGTCTTGTCACTTAGTTTAGGTCTAATAGATGATATGTGAGGTCTACGTACCCTCCTAGTGTAGACCAGCCGCCCCATACTTGGGTACTTTTCGCATTGGCGAGTTCCTAACACACAGGTTAATCGTGCATTGACTACTTTGAGGGGTGTGGCTCTTACTGAGAGATTGGCTGTCCCAAGGAGGATCATGCCAGCGTCAAGAAGCTGCCACAGGTCAGTAGGGCTAGGTGCAACACAAAGGCACAGTCAAACCGTCTGAATAATATAAGCATTCTGCTTTGCAAACGTGTTCTTGAAGGCAAGGGCTCCACATGTGACTGGGAGGCCGAACGATTTGTCCGTCCACAAATTATCCTGTTGGGTGCTTGGTTATTAAGATCCGACCGGATTGCATAGGGATGAAGAAGCTTGGTACCTTGACTAGGAAGGGAATCCCATGTAAACGACTACGGGGCTTGCCTGCGGCTCTTTCTTGGTCCGACTTGCGTGCACTTTCAAGAACAGTCTGCTCCGGAACAAGCGAAAGAACAGCGTTCAGTCTAGCGCCGTTCTTGTTGTGCTTTTCGACCTGCCCAATATATGCATTGACGAGATCAACGCTTGTTAGACTCCCTTCGTCCAACAATCGGGAAACGTCGGCCAAAGTCGCCGTCAAGGGGTTGAAGCCAGGTCGCTGACGAAGAACTAATTCAAGCGAAGTCTGAGCTCTTGGTCGTCGAAGGGCGAAGAGGAGGTATACTCACCGTTTACTACCCACGCCATGGCCAGTGCACATGAGAGCACAGGGAAAAGCTTTGGGGATCTTGGGAGATTTCTCGATAGACTTCTCATGGATAGATTCATCCTCAGATCATGGCCGTGCTTGTGAGGATTTCTCTTCACCACCTTGGGGCATCGGACTGATCAAGTGCAAGGGATGGGTTGTCGGGGGAAATGCAAGTTCAAAGCTCGAAAGCCTTCTTCGTAGTTAGGCCTACATAGTAGGTAGGTGGCTCCCTTGTACTACAGTACAAGATCAGTACCTCGAGCCTTGAAACCGAAGGGACCCATGTTCCTCCGCCACTCGACATCCCGACATCCCGTTGTAGGCTGTCGGGCGTTTTGACCCCGCTCTTTGTCTCGGAGACCCCCACCAAAATGTGCAGTTCCGCTACACCCGGCATGATCCTACCCGCCACAAGAGCATGAGTGGAATCCTACTGAGCAAGGCAGGAAAAGCAAGGCTTGCAAGAATCCTTTGCACTCTGCTGCACTTTGAAAGCCGCACTTATTGTCAAAAAGAAAAAATAATGTAGACGAAGAGTCTTTGAGCTTTGTCGACTAGACTCGTTGGATTGGCGAGGCGAGTGACAAAAAAGTAGTTACAGCCCCTAAACTCTACTTTTCTAACTAGCTATATAATTCTTAAATAAAATGTTAAAAATACAAATCTTTTACTAAAACACTTAGCAGAGACCAGTTTACTAATGAAGTAATTATTATAATATTTCCTGTTTTACTAGATTGCTTAGGTAACTTCGAACGTTGTAAAGCTAAGGTTGTCATTAGGGTAAGCTGGGTGGGTGTGCCTACTTTTTTGTCACTCGCCTCGATTGGGAAGCCAAACTTGACCAATGTCCCCGATGCCCTCAACGCCCAGGGGGCATAGGGGTTTAAACTATAGTTATTTTTCTGTTGGTACGGCTGTGAAATTAGATAAATGGCCGGAAATCCAGTAACATCTATGTGGTCACCATCTTCCACATCTTAGCCATACTCGTCCATTTCTCGCTGTTGATCACGCAACCATGGCAGACACTCACGGCCAAGTCAGGTTTCTCAGACGGTCGGACAAGTGGACCACTGAGAAACCATTCTTCATGTATTCTCAGCCTGACAGAGATGAAGATCCAGAGAATGTCACCAACCTTGAGTTTCAGACACAACTTCTTGACATTACTGACATCCGTGGTCAAGAGGACGACTTTAAACTCGAGGAATGCGGGTTTAAGGTTGTTCATCACCCACCAGCGCTTGTCGACTTTACTACCCTAGAACATATCAGGGAGTATCAAAAGGATGTTCAATCAGCCCTCGCCACGTTTTTTGACGCTGAACACATTCTAGTTTGGGACTTCAAGGTATTTTCTCCGTCAAATTGGTGACCTTATCTCACTAGACGCTTTCCAGCAACGCAAAACCCACCGAGAGAACAGCGTGTGGAACCTAAACAACCAGCTGGAAATTGATACCACTATCAAAGGTACGTAAGAGGTGCAATGAGCTTTCCATATGCTAACCCGACTTCAGAAGCTCACAATGGTAGAATGGCCTTCTCGCGATGAACAGCCCTGTACATATGATTGACTTCAAATTCGACAGATTACACATTCGTCAGTGGGCCAATTATGATAAAGAATCAGCTTATCAAGAACGATCTTGAGAGATATTTACGACCGGGGTACCGCTTCCGCATGGTAAAGTATGCAGCTGCAGTTTGGAAAAGCTTTACATGTTTCACATGGGCTAATGGTATTCAAAAGCTTCTGGAGAAGTCTTTTGCCTGTTGCCGAGGACCAGCCTTTGACCCTCTGCGACTTCAGGTCTATTGAACCAGCTGATGTAGTAGCCTGTGACCGAATCCGTCCGGATCGCAGTGGCGAATCCTTCTACTTGCACCATAACCCAAATCAGAAATGGTAAGACCACATAGGTACATCGGTCTGACTGGCCTACTAACTTCGATTGACTTTGCTCGATTTAGGTACTATCTCAACTCAATGACTCGTGACGAGGCCTGGGTCTTCGTGACCTACGATTCTGCAGCGGGAAATCAGGCTAGATGTGAGTCCAAAATGTTGAAAATAGATTGATTCCTTGGCACATAGTTCTGCTGGACTTCGGAGATTGACATTTGTGTGTAGTTTGTCCACATTCATCGTTCCTCTCTCCTGAAAAGGACATCAGCCTGACGACTCGGTACAGCGTAGAGACGCGCGCGATTGTTATTACGAAGCTCTAGCATGGGGCATTCCCTGGCCTGTATTTTGAACATCAATTTTGCTTCGATCGCTAGGTCACTCTGTAGCCTAACAGTGGTGCTGGTGCAGAATGTTAATTTCTGAGGTTCTTGACTGTAAACTGTACGTAGTGTTGTGAGACGAATCAAATTCTCAAGGAGTACAAGGTAGAAGGAAGCGAGTCACTATTTTCCCAGATAGGTAATAGCGGCCAGTCAAACCAGATTCTACAAGAGAAATATGATAATGCAGTTACTTAAATGACACTCATTGGATATGCTACTTGTTATCTAGCCGTTACAGATCCAATATAACCAATAGAGGTTCAAACGCCGATACTTCTCATGTGAAGAGACAAAATTGCATCCTACCTAGTACAGGGGAACGCATCACACGCCATTCCTCTCGGGCCCGAGCATTAATTATAAGAAGCCACTCTTGCCCTGTTTTGAAAAGAGTTCAGACTTCAACCTGAGTGATTTCACCGCTCTTGAATCCTTTTTCCAAAATTTCTGCTCAAAACATTCATCAAACCGCAACGAGATCTATATCGTTTCACACAAACACAATGTTACCAGCTCCGCCCACAACCCTATCCCAAATGTCTTCGTTTGCCGAAGTGCCAGCCTTTCAATTTGATAAAGGCGGGAGCAATGTTCTCGCTCATCACGAACTATCCGATGGAGACGTTCGAGATCGACCTTGGAAGCAGAATTTCGTCGTGCAACCCGCCTCGCACGGAGACCAAGTCATGGTCGGTGTCCACCCAGGACTGATGTACTTTGCCGACTCGGGCGATGCTGGAGCTTAGCCAGCGCGGCACCCCCGGCCATTATTGAATCTGCGGGACTGCCTGTCTATGATGATGTTGGTAGATGGATCCCGGCAGATCGAGGTCATTGGATATTTCGCGGGAGGATCTAGGAGCAGGGGACACGGTCGTTTTTGGAATGCAACACACTACGCCGCTGTACGCTCATTAATCTCAATACAATTATAGCCAGAAGGCAAATTATTTCTTTCGTTAGAGTGCCTCTAGCTGGGCACACATGTGATCCCTATGTAATCTACACAAAGGATCTTGAACGTAGCATTCGCTGAAAGGGCAGCGGGTGAGTTGACTAGTACTCACGCGAAGGCTGATGGCTCTATTCCGAGACTGCATCAAAAGCCATGGAAAATACAACATCGCCGCCGCCTTTTTCTCCTACCACACCGCCTTTTTGAATTCATGTCAGATCATGTGGTATAAGCAGGCTGGCCGATGTTGAAATATCCTCGGGCTTGAAGTACCTAGTCCACGACGAACATGTGGTGTCATTGACGTCGGCTGTAGCAGGGTCGATAAGCACAGAGCATGATTATTGCCTCTCTACGTCCCTGCAGCTGCCTGGCATATGCGTGCATTCACAATCGTCTTGCCTTCATTCGCTGCAAGTGACAAGAGGTTGTCATGAGGCCACACACAATCAACCTCGCTTAGCCTTGAGTGAGGCTTACGCATATTGCTCAGTGTGGTGTCGAGTGTCTCCAACTTTCCAGCTTCCAAGGATCCCAGCGTCCAGGAAGTGCGCCTAACCAGATTAAGAACTAGGGAGGCTCTGCAACAGTCTCCTCGTCTCCGTTCTTGGTTCGCGGGCCACGCAGCGCTAGTAGGTAGGCGAGGTAGGCACCCATGGGGAATACCCCGGGCCCAGCATATTTGGGGTATTTTGAGTCCTCCCAGGTACCTCTAGATGTATTCGGTACTTGAGCTGTTGGGCATCTAAAAGTGCATTTTATCCTAGACCATAGAACCACCTATCAGCCGTAGTAGCAACGAGTGTCAATCATCTTAGCATCGTTTCGACAAATGAATGCCACAGATGGCTTATCAGGTCGTCTCTACCGACAGGTAAACACCGAAAAGCTCTCTATCCTTGGACACTTCCTCAACACGATAGCCGAAACCGATTACACCGCAAGTGGTTCATTCCTTCATGGCTACCGCTGAAACGCGGGAAGAGTTCGAAAGCCGACGCGGTAGCAGCGGCGGTTCATCGGTCTCGTCAAGAGAGCTGTAAGCTCACCTAGCTTCTACTCGCCAGTCTCGAACACTAATATGTGAGAGGCAAATAGTTCAAAAGATGGGAGAGATGAGAGGACAGCGGTGGACAACATTTCCAGGACCACTTATGCGAATCGTTGGGCTAGAGCCCTCGAGCGATGTGAAAAAACGCTCAATAAGACCGATTACGAAACAGTAGTTCGATATGACTCCCCCGAGAAACTCATTAAAGGTCTAGAGGAGCTTCAACGGGAGAACGCGGCAAAGTCCGAGGCCAAACAGACTCTTTTATCCAGACTTGTCGATCAAATCCGCCCAACCCAGAGCTCAATTAAGAAGCTGCTCGCAATTTTCATTGCTGCAATGATGCCTAATGCAGTGACGTCGACGTTGGCATTCGGACTGTTGTACCTTTGTGTCAAAGTAAGCTGACAAACTCATGCTCTTATCGAAGCTGACCTTGTCAACAATGCTATACTAATGCCGGCCAAAAGCTTTGTAGGGACGGCACCAACGCATCAAGGAGCTTGGAGAGCATGATCGCCAAAATCAAACGGCGCTTGTCTCTCATGGCAAGATACTCGAATGGCATTTCTTCCGATGAAAATGACGAGATCTGCCTCACTTTCATTGATGTTTTTGAGGATCTCATTCTACTATGGAGCCATTTCGTGAAGTACACGCGCGACCACCCACCACAGAGTAAGTCTATCTCATCTTGAACAAGAAGAAGCAATTAACGCTAACGAAGTCAAGCCAACCTATTTCAGAAAGATCAACCTAATCTTGAAAAACTGTTTCAAGAAACTCTCTGTCGCATAGACGACTCCATCAACTACCTAGGTCGCTTGCGTGAGCTAGGGGTAAACGTCATCGAATCACATCTTCAAAGGACCGATCTTGAACCACGAGCGTTGGCTGCAACAGCTTCTTTTCCAATCTATCTGCTACCCGAAGAGAGAACAGAATATTTTGTTGGGCATGTTGACCTCTTGGCTACTATGCACCGATATTTCAAGGATGCTGACAGCGAGAAAGATCCCTTGAGGATTTACTCACTCTGTGGTATTGGTGGTGTCGGCAAAACCGAAATAGCAGTTAGATATGCCAAAATGCATCTCGACGAGTTCAACGCCATCTTCTGGGTCAATGCCGAGTCTAAGGGACACTTGCAACAAGGCTTCACAAAAATTGCCTTGGCGCTTGGTCTTCCTGATGTGAAAATTGATGGTGATCCCGATCATCATTTGACTTTGGTTCATCAGTGGCTAAGGGAAACCGGTGAGTACACATTGTTGCGGTTTGAATCTGTGCTAACTTCCCCGAGACAAAAGCTGGCTTTTGATCTTCGACAATATGGAGAAATACGCTCAAATACAGAGATTTCTTCCGTTTGGATGCCAAGGCTCGCTCATCGTCACCTCACGTTACCCTGCACAAGCAAAATTGTGTCGCAGGAGGCTCGGAATGGTTGAGCCCCTATCGTCCTCAGATTCCGAAACCTTGTTTCTGAGGCTGTTGCACGAGCTTCCGAATGTAGTAGAAGAGGGCCAAGAAGTCACCAGTATCGTTTCTACTATGTCAGTGGAAGAGAAAACAGCCATCGACTATCTCCTTGCCCAGCTGGACGGCCTTGTACTTGGAATTCAACAGATTGTCGCACTGATCAAACATCAGCAGCTAGAGGATGATATTTCAAGGTTTGCTGGAAAGTATCGACGGCGGCCGCATAATATCCAAGCCAACTCATCTGCTATCGCCGGTCATACGCTTGCTACACTTTGGGAAATGAGCTTCGCAGAGGCACGCAAGAATAAACACTCTTTCATGCTCTTGGGAATTATCTCTTGCCTTCAGCCGGACGAAATCCCGGAGGCTATCTTCAATTCGTCGATTGCGGAGGGAGATCTCTCATTCTGTGCCGATGAAGATGAGTTAGTAGTGTCCTCGTTCTACCTACAGTCATCATTACTAATTCAAGATAGCTTAGACGATGCGATTGAGGCTCTAAGGGAGCTGTCTCTAATAGATCGACGAAGAGACAAGCTGAGTATCCATCGACTTGTCCAGACTGCGTTTCTGTTCCAGATAGATCTGTCTCAAGATGAGAGGCAGCGGATCTTCGACTCTGCATCAAGTCTCGTTGACCATGCATTCCCTGCGAGGAAGAAAGGTCATCATATGTATAACGAGTGGACAGCATGCCAAACGTATATTCATCATGCAACCTCCCTCGCCACCTTGTATGCTTGGCTCAAGCGAGCCGGCCATGCTGTTGTTGCGCCACAAACATTTCAACATCTTATGCCTGCTTGTGTATGGTACGTAAGCATTCGTGTTGTCCGGTCCTAAATATATAGTGGATCACTGCTGAACCCCCGAAAACAGGCACCTATACGAGTGTGGCTCTGAACGCGAAGGTCTAGAGATGTTTGACATAGCGATCAATTCATCTAGCGACAAAGATAGCCTTGATTATGCGCAGCTGCTGAATTCCGCCATGAGCAACTATTTCAAATTGAATGAAATTGGTAATGCGAGAAGGGTGTTGGAGGAAAGCTGTGCTATACGCGAACGACTACTGCCGCCTGACAGTGAGGAACTTGCAGCAACATACGGCAACTTCGGTTCCGTAGAATTCGCCGAAGGACACCTCGACACCGCTCTGGATTACTACCGCCGAGCCCAGGCAATACGTACCGGTCGCCCAGGCGTAGAAGCAATGTTAGGTTTGGTTCATTTGTGTATTGGACGTGTGCTTTTTGCAAAAGGCGACGTCGAAAACGCTCTTCGTGAATACAAGCTGTGCGAGGAGCTCTATGCGCCGTTTGGACCGGAGCACTATCTACAAGTAAGGTACGCATACCTGGTAGTCTTTCGACACATGTCATGTTGAGAAACCCCTCTGGATCTCAAGGTGCTTGAGCTTACGAAACGCTATAGAATCAACTTCACATGGGGTGGTACGGAGTTGGGCAGGGGGAACTACGAAGCTGCTCGTCAACGCCTGACGCATGCACTTCGTATTTCGCTAAAGCAGACACCGAGTGATATGAAATTAGCAGCTACGTACTTCAAGCTTGGTTGCATCGAGACGGAGCTGAAGAACTATTATGAAGCAATGTAAGACTCCATTTCACCATTCAGCGCCTCTGATGGAAACAGTAAAGTGTGTACACGAAGGATTCGATAGACTAAGACGTATCTAGGGATGCACTTAGCAAAGGTCTCAAGATCGCGAGACTACATGGGGAAGATGGCAGCGGAGAAGCTGCCCGTATTCTTCGAAGGCAAGCTCTGGTTCTAGAAAGGTGCCCAGAATCGCCGGAAGTCCTTGCGCTAGCAGATATGCAGGACCCTGAGCACTTGCGAGGTGAAGCTGAGGCTATTCTGCGAAAGTTACGACAGGGCAAGGAATTCGATGAGGGTGATGATGAAGATAAACTGTTTGATAGCCTAGTTAATCCATTTAATAGATAAGAAAGGCAAATGAAAAGGCAAATGAAGTGAGACTTATGCTCGACTTGTTTCTGTCATCCGCTCTTGTCCGATGAGGATTACAAGATATCAAAGTGACTAGTTATTAGTGTAATTAAAAGCTAAACCAGGTAGTTGAACTTTCTATTGAAATTAAAATGCTACCTTGAGCCCAAGGCTGAGAAAGCCTAATACGCTCCACCTTACATACCTTACATAGGAACGCCTGATGCCCAACTTTGGGGTTGATTTCGGGGCTAGAACACCGCCACCCAAGTTTGCGTTTCCCATGTACCTACCCGACTGCGCAATTCCCGCTCTGTATAAATTGGAGAAGGTGACACAACACCTTGGTACTTGCACTTTGTAATTCTTAGTATCTTGCACTGTCCCCAAGCACTCTACCTACTTATAGTTGCCATTGGTATTATTGGCAGCAGATGATGCAGCTAAACGAAGTTGAAGTCCCAATCTTCACAATACATCGCGATGCTACTACAGAACAAAGGTTACTATATCGTCACTGCCTATACTGGTTTGACAATCATTTGGAAGACCAGCTCTCAATAGAAAGTAGCTACTTGCTTAACACTCTCAGCCCGATTCTCGGGAGTGAAGGCAAGGTCGACGCCAAATCTGTTCGGAAACTGATTCACTGGATCGCTCTTCTGGCCTGCTCTGCGGATAATAGCAGTTTCCTTGGCAGAATCGCTCAAGAGCTTCAACAAGCCCATGGGCTAGCGTCTGATGATGATGAGAATCTGACGAGCTGTTGCCAGTCCATATTCCTCATATGTGGCTGGGTTACACTGCTTTACAAGTCTAGACCGCCACAGACTCCCAAAACGATTTCAATGTATCCGTCCTCAATGAACCTAGTCTCTACGAGGTTTAGGAGTCAACCAGTGTATCCAAGCTCTGCTGCGATCGACGACGAGTTGAAAGCGCTCTCGTTTCCACAGCTCCTGGCGTGCTTTGGGCAGCGAGCTCCACGCCAACACT
The DNA here is from genome assembly GCF_022495145.1 of Xylaria bambusicola. NCBI lineage: Eukaryota > Fungi > Ascomycota > Sordariomycetes > Xylariales > Xylariaceae > Xylaria > Xylaria bambusicola. The sequence continues at coordinate 844,347 of NW_025953562.1, forward strand.
CAGTAACTCCTGTTGCCGACTCCAGGTCCTCCGTCGGCACCAAGGCCTCGATTACCGCTTCGAATGTGTTCTTCTCAAATCTGAGATTGGTTGGGAAAGTGAAGCTAGAGTGGGTAGACTCCTCAGTGCAGCACCTGGACTTTGACGAACGAACGCGCGTTCTCAAGCTATTTAAGCACCCAGTATACTGCGCTCTTATATGTTTGTCGTCGCCGGACTCGACAGACTTCTTGAACAGGTATGACGACTACCAGACAAACTTGAGAACAGAAGTACTGACACGGAGAAGTCTTATCAGCCATGAAAAGGACACCGATAGTGGGTTGTCGCAAAATGACGATGATCAAGTCGTGGATAGACCCTTTGATAACTTCTGTCGAGAAATTTTAATAACCTTCGGCATAATCTTCAGCCAGGATCGAAACTCCCGGAGAGCGGCACGGGCCTTGCTTCGAGATACATGGCCAAAAGATGTAGCATCTGACCGTATACTGCAGAGTATGTGCGGGAAAGGCTCCAAAGGGTGGCACCACCACCCCCTTTTCGATTATCTCGCATCGCCTCCCTTGCGGGCCAACTATTCGATCGGTGTTAGTTTCCCGATGCTTGGGCATAAGCTCCTTCACATCAATGAGTTCATGGACTCTCAGAGCCCTAATGATTTCAGCACGCTTTTCTACGATCGGAGAGACCACCTGCGCTATTGGACTTTCATTTGTCTTCTCGGCTTCGGGGTCGCATCTATAGGGCTTGGGTTTTTACAAGTCCTGCTTGGGACTGCACAGGTTGTTTTAGCTTCGCGTGTATGACTATGTACGTAGGTGCTTTTCTGTGACAAGGGCGAGGTGTGGAAGTGGTTTGCGTAAGAGCATCTTGGCTAAAACTACAGCTAAAAAAGGGGGGGGGGGGGGGGGGGGGGGGGGGAAAAATTTTTGATTACCAAAAGAAATATCAAATAAGAAAATAAAT